>NW_026294402.1:90639701-91239701 GCF_007827085.1 Peromyscus californicus insignis | reverse complement strand
CCAATGTCTTTCCATCTCAGTGAACTTCTATACAGTTAGAATAGGCATTCTGAAGCCATGGAGCTCCACACTGGGTTTTACAATTTCACTGTCAAATATCTTCTTACACACTTAATTCATCACCCAAACCGAAAATCTATGAAGAATCAGAACTAGACAAACAATTCACTTTATATCCTTTGTTTTACTCTCTCTTTCAAACTGGTGTCCAATGACCTACCCTCATCTCACCTCATCCCTTCTTTTTTAGTTTCTTGTTCTCTTTATACATGTTATAATGTGTTCACACACACATGTGTGTTTACATCCATACATGTGGTATTGGCTAGAGTCTACATGAGGGAAAGCATGATAGTTTTTTCTTTCTCAGACTGTGTAACTCTTCTTAATATTACACATTATAAATCCATCCATTTTTTTGGCAAATTTTGTAATTTTGTTTTTCCTTAGAACTGACTAGTGTGTGTGTGTGTGTGTGTGTGTGTGTGTGTGTGTACACACACACACACACACACACACACAAAATCTTCATTATCCGTCCATTCTTTGGTGGACCACTAAGTCATCTCAGTTCTTCGCTTTAGTGAAGAAAGCAGCAGTAAACCCACGAGAGTGCACATGCCTCTATGGTAGGACAGAGTGTTCAGGGCATATGCCCAGGAGTAAAGTAGTTGGGACATGTAATAGTTCTGTTTTTAATTTTTGGAAAAATCTCCAAACTGATCTTCACAACGGCGTATTCATTTTTACACCCTCACCACAACAACTGGCCCCTTTCTCTCCACATCCTCTCCAACTCTTCGTGTCAGATTCGTTGATGACAGCCATCTGATTGGGGTACCTCAAAGTGGTTTTAATTTGCATGCCCTTGGTGGCTAGGGATGGTGAGCTCTTGTAAAAACAGTTATTGGCCATTTGTGTTTCTTTGTTTTTGAAAATTGTCTGTTCGGTTCGTTTGCCCATTTGTTGATTGGCAGTTTTATTTCCTTGATGTTTAATGTCTGCAAGTCTTTGTAAATTCTGGACATTAACCCCTTGTCTGACATGCAGCTGATGGAGATTTTCTCCCATCCTGTGGGTTGTCTGTGTGTTAGATTGTTTCCTTTGCTGTGCAGAAACTTGTTCTTTTCGTCTTGTCCATCTGTTGATTGTTTGGGCTAGTTCCTGTGCTGTTGGCGTTCTTTTCAACGGCTCTTGCCTACCCCATTATCTTGGAAGGTATCCCCTGTGTTTTCTAAGTTTCCGTGTTTCCAGTTTCAACTTAAGGTCTTTCCCATTTTGAATTGACTTTTGCACAAGGTGAAAGATGTGTGTCTGATTTCATTCCTCTGCAGGTAGAAATGCAGGTTTGCCAGCACCGTTATTGAATGCGCTCTCTTTTCTCCGATATCTGTTTTGACCTCCTTTGTCAAAAGTTATGTGGTCACAGCTTTGCTTGCTAATTTATTTTTGGGTCCTCTATTCTATTGCATTAGTCTACTTTGATGCCAGTACCAGGCTGTCTTTGTCACTATAGCTCTAGAGTATAATTTGATGTTGGGCATTGTAATACCTCCAGCAGTGTTCTTACTCCTTAGGATTGCTTTGGCTATTTCTGGTCTTTCGTGGCTCAGTAGGAATTCTTGTATTGTTTTGTCTAACTCAGTAAAATATGACATTGCAATTTTGAGAGGTATTGAACTAATTCTGTAAATTAAGACAGAACTGATGCCTGATTGTCTGCAGATATTAGGTGAGCACTTTCTATGTGCCAAGGACTAGGACAAGCACTGAGGATACAGACCAGCAGGGGACCAGTCAGCCACAACTGCTTGTCCTCAGGAAGCTTCCATTACTGGTAGAGATAGGCAGTCAGTGCAAAGACACACCAAAACTTTAGCTAACAATAACAAAAGGTAGGGAGAGGAACAGAGCTGAGAGCTGCTGGAACTGGCAATTTTAAGTAAGTAGTTAAGTAAGGAAGGCCCCACTGAGAAAGTAACATTTGAGCAAAGAACCCAAACTGAAGAGAGGAAATGAATCATATGGTTGTCTCCGGAAAAGGCTATTACGTCAGAAGACGCTGCAAGCGCAAAGGATCTGAGGCACGTGTGCTAGGTGGGGATGAGATGAGGGATGGGGCCAGAGAGGGGCTGGGCACAGAGACTGGCAGATCAGGTGCAGTGTCTCTGAGTGGGATGTGAGGTCACCACAAACTTTTGGCATGAGAAGTGACAATATACATTCAGTTTTTTTTGGGGGGGGTCACTTTGTTTTATAAATATATGGTATAGGATCAGTGGAGACGCAGGGAGGCCAACTCAGAGGCTGCTTCCATACAGAAAGAATCGTGGTGGCTGGTCAAGAGACTGAGCAAATGACTGGATGCTGGCTCTGATGGGAAAGTAGGGCTGCAGGATTGGCTGTGGTGAGAAGAATCAAGGCTGACCCCAAGACTCTGGGTCCAAGCCCCCCACAGGATGGAGTTGCCTTGGAGAACTTCGAGCTGGCATAGGGGTTGGAGCTGGGCAGGCACACATGAGGGTCAGGAGGCAACCAGGCATCCCAGAGGGAGCTGGGTATGTACAGGGTCAGTGTAAGAGGCTTCATAGCTCTACTGAAGTTCCCAGGTAGGAATGAAAGAAACTGCTGAAGACATAAGGCCACAGGACTGAGTCCTTGGGCACAGCAAGGCTTAACCCAAGTCTCAATTACTCCTGCAAAACAAGGACGGGCCCTATCAACACCCCCTCGGTGTCACTGTGACTCTATATACGTGAGTGTTATAGTAAGTGCTCAGAGCTGAGTTCTCTAAGCGAAGTTTACTGTGTACGAGAGGAATTACCATCTCAAAAGCAAGCTGCCTCCTAGTTCAGCTTTCTGGCGTTGAAACCCATTTACCACACTGTTGACCATCAAACCTGCTGGAGCAACAATACATAACAGTCTCCCACGTCCAATCAGTGAATCGCTTTGGTTCAGAGAGACAGAGGTGCTGGTTCTCCACTCCTGCCCCTCTGGTCCCTGCACTGCCTATTAACGTTGACCTATGGCGTCACTGAATGGTAACAGGTGCCATTTACCAGCAAAGGGGTGGACTGAGCTTTGCTTACAGTTATGCCCAGTGGTCATACCTACCGTAGGTGGCACAAGAGCCAGGGTCATTCTCTGTGGCTGAGGGACACAGTCTGAGACTCAGGGAGAAGGTGACAGGGCAGAGTGACTTCTGCATCACTTTCCTCTTCCAAAGCAGACCTGCAGACCCCTCCGCCCCGCACTTCCGCCCTTCGCAGTCCAGACTATGGAGCATCAAGCATTAAGGGCCATGAACTCGGGAATTCTTGAGGGGGCCAGAGCTAGCAGCATGGGGTTAGGTGAAGCCTGCGATTGCAGGAAGCTGGATATTAGTTTTGAAATAGATGGAACTGTGTTCGGACCTCAGTGTCCCTTCTCTCCGGGTCAGGGACCCAGGACAAATTATTGCGTTTCTGTACACTTCGCCACCCTCTTATGCAAGTGCGTTCCAGGGTAACACTGGGTTCTTTTGTGTGGCTTGAGAACTGGAAGTGACACGTGGAAAGTGAGTGACGGGGCCTGATAAATAGTGGAGACCATCAGTGCCACCAGTGTTAGCATTATTAGCAAGGGAAAGAGGTAATCGGTCTGAGCTTGCCATAGCCATTTCCCTTCACTCACCCTGTGTGTTTTTCTCTACCAGTGACAGATGACCAGTCAAGGAGGCCTGGTCAGAACTTGCTACATGGAGTCCTTCATTAGTGGTGGAACTGGTCCAAATGCCCCTGTGCACCAGCCTAAACTTGGCTGGGGTCAGCCAGATACTGGAGGGTGATTCTGAGCAATCAGGCCCCTCTCCAGGCTCTGCTGTACCATCTGGGCCTCCAGAGGAATGCCCAGCACAGGATAGGGCTCCGACTCCTGCCGTGGGGTGTGAAGCATTTCCAATGACCTCCTAGAATTGGTGACCGCATCTCGGGCACCTGAGAGTAGGGAGAGAAACTGAGGCAGAATGAATGGCCTAGGCATTGTCCCAAGGTAAGGAAGAGGGAAGGGAGCCCAGGAGTGCCAGCACAGCACACCCTCTGTATTTTAATCTCTGCTTTGTCCTGACCGCAGCACAGGAGGGCTATTCTCCCCATTTTATGAGGCTCACAGAGGCATCCAAGGTCACGCTCTTCCCAAGCCAGTCTGATGCTCCAGCTCTGCTCTGTCCATCCACCCCCACAAGGTTCTGCTCACCACCTGTAGCGCCAATTGTTAGACAGTCTTATTAATAAAAACAAACCCGAAGCCAGGTATTGGGGTGAATTCTGAAAGATGAGAACAAGCCACCTCACCTCGACAATTCCTCAGCTGATCCTGTTTCCTCAGACTAGAAGCCTCTGAGTCCTCATCCAAATGGATCTCAGCTGAACTGTTGCTCAAAAGCCTAAAAGCTTAACCAGCCAAATGCTTCTAGTTCCTGGTCCTCATGCCTTATATACCTTTCTGCTTCCTGCTATCACTTTCTGGGATTAAAGGCATGAGTCACCATGCTTGGCTGTTTCCAGTGTGACTTTGAACTCACAGAGATCCAGATGGATCTCTGCCTCTGAAATGCTAGAATTAAAGGTGTGTGTGCCACCATTTTCTGGCCTCTATATCTAGTGGCTGTTCTGTTCTCTGACCCCCAGATAAGTTTATTAGGGTGCACAATATTTTGGGGAACACAATATCACCACAACCACCTGCAGCACAGACCTCAGGGATGGGCTGGGGGTGGCAGTAGAGCCAAGCTTAAACTGCCTAAAGCGAAAAGGAAACAAGAGTCCCACCCAAGGAGGGATGTAGAGGCTGTGAGCATTCAAACCGGCCCCTGGCCCACCCGGCGTCCTAACAATGTCATCCTATGTAAAGTCCCCTTTAAAAGAAAACTCCCAGCCAGGCGGTGGTGGCACATGCCTTTAATCCCAGCACTCGGGAGGCAGAGGCAGGCGGATCTTTGTGAGTTCGAGGCCAGCCTGGTCTACAGAGCGAGATCCAGGAACGGCACAAAGCTACACAGAGAAACCCTGTCTCGAAAAACAAAACAAAAAAAAAAAAGAAAAGAAAACTCCCTTCCCCCATAAATAATAAAACTTTTCATGAGTGCCTGCATGATATGTCCTTCCCGAGGCTCCCACCTGCCGTGACCACCACCTGCCCTGTCTGTGTGGCATGTCTCTTTCTCACCCGCTGGGGAGCTCCTCGGCTCCAACCCACAAAGGTCTCTCTCCTGCTGTTTTTTACAACAGAGACTGAAGGCAGGGTGTAGCCAAGGTGAAATGGGAACACTTACGCAGATCATCAGGGAGATGAACAATTACCTTTCATGGAGTCTATAGGGATCAAGACTTTCCAGAACCAAGCCCAGAAATGCCAGCTAAGGTGGGATGACCGTGATGATGTCTCTAGTGACGCTGGGGATTGTAGGGAGCATTTGCTTGCTGTCAGTCTCCCAGCAAAGCTTCAGGGTAAGGGTAGGTATTCCTTTCTTTTACTCTTTGCAGATAAGGTTACCCAGGCTGGGGGAGGACACCTTACTAGCCCAAAGTCACCCAGTGAATAAGTAACAGAGTCAGGATCCAAACCCAGGGCGGCCATATTCCAAACTCCAGCTTGCCCGAGGGATAATTTGATTCTTCCGAACACTCCATCTTTGGTGACCACGAGGCTCAAGAGGTGTGGCTGGGCTCAGGAACCGTAGTGGATTAGTCACCATCCTCTTGCTGGAGGATGCCATGTGCCTGCCACCAGGCTGGCTGTGCTGCCCTCCCCATGTGTACTCCGCAGGTCCGAACATAGCTTTATGAGCAGAGGCACAGACCAGAAGTCAGGATGTCCTTGTTGATTGACACAAAGAGTCTATGCCCACTTCCCCTGCCATCCAGAGCCCAAGCCAGGCCTTGCTGAACCTGGACCAAATGATTATCTCCTCTAACAGATCCTCTTCTGGTCACAGCCCTGTCCTGTACTTCAGCTTCCTCTCTGGGCAGTAGAGGTGAGCAGGACCACTATCTTGTGTTTGTAAAAGGTACAGGCAGAACGAAACAGGCAATTGGCAAGTGACCCATGCCATCCTGGCCTGCCCAGCTCTTGGTTGGAAGCTGGGTATGTTCTCTGTACTTCCAGAGCAGCGTCTTCCTCAACCTCACCACCTGGACACAGTGCCTATGGTCACCCTTGCAGGCTGGCACTGCCCCTGTCCTCTTCCTCCTCCTCCTCCTTGATTGCCACGGGCTGCCCTGTTCTGTTCCTACCCTGCCTTGACTGTGAGCCTTATCGAGCTGCCCCTGTGATCTCCAGCACTGGGTAAGCAGAGCAAGCATGTGGGAAACGGGCTGAATGCATCGGTGAACATGAACTTGGCTGTATCCATCTCTGTGCTGGCTCCCGCGATCTCCCAGGGAGAGCCGTCCCTGTTCGGAGGACGGCTGGTGAGCAGGAGGCTGCTGGAAGACCGTTCTTGAGAGGGCCTGGATGAGGACAGGTTTTAGCTTGTGTTTGCTACAAGGCCTTTTTGATTTTTAATTACCCTCAAAGCCTTGTAAAGAGAACATTTGATGGTACTCCAGGAGGAAGCTAGTTACCTGCCAGGCTGGGACGCTGGCTAGTTGAGGCTCTTTCATCCCTGGGCCCCTCATGCCAACTCACATTCTCCTCCTCACCCAGTGGCCAGGCTCCAGCGCATACTTCTCAGCCTAAGGTTTTTGAGTTTTCCCTCATCAGTGATTGTCCCCGAGAGCTTGATTGTCCCTTGGTCGCTGTGGGGTTGACCATACCCCAGCTCCTACCCCTCAGGGCATCATCTTAAGTGGCCCAGGCCTTAAATTCATTGCATGAGCTAGCCTGAGAGCTGTCCTGGTACCCCTGCCTGTGTTTGTCTGTCCTTCCACCTTCTTATGAGGGGATGTTCTTCAGAAAATTTGGGGCCTTTGAAGGGTTTGCCCCGTCCTGGAAAGATGGGAAAGTCTTTAATCACAGGGGAGGGGTGGTATGGAGCCGAGGTCTAGCCAGCTAGCATGGGAGGCTGAACTACGTGGCTCCTATTTGATTTTTGAGGCTGGGGAAAAGGCTAAGGCAGGTGGGGGACAGGGTGAGGAACTGGACAGGCTGGACCAGGGCCAGGACCGAGGTATGAGAGGGACAGGATGAGGAGCAAGGCCTGTTGAAGGAGAGAGCCGGGAACCCTCCCTGGACTACTGCAGGGCACATGTCTGATGTTAGTCACAAGGATGCCACCAGACCTGCACTGCACCCTGGGAGGGAGTCTCACACTGGCATGTTCAGGAAGGGATTTCCGGGCTGCTCTGAGGGGGAAAATGTGAGACCATAAGCTCCTCAACAGCTGTGTCTTCTGTATTGTTTGGGCCACTGCCTGGAATGCCATGGCTACAGTGAATACAGATGCATAATGTATGAGGCCGGCCAGGGGCTCCAGTGAACTCACCCAGGCCTGCCTGCCCACCTGCTCCCTGCCCCCAGCTCTACCAGACTTCAGGCTGTCCAACCCTAGGCTGTTCCCGAGGCCGCTGCTTCCGTTGCCAGGAGGAACAGCCCCGGGCGGGGAGGCTGCTTGTCTCTGCTTGTGGTGGTGGATGGACAGGGCTGGGGCCTCCCCATTTTCCTAAGAGCAGCTAGGACCTGCAATGCAAAGCAGAGAGTCCCTTCAGGGAGAGCAGGGAGGCCGGGCCGGCAGGAGGTCCGGTGGAGCTGGCCCTGAGGGCAGAGAGCCACTCTTCCGAGGGAGGGACCAGGGTGTGTCATGTGACCCTAGTGTTAATCTGGGGTCCCCTTGGTTGACAGCCAGGGGACTGCTGCAAGCCAGTCTGGCCTCCAGTCTGTCATCAAGTTCTGGGAATCCCTAATGGATTTTATCTAGGCCTGGGGTCAGACTTCCTAGAGGTTGGAGACCACTGGGTTCCTGATTCTATGTTCCTTGCGTTCTCTGTCTATTCTAGTTTGTGCTGAATTCATATGTTGAAGCCCTAATATCTGGGATCTCAAAAAGTGACCTTATTTAAAAATGAAGTCATTGTAGTTGTATGGTGAGTTAAGATGAGGTCACTTGGGTGGGCCTTAATCTCTGTGACTGATGTCATTAGGAGATGGGAAACTTGGACAAACATGTTAGACTACACGTGAACATGAAGGCAGAGGCCAGACAGAGACCAACGCTTTGTCACACCTCACACATTTGGTGACAGCATAAGAACTGTGTTAGAATATGTCAGACTGATCAGAGTAGGTGTGAACTCAGTGGATCTAGTCATGTGGACTTGTCCTGAACTGCCCGGCCTAAGCTCTTTGGAGGCAGATAATTATATTAGATAGATATTCATTTTAACTTTGCATCTTCCTCTTGTAGCTTTGAACCCATCAGTTCTCCCCAGATCTCACTGTGTTTCAAAGTCCTGGCGAAGTGTGTCACGTGGGGCCTGTGTGTGCATGGAGTGGTTTGTAGTTGAGGTGGACAGCAGCACTTGCCCCTGACTCCTGGCCACCTGAATGCACACCCCACTGATCTATGTCGGCTTCTCCCATGCTTACTTAGTCCTTTGTCTTCTGTAAATGGCTTCCCGATTCATCACCCTGAAACTTCTCTTCATTCCAGCCTCCCTTGATGTCTGTGATGGTGACAGGAGCCAGGCTACCTGCAGGGGGTGGGGAGTGTCTTTCCATCCCAGATCTCAGCTTCTGTGTGAGAAAAACAGGGTCTTTCTGTCCTCACAGAGGCCATCACTTCCGTCAGCCTTGGCCTCTGTTGATTCTGGGACCCACCATGCAGGGGTTTCCATTTTCACTGTTGTTCACTCTTTTTTTTTTTTTTTTTGGTTTTTCGAGACAGGGTTTCTCTGTGTAGCTTTGCGCCTTTCCTGGAACTCGCTTTGGAGACCAGGCTGGCCTCGAACTCACAGAGATCCGCCTGGCTCTGCCTCCCGAGTGCTGGGATTAAAGGCGTGCGCCACCACCGCCCGGCCTGTTGTTCACTCTTAACTGGCCTGGGGATAGAAGGGGCTGAACTGACCTGTGGTGATAGCCTCCAAACCATAGGAATGCTGCTGCTGCTGCTGCTGCTGCTGCTGCTGCTGCTGCTGACGTGTTTCTCACCCCAGGCTCAGGCTTCCAGGGCTCTTGCCCATTCTCTCCTCTGACTTTGAGCTGCTTGTCCACAGGACACAGATTGACGTCCCTGTCACGTGAGGGACGGTGGATTCTGCTGCTTGTCCACAGGAGAGAAATTGACTTCCCCCTGTCACATGAGGGATGGTAGGTTCTGGGATCTGCAGGTGCCTGCACATGAGAGGAAGGATCAGATAAGGAGCCGACACATGCCTAGTACCACAGCCAGTAAGCCTCCAATCAAGTGGCAAATTGATGATATTCGATAATTAAAATAACTTTTTGAAAAAAAAAAAGTAACCAACCCATGGTACATAAATGTCAAATGCAAAATTCAGGAAATAAATTCTAAGTTCTAAATTGCGTGCCACTCTGAGTAGTGTGATGAAATCTGTCACTGTCTGCTCTAGATCTCCCAGGACCCTGAGTTAGCCCTTTGTCTGGTATCTCCATGCTCTATACCGCCCTCCCACCCCCTGCCTCCCCCAGTCTCTCCGAAGCTGTCAGAGCATCAGATCAGCTCTTACAGTACCTGTGTTCAAGGAATGCTTACTTCACTGAACAGTGGCTCCAAAGTGTCAGAAAAATGATGCTAACTATTTGGATTTGCTGAAGAGAATGTGTTGAGTACTTGATTTGAGCGACCATGCTCTACTGAATAAGGAGAGAAACGCAAACGCTGTACTGAGGTTGCTAAGACATGTGGATGAACCTGTAGAACTGTGAAAGAGAAGGAAGCAGTTCCCGCTGTGGTTGACTGCTTTGCCTCAAACTACCAAAGTTGGAACCACAGTGCAGTGGACAATTGAAATGGGAAAGGTATTAAATTATTGGGTTCTGTGATGGCTGATCTCAACTGCCAACCCAACAGGACTTAGAACAAAACTTTGTCTTGGTCTGCAAGAATGTTCTCAGAGAGGTGTAACTGAGGAAGAGCTGTGGGTGACACCATCCCATGGGCTGGGGTCCTGTACTGAAAGAAAAGGAAACTGAGGAAATGTGACCAACTGCCTCCCGCTCCTTCCAGCACAGCTCGCCCCCCCATGCCTTCCCACTAGGGTGGACTGTCCTCTCAGACTGCAAGACAGAAACAAGCCTTCCTTCCTAAGGTTGTTTTGGCCAGGGCTTTGGTCACAGCAACAAGAAAAGTGGCTAATACAGGTTCCATTCTATTCATGGCTTCAGGCACCCACTGGGGTCTTAATGAACACACTGATGAGGACAGTGACTGTCAGTGAATGCCCACTCCCGAGCCTCTTCTGAGCATTTCACATACATGACCCTTATGCAGTCCTCATAATACATAAGATAAAAACGGACCCATGGCAGATAGCAGAGATGCCCCAGGTCGTTGAGCTGGGTCTCAAATCCACCATGCCCTTTCTTCCTCATTAGGCTATTCTCTTGCAGCTGTCTTAGTTACTATCGCTGTGAAGACACACCATGGCCAAGGCAACCTATGGAAAGAAGCATTTAATTGGGGGCTTGTGTATAGTTTCAGAGTGTGAGTGCATGATCCTCCTGGTGGAGGGCATGAGATTGAGCAGGCAGACATGGCACTGGAGCAGTGGCTGATAGCTCACATCTGATCCACAAGCAACAGGCAGAGAGAAAGACTGGGTCTGGATTGGGCTTTTGAAGCCTCAAAGACCACCCCCAATGACACACCTGCTCCAACAAGGAGGTGTTGTCCAGCATCCTGACCCTTCCTGAACAGTCAACCAAATGGGAACCAAACATTCAAATATATGTGCCTATGGGGGCTGTTTTCATTCAAACCCCAACACCAGCCAAGAGGTATTTACCAATTCCTGTAGCAAGGCTGAGTTCCATTGGTGAGTCTGTCCAGTCCTGTCCAGTGCTCAGTAGCAAATGGCTTTAATTACTGTCATGCCATGATTACGTGTTTCAATAGCTGGTAGAATCCCTCCTTCCTCCTTTCTCAGAGCATTCTTCTGTTTCTTCTTTTGTGTTTGCTTTTCCAAATAAACTTTAATCAGTTATGGTTAAGGTCTCCAAAGTCCTGTTGGTATTTTGAGATTATACACTGTATATGTTATTCTGGGGGCGGGGTAGGTGATGTATCCAGTCATTGGGCATGCCCATCCAAGCATAAAATATACCATCCTCTTTCAAGCTTTCTGTTATGGCCTTGAGTGTGTTTACATTTTTACTCTCATGAGTCTTAGGCAATTCTTGTCATGTTTACCCCTAGGTAGTTCATTTTTGTGTTTTTATTATGAAAGGAATCCTATCTTCCATTATATTTCCTAACCTGTTGTTTATCTTAGAGGGAAGCAGATCTTACCAGGCTGTAATGAATGGCCTCACTGAATCCTTACTTCCTTAGTAGAGCTCTCTTAGGGGTCTCTAGGGTGGTCCAGACATACTGTTGCATTGTCTATAGCTAATGATGATTTTGTCTCTTCTTCTTACCTAATTGTTTGGATACTCTACAACAGTGAGATCAGTAATAGTAATGTTTATGGAATCATGTTGGTTTTGGTGACTAAATACTAGGTCACTCTTTGGTTGTACTACAACTTAACTGTCCTATACTTTGTATACTGAGGTTGTTCCGAACTTTCCGGTTTATAAATAACATTACACAGAATGCTTTTCTTGCTCTGGTTCATTCTATTGACTTTGTCTCAGCATGGTAAAGTTGTTAGAAGTAAAAATAATGAGCCAAAGCCCATGAGCTGTTTTAAGATTGTCAATACTGAATGCAGCCTGATATTCCAGAAAAGATTTTTCTGTAGTATAATTTAAAGTGTACACTTCAGAGCTTCAGATGGTGCTTAGCCTCCTCCAGAATCTCTGGACTGGGAAATATCTCCTTCCAGTAGAATTTGAGGTTTGAGAATTGTGAGGTTTACTTGGTTGGAACGGGGTTTTATTGTGAACTTAGACTTAGTTAAGAACAAGGCATGGCATCAGAATTGGCTGATGCTAAGGTCAAGTCTGACTCCCTGGTTTTGCTTGTGCTGAGGTCTAAAACACATAGCCCTGGTCAACCTCCTTCCAAGAGTCCCCTTCTGTCAGGGACAGGTGTGAACTAAACAGCAGTCAGACATGTGCCCAGCAATGTCTTCCATAGTCCAGGCTCAAGAAGTCACCATCTGTGGAGGCTGTGCTGACCACACGCAGTGGGCGGCTTCTGCGGCCACCTCCGAACTGTACACCTAGCTCCTTCTTCTCTTCGTGATTTGTTGGAGGTATCTTATCAACCTAACCACACACTCCCATGAGTTCCAAGACCACATCTGCTCTTGTTTCACCTAGACAGAGGTGCTATGAGTTTAACTGAAGTCCCTCCTGACTTCACATGTTGAAACCCTAACATCCAGTATCGAAAAAGATGGCCTTCCTTAGAAATGAAGTCATTGTAGTTGTAGTGAGTTAAGATAAGATCACTTGGGAGGGCTTTAATTTCTGTGACTGGTGTCCTTAGGAGACAGGGAAACTTGGGCACACATGGGTAATGCATGTGAACTTGAAGGCTGGGGCCAGAGACCAACAGTTTGCATACACCAGCCAAGCTATACTAAACATGTTTGTTAAGGCACTGGAAGTCAGGGACCAGGCACTGTAGAGTCTCCCTCACAGCCCTTAGAAGATGCCACCCCTGGCCATGCTTTCACCTTAGGCTTTGGGCCTCCAAAGCTGGAACAGAACAAACTTCTGTTGTTTCATGTTCATGTGTACCAGCCTGTGACACTGTTTTGACATTGTCAGGAAACTGGCCTGTGGGGCACTCAACCTTATAAGCAAAAGGGTTAGATAGGTGGACAAGATGGCTAGAATAGGTGAGACCTGGGGTTGGGTATGGGTGGAGAAGAAGGAGAGTCTGTGGACTGGGTCCCTCAAGTTCTGGGGCTTGGTAGCCCTGAGTGTGGCCAGTGGGTAAGGGGATAAGTGGATAAAGAGATAAGGGAAAGTAGCCTGGGTACTCATGGTACTTGGAGAGCGGCCAATAGTAGCCTGCCCCTGAACACTTTGGTACAAGCCCAATAGGAAGCCCCTGGGAAGTGGTCTGGGCCCTCTTTCCACTGAGCTGAGGAGATCCTGCTTAGCCAAGCAGGGGGTGAAGAGTATCTTCCTCCAAAGCCTTTGACTATAACAGCTTCCTATAGGTCAAGGGCACTGACCCAGAGAAATCCTACCCAGAAGAGCTCCTTTGTAGATGGGAAGGTGAACCTGATAGCACAGTCCTTGTCCCTTGGAGATGGCCACATCCCCTCCTGGCTGCCCCTGCTGTTCTGGAATACCCAGGGCCAAGTAGCCCAAGGGACCACCCTTCCTTGTCTCCCCTCAACACTCTAGACCCCTGGTCAGGGACATTGGGGAAGATTTGACCCAGGACTCTGAGGAATGCACTTGGCAGGACCAGAGACTGGCCTCCTAGTTTCTATGGCAGCACGTGCACCTTCAGACTTGAGGCTAGATGCCCGACATCTCATTTAGCAGCTGTGACAGAGGCTTGAGAGTCCAACTGCCTAGTTGAGCCATGCTAGCTCTGGGACCCTAGACCCGTTCTCAGCCATCCCAGGCCCCTGTCTCACTTCTAAAGTAGCAACAACAACTTACACCTGCCCAAGTTCTCCTGAGGCACAAATAATATAACAGGTATAAACTGCCAGCCCAGGGCCACCAAACACATGGACGAGATCTCTGCTAAGGGCTCTTGTTGTAACTTGCTTGCTATTTCCCCAAATGATGGACACCTAGGTTCTTTGCAATATATGAATATTCTTCACTTTTCTAGAAAAGCTAAACTTGCTAAACATGGAATACGTCAATAGTGCGTTGTGTGTCTTCAGTCAGCCCTGATGACTTCATTTCTCTCATTGGCCGTGGCTCACCAGAGACACTTCAGGATCTCCCCCAGTGTTTAGGAGGATGCTCGCCAACTCGCTGTACTGTGGCGGGCAACCTGCCTACCCCTGAGCCTTGGGGTCCATGGATACTCTTCTAGGCGTGTCTTGGAGTCTTGCCAGCTGGGCAGCAGGACACCTGTGGCTTTCACATGGACGACCTGGCGTTCTAACTCTTCTATGCTTTCATTGGACTTATTCCTTCCTCAAAGGGCAAGAGTTGGGCAGGGAATGTGTAGTGATTTGAATGGGTGTCCGCCATAGTCTCCAGTTAGTGGCTCTGTTTGGGGAGCTTAGGCAGTGTGGCCTGGGTGGAGGAGTCATGTTACTAGAGGCAGGCTTTGTTCGGGAGTCTGCTTCCTGCTGGCAGTTTAAGACGTGAGCTCTCAGCTTTCTGTGCCAGTTGCTCTGCCTGCCTGCTGGTGACAGTGATGGCCTCTTATCCCTCTCGAACTGTAAACCCCAAACAACCCTCTCTCTAAGTCACCTTGGTCATGGTGTTTTACCACAGTAATAGGAAAGTAACTAATACAAAAGGCATGTCTAGGTAGAAAGACCACGGGATCAGAGTTAGGAGAAGGCTTGCGCACAGGTAACAGTGGCCCAGCCAAGTGAGAAGTACGGTCACTGGCTGGCAGAGGACATGTCACTGAGTGCATGCTTGGTGTCAGGCCCTGCTGTCACTGATGAAGATGCAGGGAACAGAGAGAGGGATGCTAGCTCCAGGAGGAAACTGAGCAGAGGACCGAAATCCCTTAACTCGTTGCAGAAATTATCGTGTAGTTACTTCTATGGTGGGTAGCACGTGGGAGAAATAGCGGCCTGGGAGGGGAGGGTGACAGAAGCGGATCTATCCTGAGGGTCATAGAAGGCTAGCGGAGGGACCCTGGGAGACACAGTGGAGGATTCAGCTAGTAAGAGTCTGGTGAGGGGGAGGGGAAGAGACAAGGTATTCACAGTAGAAAGATGAGCATGGGCAAAGGCCCTGGGGTGAGAAAGGGCCCATACAGTGGAAGAGCCGAAGTGGCGGCGGTGGGCGGCATGCAGGGGACATGGCAGGACGCGAGGCCGAGGAGACAGTCATTGCTTCCCAAACGTCAAAGCAAGCATGCAGGAAGTAAAACCTTCAGCTTGGAGGAATTTTCAGTGAGGATGCTTTGGGGGAGGAATGGGATTGTAGTCATTATTGCTGCTTAGAACCAGGCACGGCACCTCTGAGTGTCTCGTAGTCAGAGTGACTGCCCAAGGAGAGCACCGCCAAGGAGCGCTCCAAAAGGCACAGCTCATCCATCTCCTGCCACAGGACTCTCAACGGAGCTGCGGGGTTCCCCAAAGCCCCTGCACCCTGTCTGCCTGGTGCTCATTGTCCTCAGCCCCACTCTTGGCCTAGCCCCTCAACTGGGACATAGAAGGAGGACTCCATCTCAACCTGTATCAGATGTGGTCACTTACAAAACCCAGAAATGACCCCAAGTGGCCGTGCCTGTCCTACGTGTTACCTAAGTCTCCTTGACATCTCTGTCTTTCCATGATCAGGGACTGCAACACTCTGCTACGAGCTTTAGAGTCCCCACAGGTGTCAAAGGGCATCCTCTGAAGACAGCAGCTGGCAGATGGAGCCAGGGCGCGCATGCTTTGATCCCACCTAGTCTTGGTCCAGCGTGCCCTTCCAAAATGCAATCAATCCTAAGCAGGATGCCACAGTAGAGGGCTCCGTGGAAGCCACACCCCCTGAAGCAAGTCACTCAGGACAGATTCCTGAGCTATTCAGGTCCAGACATGAGTGGTCACAGCAGGGCCCTAACTAAGAAAGTGTGGACACAGGAACAGATTTATTTACTGGTGCCTACTAGAAGGGCTGGGAGAGTTCCTCCGGGCCTTGAAAAGAGCGTGCTTCCACTCTGCAGTCTATGGAAGGTCTTCCCAGAGGCAGTCTGAAGTTCACGGACAAGCTGCCTCCCTCTCGTACTCAGAGTAGAAGCAGCTTGTCCGTGAACTTGTGGGTGGATTCTTTGAGGGGAGCCTGCTTGAGGTGGCCAGTGACCCGGACACTGCCACTCTGTGGACAGCTCCTGGGTGGTTCCCTCTGACCAGAAGGTGAGAAGGGAAGCCAGAGGCGGGCCCGGCCACTGCTGCCGCCCCACGGTCTGACTACCTGCCTCCAGGAAGGGCAGTGACAGACAGCAAGGACCCTCTGAGAATCGTCATGGAAGGCCCTTCCGGAGAAGCAGCACACTGCCCCAACCTCAGAAGCCACACAGAGCAAGACACAGTACCAAAGTGACCCTTCTTCTTTTCTAATTCTGAGCCATCCCAAATGGATTCAGTTATTCAGAGTGATCGGTCTAAGACAAGGGCATAGGCATTTTAGCAAATTCCCACCCAGAGAGATCAAACTAAAAATACACCGTTCACTTAAGATGAGAGCTGATCAGGAAAATTCACCAATGTTTGAAAGACCTCTTTCTCCAGCAGTTTTAAGTAAGTGAGGTGTCAATGAAATAAGTAATCCTGGCATTAAATAATAAGCCTCACCCAGAAGGGGATGATTAGCTGCTGAATGAGGGGTACAGGCAGTGAGGGCTGTCAGCTCACGGGTGAGATCAGTCCCTGTGGTACAGAGTTACAGGGGTGGGCCTTGTGCAGAGCTGGTACGTACAGGCAAGAGTGGGCCACAGAGAAGATGCTCTAGGCACGCCAGGCAGGAGCAATGGCTGTGAGGCCAGACAGCCTTCACTTCTTGGGGGAGAGGAAGAAATATAGGAGTCTGGCAGGAGGGAAGTTGTGGGTGGATTCTTTGAGGGGAGCCTGCTCAAGCTGGCCGGTGACCCGGACACTGCCACTCTGTGGACAGCTCCTGGGTGGCTCCCTCTGACCAGCCACCAAAGCTTCTTTGAGGCCTCCCAAGCACAGCCCAAGGATCCCTCTGCCCGGCCCTGGTGGCTGTTGCTTTTGGCAACAGAGGTTCCGCAGGTCCATTAGAGGAGATGGCGTGGCAGGGTTGAGGGGCTGCCAGGTCCCGTGGCCTGCACACAGGTGGCCGGTGTCGGGCGGGCCATGCTGTCTGTGGACCTCACTGCCCAGACCTGGGCAGGCCTGTGAAGCATCTTTGGAGCCGACACAGGCTGCGTGGCTGGCCCAGCACAAGCAAGCCTTTGTAGCCCTGGTTTACGAAACCAGCCACATATTTCCGCGTCACTTTATGAGGTGCTAGTTCTACCCCTGCAAGCTGGGGAAAATAAAGCGTCACATAATTTGTACTGCTACAGTTGAGGAGGTCTGAAGTGAACCAACGCTCCCTTGCAGAGAATTCTGCGCCCCTTGACCAGGCCTTGTGGCTCTAGGGGGAAGGGCAGACTCATGATTCCACCCCTGGAGGGACACTGCTGTCCAAGTCGGCTGATGGAGAACAGAGAATGAGGCCATGAGGCTGGAGGCGACATCCAATGCGGAACTGCCGACTTTAGCATCACATTGTCAAGGCCCGCTTTCCCATGGATGAGGTCCGTTAACGAGGCCCACAGAGGGCTGAGTGGGAATGCTCCTGCAAATTTTGCCACAAGGTAGAGAGCATTCTAGAAGGGCTTTGACACAAAAAATACCCAGCAGGGAAGGCGTGTTTTAACCTGAAATTGAAAAGGATTAGTCCCCTGCAGTGAGTCTGTGGCCAGCCACCCATGCACTGTGATTTCTGGCCTCCCAGGGAGTCCCATCATCTCCTGCCAAGTCCCCTTTCTTACTGCCTGTGGCCTATCATTCTATTGGTGAGATCTGTTCCCTTTTTACCTTTACCTGTCATTTGTTGATTGCTTTCAATATTATGCCGAGTATTTCACTAGGCACCTCATTGCATTAATTCTTCTGAGGTTTACTGGACACCTCCTGATGCTTCCTGAGAACCCTGTGCAGAGTGTGTGGCGTCTGCCATGACAGATGTATACTTTGAGCTCAGAGATAACTGACTTGCCAAGGACACCCAGCTAGTATCTGGCAGAGTCTGGTCACTCATTGGCAGGATCAGAAAGAGGGACACCAGGCAGGGACTGGGAATGCAGCTTGGTGCCTAGCTTGCCTAGCATGTGCAGTAGCCTAGGTTTGGTCCCCAGCACCAAAGCAGGAGAGGAGGATTAGTGATGAAGAGACCATGTTTGTAGTCCCAATTATAATTCAGTGGTTTGCTACTGAAGTGATAATCAAATTGATCGTAGCTGTATATTCTAATTACCTTTTGAGCTAAAGTCAAACTACATTTGCGTGAAAGCAAATCCACGATGTCCTCTCAGAATTCCACACCACACCAGGTAACTCCTCATTGCCCCCTGGTGGCTCTACTTTTGCTCAACAGGGAATGTAAATAAGAGCAAAGGCAGCTAGACATCAGCCTTGGGCCACTGAGAGACTCCACTTTGAAAGTGGGAGCCCAGAGTTCCAGACAATGTTGTGCCCCAGCCACAGTAGCAGAGAGGGGCTACCCTACCCCTTCAGCTTCCTGCGTGGCAGATCCTTAGTTCTACAGCTCTTTGAAGACTGATCTTTCTGGAGTCTTCCTTTAAACATGTTGCAGTGAACATACACAAAAATGCTCAGATGGGTTTTGAGGCACAGGGGATGAAGGCAGTGGAGGGTCTTCCCGAGTCCCCAAGCCCTTCCTAAAAGTCACACTTCCTCCTCCTACAGTGCACTTGGGCTGGTTCTCTGCTATCCTCTGACCCTAGGCCCCTCAGATCACTTCGAGTCCTGTGATGGCTGATCGGGATGGTCAACCTGACTAGATGGAGAGATGCCTAGAATTCACAAAGCGAACCCACACTCCACCTTTCCATGGGCATTCTACAGAATGAGCTAGCCCCCGGTGGCAGAGCAGTGAGAAGCCCACACATGCATCCACTGGGTTTATTTCCTGCTGAGGGGGTATCCCTTCTTCCCTGCGCTTGGCTCCAGATGTTAATAATCAACTAGGCTGGCGTGCCAATGAGGCCAGAGGTCGGATGAGTGCAGGAACCCCGGAGCTTTGGTGGACAATTGACAAGAAAACCAACTAACAATGGCCTGTCTGTGCAGAAGATGGTAGAGAGCAGCTTTCTGTCCAGAGGCCACTAATACTCACACTGACGACTGCCTCAAAGTGTCTCCAGATCACTGGGGCAGCCACCAGATTAGGACTGGTCAGGTGAGCATTAATAAGGGGTCGGAAGTACAGTGGAGAGAGAATGGCCGTTTGGGCCCGGGAGGGAGAGGGAATTGTGGAGGGGCACACAGCAGGAATGTCGGAGTGAGCATTAACGAGATTGCTAGGTGGGGCAAGCCGTGAAAGGCATGTCAGAGGAGGGGTCAGAGTGTGCAGAGGCGCAGAGGCCGACAAAGGCGTAGAGGCTTTAAAGAGACACTGCAGAGCGCAAGAGATCTGAGCCAGGGCTTGGAGTGGGAGGGAGAGCCCAGCAAGACCTCTCCGGAGTTCAGAGAAGCCCAGCTTGCTGATGTAACCGACTCTACTCACCGAAACCTGGGAATTTGGAATCGGCCGGGGGTTTGATTTCGTTTTGTTTTGCTTTTTTTAATTTGTTTTTTTTTTTTCGAGACAGGGTTTCTCTGTGTAGCTTTGCGCCTTTCCTGGGACTCGCTTGGTAGCCCAGGCTGGCCTCGAACTCACAGAGATCCACCTGGCTCTGCCTCCCGAGTGCTAGGATTAAAGGCGTGCGCCACCACCGCCCGGCGCTTTTTTTAATTTTTAAAATGTTCCTTATTTAAGGCCAGGCAGTGGTGGCGCACACCTTTAATCCCAGTACTCGGGAGGCAGAGCCAGGCAGATCTCTGTGAGTTCGAGGCCAGCCTGGTCTACAGAGCGAGATCCAGGACAGGCACCAAAACTACACAATGAAACCTTGTCTCGAAAAACTAAAACCAACCCAAAACAAAACAAAATTTCCTTACTTAAATGCACCCATAAGGTTTAATTAAAACACGACAGTGGTAAGTCTGCCCACTTCTGTGTCCAGCCACCCTCCCCAGAGACCACTGAGGCGGTTGGATTCTTGAAAATTCCTCTCAGGTATTTCCCAAAGACCCAGGCAGCGGGGTCCACAGCACACCCTGATGTGGAAGTGACTCAGCACCCGGAGACTGCCTACTGTCTTTTGCCCGCAGCGGTTCCTTCGGTTTAGGAGCCTGAACTGTGCCTCAGGAGCTCAGAGACCTCACTCAGCCTCTCATTTGTACCGGAAGGTCACTCTTGCACAGTAGAAGGGGCGGAGCTGGTGGGGCACGCACCCAAGGTCACCTGGCAATTCAAGGACTTAGCCAGAACTCAAACTCCCCTCAAAGGCCTGGCAGGTCCATGTCCTGCCTCCTTGAGCACAGTGTGTCAAGCCATGGATTGGAAAAGGTGGTAGGTGAGGCTGCTGTTTTTTGTAAGCATTACAGGCAGTAGTCTGATGTCTCAACAGTTTTCTTTGTAGAGTTGTTATTTCAGGCTTCCTTGGTGATTTTTTTTTAAACAACCCTTTCTTCCTCCTCCTCTGCCGCCCCACCCCCAAACCCCAGCAGCCCTTCATCAAGCCTTAGCTCATCTTGGTCCCCATGACTGGTCACTATGACAACAAGGGCGCCCTGTCAGAAAGTGGCCTTCCAGGTATTTTATTTTGAGCCTCAATTAAGCAGAGCAGGCTGAAGGCTGGGAGCAATGCAAGGAAGTGGGTTTTATGGCCTTCGAGACAAGCCGGGTGGTATTTATAGCTCCTTAATCGGTGTTGCTAAATGGGGTCTTAATGCAAGCTCCCATGGCATCGAACATTTTCATCACAGAGACTCCTCCCCCAACCTCACTCCCGCATCTCCCTGCTTGAGGGGAAGCACCTCCTTTTTGGCTACTGGCTGTCAGTAACCTCCCCAACCTTCCTGCCCTCTGCAGTGCAGCCTTTGGGAATATTTGTTCTGCCCTGTCACAGGTCTATCGGGAATCAGTTCTCAGGAGGCTGTCCACCTAAGGGCCAGAATTCTATTTCCGGTCTCCACCACCTCTCCTCAGATTACCCCATCAAAACCAGGGTGGAATGAGACACGTATATGCTTGAATATATTAAAGAAACATCAGCATCTTTGTGATTGTTTAAAGTCCTTTCCATTAACACTTGAAGGGTTAACGCGGTCTACCCATTAAAACAAAGCAAGTTAAATAATTTCCTATGACTGGAGGAACTGAGCCTGGGACCAGGAAAGTCAGCAGACATCTATTATCATGTGCTATTTTGGAAGTTTGTATGTGGTATTCACTTCGGTCTTTACACGACTTCTCTGTAACAAGATTAAGGAAAATGCTGTGTCAGAGTTTCTGAACATTGTGTCCATTGCATGGTGAATGCTCAAAACATGGTTCTCCTTGACTCCCAGGCTGAGCCGATGAGCCTGGAAGGAGCACCAGCTGCAGGAGGTTGCTGTGGGGACTGCAGCCAGAGCAAAGAGGCGTGTGGATGCCCATGCAAACCCCAGTCAGCAGCTCGCCCAGTTTCCTGAGTGTCCCTTCCTCGGGTAGAGAGGTTCTTTGGGGCCTCATTATTCCTTGAGTGAGTTTTTGGAATGATTCACTCCCGCAGTAAATGGAGTGTTTATAAAGGTCCTTGGAAAAGACAGTGCTTTGTAAGGATAAGTACTGCCGGTGTTCTCACACTGATTAAACCTAAACCAAGAGTGTGGTCTTCCCATCGGCAAGTCTTCAGCTCTGTCTCCGTTCACTTCTCACATCATGGAGCTGGTAAGGCAGAGCCAACGTCTTGTTCCTTGGAAGACCTTGGGGTCCTTCCTTATGGTGGGAACTTAGGACTCTACTGTCCAAAGCCACTTCCTCCTTAGATGCTACACTGCTCTGGACTCTTAAAATTGTCAAGAAGGCTTTCTTTTTCTCCCTTGGAAGAAGAGACTCACCAGCCTTTCCACTGGTGGAGAATCATAGTCCAGAACTTCCACAGGGTGTGGCCACCAGGACCTGGGCTAAGACTTCCTCCTGGATGACCATCCCAGGGACTCCTCTGCAGCCCAGAGGTTCCTTAGGTGTGGAGGCAGGACAGGACCTTCCTTACCCGAACTGAAGATGCTAAGGTGTGTGAAGAGTAGAAAAGTTCATTTCTAGAGGGTTAGAGTGGCCCCTGCTGCGGCAGATATACTAGAGGAGCTGACTCCTGCTGTATTTCTCTCAGAGAGTTTGTGGTACAGCCGGTATCCCTGTCTCTCACCACTGAACTGTGCAACTAAATTCCCAAATGTGTCCTCCGCCCACTCACCTGAGCATCCTGTCAGTGACCCTGCATGGGCTTAGGAGGTGCCAGATTCTGTTCCCCTCAGTCCTCTGAGTGGTCAGGTAGGGCTGTGGTACTGGGTCAGGGACAGCTGTGGGACCCAGGAAGAGGCAGAGTATAAGGCAAGGCAGGCCAGGTGGTATGCTGGCAGGGTTCAAGGGCAGCTGCTGTAGGCCCTGGGCAACGATTAACCAACGTCAACGGGATTCTGTGTAACTTTGGGAAACTGGTTTTGCCACTACCTAATTAGTACATTTTAAAAAAAAAGAAAGTTGATTTTCTCTGTCAATTTTTTTTTCCTGCCAATACATTTTGGCTCATAAACCCTTAATGTCTGCCATACCTAGTCTGTAGTAAAATAAGAAATAAGATGTTTGGGACTGTGGGAAAACAGATGTTGCAGGCATTTTACATCAAATATATCATCTTTCTCAGCATTGAGTGGTGTCTTGTAGAGTTCAGGTCCCAGAGCCCAAAAGCTCTCTGTCTGCCCTTTCTAAGACTGGGTAAGCCTGGAAATCACATGACCCCTCTGTTTGAAAGTCCTTAGCTCCATTTGGAAGGAACCTGGTGGTAACATAGGACCCACAGTCCTGCTTGGAACCCAGCGCTGGCCCCTGGTGTCTGCTCCTGGTCTGCTGGGCTGGCTGCTGTTCTCCACACCTGCTCTTCAGGGTGCACTTCCCGGGCCCCAGAGGGTGGGAGTCTGCAGCCTCCAGTCTACAGTGTTTGTGCCACTGGAGTTTGTTCTCATCCATGCATTGGGCATTAACATTTTTAAAATTAGTAACTCAGGACATCACCTGCCTTGAAGCCAGAAGGGGAAACAGAGTCAGCGCTTCCAAATTTGGTGATTCTTGTTCTGCATCGTGGTGCTTGTGCGGTGCATACACTTACGCACAGACTTCACCACTCACCACTTCTGAGCAGACCCCGCTTTCTCCTCTGGCTCTATCTGTCCCATAAATACCGGTTCCTCCTGAGCCTAATTGAATCCTTTGGCTGGGGAGGGGAGGAGGGTGAGAGAATGAAGCGGCCCGTATCCAGGAATTCAATTTACTCGTCACTTTTGCAGAACGTAAGGGAAACAAACCTCTCCATCTCCTCTGGGCCCGTTTCTGAGTTCACACTTGGAAAGGTCAAATAAACACAGCGAATCCATTAGAAGGCCTTCGTATTAAGCCCCCGGGGTTTAGGCTGATTAGTAAGAGGCTAACATGGCAACATTTCCCAAGTGGAAGGAAGTTTGTCTGACCTTGGCTGTTTGAAAACAGAAGGTAGCAGTGCCAGCTAGCCTAGTGGCTGTGAGCAGCAGCACCCAGGTTGCTTCCAGAAGGAAGACTAAAGGTGGAGATTCTGGCCGCTGGGTCTCCTGGTGGAAACAATGCCACAGATGGCATCCAAATCCCATGTGGAACCCTGGCAAACTGGACCCATTGAACTGTCTAACACTGGGCAAAATCCTTTAGTAGGGCCCAAAACTCCCAGCTCTCCTGCCAGCCTGTGACTGGGCTTGCCTGGGTCAGGGTCCACGGTCAGTCCTTTCAGGGGTCTCTCATGCACACACAACACACTAGATGATGTCACCGCATGAAGCGGTGTTGAAGAGGCAAGACAGAGGAGTCTCTTGACCAGTTAGCAGACTCCTCAGAGCTGGTAGGCAGGCTGTATTCACACACACACACACACACACACACACACACACACACACACACACACACACACACACATCCCAGATCAGACCCTGAGTGCCAATCCCACTGTCATCCCTCAGCCGCGGCCTTGAGCTAGTTACACGGCCCCTCTCTGCCTCAGTCTCCCCACACCTGTAGATGGGCATACGTAAACAACTGCCTCATCGGGTTGTTGTGAGAGTGAAAAAACAGCAAGGAATAGAAAACACTAGAATGTTCCGTAACATGGGAAGTGCTGGGTGAGTCCTAGTACAGCTCTTCTCATTGTAACTGTGGCCAGAAATTTAGTTCGAGAGTCCACACAGTGGCCCTAAAGATGTCAACAATCAGGGCTTCTCCATGCTTCTGTATCTGATGGAAAAACTGGAAGGTGGATCCTAAACCCCAACAGGCTGGTGGATAGGGCAGGAGGTTCCCGTCACAGGGCTGCTGAGTCCTGGGTCTCCCGCACATTAGCTGCTCTGGCCTGCTCGGATGTGTTTAGAGTCGTCTCTGGTTCTCAACACAGGCATAGCCTCCCAGGCATGGCCTGCCTTCTACACCAGTTGCCTCATTTTCTCTTTGTTCCCAAGGACACCGGCTGCTCTGGAATATTAATAGTAGCTGTCACTGGTTGAGTGCCACCAAGGCCAGGACCTTAGCTAAGAACTCTGTCCCATACCTGATCCTCCCACTGTTCTTCACGAAGCAGGGAGTCTCCCTGTTTTACCAAACAAAAGCAGCCAGTTTTATTAAGGCAGACCTGAACTTAGGTCTTGGACTCCAGGTCAGGGCTGTTTCTCCGTTGTAGTAACGCCTCTCGGAGACAGCACTGAGTTCTGTGCAGGCTCCAGTGACTTCATTATTACTCATTAGCTAGAATTAGCTGTCATTCATCTCCTGGCCAAGCTCTTGTTTGAGTGAGACTGGGACTCCAATTCTCTTCTGTGCTTTTGCTCTTGCCTCCTCTCTATTTTTAACAACTCCTGATAGCAGTAGGGCCGTCTCCACCACTTAGCTGTGACCTTCCTAATGACACAGTCATCACCAGTCCCCTGCCCAGCTCTCTTTTGTTCTAACTTGCTTATTTATTTGTTTGTTTGCTAACTTGTTTGAGGTTTAATGCACATGCCTGAATCCACCACCCATCTGGAAGACCAGAACATTGACAACCAAGTGCCTCTGTACCGATTCCTATCTCTTTTTTCCATACTGATTTTCAGCATTCATGAGCACACCTACAAGTTGGTTGGCCTATGTGTCTCTTCCTGAACCAGGACCACCCTGGATTCATTGACTAGCCTGCCATTTAGTGGAAAGTCTGGCCGCCCCACATACCTACCTCACCCTTCATCTTTAGAAGAAGACATATCCTGGGAATAGGAACCCTATTCCTGAGGTGCTCCCCTGAATACCAGCTGGCTCTGTAAACACAGCCTTGACTCCCTGCCCCATAATGGGCATATTTATCTTAGTATCTGCTGAGCAGCAGGTAGCCCCAGGGCTGTATCAGAAAGGAAACCAGGAGGGCAGTTTCCCTGCCTTGTATGGCTAGGGATGTCCTTGCCCAAGGCCAGCACATCCAGCTACCCTGCAGCTCCTGGGGCAGGACCCAAGTTTAACTGTTTCATCTGAGTCAGGATCATTTCTGTATTGGTTTGTAGAACTGGCATAACACAGTACAGTACCATTCTGCTTGTCAGGGGGAACGGCTCTGCCAGAGGCTCTTCGGCCAGCTTACGGCTGAATGAAAGGGCCTACACTTATTCTCTCTGTCTGTCTGTCTGTCTGTCTATCTATCTATCTATCTATCTCTGTCTCTATCTCTATATCTCTCTGGTGTCTCTCTTTCTGTCTCTATCTCCTTCCCACCCGCCCTCTTCTCCCCGCACCTCTGTATGTGTGTGTGTGTGTGTGTGTGCGCACATACACACACACACACACACACACACACACACACACACACACACGCATGCACATGTGCCTATGTTCCATCTCGTTTGAGACAGGATCTCTAAGGAGCCTGTGAGCTTTTGGCCGTCTTTCTGTGTCTGCTTCCCGGTAGGAGTGCCGGGATGGCAGATGCAGCCTCCCACCTCCAGCTTTACATGGGTTCTGCGCATCTGGACCCAGGCCCTGCCTCTTGTGTGTGTCACGTGCTTTCCCCACTGAGCATCTCCCAGGAAAGGACTCCCTTCTATTATTAGTACTCATTCGCTGCCTCGAAGTGCTTCAGTGCCTTCTGTAGAGAGGAGGGCTCACTTCAGCTGCTTCTGTCTCCCAGAACCTGGACTTCTCCATCCCATTGACCCTGTAATCTCCAGGAAGGACTAAGTGGCAGGGATGACACCCATTCCTTTGGGAGCCACAGTCCCCAGGGGAGGAGATTTGATAGCGACTCAAGAGCTCAGGACTTGCTGGGAGCCTGGGACAGGGACCACGGATTCCCCTTCCCCAAACCTCCTCCTTAGGACAAGATCTGAGGGTACGACTAAGTTCTTCAAATGAGTTTTGTCTCTGAATTCTTGGGTTCGGTCACCATAATGATGCTGGCCTTGCTGAGGACTGACATGAGGAGGTCAGGGAGAAGGTTGGAGCTGTTTGAGAGGGTAGAAGGACACCTGAGCCTGCTTCATGGTGGAGTCAGGAAGAGACGGAAGGGCTCAGAGTGAACACAGAAGCTAACAGAGAGCCCAGGTGCTTAGAAAGTGGGTGGTAAGGGGCGTAGGAGTGGGCGCCATTCAAAGACAAGAACATGAAGAGCATGTCTGAAGGTGTGGGTCAGGGATCCACTTGGCAAAGGTGACTTCCCTTAGATTCTGATAACGTCCACAGACATGTGACACCATTCCTCCCAGGACAGAAACATCTCAAGCATCAGAAATGCCAGCATTGATCATTATGATCAGAATTTAGAAATAGAAAGGTAGAAGGGAAAATATATGTGTTTAGAATTTTTCTTCATTTCAAGAACTGCTTTTTCTGTCTCTTCATGGGTTATATATGGCATCTTTTGTTATTGGGACATTTCAAGTTGGCTGTAGAAAGAGTCTGTCTTTGGCTGTGAACCAAGGTCAGGCTAAGCTGGGGTTTGCCTCTAGTATAGGTCTCTATACCCAGCCCAGCTCTCTGAGGCTAGACAAGCAATGAGGCATTCCTCCCTGTCTCTCCCCGCCCCAACCCAAACACACAGGTCTGCTTATTGCAAAGGCCCATCAGGGCTAAGCTCACAGCCAGCAGGGTATGGCTGCAGTCCCCAGAGCCCACAGAGCAGTTCATTCTTCCTTAGAGCTGGCAGAGGGCTCAGTAGCTACCCAGCATCTGACTCCATCAGGGCTGGGTATGCAGCAAAGCCAGCAGTGGACAAACACCCAAGAGCCTGGCCAGGAGGCAGAGAAGGCCTGTGGACAGAGGCCTGGAGTATAGGGGTCAGGTCTGCTGATGGGAGGCCTGGGGTACACAGTCGGGTCTGCAGATGGCAGGCCTGGGGTACAGGGTCGGGTCTGTAGATGGGAGGCCTGGGGTACACAGGTCTGTAGATGGGAGGCCTGGGGTACAGGGTCGGGTCTGTGGATGGGAGCCTGGGGTACAGGGTCAGGTCTGCAGATAGGAGCCTGGGGTACTCGGTCAGGTCTGCTGGTGGGAGGCCTGGGGTACTCGGTCAGGTCTGCAGATAGGAGCCTGGGGTACAGGGTCAGGTCTGTAGATGGGAGGCCTGGGGTGCACCGTCAGGTCTGCTGGTGGGAGGCCTGGGGTACAGGGTCAGGTCTGCAGATGGGAGCTGGAGTGTAGGGTCAGGTCTGCAGATAGGAGGTCTGGGGTGCACGGTCAGGTCTGCAGACAGATCCCTGCTCCTCTGTGGATGCTACTGTAGACCAGTGGCTAGCGTCTTCCTTGGGTGGAAAGGTGAGTGTGTCCTCTGAGCAGCCTCGCCTTTGATGAGTGCCGCCTCGAGCCAGCTTGTCCCTGGGGCCTGCTTCGGATATCTGCCTCTTCTCTGTTAGAGGCTTGGTGACCACAGCCCTGGTCTCCAAGGCCCACCCCACATTTCTCTCCCAGGTATTCCCCGCCTTACTCCGTCCTGTGCATTTGTTCCCCTGAAACCTAGCTTGATGCGGTACCGTCAAGCTTTCCACCGCCAGGAATCAAGTGTGGGTTCCATCCTGCCAAACTGCACCCATGTCAAGGCACCTCGGCTGTCATACCAGGCCACCTGCTGCTCTGACAGTGACAGCAGAGCTGGGGGAGAAAACCGAGGCTGCTCTGCCACTCTGGGGACAGAGCCCAGGCCCTTGGGTTCTTACCTGCGTAGAAATGGCCTTCCTTTCCTCCATCCACTGTGAAGGGTCTGCTCATGCTCCATTCAGCTGACCCTGCACACTGAGCAGGGCTTTCCCTAAAGGCTACTTCCCTTGAGACAGACAGCAGGCTCAGGCTTCTGCTGGGGCAGTGATGGGGGTACCATTGCCCCAAGTGTTGGGCTACAGCTCGTGGCTTCCCTGAACGTTCCTCCACCCTTAGTGGACAGTGCTGTCGGGTTTTCTTCTTGACCCTCTCCATCCTGTCACACTCGTTATCATCTTCCTAGAGTCTGCCCAGCTGTCTAGCCAGCCACTGCCTCTCTCTTAGTTTCCGGCTCTGATGTGGTGTCCTTCAGACACACACAGGGAGCATGTGCACATCTTTTCTGTCATTTCAGCTGGGAAGGGCACCAACATGGAGCCCAGGCTGCCCCCTAGAGCTTACTCCTCTCCTCTCAGCATCCTCACCCTTGAATAACACTAGTGGATGGGGCTGGAAAGATGGCTCAGCAATTAAGAGCACGGACTGCTCTTCCAGAGGACCCGGGTTCAAATCCCAGCACCCACATGGTGGCTCACAGTTGTCTGTAACTCCAGTTCTAGGGTACCCAGTGCCTTCTGGTCTCCACGGGCACCAGTGGTACAAGTGGTACACAAGCCCATACACACAGGCATGACACCTGTGTATCTCCTCATTTCCTTTATGAAAAAGAAACAGCGCTCAGGTCTTCTAAAGTTCAGCTTTCAAGGATGCTGTGCAAACAACAATGTGACTGTTTTCAAAGATACCTCTTGAGCTGATGGCTTGAAGGTGTGTTTCAGCAAAGACCATGCTAAGGCATAGGGCAGGCTATGGCATGGCATCATCACCGTATAGTCCATGATGTGATGTTATCATCCCATCCCATTTTACAGATGAGAAATGTGGGACTGGGAGAAGAGGAGCCAGCTGCCTCTGGCTGGCAGGGCTGAGTGTGAGCTGGTCTTCCAAGCTACCCCTTTTATCCTTTTCAGCTTGGCATGTGTGTAGCTGGAAGTTCTGTGTTCTGCCCTGTCCCACAGCCGTTCAGACCCAAATAAACACACAGAGGCTTATATTATTTTCAAACTATGGCCATGGCAGGCTTTTGGTAGCTAGCGCTTATATCTTAAATTAACCCATTTCTATAAATCTATACCTTGCCAGGTGATTTGTGGCTTACCCGTACTTTTACATCTTGCTTCTCCTGGCGGTGGCTAGCAGCGTCTGCCCCACTCTCCTTTCTTCTCTCACTGTCTCTCTTGGATTTTCCCGCCTGGCTCCATCCTGCCCTGCCATAGGCCAATGCAGCTTTATTTATCAACCAACCAGAGCAACACATTATTCATAGCATACAGAAAAACATCCCACAGCACTTGTGTGTGTTTACGCTGCCTGCTACCCCAGGTGGACTAAGGCCTGACTCAGTGAGTAGCTCCTTTATTTCAGATCTAACTTCTTTTTGAAGAGTAATAGGTGAAGTAAAAATGTCCGGATCTCAAGCTGCTGCCTGCTGGCGTCAAGGCAAGCTGGCTAGGAGAGCCGAACACAAGCCTCAAAGTAACCCCTCCGCTGTCACCACCACCCCGGTCACTACACCCTGGACATCATCAGCTACTTTTAGACTTAGAGGGTTTTCAGGAGGGACACACAACACACTTTTCTTTCACTTAATACTCTGCTTGAGAGGCTCATCCCTGCAGTCACGTGAACTTGGGGCCCCTCCATGACTAGAGCTGATTTGTTTTCTATTCTGTGAACAGGTGCGGTGCATTTTGGCACCCGACTGGTGAGCGGCAGTAACCTGGCTGCTTCCAAGCGGCACTGTTACAGTAATGTGGGAGAGGTGGGCAGCAGTAACCTGGAAAGTGGCCATGGGGGGCACAGTAAGAGCCTGAGGCTATGGCACAGTCTGCCAGGGGTCTAGAAGACAGGTGATGTCACCTTCACTGTCCCCTCAAGTCCACCTTTTTTAGTGTTGTTTGGGGGAGGGGCAGTATGACACTCATGTGCAAGCTTTGCAACTCTAGATAAGTCTCTCCTCTCCCAACCTCAGTTTCCTCTTCTCTCAGACAGGAATGAGTAGCCGCATTGACTTCAGAAGGCTGCTTTAGGACCTCAGTGAGATACGCTCAGCCTAGCAATAGGTCAAGCAGATGTGCGGTAAATGTGGATAAGATAGAAGGCAAGTTCCCACTTGTGGTTCCGTGAGTTTGATTCCTGATTTTGCCACTTACCAGCTGAATATGTTTAGGTAAAGGGCTTGTGTACTCTGTTTCAGCTTCTGCCTCCTTAAAATAGAGACGATAATCATAATAATATTTATTGCCCCCAGGGGTTCACGTGAATTGAGTCCCTGCCCCCACAAGAGCTTAGTATGTGTATGGCCACATACTAATCCTTCAGGAGAAAGCAGCTACATGCATATCTTATACCTCACAGTCCCTGCTAAGTGACCAGCCAGGGTTGAAAGGCAGAGGGATTAGAGCAGGGGCTTGATTGACAGGGCAGGGCACCATGTAGACTGGTGCTGTGAAGGACGAGGGGCAGGGAGAGTTGGAGGTGCTGCTGCAATAGAGGTGGGAACCCTGTGAGGGGCAGCTCAGGTCAGGACGCATGGCCAGAGTCCCCTGGCTAGCCTCGTTTTGTGTGGGGATCAAAAGACAAGGAAGAAGTAAAGGTACTAGTGCCGGAATCTGGCCTCACCGAAGGATAGCAAGAGCTGTCCTTGGACAAAGCCTCTGACGCTCATGTGAGTCCCACTTGGATTCTGATGGCGGCCCATCAGCACTGCATCTCTAGCAGAAGTTCCCTGGAAATGCCAGCTGCTATCGTCCCCATCGCTCCTGATACCATTCCCATATACAGCTGACATATTTGTGTTTGTTACTTAGGATTTAACCATGCCTTCAAAAATCCTACCTGCTCCATTACCAAAAGAACACTCATTTGCAATGAGAGCATCTCGGCCCCATGTCAGCCACATGGGGTAACATGGGACCACTGTCCTCCTCATTCTCCGCTGGCCTGTGTGAGCTGCCAGCCCTGTTCCGCTCAGCTTCCCCATCTTCCTGGTCCTTGCCTGTTCTCCCTGCTTACCATACTGCCCAGCCTCATGTGCCTAGAACACTCCTGCTCATCCTTGGAATTCCATTCAGAGGTCTGTCCTCAGAGCTTTCCAGCAGCTGCCAGTTTCTGTCCCTGTGCACCCAGGAGCTCTCTCATGGATAACACTTTTAGAATAATTCACTTACATGTGGTACACAGATATGCATGCAGGCAGAACACCCATATATTCAAAATTAAAAACAACAACAAAAATCCCAACAACTTAAAAATCCCAGCCTACAGGCTCACGCCAGGGCTGGCTCTGGCCCGGCTTAGTTGTCTCTGTACCCCGACAGTTACCCACAGAACCTGGAGGAGATGAATGTTAGTCTGAGTACCCTCAGTGAGTCTGTAACTCAGTAGACTGTCCTGTACCCAGAGGTGCTGCTGCAGTGCTTTGGTTTTTACTCTTCAGGGTTGGGTAGGTGCACCATGGTGTGCATGCGAAGGTCAGAGGGCGACTTCGGAGAGTGGGTTCCCTCCCTCCACCACGTTGAGTTGGGGTCTCTCGTCTGTTTTCCATCTCGATGTGGGAGTGCTGGTCTTACAGATGACTGCCGCTGCATCCGGCTTTTTAAGTCGCTCCTGAGGATCCGTATCAGGTCATCAGGCTTGTGTGGAAAGCACCTTTACCCCCTGAGCCGCCTTCCAGGCCCCTGGCGGATTTTAACTTATGGATTTTTCTAGAACCCGAGTGCTGTGAGAAAACGTGTCCTTCCACTGTCCATCATAGACACTACAGGGAAAGTGTGAGGGTTTGAAAGAACTGTAAAAGCTGGTGGAATCTAACCTGTTTGCTTGCTTGTTTTGAGATAGGGTCTGGCTCTGTTGCCCAGGCAGGCCTTGAACTTCTGGGCTCGAATGATCCTCCTGCCTCAGCCTCCTGAGTGGCTGGGACAAATTATTCTGTTTCTAAAAGGATATCCCTTTCAAACACTTTCGAACCACACACTCCACACCAGAACTTATCCTTGCTATAGATAAGTTGAATACCACGGTTAATCCTTTAATGCCACTGTTTGCCATTGGTTATTCCAAATCTTCTGTTCTGACCAGCTATCATCCCCCTTTCATAAACATTGCTGAGGACTTCTTACTGCAAGCAGGGTTGGCTCTTTAGGAACAGGGGGCCCTGAGCTAGGTCAGGGCCAAGGGTAGGTGGCGGGCAACCTGGGCGGAGTAAGGAGGTGTGGGCACTCACACTTTGCTGTCTTTGCAGCTGAACCCCTGCCACTGATGGACCTGTGCAGGAGATCCATCCGCTCAGCCCTGGGCAGACAGCGCCTGCGGGACATCGGCTCCCTGCCCCTGCCTCAGTCTCTCAAAAACTATCTGCAGTACCAGTGAGCGGTGCTGAAGGCCTGCTGGCATCTGGTCACATGGCGCCCAGCTCCAGAGCATCGGGATGTGTCACTGACTTGGAAAAGGAATACCTGTTGCTACTGTGGCTGCCAGGGCCAAATTGCTGCCCTCAACCGGGACCAGGAGGCCACCTAGTCAACCAGAATATAGAGACCATGTCTTCCTCAAGAGAATGAATAAAACATTTGACAGGAGACGGCGTCCTGTTCCTCACTGCAGACAGGCCCAGGAAAATTGGCCAGTGGAGAGAAAATAGCTTCTGAATAATGAATGACGGAGGGAGGCAAGTCCTTGATGGTCCCCTCTCTGCCTGCCCCTGGCCAGGGCAGGGAGTTTGTCCTTCCATTTTAAGACTTAGTACCACTTTGAGAGACAAGTCACCAGGGACCACAGCAGTGCAAAGAATCTGGGCTTTCCTCTCTGAGCCGGCTTCCTCGCCCCTTCCTGCCCTCTTCCATCGTGGATCCAGTCCTTTGGCTGTCCCCACCCCTCTATTCAGGGACATTAGTCTGATGACTTGCCCTGGGGACAGAGCTCATTCTTGGTATGATCGTTTTTTAGGTAGCGTTTGCATTTTGAAAGAGGAGTGTGGTGAAGATGGCTTTCTCCCAAAGGTGCTAAGGAGGATGGGGGCCTCGGGACACCAAGTCTGAGACACCATGAGTGTCCAGGGCTCTGGCCGCCATCATTCAGGGTGAAGCCTGGCTGTCACAGAGCTTTCTTGGAGCAAATTATTTTTTCACTTTAGGAGACTTCCACAGTTCATTTCTCGTTTCCAATTATGTGTGCGACATGCTGTTTATTTATCAGCTGGGGCCCGCGGTGTGGCCTTGGGAAAGGAAGGGTGGGTGTGACACACAGTCTGAGGCCCTGAGACCCATCCTCTCACAGAATGTTGCTGCTGCTGCCGCCGCCGCCGCCGCCACCGCCGCCGCCAGCACCATCATTCAGCAACTTTCATGGGTTCCAGATACTCTCCACCCAGGCTCGTTTTTTAACTGGAAATCGTCACAGCATGGGATACCAGAGCCAGACAGCGCAGCCTCCACTTTAATGTGAATGTGACCTACAAGCAAGGAACATTTCTAATAAAGTTTGTCATTCTGTCCTTGAGCTGTGTGTAAAGTGTTCTTTCAGGGGTGTGGAGACAGCACCATCAACCTGGCCGGTCTGTCCTGAGATCCACAGTCATCACACCCGGGAGTGCCTCTCCATACACATTTTCCCTCGGCTGTCCACAGTCCCCATTTGAGCCCCAACCCCAGAGATGTTTCAGAGACCTGATCTGGAAGAAGACACTCTGTCCCCAGGTTCTGGAAAGACGGCCATATCCCCTGAGGCTGGAGCTTAGATCGTCAAGGTGATGAAGGCTAGCCAGGGCAAGCAGACCTGGAGCTGGGGCTGAATGCATGTGGCTACCAGGGAGCGGTGCAGACCGCTGCGGAGTGAGGGACGGCTGGGCTGCGGAGTGAGGGACGGCTGGGCTGCGGAGTGAGGGACAGCTGGGCTGCGGAGTGAGGGACAGCTGGGCTGGGCTCTGCTGGGACTGGTAGCAGGTTAGCAGTTAGGAATAGGAAGGGGTCTGGGTCAGGACCAGTACAGGATTCGTTCAGCAGCATCAGCCACCAATATGCCACATCACACCAGACTCCAGGGCAGTGTCAGACTGGTGTCTCTGTCCCCAGTGGAGACATTATAAGACCTTAGAAGCTCAGCAGAGAGTCGGGGAGGGGAAGTGAAAGAACAGGTTCTTGTGACTGGAAAAGCAGATGTGAAACACACAGTGTCCGCCCACCTCAAGACTGGAGATGGGGGAGGAAAAGACACCCCCAGACTGCAGGCCCTAGGAACCTGCCTGATGGCTGGCAGTCTCGGCCTCCAAAGCTTTCAGTCATTGTGGTTGCTAAAGGCAGCCTCCTGCCGGTACCCAGTAACTGCCTAAAGACCTCCCTCTCCCAGCTCCTAGGGTCTAAGTCTCCATCCCATCTTCCAGCTTGGATGCAGCTGTCTTGTTTCAGTTCCTAAGCCTCACTAGTATGGCTTCTCTTATTCCACCAATACCTTTCCCACCCTTACCTCACCCTCTCATGATCTAATGAGACCAGCCTTTCCCCAGACACCCTATAACCGTTCGCCAGTGTCTCCTGCCCTGAGCTATTACTTCCTCAATTCCTTCCAGAATATGTATCTCCTAGTACCAAGGACCCTATCCTGAGCACCTGGAATGGGTCCTCATGTACCCAACAGGCTGTGGGTCTCTGGAGGGCAGGGCCTGTGCCTGTACGTACCACATCATCATAGATCAGACACAGCCTTGCAAAAGCCTGCAGAGGGACAGGGTGGGCAAGACGCCCTGTGCAAACTGGGACACCCATAGGAGCGCAAGGGAAGTGTTGAAACGCGGAAGAGATCCTCCCCAGGATGAAAACATGTGCCTAGGGACTCCTGGACCCCTTCCCTTCTCATGCGTATGCCTACAGCACTGTCCTGAAGTAAGATCTGGCCCAGCCCTGCCAGACCTCCCAGGCTGAAATGGAGGGGGGGGGATAATACGGATGACCTCCAAGCAAAGAAGTACTATGGTGTTTGAAGCAGGAGATGAGGTGAGGTGGGGCCTAGGAGCTAGACCACAGAATGCCACTGGGGAGACACTGAGCCCTGACCAGGAGGTAGATGTAAGAGGAAACAGAACATTCATTTTTTTAAAACCCTTTATAAAATGTTGGATCCAGCAGCAATGAAGACACAACCACATCCAGGTATCTCTCCATAATTCCCCATCATTGCCTGTGAACTAACCGCCGCCGGATCCCGGGGTTCTGCTTCCACCGAGGGGCTCCTGCACATCTCCCCACCCATGATGGACCGAATGGGGGAGGCTTGTGTTACTCCACCCAACTCGTGCCCAAAGGAGCGGGGCTGCCCTCCAGCTTCCTGTGCTGTGACGAGAGGTAGCTGCCTGGCTCTGACAAGCTCCAGGCTGGTCCTGTGGCTCTTGCCTTTCCACCATGGTGGTAAACAGACCCCAGGCTAGATCAACAATCCCGACCCTCAGTGCATTTTCCTTCAGGGAAGAAGGGTACACCACATACCCTGAGGGGACAACTCTCCACCCTAAGGCAGTCAAAACCTTTTACAGCTGCTGTTTCATCCTTCCTGTCTTCTCTCGACTGTTGCTCAGGCTCTTATAAGAAATATCCTAAACATAATCATCTACAAAATGCATGCCCCAGAATCACACAATTGGGTTTTTTTATTGTAAAAATACAATGTTTAAGTAAGTTTACACTTTTGTGTTGGGCCATATCATTGCTGTCCTTTGCCTCATGCAGCTGACAGTCTGAAGGTCGGACGTGCCTGGAGTCTACAGCTTCATCGGCATAGCACTTGGCTTTCTGTTAAATTTACCCTAAGGACTCTGGTTCCATGAGAATCTTGCCGCATTCACCTTCAAGGGAGAGACCCTGGACAGACCCCCTTTCCATTTTGCTCTTTTCTCTTTAGTACTTCACAAGCATAATCCATATGCTGGTCTAAAATACTCAGATCTGTCATATCCTCTCCTACCTTGTAAAAATTATGCCCTATCATAGTGCTCAACAAAGTCACTAAAATGCTGTGGTGGTCTGAATGGGAATGGCCCCCATAGGCTCATATATTTGAATACTTGGTTCCCAGTTGGTGGAACTGTTTGAGAAGGATTGGGAGGTATGGCCTTGTTAGAGGAGGTGTGTCAGTGGGGGTGGACTTTGAGGTTTCAAAAGCCCGTGCCATTTCCAGTTAGTCCTCTCTGCCTAGTGTTTGTGGATCAGATGTGAGCTCTCAACTTCTGTTCAGCACCATGCCTGCCTGCCTGCTGCCATGCTCCCCACCATGATGGTAATGACTTCACCCTCTGAGACTGTAAGCTCCCATTAAATGTTCCTTTCCATAAGTTGTCTTCATCATGATGTTTTGCCATGGCAATAGAAAAGTGACTAAGACAAACCCCATGCTGGTCCTGAGGGCCCTGCTAAATCAGCCTGTCTCTAACTCTCTTGTGGACACACACCTATCTGGCCTTGTCAACTGGACATCAAATGTGTCATCTTTCATGCTCAGTCACTTCACGTATGCCTGTCATTCCTTTATTCTCCTCCAGTCCATGATATGCACAGTGACTGGCAATAACCGAGTGTTCTTAATGACTTCCATGAGCCTGCGCATCAGGGACTGATTTCTCCTGTATTGCTGCAGATTCTGCTTGGGGGGAGTAGTTTTATTGGTTTCTCTGCTTCCAAAGCACTCAGACTGATATCATCTGCCCTCCCATCCCACAGCTGCACAAGCCAGGCTGTGACAAGCATTTTTATTCCTTGTTTAAAAGCTTTTCCCATTCAAGTAATTCAGATGTGGGATATTCCTCGATTATCCCAGTTTCCGGTGCTTGGCCATTATTAGGGCCTGCTCTGCATGCTGATCTAGGTTTTCTCTTCCTCTGTACTAAAGGTTGGACCTGAGGGTTATTTTCTATCACATCTACCTTGTTCTCTCTCTCGACACTGTCTGAATCCTCTCACCGGTTCTGAAATCCCAGGAAGCGCTCTTTAGCACACAGCTAGCTTGTTCTCGCTCCTTTGCATCCTGCCAGCTGTATAAAATGACGAACTGAAACCTCCTTCTCATCCTCCCAGGTCCCATTTTTCTTGACCAATCAGAGGCCACAGCAGAGGACAGCACCTGCAGATCGTTTTCCCTGTGGTATAGGCAAGCTCTTTATGGGCAGACAGCTGAGCCTCCATGGCATCTCTTTTTGCACATAGCAAAAGCCCCTAAGAGTTGCCAAAGCCTGCCTTTTTTTTTGTTTTGTTTTGTTTTTTGTTTGTTTGTTTGTTTTTTCGAGACAGGGTTTCTCTGTGTAGCTTTGCACCTTTCCTGGATCTTGCTCTGTACATCAGGCTGGCCTCGAACTCACAGAGATCCACCTGCCTCTGCCTCCCGAGTGCTGGGATTAAAGGCGTGTGACACCACCGCCCAGCTCAAAGCCTGCTTATGAACCTGTCCCATGTGTACTTTAAAAAAAAAAAAAGAGAGAGATTTCCTGGGTAGACTGGAGGCAAGGGGCAGGGAGGCAAGGGGTGGGAACAAAAGGGATTGGGTTGCTGGGGTTGTGGGCAGGATGGAGATGGGGAGTAACGAAAGCAATGTCTTGATGGGAGGATGATTTCAGGTTAGGGAGAAACCTGGTGCTAGACAAGCTCCCAAAAAACCCACAAGGATGAATCAGCTAAGACTCCTAGCAATAGTGGAGAGGGTGCCTAAACTGGCTGTCTCCTGAAATCAGATTGGTAACTACCCTAATTGTCATCAGAGAACCTTCATCCAGTAATTGATGGATTGATGGATGCAGATGCAGAGATACACAGCCAAGCACTGAGCCAAGCTCCAAGTCCTGTTCAAGAGATGGAGGAAGAAGTGTATGAACCATGGGGGTCAAGGTCATGGTGGGGGAACCCACAGAGACCTGGGCTCACTTGAGCTCATGGACCCTGGACCCACAACTAGGTAGCCTGGATGGGACTGACCTAGGCCCTCTGCACATTTGTGACAGTTGTGTAGCTTAGTCTCTTTGTGGGGCTCCTAGCAGTGGGATCAGGACATGTCTCTGGCACTTGCGCTGGCTTTTGGGAACCTAATCCCCATGCTGGGTGGCCCAGTCCAGTCTTGGTGCAGGGGAAGGAGCTTGGTCCTGCCTCACCTTGATATGCCATGCTCGTGACACCCTAGGGAGGCCTGCCCCTTTCTGAAGAGAGACTGAGAAGGAGCAGATGGGGAGGGCAGAGGGGAGGCAGGGGTAGGGAACAGGAGAGATGGGAGGGGAAACTGAGGTCTGTATGTAAAATAAATGAAAAAAAAATAATAAAAAAAAGTAGCCGGGCGGTGGTGGCGCACGCCTTTAATCCCAGCACTCGGGAGGCAGAGCCAGGCGGATCTCTGTGAGTTCGAGGCCAGCCTGGGCTACCAAGTGAGTTCCAGGAAAAGGCGCAAAGCTGCACAGAGAAACCCTGTCTCGAAAAACCAAAAAAAAAAAAAAAAAGTAGATTTTAAAAAAGAGATTGCAAAGTATCGATCTTTTGTTGCTGTTGTTTTGTTTGTTTGTTTTACAAGACAGATTTTCTCTGTGTAACAGTCCTGGCTGTCCTGGAACTCGCTTTGTCAACCAGGCTGGCCTCGAACTCACAGAGATCCACCTGCCTCTGCCTCCTGAGTGCTGGGATTAAAGGCGTGCGCCACCACCGCTCGGCTTAGACCATCCAACTTTGAGAGTGTCTCCTTATTCATGAGGTGGAACTTATGGATCAGTGAAGTGTGCTCCCCGTTCCACACACAGGAAAGTGCTCAGTCCTGAACTCACGCCCAGGATACTTCACTCTCAGATGGCTTAGCCTTTGTAACAGGCTTTATCATCTACTGCAGGGATGTGACCACCATAACAACGAGAAGCTCACCATCCCATGCCACACAGGGATGCCCGCTCCAGTTTGCTTCACTGTTGCTCTGATGAAACTGCTCAGGCCAAACCAACTTAGGAGAGAAGAGGGCTTATGGGCCTTAATGGTCACAGTCCATTACTGTGGGAAGTCAAGGCAAGAACCGGCGCAGAGACCATAGTGGTATGATGTTTACCGGCTCGCTCACTGGCATCTGCTCCGCTAGTTTTCTTATGCCATCCAGGCCCACCTCCTTGGAAATGGTACTGCCCAGAGTGGGCTACCCCTCCTACAACAATTGGCAATCCAGACAACGCCCCAGACACATGACCACAGACCAATCTGATGAAGGCAATTCTTCAGTTGGGGTTTCCTCTTCCACGTGACTTTAGGTTGTATCAAGTTGAGATAAAAATTAAGATAGCCCCACAGATGCTCCACTTCAAACAAATCAACCTTTGTTGCCCGTCTCAGGCAGCATTGCAGGGTCATAGAGCTACTCATCCTCCACTCGTCTTTGGTTCTGTTGGTCTCTGTTCAGGCACCAGTTGGTGTTGTGTTACTTTTTCCTGGGGAGACAAGAACAAATATCTACTCACCCTACAGGGTTACTGACGATAGACCAGAGAAATGATTCCACCCCAGTCCAGCTTAGTGAACCAGTGAGTTTATTGGAATTATCTAAAAGGTTCTAGGTGAGTGGTTACTTACAAGAGCAGGGGGACTTTAAAGGTAATTGCATCATTGAAAATCCCTCCCAGTGTGGTCAACAAGTCACTAGCGCTGCATCCACAGAGCTCCTTGAAAACCCTGTAGTTAGCTTCACCAACTGGAGAGCTCCCCTGCCCCCAGCAACTGCTCACGGCTTTTCGACCTTGCAGAGGGGCCTTGGAATTCTTGGGACTTTCTCTGTAAATCCCATTAGTTTCTTGAGGCTTGTAAGTTTTATTAACTTCCTGAGTCTTACCAAGTCTCCCTCCTCTCTCCAGGAGGACATATTTCAATGAAGAGAAAATCAATATACAAGAAGCCCGTATGCAATATTAGTGAATGACTTTGTGCTGGTTAGTTTTTGTCAGTTTGAAACAAATTAGAGTCATTTGGGAAGAAGAAATCTTAATTAAGAAGGTGTGTCCATCAGACTGGCTTCGAGGCGAGTCTTTGGGGGCATTTTCTTGATTAACGACAGCTTTCTGTGGGCAGTCTCACTCCGGGGCGGGTGATCCTGGGTTGTGTAAAAAACAGGCTGTGCAAGCCATGGAAAACAAGTCAGTAAGCATCATTCCACCTTCTTCTGTTTCACTCCCTGCCTCCAGGTTCCCGCCTTTCGTTCCTGCCCTGACTTCCCTCAGGGATGGGCTGTTACCTGGAGGTGTAAGATGAAATAAACCCAAGTTGCTTTTGGTCATGGTGTTTATCATAACAGTGGAGATGAAACTAGGACAGACTTCAATATCCCAACACCATCCAAGCAAAATACCAATAAACAAACATCAGACTTCAATATCCCAACACCATCCAAGCAAACTACCAATAAACAAACATCGGACTTCAATATCCCAACACCATCCAAGCAAAATACCAATAAACAAACATCAGACTTCAATATCCCAACACCATCCAAGCAAACTACCAATAAACAAACATCAGACTTCAATATCCCAACACCATCCAAGCAAAATACCAATAAACAAACATCAGACTTCAATATCCCAACACCATCCAAGCAAACTACCAATAAACAAACATCAGACTTCAATATCCCAACACCATCCAAGCAAAATATCAATAAACAAACATCAGACTTCAATATCCCAACACCATCCAAGTAAACTACCAATAAACAAACATCAGACTTCAATATCCCAACACCATCCAAGTAAACTACCAATAAACAAACATCAGACTTCAATATCCCAGCACCATCCAAGCAAACTACCAATAAACAAACATCAGACTTCAATATCCCAACACCATCCAAGCAAAATATCAATAAACAAACATCAGACTTCAATATCCCAACACCATCCAAGCAAACTACCAATAAACAAACATCAGACTTCAATATCCCAACACCATCCAAGTAAACTACCAATAAACAAACATCAGACTTCAATATCCCAACACCATCCAAGCAAACTACCAATAAACAAACATCAGACTTCAATATCCCAACACCATCCAAGCAAACTACCAAAAAACAAACATCAGACTTCAATATCCCAACACCATCCAAGCAAAATATCAATAAACAAACATCAGACTTCAATATCCCAACACCATCCAAGCAAAATATCAGTAAACAAACATCGGTGTTGGCCTAGAGAGATGATGGCTTGGTGGTGAAGAGCACTTGAGTCAGAATCATCAGGACTGGAGTTAAGAACCTAGTGCCTATGTAATAAGTTGAGTGTTGTCCACACGCCTCCTACATAGGAAGAAACAGGAGGATCATTGGAGCTTGCCAAAAAAACATGAGCCCAAGGTTTAGAGAGAGACCTGGCCTCAAGGGAAAGAGGAAGAGTATGATAGAGAAGGAACTGATGTTCTCTTGTGGCCTCCAAATGTGTGCATGTACATACACACACACACACACACACACACACACACACACACACACACACACACACATACTCCCTCCCTCAACAGACAGAAAGACAAATCTTTTTTCAAAAAGAAACTACCGCCGGGCGGTGGTGGCGCACGCCTTTAATCCCAGCACTCGGGAGGCAGAGGCAGGTGGATCTCTGTGAGTTCGAGGCCAGCCTGGTCTCCAAAGCGAATTCCAGGAAAGGCGCAAAGCTACACAGAGAAACCCTGTCTCGAAAAAACCAAAAAAAAAAAAAAAAAAAAAAAAAAAGAAACTACAGTGTTAAACTTCAATATATACCAAACAGAATGTAAACCATTGGAAAATCAAAAATAATTCAGTTAATCTCTAAAACATACAGCTTACCAAAGTTGAAGCAAGAGGATATGAACAACCTGAAGCAATCAATAACTAATGATGAGATTGATGTGGTAATAAACCATCTCCCAACAGAAAGGAGCCCAGGACTGGATCAATTCTCAGCTGAGTTTTGCCACGTCTTTAAGAAAGAGTAAGCCGCCGGGCGGTGGTGGCGCACGCCTTTAATCCCAGCACTCGGGAGGCAGAGCCAGGCGGATCTCTGTGAGTTCGAGGCCAGCCTGGGCTACCAAGTGAGTTCCAGGAAAGGCGCAAAGCTACTCAGAGAAACCCTGTCTCAAAAAACCAAAAAAAAAAAAAAAAAAAGAGTAAACGCTAGTGCTTCTCAAACAATTCCTCAAAACAGGAAGGAAGTCATTCCATGAAGTCATCACTGCCCTGTTATCAACACTCAGTAAGGAGTTGAGGAGATGACTTGGCAGTTAACAGCTCAGGCCATTCTTGGACAAGACCTGAGCTTAGTTCCCAGCATCCAGACAGGCAGCTTACAACTGCCTTTAACTCCAGCTCTGGAGGATCGGACAACCTGTTCTGATTGTTGCAATCACACACACACACACACACACACACACACACACACACACACACACACACAGAGAGACAGAGACAGCGACAGAGACAGAGAGATAAAGCAAAAACAGAAAAATTCACAAAAAATACCCTTGTAGAATAATTTCCTTGATAAACATAGAGGCGATGATTTTGAATGAACTATTTGTAAACTGAATCCAACAGCTCATTTACAAAGATCATACATCATGTGACCAACTTGATTTCATTCCAGAGATCCAAGGATGATCAATCCTCACAAATATATAAACCTAATGGAGCACTCAAATAGAATCAAAAAACGAAGATCACATGACTATCTAGGCATAGAAGGATCATACTTCAACACAGGAAAGGCTGTATGCAACAGACCCATAACTAACATCAGACTAAATTGGGGAATAACTGAAATTATTTCTTAAAAAATCAGAAGTGGGACAAAGATGTCCACACTCATGATTATCATTCATAGTCCTTGACATTTGAATCAGAGCAGTAAGGCAAGAGAGATGAATGAAAAGGTTACAAAGATTGATGACTCTTTTAACCCAGAAAAAAAAAAATAACAATTAACTCCCAGAGGATCAAAGACCTCAATGAAAGATGTTAAACTGAGCAGACAGGAAAACATAGAGGAAATGCTTCAGGACACGGGCAGAAGCAATGACTTCCTGAGTACAACCCCGACAGCTCACGAAACAATAGCAAGAGTTGGCAAATGGGATGTCATCAGCCACATCCTTGTTTATGGTAGCACTGTTCACTGCAGTCACCTAAAAAAATCAGCTGATATATTCATCTGTGGGTGAGTGAGTATATGTGTGCGTTCATTCGCGTGTGTATACGTGCATGTGCATACGTGTGTGTGTGTGTGTGTGTGTGTGTGTGTGTGTGTGTGTGTATGAAGATGAAGATTATTCAGCCATAAAGATGGGAAAGTGATGCTGATGCAGGAAAATGTTTTGCTGTGGAAATCGATTTTCAATTCATCTGGAAATGCAAAAGAACTAAAATAGCTCTGGCCATCTTAGAAAATAAGAAGAAAATAAAGGCCCACATTCCCAGACACTAAACACTAATAAAGACATGATAATTGAGATACTTCAATATTGGCTTCAACAAAAATGAACAGTCCAGAGACTAGGACAGAGGCCAAACACAGCCCTGTGCTTGGATGCTCAGTTACCGGTACCACTGCAGTTCAGTGGGGAAAGATGTTCTCAGGAAATATTGTTAGGTTCTCTGAATATCCACACAGGGGGAAAAATGAGCCTTCACTCTTACATCACAGACAAAAATTAAATTGAAATTGTCTATAAACCTAAACACAATAGACAAGCAGAAACAACAAAGGTCCCAGAATGCACAGAAAACAAAACAAAACAAAACAAAAAAACCTTCAGTGCCTGTTTAAGACTTTCTTAAACAAAATGCAATGTGGTAGACCTCTCTCAGGTTCCTAATCTTCCCCTCCTCCCCTCTCCTCCCTCATTCCCATTCCCTCCCCCCACCTCCCTCCCCCAACACACACACACACACACACACACACACACACACACACACACACACACACACTTCAACTATGAGAGCCTCTCTGCTTTCTCTGGATGGACTGAAACCTCTGAAATCGTGAGCCGAAATAAGCCCTTCAGAATGATTAAGCTTTTCACTGTTTATTATTGTTGTGCATGGGGGTTTATTATTGTTGACATGGGGGTAAACATGCTGTGATGTATATGTAGAAGTCAGAGCACAATTTTTTTTTTTTTTTTTTTTGGTTTTTCGAGACAGGGTTTCTCTGTGTAGCTTTGCGCCTTTCCTGGGACTCACTTGGTAGCCCAGGCTGGCCTCGAACTCACAGAGATCCGCCTGGCTCTGCCTCCCGAGTGCTGGGATTAAAGGCGTGTGCCACCACCGCCCGGCCAGAGCACAATTTTTGTGGAGTCAGTTCTCTCCTGTCTTTACATCACAGGAAAACCCTGATCAACACAGTGACAGGGACTTTAATTTTTAGTCCCTGGGGAACGTACATTAAAACCACAGTGTGGGCCGGGCGGTGGTGGCGCACGCCTTTAATCCCAGTACTCGGGAGGCAGAGGCAGGTGGATCTCTGTGAGTTCAAGGCCAGCCTGGTCTCCAAAGCAAGTACCAGGAAAGGCGCAAAGCTACACAGAGAAACCCTGTCTTGAAAAAACAAAAAAACAAACAAACAAAAAAAAAACCACAGTGTGGAAGGCTAAAATTTGAATGCTTACAAAAACCAGTTAGCATTGGGAAGGTGGGGAACATTTGAAATTCTTAAGCTCTGCTGGTGAGAAGTATATGTAGACATATACCATCCAGTTATTCAACTCTGTAGTTGTTACTCTTAATTGTCAATGTGATTAAATGTGGAGTTGGGAGTAAGAGACCAGTCTCCAAGCAGATGCTGCAGGACCGTTCCCAGGAAGGATAAGCTGAGAGAGAATGTCCTCCCCCAGAATGGGTGCCACTGTCCAGCTGTGGAGAAGATATAACGAGAGATGAGGAGAAACAGCATTGCTTTTGCTGGCCTGCCTTCACTCCTTACTGGCAAGTGCATCTGTTCTGTTTCTGCCTCTGCTGCTGCCATCCTCCACAGATATCAGAACCCATCTTCTCCAGCTTCCAACGTGGACTAAAGACCACTGAAGCGCTCCAGGCCATCACTGACTGATTGCAACTGCTGAGGCATCCAACTTATCGAGTGGATCCTCAGCCTCTCTGGTGTGCAGAGATCCATTGTGGGACTACTGAGCCCCGACTGTGTAAGCCAGTCTAATAAATCCTCTTTTATATTACATATTCATTTGGTCAATTCTGTCCCTAGCGAATACTGACTAATACAAATTTCCAGGTATTTTCCCAAGAGAAATGAAAAATGAAAGATGTTACAAATATAAGCTTTAATTAAAATTTGTCTCAAATGGAAATAATCTAAAAGCTAATCAATCAAGAAATACATAAAATATTTCCATAGAATGTATTTTTACTCAGCAATAAAAATGAATAAACTATTCCTAACATATGACAACATTGATGAACCTCAAATTTATTATTCAGCTATAAAGATGGAAAAATAATGCTGATGCAAGAAAATGTGGATTGAAGAAAATTACACTTCAGGAAGTCATTCTGGAGATGGGAAGATGTCTCAGTGAGTAAAGCATCTGCTGCCCAAGTGTGAGGATCTGAGTTTGAATCCCAGCATCCTCATAAAGCTTGGTGTGTGTACGTTCCCAACACCATGTGATATAGTGAATGTGTGTGCATGCTCCCAACACCATGCTTGAGATGGAATGTGAAGACAGGATCATTCTGGAAACTTTCCAGTCAGTTAGCCTGACATACACAGCTGTGAGTAACAAAGAGAACCTGTCTCGAGACAGAAGCCAAGGGCCAACACCCAAGACGTCTCTAAACTCCACACATTGTGTAACCACACTCACACATGAGTGCATGCATACACATACCATACAAATACACAATACGTACATGGATCATGCACATAAACACACATAAAGGAAATCGTTTTGTATTGTTCCAGCAACATGAGATTAATAGAAAATGTAAAGTAATCCACAATGACAAAAAACAGTTGTGGCCATTGCCTAGGCCTGGTGGGCACATTGCCAGGAAGTATGGGGTTGTTGGGGTGGGGGCATACACACTCTGGGTCTCGATCAAGGTGCTGGCTTAATCTATGTGTGTGTGCTTCAAATGGACCCACCTGATTGTGATAGACTCAAATAGAGCCAATTAAGAAAAATCTCTAACCTTCCTGGGGATCTTCATTTTCATCTGTGGTATAGGAAAGTACAAGAGCCAAACCCTCTAATTAAAAAGTAAGATCTAGGACTCTGGGAAAACCTGAAACCCACTCTCCAGAACAAATCAGATAAAGAATGGAACCAAAACAGTGTATAAAGTTTTATTCAGAAACGATAACATCTAGCCAAGATGAAAAGGGTCTGCCAGAAGGAAACACACGGGAACAAAGGGAACAGGCATAAAGTAAAGCAAATGGACTTTCAAAGTAAAAAGAAAAGAAAGGGACTTTACGGCAATTTAATTATTTTCTAGAACCAAATCCACACTTTGAAGAAACAGATTGAAACTAAAAATAGAACACAGGCCACACATACAGCAAACATAAGGTTGGAGAGTCTTGAGACAGCTCTGTGGGTAAAGGGACTCGCCATGAGGCCTGATAAGCCGAATTTGATCCCTGGAACCCACGAGGTGGACACAGAGAACTGACGCCTGCAAGTCATCTTCTGACCCACACATTTGTGCTGTGCATGCACACCCCAATAAATATAAATTTTTGAAACAAAAAGGGAAACAAATATGGCAATATCATGCAAAATAAGTCTCTGACCAAAGTGTGTGACCAGAGATAAATATGAATATTTCCTAGAGGAAAATAAGCCATTTATCAGAAAGACGTGAATGTTGTGGAATATTCTTTTAGACTGTGTGAAGATGTGTCTCTGTGCTTGGTTTAATAAAGGGCTGAATGGCCAATAGCTAGACAGGAAGAGGTTATGTGGGACTTCTGGGGACAGAGAGACCTTGGAGAAGAAGAAAGGCAGAGTCACCAGCAAGACACAGAGGGAGCAAGACATGCAGGAGGAGAGGTAAAAGCCACGAGTTACGTGGCAGCATGGAGATGAATAGAAATGGTTAATTTAAGTTATAAGAGCTAATGGGACAGGCCTACGCTATAGGCCAAGTTTCACAATTAATAATAAGTCTCTGTGTCATTATTTGTGAGCTGGTGGCCCAAAGAAAAATCCATCTGCACGCGGTATTCTCTAAATGTATATATACCTGATGTCAGGCCTTTGAAAGACAGGAGGGCACACTGGAGATCTGGAAAGAGGAGCCGGCAAATCCATGGTCACTTGGAGAGATGTCAGCCATCTCCTTCTGAGGCGCAGGAAGACAAGCCAGTTGATAAGAATGTGGGACAGAGAACACCAAGAAAACAAGGCCTTCTAAAAACTGCAGGACCAATGCCCATATGAATTTTCAGAGACTGTGGCAGCATGCACAGGACCTGCACAGTCTGGGCCTGATGTGGTCCCAGTGCTGAGAGTGGAAGTGGACAGGAGTTCACATCCCTAACCCTGAAGCTATCTCCACCGCTCACAGATGAAAAACTAGTTTTCCCCAATGGAGTCTGACCAGGTATACAATCACTCTTAAGGGCATGCCCCATGCCCAGTAGTAGATGGCCAATACAAAATGAACTCAATTGTCATTTTTGGAGGTTTTTGTTTTGTTTTGTTTCGTTTCTTTTCCTACCCTACTTGGAAGGATTTGGGGGCTGGAGAGGAAACTCAGCAGTTAAGAGCTATTGCTGCTCTTGCAGAGGACCCAAGTTCCCAGCATTCATGTAGGACCGCTCACTGTTGAGGAAAGGGGAGTTCTTCAGAGAGCTACAGGACACCAGAGAGCTACAGAGTGTTGAAGGAGGCCTAAGAAACGGCCTGCAACTAGTTGTAACCTAGTTGTAACTCTAGCTCCAGGAGAGCAGACGCCCTCTTCTGGTCTCTGCTGGCATCTGCACACACAGGCACATGCATAGGAGCTGAGACTGAATACCAGCTTCACATCTGTTTCAAGTGTACAACGAATATGAAAGTTGACTGCATGCTGAGCCACCAAATGGCTAGGATCTCAATATTTTATCAGTAAACTGGGGAGGGAGAAACAGGCCGTTTCTTAGGCCTCCTTCAACACTCTGTAGCTCTCTGGTGTCCTGTAGCTCTCTGAAGAACTCCCCTTTCCTCAACAGGCTCCTTTCCCCAGGTTTATTTTATATAGATCTCCCTCTGGGACTTCCCATTACCTCACACCCCAGGACAAGCCAATGTGTGACTTCTGGATATGTAATCACATGTCTTGATTTGCCCTCACAGGGTGATTTGTCCCTAATTTTTCCTATTTGTTCTCGGGGTGTCTTGGTTGGCTCCAGTAGAAAGCAAACAGTCTTAATGATGAAGTGGGATCTGTAGATGGAAATACTTTTACTCTATTTTTTTTAAGATTTATTTATTTATTATGTATAATGTATCCCTGCAGGCCAGAAAGAGGGCACCAGATCTCATTACAGATGGTTGTGAGCCATCATGTGGTTGCTGGGAATTGAACTCAGGACCTTTGGAAGAGCAAGCAGTGCCCTTAACCTCTGAGCCATTTCTCCAGCCCTACTTTTACTCTATTAAAGACCCTGTTTCAAGGATCAAAGGAGACTCCAGAGTGAGAACATTCGAAGATTACACAGAGGATTCATGTTTGGAAATATATATAAAGCTCTAAAAATTCAATAGTAACAAAGATCAATCAAGAATTATACTGAAGTGAGTAAATACACATGGTAAGATGTTCACAACACCAGCCAGGAGGGACATGTGAAGTAAAAATCACAGTGAGATGTCTCCACACTGCTGTCAAAATGGCTACAACTTAAAAAAATTTGAACAGTATCAAATGCTGATAATAATTAAGAGAAACTGAGGCTGGAGGAGTGCTCAGCAAGAGCATTGGCTGCTCTTGCAGAGGATCCAGTTCCAGTTCTCAGCACCCACGTGGTGTCTCCCGACCATCCCTAAACTCACTTCCAGGGAATCTGACACCCTCTTGTGGCTTCTGTGGCACCAAGCACACACATAATGCACATACAAATGTGCAGACAAGAACTCATACACAGAAAATAAAAATAAATTCTTTTTTTTTAAAAAAAAAAAGAATGCAGAGGAACTTGAATATAAAATGAAAGTTCTTTGCAATTTAGCAGTCTCTCAAAAACCATGTCTAAAGCTTCCATAATGCATTGCAACTGCACTATTAACTCCAGAGAAATAAAGATGAACACTGACAAAAACACAAACAAAACAAACAAGCAAACAAAAAACCCTGTATATGAACATTACACCAGCTTTAGTTGGGAAAGTAAACCGGGGTCCTATGGTGCTGAATGGTTTAACAAACTGTGGCACATCCCTAGAACACTACCTAGCAATAAAACCAGGAATGAGCTGGGAGGTGGTGGCGCACGCCTTAAATCCCAGCACTCTGGAGGCAGAGCCAGGCAGATCTCTGTGAGTTCGAGGCCAGCCTGGGCTACCAAGTGAGTCCCAGGAAAGGCGCAAAGCTACACAGAGAAACCCTGTCTCGAAAAACCAGCAAAAAAAAAAAAAAAACCAGGAATGAACACCACCACTTGCAGCAACCTGAATGACTCTCCAGAGAATTCTCTCTGTGGGAGCAGCAGTCCTAAATGCCCTGTAACACATAGTTCCATTTATACAACATTGTTAAGTGACAAGATCATACAAATAGAGAATGGCTTGACATGATGGTGCACGTCTGTGACCCCAGCAGGAAGGAGGCAGGAGCTGGAGGCCTGTAAGTTCTAGACCTGCCTGAGCCATGTAGCAAAGCCTGGTCTCAAAACAAACAGAACAAAAGCAGGGAGGCATCTCGGCCCTTTCTTAGGGTGTTGGAGGCCCTGGGTCAATCTTCAGCATTACAAGTAAGAAATAAAAGAAAGAAGAGAGAGGTAAGGTGAAGGTAGGTAATGGGTGTGTGTGTGGATGTGGCTGCAGGAGGTGCCATCCAGCATCCTGTGTGATGGGATGCTCCGTCTCTTGAATGTATTGTGTCAGGTTGATGGTGACAGAAGACTTCAGTTTCCCAAGTGGTTCCAGGAAGCACAGGCCCTCTCCATTACTTCTTACAACTGCACACAAATCTTCAGTTTAACTGAAACCGTGTGAGTGATACATTATGAGTCAACCTGCTTAGAAGGCCCACTGTGATTTGACCTTGTCTGTGTGCCAATGCCACTGAATCTTGGGACTGAAGCTTCCAGGTGCCCAGAAGTGCTTGTGCCCATACTTCCTGCCCAGTCCTGGAGCACTTCTCTGCCCTCTACCCTATGGCCTTCTCTGACATCGTTTGTACAGCTCTGTCCACAATGAACACAATGTTGAAACTGACACACCTTAGAGCTCTTAGCACTAAGAGCTCCATCCCCTACTGACTCCCCAGTTGTTACAGGGAAGACCTGGATTGAGGCTGAGCTCAGCTAACATTAAACACAGTCAATACTAGTATCCGTGCCACCAGCTCCTGGATGCCAAGCTCATCCCTGTATCTTGTCCTTATTTCCTAAGATTCAAAATTCTTTGTGGGAATATCCAAGTAACTGAGCTTCGTTCAGGGTTCTTGCCCCAGAATGCAGTGGGCAGACAAGAGTATCCAATCCTTGCAGATTTTGAGGCTGAAGGAAGCTCTTCCTACCAAGTATCGCTGGTAGAGGATTCTCTATAGCCAGGGAGGGGATTCTGCTGATGGACAGCCAAAACTACAAATGTCTAACCAATGCCTCAACTAATTGCAAGATAAAAATGTAGAAGGCTCTAAGCCAACTCTCCCTAAACGCTTCATTTCTTTCTCTTCCATTAGGAACTTCTTGGAATACATCATCTCAGACAGAACCAGTAGACAAGAGGCCCATATCTACAAAAATGCTGAAGAACAAATGGATGAGTGATAGAAATGCCTTAGCCCTGTCATTCAGAGCCAGCAGGCATTGGTGGTGTAGTCATATTCCATGGCATCAGGGAAAGATAATGATGATGGTGGGCTGATGGTGATGGCAGTGGTGGCAATGGTGATGGTGATGGTGGCAGAAGCAGCCTTGATGATAGTAGTAGTGGTGGTGGTGGCAGGGATGGTTGATATCTGATGAGGACTTGCTATACTCCAAGTGCAATTTTTTTTTTTTTTTTTTGGTTTTTCAAGACAGGGTTTCTCTGTGTAGCTTTGCACCTTTCCTGGATCTCGCTCTGTAGACCAGGCTGGCCTCAAACTCACAAAGATCCGCCTGCCTCTGCCTCCCGAGTGCTGAGATTAAAGGTGTGCACCACCACCGCCCGGCTCCAAGTGCAATTCTAAATGTCTCTCATTTCTATTTGACCCCCACAATAACCCCATGAAACAGATGCCATGTCCATCCTCATTTTGAAGATGAGGAAGTAGAAACCTTGGGAGATTAGAGAGCCTGCCCAAGGTCATGTGCAGTGAGTGAGTGGGAGTGGAAATTGGTTCTTAACCACCAGACTACTTTGCCCTTTGAGCGTAGCTGCAAGGGATGCAACACACAGGTCCTGGGCCAGAGCCAAGGTTTCTGTAGGATATCCAAGTGTTTCTCAAGTTTGTGTTTTAGGGATTCTTTGCTCTCACAAAGATAGGCCCAGCCTCCTGATCATGGAAAGAGGTGAATTCTCACCATTTGTGTGAGATGCCCCAGCTGTTTCTTGATCCTATGCTCTCAGGTTTCTTGAACCTTCTTCTTTTACCATAGGTTAGAAGCCTGTTTCTTTGAATACAAGTGAAGAGATGACAGCAAAAACGATCGTAGCTCTCTTTAAAACTTAGCAATCGGGGTCGTTTTTTAATAATTCCTGTTCATTTAGAGCACTGTGGATTGTTGCAACCTTTGAGGAAATGCTAGGAGCCAGCCAACACTTCATGATTTAATAATGAACCGAGATCCACTGCAACCCGAGATTCTAAAATAACCTCACTGCTTGTAGGCACCTGGATTAAGGTGTCCACAGACTCTCCTCAGCTGTGGAAACCAAGAAGAAATGGGCAGGAGGGAACTTCTTTGTCCAGATGGTGTGCCCAATTGACACCAAGGAAGACCCTCAGGAAGGAGTGCTCAGGCCTATAGCCCCCTCGCACCGGCATTGCCCTCCCCCACCCTACAAACCTAATGTTCTCCCACTGTTCCAGTGAGAGCTGCTTCTGTGTGCTGGGTGCCCAGGAGCCGGGCACTAAGTACACAGTCACCTTATTTATCCTTCACAGTCTCTACAGACAGATGCCTGGAGTCTTGTCACACAGTGAAACAGAGGTTTAGAAGTTTGGCAAGGAGCCGGGCGGTGGTGGCGCACGCCTTTAATCCCAGCACTCGGGAGGCAGAGGCAGGCGGATCTCTGTGAGTTCGAGGTCAGCCTGGGCTACCAAGTGAGTTCCAGGAAAGGCGCAAAGCTACACAGAGAAACCCTGTCTCGAAAAAACCAAAAAAAAAAAGAAGTTTGGCAAGGCTCAGAGTCACTGAGAAATGGAGCTGAGCACCCAGGGTTAAGACTGTACTGAGTGTTTTCCCTTCATTGTTTCCTCTGGAAGAAATGAACTGCCCAATCTTAGTTCCTTTCCTCACACTGTGACAAAAGACCTGGCAGAAGCCATTTAGGAGAGGGTCACAGTCCATTAGGGCAGGGAAAGCAAAGTGAAGAGGCTCCACCCATGGTGGTGGGAGCAGGAGGCTTCTGCTCTTACATCATGGCTGACCCGGATGGAGTAACACCCAAAGTATGACCTTCCAGGTCCTCCCCTAGTGACTCACTTCCTCTAGTTAGGCCCTGCGTCCTCCAAGTCCCATAACCACCAGCTGGGACCAAGTGTTCAAGTCCAGCAGTTTGTGGGGGGGCCTCTCCATATCCAGACCATGATGTATGGGTGGAATAAAGAGAACCCTCTACCAGACAGCAAGGCAATGTGCCCCGGCAAGTGCATGGTCCTTCACCTCACCTCTGTCTCTGGGGAAGGATTCCACCCCCTGTCCTCTCTATTCTCACCAAGAATCTGCTTCCGTAAAGGTGCATCAGACCACCTCTGCCACGCAAGAGTTAACGTGTTAGCTCAGGGCTAGCTGAGACACAGACTTGTGTCTGACAAGCTAATAAATCAGAGTCCCTGACAGACCGACAAACTTATTCTCACATACCAGGTGGCCATTCTCCAGGAGTACCTTCATTTTCCCCAGTGGACCGTGTATTTGAGGAAAAAAGAGCTTCAGGGGTGCCACTCGTGCGAGGCACAGTGTAGACATCCGAGTTAACCAGCAGTGTGTTTTCCATATCTCCTACTGCACACTCGGCAGTACTTAGCTCTGGACACCCAGGGCGCAGTGATCTCCCTTTCATAGACCCCCCCCGACTGTGGTGCTTCTGTAAGAGCAAGGGCCTTCCTCAAAGATGGACTCCTTAAACCTGCTCCTCCTGAATCAACACGCTGCCTTCGCTAACGGTGAAGGCCTCCTAGTCTGTCTCGCACTTGTCTCCGTCCCCAGCCTTGTGCTCTAAGTGACAAGGGCCCTGGAGGAACAGAGATTTCTGGCTCTGTGTCTGAAAGTTGCTGTATGTGTCTCGACCCTGTCGCCAGATCCCAGTCCGACTTTCCACCTTCCCGTGATTTCACACACTCCCTGTCTTTGAGGGTAGAAGAAAAATACTTTGTTTTCTTTCTGTTATTGTGACTTTAAAAACCGCCCTCTGGCTGGATAGCAGTGATGGTGCACACTTTTAATCCCAGCACTCGAGAAGCAGAGAGGCAGGCAGATCTCTGAGTTCAAGGCCAGCCTGGTCTACAGAGCACGTTCCAGAACAGCCAGGGCTACACAGAGAAAGCCTGTCTCACACAGTAATGACAACAAAAACCCCAAACAAAAATACCCTCTGGTGCACCCGTACCCTCACCCTCTCCCCTGCTCCTCTCTCCCCTTGCTGCAGAGATGATTCCTGTTTTCTCAATGCCTGGACTGGCCCCTCAGGACTTCCAGAGGGCAGCTCACTTCCAGGGTTGTACCCACACTTCAGGGTCCCTTTGTGTATGCTAAGAACTGTCCAGTGATCTCCACCTGCAGAACTGGGTTAGTATTTGCTCCACAACCGAACCTCAAGAAGCTCTCATTGCTTCCTCCCCAAGTCAAGGTCAATCTGGTGTACCAAGGCAGTGGGCAGTTTAACTCGTGGTTAAAGATGCATTTGTATTCCAGGCAGCCAGTGCGACCTGCAGTCTTGAACCTTCCGAGAGCATCTCTGGTCTTCACCACTCAGACTTTCATTGCCCATGTTATCCACCTGAAATTCCTCCCTCCCGATCTCACTTCTCCCCTACCTGAGCCTTCAGGGTGACATCTCAGAGGACCCAAATGCTCAACCTAGAGCCTGCTCTGAGGACTGTGACACAGAAGGATTCCTAGAGGCATCCATTCCCGGGTGCTGAGACCCCCAAACTATCAGTATCTCCAGAGGTCAAGGAGTCCAGACCCAGAAAAAAAAATGACCTTTTCCTCCTTCCCAGAGTCTCCTCACAAGAAGAGAAAGGAGCAGCATGAGACATCCCTCCATCTGTTCTTCCCAGAGTCCAGCCTGATCCTAACCTTTGAGGGGATGAAGCAAGGGGTGGGGGTAGGAAGCTGCTGCTGATCCGGGTCCCAGGAGATGAACTCAGCATCCAGGGTGTGGGAATGAGCCCTTGGGGAACCTAGTTGGGTCCACACATCTCATTCATAAGCCTTAGATACTTGGTGGGGGAAATAGGAATGTAGTAACTTGTTCCAGATTAAGGTCATAGTGCAACTTTTGTGTGACCAATCACCAGCCAGCAAGGTCACCCTTCTGTGGGAGCTCTAGGTATCTGGGAGGTGACTTGGCTAGAGCTCACATCTGGGAGGACTGAAGAAAGGTGTCCCTAACTCAGTTAAGATGTTTAAATCTATGTACTGCAGCTCCACCCAGCCCCTCCAGGGCAAGTATAGTCTGGAGAAGAAAGATGGACACTCAAGAAATGGATTGAGGGGCTGGGGAGATGGCTCAGCAGTTAAGAGCACTGGCCGCTCTTTCAGAGGACCAGGGTTCAAGTCCCAGCACCCCCATGGCAGCTCACAGCCATCTGTAATTGCAATTCCAGGAGATCCAAAGCCTTTTTCTGGCCTACACAGGCACTGCCCACATATGGTGCACAGGCAGACATGCAGACAAAAACCCTTACACATAAAAAATAAATAAACATTTTTTAAAAAGAGAAATGGGTTGATAACAGTGTGAGACCCTTCAGATGAGCTGCTTTCCTGAGTCGGATCTGAACACCCCACCCCACCAAGGCCGTGTTTGCGTTTTCGCCCAAGCTGTTGGTGCCAGGGAGGCTGTGCAGCTCTTAGGAGGTGAGGCCTGGCTTGTGGAAGTAGGTCATTAGGGTCGGGATTGGGTTCTAGCTGGAGCTCTCTGAGTCCTGGCCCCCATGATGGGGGAGCCTCTCAGCAAGTTCTTGCTGCCTTCCGACTCACCATCTGCCACGTGGCTTCACACACGCTTGTCTTCCATGGTGGACGAGCTCCCCTCCACGAAGGACTTTAGTCTCTGAGATCCTAAGCCAAAATAAGCCTTTTCTCCCCTGTGTTGTTCCTCGTGGTATTTCTGTCACCGTGATGAGAACAGTAACTGATAGAGTAATCCACCCGGGGTCCTAGAGAGCAAAGGCCATTGTCCCACACCATCCCTGTGCCCAGGAGTCCAATTACTGACTGGGCTGAAGGGCCCTTGAGTCTCCTCATTCTGTAACACACGGAATGAGAGAAGCGACTGCTGAGGCCCAGGGAAGGGGCGTGTGGTGTCTTCCCCCACACACTTGCCTTTCCCAAGACACAGTCTGTTTGCAGCTACGCTGCCCTAGCTTTCCCTTCCAAAGGCCAAGAGCTTGCAAACACTGCAATGTGAACTCTGGATTAAACTTTTATATCCTAATATATATTTTACTGAACTTTTTAATAAGCCTGGGAGAGATGGCTTAAATAATTCAATATGGTGTTAGCCCCAAGCTGAACTATGCCACAAGCAGGCTTGTAGAAAATATGACACTAATATCACATACCTTAATATCATAAATGTTTATCTTGATAATAAGCCATTTGAATTCTGGCAATGTGTGAGTTACGGTTACCATGGCACGGCCTTGTTAAGGCTCTAAATGAGACATCAACGGTTACCGCCACATAAAGGCTGGCGTTCATCTACGCTCTGTTTATAAGGGAACCGACTGGATGCTGAATAGCTTATTCATCAATAAAAGTTTGAAACACCGCTTATGGGGCCATCGAATGGTGAGAGGAAGTTGCAGGAATGTGTGTTTTTCCTCAGAGCTGGCAGTTGGGACTTGACAGGAAGTCTGGCATAGGCTGGAGGTCACTCTCTCTACCCTACAAGGAGGTTTTTGTCAGAAGGTAGGTGTCACTGACTCATAGTAGGTGATCAGTAAATTCCTGTCGTGACTTCTTGAGTGGCTGACGTTGGAAAGCGAGCTGGAGAATACACATACCCACACCTGGCTGTGTATCAAAGTCATCATGCTGCTGCGTTCAAACTACAGATCCCCACATCTGCCCTACAGGGACCCTTCGGACGGGCAGCTCGGAATCTCTCTCTACACCAACAGGAAACTTAAGCTTCCTTACGTCTCTATAAAACTTACAGGCGGAGAGTCTTAAAGCCGAAAGAGACCCTGAAGATCACCTAATGCAACCCCTAAAACCACACAGTGAGATGTGGAGCATCTGGTGGAGCGACACCCCCATCCAGCCGGCCAGCTCCCAGGGCAAAACCCAAACCCCTTCCACTAAGTACATGCTCCAAGCTGGGGCCCACGTCCACTAGAGAATTGTCAACATGCTGTCAGTCCCCAGGAGAACAAGGCACATCCAGTCCAGTGTCTGGTTTTGTCCTCAGGGCTACTGCCCTAGGTGTCGTAAAATCCAGGGAAAGCCCGTGCCATGTGCTCTTCCAGCTCCGCTTCCTCTGCGTCAGTTTATTCTCAAGCAGCTTATCTCTCCCAGAAGGCCTTGGAGTTCCCAGCATCTCAGCTGAGTAAGTCTTCTCTGCTCCAAGAGCAAGAAAAGTCCCAGCTGATGTTCAGTCTCTGCCTGGACCATGTGCCCATTCCTAGAGGTGCCACTGTGCTCAGACGAAAGGAACCTACATTATGACTGTCAGTGGATACAGAGCGGGAAAAGCTGGTTCCCCCAAAGGGAAACAGAGGCCAGCAACGAGAAAGGGAATGGAGGTGGGGCAGGGAAAAACAAGAGAGCAGCGTTCTCCTCCCTCGGCCCTGGCAGCAGGATGCAGAAGCCAGGCAAACCCAGGCGTCTCAGCAGAAAGTAATTTAACACATCAATGTTACATTGAAATGAGTCCAGAAGTACAGTGCAGAGTTCTCATGAATTTTTAAGTTGAAGCAGGTAATTTCAAAGAGCCCTCAAGCTTGTAGCAGGCATCTGGGGCTCCCCGAGACTCCCAGGGGCCTCAGTAGAAGCTTGGTGGGCACGCTCATGGTGGATTTGGGAAGCTCAACTGTGCAGTCTGGCCCTGAAGTGATCTACATGTTTGCATTATTCATTATTTGTTCCCTTGGTAAGCCTAATCCCAATTGAGCCCCCTCCCACACCCCCACACATAACTTGATCTTCCTTTGGCTAGAAGGAACTGACAGGTCTACTCCCTCTCTACCCTCAGAGACTTGACCACGCCAGGTCTCACCTGAGGGCAGAGATGGGGTAGTCAGTGGCCTGAGCCAGTGCTGGGGAGTGCCCAGATCTGAAATAGCCTGAGTCCCTGGTGCTGTAGAGCAAGCCAAGTTTGCAGCTCCTGAGTCCTTTTCTCTTTGTCAGTTGGAGTGGATGTATGAGTGTGAGGGATCCATCCACCCCACTGAGTGACCTAAACTGTTACTGATGAGTACGGTGCCCTCCCTGCTCTGAAGGACCCTCCATTCTGAGCATATAATCAGGGCCACCCTGAGTGGCTGTGGAGGTTGAGCACCGCACAAAGGCCACCACTGAGGCCAGCCAACACATATTTATCTGAATTCCAGCAGACGCTGTCTGCTTGCAGAGAAACACAAAGCCACTTCATGGGCTCGGGGCCGTCCCTGTTCCCAAGCTCAGAGTCAGATATAAGAAGGAAGCTAGCAAGTAGAACCATCAGCATCCAAACTGGATCCCTGACCCCAGCGCTGGGGAGGGATGGGGCGTCTAAGAGCAGAAGTCAGAATGCCTGAAAGCCACAAGAGATGAGATTTGAGGAATCAGCCAAGAGGAGGCTGCCCAGTGAGAACAGGAAAACCGCCCATTTGGCCTTCAGTCAATGCTCTGGCCACCTTTGGGTGGCAGAAGTCAGCCTCTCCCCTTGGTCCTGCAGCCTCTGGTTTCATGATAGTGTGGTGTGCCAATTCTTCCTTCAGTGTTTGCTGTTACATGCTGTTAGCTTCATCTAGAGCAGCCTCTCCATCCACCTGACCTCCTTAGAACTCTGGTTAGGCAGCACTGTCTCTAGAGAAGCGTTTCGCTCCCACGGACTAAACCACCCCCCTCTCCCCTGGTCCTCTGGCCTGTGCAACCCTGCCCTACAGGAGCACTCTGTGTGGCCCATCCCCCTGTGTACCTGTCTCTGTCCTTCCTGCCCCTTGGGTTCTGAGTTTCCAGAAGATTCCAGGAGTGGCCTACAGGTGGAGTGCTGTCAAACAGTATCCACCTCATTCACTTCAATCCAGTAAACCATTCTTGGTTTTGAGGTTTAAGCACATGCCCATGGCTAATTAGAAAGTCTGGGCAAAGGACAGCTAACGGGACAAGGCCTGGCTTCCCTGTAGCTGAACATATTCACAGCATACAGAAAGACATTCCCATCACTTCCCCTTCCCCACAGAGCCAGCAGGGCCACTCTGGATCAATGTCTTCTGTTCCTCTGGTCATTGCTCCAAACAACAGGAGTTTAACACGTCCTAGACTTGATGATTTTCATCGGTTAGTTTCCTGCTTAGTCTGAATCCAGATAATCATGCACATTATTAAAATGTATCTTCAGAAATGTAAATGTGACCTTTTCACGTCTACTCCCAGGTCTACCATCCTCTCACGGGGCTCTTGACTCCCTTAGTCAAAATAGACTATTTCTCTCCCTTCTTCCAAATGCTCGCTAGCTTTACTTTACGTTTTGGAAACAATGAGTGGACCACGGCATCAGTTTCTGCTTTTTGTTTGTAGGCTGGGTATAACAGCTGAGGGTCAAGAAGCAGTGTGCCAGCCAGCATGAGGCAGAGCTCGGGGAATCCTGCAAGAGATGGGGAAGAAGGATTGTAGGAGCCAGAGGGGTCAAGGATACCACAAGAACATGGCCCACAGAATCAGCTAAGCAGGGCTCGAAGGGGTTCACAGAGACTGAAGCGGCAACCAAGGACCCTGTTATGTCAGAGTAGGTCCTTTGCATATATATATGCCTTATGGTTGTGTAGCTTGAGGTTCTTGTGGGACTCCTAACAGTGGGAGAAGGGGTGTCTCTGACTCTTTTGTCTGTGCTTGGGACTCTTTTCCTCCTACTGGATTGTCTCATCCAGCCTTGATATAAGAGTTTGGGTCTAGTCTTATTGTAACTTGTTATGCCATATTCAGTGGATTTCCCTGGGAGGCCTGCTCTTTTCTGAAAGGAAAAGGAGGAGGAGGAGGGGGAGGAGGAAGAGGAAGAGGAGGAGGAGGGGGAGGAGGAGGAGAGGGAGGTGGGGGAAAGACTGAGAGGAGAGGATGGAGGGGAAACTTCCATCAGGATGTGATATATGAGAGAGGAATAAATAAAAAGAAGAAGAAAAGTACTGTGTAGTGGCTCTGACCAATATTCATGACCGCTCAGCTAGCTACTGTAATGTGCTGTGGGCATATGCCTCTCTTGTAAGCTTTTCGTTTCTTCTGGTTTCTATTTGCCTTCCCTTTTGTCTTATTTACTTACGTCGTACCATCCTTTTGTTTTCTAGCTCTTCATAACGCCAGTCGAACAAAACAGGTGCCGCTTGCTTTTCCTGCAGAGATGTGACCGGATACCTGTCCTTTCACACCAGACAGGGAACTGGTGACAGCCGACCAAAAGAGTTCAACGACTCCAAGTCTAGTTCATTGGGGTTACTCACAGGAGTGTGGGTGACTTAGGCAACAGTAGCCAAAAACCTACCTTAGCCGGACAGTGGTGGTGTATGTCTTTAATCCCAGCACTTGGGAGGCAGATGCAGGCAGATCTCTGTGAGTTCGAGGCCAGCCTAGTCTATTAAGAAAGTTCCAGAAGAGCCAAGGTTGTTACACAGAGAAAACTTGTCTCCAAGAAACAAAACAAAACAAAAAGCCTCCTTTAGCGTGGGTGGCCATTCACGAAAGTCACAGGACGGGAGTTGTCTGAGTACCTTGCAGGCAACTCCACTGAAGAGTCCTCCAACAGTTGGTTACTGCTCTTCTAACCTCAGGGAGGGGCTCGTAAGTCTTGCAAATTTGGTGAGTTTCTCGAGTTTTGTGAGCATCTCATCTCCCTCCAGGAGGAAGTGTCCCAATTTGGAAGAAATAGCTACACAAGACTAAAAACACTCACCGGCCGATCCAACTTGAGTCAGTGCGTGAGGCTGATTCAAAGGAGCTCACAGTCAGCTTCAGCACTGCCGTGCTCCAAGCCCCCTGTTGAACCAACCGTCGACTTGTCAAAATGTGGATCAAAGCGAGGCCCAAGAGAAGGGCGGCTCAGGTTCACTGCTCTCTAACAACGTCTCAATTAACTTTTCCATCGCTGTGCCCAGAACACCACGATCAAGGCAACTTACAGGAGAAAGAGCTACTGGGAGCTTACTGTTTCAGAAAGTGAGTCTATGGCGAGGAGCATGACAGCAGGCAGGAAGGATGGTGCTGGAGCAGTAGCTGAGAGCTTACATCCTGATCCAGAAGTGGGAGGCAGTGAAAGAGAGCTAACTGGGAATGGCTGGGGTGGGCTTTTGGAACCTCAAAGCCTTCCCCAGTGACATACCTCCTCCAACAAGGCCACACCTCCTCATCCTTCCCAAACAGCTCCACCAAGTGGGGATCAAGTATTCAAACCTGAGCCTTTGAAGCCATTCACATTCAAATCACCACGCCAACCAATTCTGACATGCTTTAACTGATGTGTTCTGACTAGTCAGGCCAGCTAGCAAGTCAACCTCTGCCCTCCTTCCATCAGCCCATCTGAACTAGCTGCCTCTGGGCCTGATGCCCAGCAGCCTCCTGGCCTGCAGGATGGCCGGGTACCCAATATCTGAAGTCCCTTGCCTTCCTCTATGCTTTGCCCCTCTTGTTTGGCTAAATAGACCACTCGGTCATGTCATTTGATATTCAGTTCAGAGGGTAATATTAAATGTACGTCACCACCAATTAAGTAACAACTTTTATCACTGGGTATCTGCTAACAAAGTTACACAAAGATTCTGATGTTTGAAAATCTGATTTTTGCAAAATTGACATCAGTGACATTCCGCAGTTGCTGATGGAAGTCAGCAGACAAGAATGGGGGCCAAAATGGTCCCTCCACAACCTAGAGCTCCACCCTTTCCTCAAGAGCCATTGGGAGCCAGGCCAACGCAGGATTTACAATATGCTCTGCCATTATCATTCTGAATATTAAATAGCAGAGGAAGATAATTATGTGCTTGTTATATAATTAAAAATTAAGTACAAGAAACGCTCTTAAAAGCGTCCCCCAGCATCCCGGTGACTTGTTTTACAGAATACTGAAGCACACAGCACCCACTTGGAGCTCTGCTGCTTCATCAACAAACATTTACTAAGTGACACATGCACTTGTCTCCTTGTGTAACAGTTTCCTCAGAGATGGAAACATTCCATGCTTCAGAGACTCTCCTTAAGCAGGAAGGTAAACAACTCAAAATAGCTTCAGGAAGTCCCTGAAACTGACCAGATTCACTAGGCCCCTCCCGGACAGAACAAGTAGTGAAAGCTGAGAGTTTCCCTCTGACTGAGGGAAGCTGAGCTGCAAACAAGACTCTGAGAACAGACCAGCTACCTTGAAGAAGCAAAAACTTATAGAGCTGCCTGAAAGAGATTTGTCACTTGGGGAGGTCAAACCCCAACCTGTCGAGCTGTCTGCAGGCTGTGCAGTGTGCTCCAGGATCCCAGCGTTTGTAAGCTGTCACCCGTGCTGGGGTGGGCTTTGGTGATACATCTGTCTTTGGGTCATTTCTGCTCCTGTAAGTGACCCCTCACTCACACTCCTGTACGTATAACCCCAGTAAAACTCACTGATTCACCAAGTTGGACTTGGGTGGTATCTGTGTTTTGTCTGTCATGGTTCCCTATGTGGGGTGAGTAGGCATGTGTGTTGTGTCTCCCCAAGAAAGGCTTTGTCACATGACAGGATCTCTCTGTGAGATGGAGATATAGAAAAGAGGACTGAGCACGATGACCAGAGGGATCAGCAGTGTGATCTGGGGAAGTGCAAATGACAATGAAGCCCTAAGACAGGACCTCCTGGCAGGAAGGAGGAGGGGGCCCCACAGGAAGGAGGAGGGGACCGTACAGGAAGGAAGGAGGGGGCCCCACAGGAAGGAAGGCCTCCCTACAGGATGGAGGGCCCCCCTACAGGATGGAGGGCCTACACAGCTTGTGAATAGATAAATGATAGGTGGGAGGGTGAATGGATGGATATGTAAACTGATAGGTGGGTGGATAGATGTGTGTATGGTGGACAGATGGATTCATGGGCGAGTTCGTGAGTACATGGATGGCACTGGTAAATAAGGGCACTGTCCTTTCCCTAATTAGCAAGCACCTAAAGGTAATGACAATACTCGAGTCACCTGTGATATGGTGCCTAGCACAGGACTGATCCGTGACCACAGGCAGCAAATGGATTTGTTTAGTTCATGAATTAGGGAGTTTAGAGAGCTCAACCCAATCCTTTCCCCCTTTATGGACCTCACTGTTTCCCTGTGGAAAACAGACATGAAAACACATGCCACTGGAATTGAAAATGCTGTCGGTGCTGGAGAAGGGACAGTGCTTGGGGACCTGCATCGCATTTCACTGTAACAGACCTCAGGGAGCTAGCATGCCGTCCTCTTCCACGAGCGTGCCACTCTCCAAGCTTGTACAAGGTCAACCCTGAGAGAGGCTATCTTGACTAAGACCATTTGACAGTAGAGGCTGTTGAAGAGCCTGTTTGAAGTCGGGCAGATTGGACCGACTTCCTAGTTCCCTTTGTAAATGTGAGTGAGTTACTTCACCGTCTGAATCTCTTAAGACCCTAAGGGTGAAATGAGCCAATGCACGCAGAGCACCTGTCCAGCCAGAAGTAATGGAGTGGTCTTTGTTGCCCAAGCCAGAAACTGAATTCTGTGTTTTCTACCAACCGTGCTGATATTCTTTATTAAGTCACAGGAAAGATCCAAAGTTGAGGTCCAGTGTTTTAGTACATGTGAAGAAGAGTTCAGTAACCGTGTCTGGAATCTGTAGTGTTTAGAATCAGAGAGTGGTCGCAGCCTTCTTCAGCCTCCAGGTGAACCAGGAGAGGCTCCTTTCTGGTCTGTGATGGCACCGAGCCATTTATTTCCCTCGCCTGCCCCCTGGTGGTGAATATGGGGATTGTAGACTCAGCGTTCCACGAGCATCCCAGCAAGGAAGCCAGGCTAGCGGTTACTTCACAATGCCATCTAGTGACTTCCATTAGCATTTTGCAGACCAGAAAAGGAGTACGTGCTTAGGAAATGGCTTAAACTGTCATGGCTGGACCTCACTCCCCAGTCCAGCATTCACTAGCTTAACGTCCTCAAATGCTAGTTTTCTCATGGGTAAATGGGCATATATCCATTTCGAAGTTTTACTATGAATGAGATAACGGATCTAAAGCACCTCCAACAGAGTAGACCTTCTCCTCTCTCACAAGATAAAAATTACACTGAACATGATTAAGTTATCACAAACTGAATTACTAAGTTTCTGAAAAAATAAAAAGTCTGATGGATTAGGGCACAGGGCGTGGAGAATGGTCAAAGGAATTGTTAAGCTATTCCCAGTGCAGGGAAGACAATGTTCCAGAGCTGAACTTGACTTTCAGGAGTGACCTCTGCTCCTGTGGTTAAGACACAGCAGACTAGAGATAGATATGCAAATCAGTGGGTGAGTAAAGGGATGGGTAGATGGGTGGGTGAGTTATGAATGAGCAGGAGAGTGGGTAGGTGGATGGTTGAATGAACTGGTGGGTATATGGGTGGATGGGTGAGTGGGTGGATGAATGAACAGGTAAGTGAGTGGGTGGCTGAATAGATGAGCAGATGGGTGGGTAGATGGATAGCAGCAAATGTTATAGCAGTACCAGAAAGAACTATGGGTTGGATGTTCTAATCAGAACTCCGTGGAAGAAGGAATGAATAATGTGGGCTGGAATCCGAAGAATGAAGGACTTTGTTGGAGACCAGCTAGAGCAGGTTCTCAACCTTCCTAATGTTGTCACACTTCAATACAGTTCCTCATGTTGTGGTGACCCCCCAACCATAAAATTATTTTCATTGCTACCTCATAACTGTAATTTTGCTGTTATGAATCCTAACGTAAATATCTGATACGCAACTCCTGTGAAAGGGTCATTTGACCCTAGTAGGGGTCATGATCCACAGTTTGAGAACCACTTTGCCAAAGCAAAGGTGGCATCAGGGTCTCCGCCTAAAGGGAAGGAGCCCATGGACACATTTGATCAGGGACTGCTGTGGAGCAGATCCTGTGTGCAGCAGGTAATATGGCTTCTCTGGACGGTTGGATGGGCCAGAAACCAGTTTGGTCAGATGCACCAAGGATTTCAGGCCGTGGTCTGGGAAATGAATCCTGAGCAGGAACAGCAAAGGGCACAGAATCTTCTGGCATCCATACTTCTCAGCAGGCTCCACTGGGCTTCCCCTGGGTTCTTTCGTATTCAGCCCATCTGTGTAAGGCTGTATGAAAAATTAAACACACTTGATCTCCTGGATTAGAGCTATTTCCTGGTCAGGGTTAAATGCATTTTAAACTCTTTCCTATTTTAATTTCTCTTTTAATGCTGAAAAAGTGTAACTTGCAGTAAACTGCAAAAAAAAAAGTACATGAATATTAAATATGACCCTTTGGACTGAGGATCCAGCTCATGGATAGACACTTTCTGCCATGTACGAAGCTCTGGATTCTGTCCCCAGCACTGGATAAACAAGCTGCCAATCACATGAACATCTTTAAGTGGTTGCTGTCCGGATCATGGTACAAGCTGTCCCCAGCCTCAGGATGTGTCTCAAATGTCCCTTCCCAGTCCACATTCAGTCAAGTTACTTGTACTCTGACCTTTGACCCTCTTATTTGAGCCTGTTCTTCATGTGGGTGGGATGATATGTATATTGTTTATATGTAGCCGTTTGGGTCCGACTTCTCACTGATCATATATCTGGAAGATTGGTCCATGCTGCTGCGTATCTTACTCCTTCATCTCTCCTTTCAAAAATCTGTTCTCTTCTGATGGACATTGGGTTGCTGTCAGTTTGGGGCTATAGTAGGAAAGGTTTTGATGAAACGATAAGCTAGTCTTTTGCCATATATACATATGTATATATATATATATATATATGTATGTATCTACTTGCTTCTCATGATCATATACCTAGAAATTGAATTTCTGAATCACACGGTTTGACTTTCATAAATACTGAGATTTCAAACATTATTCCACTTTTGCTTAATTTGTAAATAATGCTAAATGACGTGGGAGCCTTACCTATGGGAGTGACATCTCCCACGAGAAGTGAACTTTCCTATATTATTGAATGTGTGAAGGAAAGGCCAATTTCTCACGCCCGGAGATTGCAGGGAGACAGGGATCTGGCCAACCCAGCGTGAATATGGATCGAGTGGGTGTCATCCAGGCTACCTCAAATGGACAGTACCCAGGGGCTCAAGAGACAGCTCAGAGGTAAAAGGCACCTGCTGCTCTTGCAGAGGACCTGAGTTCACTTCCCAGCAGTGATGTTGGGGATCTCACAACAGCTTGCAGCTCTAGCTCCAGGAGATGCAGCACCCTCTCTGTACCTCTTGAGCACCTCCACCCGTGTGGCACATGCTCACACAGACACATAAATAAAAGTAAAAGTAAACACTTTTTAACAAAGAAAACGGACGGTGCCTTTCAGAGTCACCAGCGCCTGACCAGGGGCAGAGGGCTCAGCTGCCTCACAATGATGCGTTTTGGTGGTTGGCTCATTCTACACGCAGTCACTTCAGTGGGGGGCCTGACTCACAGCCAGAGAGTCTTTTTGTCCTTCTCCAATAGCCCCTTCCCTAGGGACGATATGGGAGGAAGGTGAAGCCTTGCTCATTCAGCCGCTTTGGAAGCCTAGCCTAGAACCAGACGGTCCTAAGATGACTTCCCACCCATGGCAGAAATGCCTCTGTAGTGGCAAGACCTCAGACCGGGGCTGTTCTTCCTCAAGCTGTAGCATCTCTCTGAAGTCCAAGTGTTCTTCACAGCCCGCTTTCCTTCTTTGGGTTCATGTCCCTGAACCAGCTACGGTCTCTGCGTAGCTCCAGCCACACCAGGAGTCTCGGCCACTGGAGCATAGAGTTCTGGGGACCTCGCCCAAACCTAAGAGTTTGACTTCAGATAAACTGAGTTTCTTTACATGATCTTAGTCCCTGAGCTGCTGTGACACATTACTGTATACTGTCTGGCTTATAAGTGACAAGGACTAAGTCAGTTCCTCACAGTTCTAGAACTGGGACATCCAGAATCAGGCTTCAGCAGCTTGGCTGCCTGTGTCCTGGCCATACATCTTTCTCTTGTGTCCTCACTGGATCTCTTGAGTTCCAGTCAGGGCTCTAATCCATTCATGTGGGCCTTGTTGGCTGATCAGTTCCCAAGGGCGGGTTTCTACATATGTATTTGGAGAGGCTACAAATGTTCAGTCCGCACACCCGCTTTGGGACATTGGAGTCCAGCAGGAAAACAAGAGCAAAGGGAGAGCTCTGAGGAGATCAGGTTGGACCAGGATTCCAGGGTGGTAGCCGAATAGATGCACTCACTGGCGGTATAGAGTCATCCTTGGGCAACATCATAATTTGGGGCGGAAGTGGAGGAACAAAATCTAGAGAGAACCGTGTGTGTGTGTGTGTGTGTGTGTGTGTGTGTGTGTGTGTGTGTGTGTGTCTCGCACTCGCGCACGCGCACGCGTGTATGTTCATGAGCATGCAGGTGCATGTATGTGCATGTTCATGTAGAGGCCAGCAGACAACCTTGGGTGTTGGTCCTCAGATGCCATCCACAATTTTTCCTTTTCTTTTTAAATTTTGGACCATGGTCTCTCACTGGCCTGCAGCTCACCAAGTATGGTAAACTAGCTGGCCAATGAGTCCGGGGGATTTGCCTGCCTCTGCTTCTCCGGCGCTCAGATTTTAAGCACATGCCATTATATCCACTTTTTTCACCTTTTTTTTTTTTTTTTTTAGGCTTTTTGAGACTCTGTAAACTAGGCTGGCCTCAAACTCATTCTGTAGACCTGGCTGGCCTTGAACTCACAGAGATCCACCTGCCTCTGCCTCCAGAGTGCTGGGATTAAAGGTGTGTGCCACCACTGCCCAACTTGGTACCCACCTTTTTGCATGGGTCCTAGGAATCAAACTTGGCTCCCCGTGTTCAGCATTTTACCCCCTGAAGCCCCTCCCCATACCCAACCACATAGTTCTGGAAACAGCATAGTCATGAATCCTTCTAACGTGTAGTCACTATTCAGCACATTTGACGTTTGCTCCAGAAGCCTTTGGCTATGAGCATGTGTGCCTCAGAGAGTTCCCTGTGAAATATGTGGTGGAAAGACTTTGGCTCAGCTGTGAGAGACTTTAGATCAGACATAGAGATTTGGGCTTATCAGCTGCAATGCTATCCATCTCAGATGCGAAGGCGGGCCCTGTAAAAGGGGCATGCTTTGAGGAGTCTGGGATTCTGCTCCAGAATGAAGAGCAAGCTCTCTACCTGGACAGCCTGCCTCCGTGTGCCACTGCCTTAACCAGGTTCATGAGAAGTGAGGGAAGGATGGCTATTCTTAGTTGTCAGCTTGACTACATCTAGAATTAATCAAAACCCAAGCAGCTGGGTATAGCTGTGAGGGATTTTTTTTTTTTCTTAATTAAATCACTTGAAGTAGGACAACCCAGTTTTAATCTGGACCTTCTGAGGTGGGAAGATCCACCTTTAATCTGGGCCACACCTTCTGCTGGAAGCCTATAGAAAGGACGTAGAAGAAGGAATCTTGCTGTTCTCTTTGCCTGTTTGCTCTCACTCTCACTGGCAAGTCCATTCCTTCACTGGCATTAGAGCCCACTTCTTTGGGATTCCATGTGTACTCAAGACCAGCTGAGACATCAGCCTTGTGGACTGAACAACTACTAGATTCTTGGACTTGCCATTGTTCCAAGACAGCCATTGTTGGATTAGCTGGACCATAGCCTGTAAGCCATTCTAATATATATATATATAGTAACTCCCATACACACACACACACACACACACACACACACACACACACACACACGCACGCACGCACATTCTATAAGTTCTGTTCCTCTAGCAAACCGTGACTAATACAGGAACCAAACTTTGTGTGCAGAACCAAGGTTAGACTCTATAAGGACAGACACTACATCCAAATTGTCTATGGTTTTCTACTACAGAATCTGGTCATGTTCGATGCCTGGTAAACTTGGATTGTTTGATGAATGGGCAAATAATAAATAGATGAATGAGTAGAAGAGGAGATGAGTGGAGAGCAGGGTGAGTTTTCTTTTTGTGATTTTTTTTGTTGCTTGTTGACAATTTTGTACATATATAATGAATTTTTGTCATCTTCACATCAAATCTCATTACCCTCCTCTTCCTCCCAACACTCTTCTTGCACTTTCTCTGTGTGTGATGCATTGAGTTTAGTGAGGCCTGCTTACATGATCCTGGTGGGACATTATTTCCTGGAGCATAGGCAACTTATCAGTGGTTACACTACCAAAGAAAATTAGAACCCTCCCCCCAAGCAACCATTGGCTGTTGATAGTCCCTCTGTAACTGGGCCCCAGACCTTAGTAGGCCCCCAGACCTTAGCACAACAGACTCCATGATGGAAGTACCATATGGGCTGTAAAACCTAGCATGTAGACAACATCACCTACCAAAACCAAAACAAAGATTTAACCCATAGAAGTCCGTATAGTTCTGGGAAAGTCTCAAAACATAGTAATGTTGCTTTTCGGCTTCTGTAGTTCTGTTCTGCTTCTGACTAACTGTTCTTGTTAGCTGAAGTATGTCAATCCAGAACATAGTTTTTGTGCTTAAAAGTTCATCCTGAGAAAGGCTTAGGACTTGCACTGGCATCCCAAACACCCAGTGTAGTTGCCGGCTGGCTAACAAAGATTTTCTATTGGCTTAAACCCGTGTCTGAGCAGTCTTCTCTGGTGAATATACCACACCACCTCAGGGAGAGGTGAGGTCTCTTTGAAACTTCAAAAGATGCCCATAAAGGGGGAGGGGGAATTCATGCACATCTGCTTTCCTTGGTCTCTCTTTATGAATCAGGACTGCTGAGTTAGTGACCGGCATGTATCTTTACTATCCCACACTGGAAGCAGGGTTCTTACTGGATGGCCACTTTGCATTTATGAGGTCTTATTGCTAGCCAAGTTAATAATGCATTTAAAGAAAAAAAAAAGGCACTGTGCATTTGGGTAGAGCTTATTAATATGATTCAATTTTTAAAAGGGCTATTACTTCAGAGTCCTGATGTCTGGGATGCTTTTAAAGAACAATCATTTTCCTCCTAAGAGTCACCATGACAACAGAGAGGTACCCCATGCCCCGAATCAATCACAGATTTGTGTACATAGGGGTTCAAATGCATCCAGCTTATTGGGAATTCTTCTTTGCCTTCCTTGGCAGAAGTCCTGGCTTCGTGTCCAGACTGAGCTGGAGTCTCAATCCATCAATATTCATGATGGCGCTGTCGCCATTCATTAACAGAAACTCGATTCGAAGACACGCACTGATCCTCAGCATGTACAAGGCACTCTGGGCACTTGGGCACCACTGTCTGGGAAGCTGACAAGCCCATTACCATGACAACTCATAGCCACTCTGAGCAGCAAGAGTCGCATAGAGTCAGCCTGCACAGGGGACCTGAGACCTGCACAAAGGTCCCTGGTGAAGAATCATGACACTTAGTGCATAGGCTTCATGATTCTGATTTCTAATGGCTGGACTGGCAATCCGTTCCAGACAGGACCAGGAAACCACAGTTGGTCTCAATTTTACATAAATTCAATCAACAAATTGCTGGATCACCTTAGGCATGTCACTCAGCTTCTTTAGCCTTTACTTTTTTTTTTTTTTTTTAAACAGGGTTTCTGTGTGTAACTCAGAGATCCATCTGCCTCTGTCTCTAGAGTGCTGGGATTAAAAGTGTGTGGCAACCTGTGGTGTGACGCCTTGCACAGCCTTGGTGCAGTGGGAAGGGGCTTGGACCTGCCTAGGCTCAGTGTGCCGGGCTCTGCTGACTCCCCATGGGAGACCTCGATTTGGGGGATGTGGGGATGCGGGGTGGCTTGGGAAAGAGTGCTGGGGTTGGGAGGAGGGAGGAGGGGGGTCTGTGGGTAGCATGTGGAATGAGTAGAAAATTTCTTAATAAAAATGAAAAAAAAGTGTACGGCGCCATCACCACCCAGCTCAGCCACCCAGTTTAGCCTTTACTATTCTCCCTGTGTGAAATGAGATGAAGATTTCCTCTTGCGTGACAAGACTTTTCCTGGGCAGACACAACGTACATGTCTCCTCATCCCAGACAGAGAGCCTACCACAGACCAAAGTACAGCAACCAACACATCCAACTTGGTGAAGCAATGCGTTTCACTGGGTTTACTTACAGGACAGAAATGATTCAAAGACAGCCTCATCACCAAAGCCCACCCCGGCATGGTCTGAGAAAGAGGGTTACTTAAATTGTGCTCAAAAGACTCCTCTCTTTCCTTACCTGTGTCTCAGTTTAACTTCTGAAAACAAATCTCTGCATGGGCGTGAAACGTATGTTTCAGCCAGTGGTCTGGGGTGGGAACCAGCCGGGTTAGTGCCCAAGCAGAACTGGTAACCCATGGTCCTGCACTGATGCAGTCTGTCAAAGCAGGAGAGAGGAGAGGCAGGGGTTAGAACAGGCTCAGCATTGAGGGACCTCATACTGTCATCCTTTTAACCAATCAATACAAGAAGCATTCAATAGAGCCCTTTAGGTGGAAGAAAATGATACAAGATAGAAATTCAGATCTGCATATGAGTATAAGAACACCAAGAATAGCAAATATATGTCTTGGTTGGCATATACCCAATTTATTCCATGATTCCATAGGCTGGGAAGTCCAGGATCAAGTGGCTAGCAGATTCGCCATGTGGCTGGACTAATTTACATTCCCCCAGTGTATAACCGGTTCCCTTGTTCCCACATCCTCACTAGTATCTAATTGTTTGTTTTCCAGATGGTTCTCATCCTAACTGAGGTGAGGTCAGGAATCTCAATATAGCTTTTGTTTGTTTTTAGGTGTTTAGTCTTTGAAATTTTTATGCTTACGGCACACGTGTTCTCACCATGTCCCTTCATGACGGAAGGGACAAGGAAACTCTCTGAGGGTCTTTTTATATTTGTTTAGTTTTCTTTTTTATTTCTGAGCATATACTTGAGTACCATGTGCTTTGTCCAAATCCCCACTACCTCGTCTTGCTGCCTCACCCCTGCCTTGCTGGACCCTTCCTCTTCCCAGATAGTCAGTCCCCTTTCTACGTTCATGTTTTTTGTTTTGTTTTGTTTTGTTTTTGTTTTGTTTTTTCCAGACAGGGTTTCTCTGTGTAGTGTTGCGCCTTTCCTGGAACTCACTCTGTAGTCCAGGCTGGCCTCGAACTCACAGAGATCTGCCTGGCTCTGCCTCCCGAGTGCTGGGATTAAAGGCGTGCGCCACCCCCCCACCACCACCACCACCACCACCCGGCCATGTTTTGTTTTCTAAATCCAGACTCTGCATGTAAGAGAACACACATATTTGTCTTTCTGAGTCTGGGTTATTTCATTTAATCTCATGGTCTCCAGTTTCGTTCATTTTCCCGGAAATGACACAATTTCATTCTTATTTATTTCTAGATAAAACTCTGGATGTATCCATCACATTTCCTTTGTCTTTCATCTCTTGATGGACATGTGGTCCGATTCCATAACTCAGCTATTGTGAATATGACCTGTGCTGGTTAGTTGTTTGTTTTGTGTGTGTGTGTGTGTGTGTGTGTGTGTTTGTTTTTGACAATTTGACACAAGCTAGAGTCATCTGGGAAAAGGGAACCTCAGTTGAGAAAGTGCCTCCATCAGATTGGCCTGTGGGCATAAGCAATTTCTTGATTGGTGATTGATATGTGAAGGCTCACCCCACTGTGGACAATGACACTCATGGTTGGGTAGTCCCCAGTTGTATAAAAAAGCAGCTGAGCAAACCATGGAGATGGAGCCAGTAAGTCATTTTCTTCCACGGTTTCTGCCTCTGTTCCTGCCTTGAATACCCTGACTTCCCTTTATGGTGGACTGTAACTGAAATAAACCTTTTCCTGATCAAATTGTTTTTAGCCATTTTTTTTTTTAATCACAGAAACAGAAACACACTGGGACATTGCCATAATTAATGCAATATGTAAGTGTCTCTGTGATATGGTGGTTTAGTTGGGAATATACAGTATAGCTGGATCATATGGTAGTTCTGTTTTTAGAGTTTTGGGAAACCTCCATATGGGTTGCCGTAGTAACTGGACTGATTTACATTCCCACAGTGTGTAAGGATTCTCTGTCTTCCGGTCCTCGCTAGCATCTCTTGTTTGTTTTCTTGACAACATTCTGTGGTAGTTTGAATGTAACTGGCTCCCATAATCTCATAGGGAGTGGCACTAATAGGAGGTGTGGCTTTGTTGGAATGGGTTTGGTCTTGTTAGAGGAAGTGAGTCACTGTGGGGGCGGGCTTTGAGGTTTCCTATGCTTAGGATACTGTCCAGTGTCTCAGTTGACTTTCTGTAGTCTGCAAGGTGTAGGACTCCCAGCTACTTCTCCAGCACCACGTCTGCCTGCACACTGCTGTGTTCCCTGTCATGATGATAATGGACTGAAACTCTGAAATGGTAAGCAAGCCACCCCAATGAAATGTTTTCATTTGTAAGAGTTGCCCTGGTCATGGTGTCTCTTCACAGCAATAGCTGCCCTAATTAATACACATGCCAGTGTGGGTAAGATCGGGACTCTCCATGTAGTTTTTGTTTGTTTTTACAATTTCTTTATTCTTTGAAAAATTCATACATGTATACAATGTATCTTGATCACACCCACTACTCAGCACATCTGCGTCCCAACTTCATATCCTCCTTTTATAATTTTATATATTTATGTAAACTCACTGAGTCCAATTAATGATGCCCTGTCTCAAAAAACCAATAAATATACAAATAAATAAATAAATCACATCCTTTGGGTATTGGTCACAGTGATAAAAAGACCAGCACAGGAACAAAGTAAGTAGGCTTATAGCCTGAAGATTGCCCATCCCCAAAGAGACAGCGTCTACCAAGAATATATATATATATGTATATGTATATATGTATGTATCTGTGTGTGTATACCATAAACTCTGTCTTCTTGTTTAACGGTATGTCATAGCCCCGCTCCTTGTTCAGCTGTATGTAATAACCCCACCTCTCTGTTCAGCTTAGTCCATATGATAAACACACTGAACTTCCAGAGTGCTGTGCTTTCCCCATCCAAGAACCCAGACCACTGATCCCAGTACTCAGTGTGTGTGTGTGTGTGCGTGTGTGCGTGTGTGTGTGTGTGTGTGTGTGCGTGTGTGCGTGTGTGTGTGTGTGTGTGTGTGTGTGTGTGTTTCTTCATTCCCTCGATGCCCCAATCAGGTCCATTCCTAGAGCCGTGAAAGGACGTGATAAAGCATGTATGTTGAAGACTGGTCCCTAGTTGGTGACATTGTTGACATCTCCTAGGTGATTTGAGATTGAGTCAAGTTAACAATACAGATTAACAATCACCATAGGCATATGCTCATCTTTCTAAGAAACCCGACTCTTTTCCTGGCTGCTTATCCTATTTTATGATGCCGTTATCAATGGGGGAAATTCCCTTCCCTTATATCCTCCCTGGCTGGCGTGAATGGCATTTTTAATTTTAGCCGTTCTGGTAGGTAGAGAGCAATATCTCATTATTGTTCTGGTTTGCATTTCATCAATGCTTAATGAGGGGAGTGTCTTCTCATGTGCTTCTCTGCCATCTGTTTATCCTCCTGGATGAAGTGTCTGCTCGACTCTGCTTTCTGTTTCGTTGGCTTGCTTACTATGCTAATGAGTTCTGAGTAGTCCTTGTTTGCTCTCCATCGAACATGTCTGTCAGACATAAATATATCCTTCAAGCCTGAGGCTTCCATTTGAACTTTATGCTAACGTGTTCTAAAGAAAAAAATTACATTCCGTTGATTTTTTTGATATGTTGAATTTCCATTTTCCTTTTAATCTAGGAGTTTAAAAAATCCCCATTGATTTCTTCAATAATCCATTGAATATTTCAAACAATATTGAGCCTCCAAATAGCTCAGTGGGTAAGATGCTTGCTGAGCAATCCTAATGACCCAAGTTCAAATCTTTTGAACCCACAAAAAGGTGGAAAGAAAGAACTGACTCAACAAAGTTGTCCTCTGACCTACACACACACACACACACACACACACACACACACACAAATAATAATAATAACAGTAATAATAAAATGTGATTTTTAAAGTGCACTGCTCTGTTGTGGAATATTTTTTTTTTTTTTTTTTTTTTTTTTTTTGGTTTTTCGAGACAGGGTTTCTCTGTGTAACTTTGCGCCTTTCCTGGAACTCACTTGGTAGTCCAGGCTGGCCTCGAACTCACAGAGATCCGCCTGGCTCTGCCTCCCGAGTGCTGGGATTAAAGGCGTGCGCCACCACCGCCCGGCGGAATATTATTATTATTTTTTTTTTTTTTTGGTTTTTTCGAGACAGGGTTTTTTTGTGTAGCTTTGTGCCTTTCCTGGATCTCGCGCTGTAGACCAGGCTGGCCTCGAACTCACAGAGATCCGCCTGCCTCTGCCTCCCGAGTGCTGGGATTAAAGGCGTGCGCCACCACCGCCCGGCGGAATATTATTTTTTTAACTGGGCAAAAATGTGTTACATTTGTTTATGCTGAGAAATAGCTGTTTAGACAATACTTCATATGGATTTAAGCCTAGCATTTTAGCCATTGGTTATAATTTCCTGCTGAGTGTTTAAGACTATGGTGGCCAAGTGGCCAAAATTAATCACTTTGCTTTTACTGTTAAGGCCAGTTGAGGTTGTGGTCAAGGCCAGCTGTGATGATGGTCTATAAGCAGGCGCAGCTGGTGTTGTGAGGTGGCGATTGGTTGGATTTGCAGTGGTTCTCAACCTGTGTGTCGCAACCCTCTATCTCCAAAAACATTTACGTGGCAATTTGTAGCAGTAGCAAAATTACAGTTATGAAGTAACAACGAAAATAACTTTATGCTTGGGGTCACCACCACATGAGAACTGTCACTAAAGGGTCACAACATTAGGAAGGTTGAGAACCACTGGCTTAGAGGCTTAGAGGGTGCAATACCACCTTAAAACATAGGACAGTTGAAAGTCTCGGTGCCTTGCAAGTCCAGAGAATGGTGCGCTGTTGGTTTTGAATGAATGCAAGTAGCAGACAGAGAAGAGGCAGAAATGCACGGTAAACCGTCATCCAGTTGATGTCTGCAACCTCCAGCAGAGCTCAGCTAACGAGGCCCCGTTAAAACGGCGGCACTGGAGTTCTTGGAAAGGGATGGATGGTGTCAACCTTTCTTCCTTAGCCCGTCCATGCCATTGTAAGTGGAAAGGCAAAACAAAAGTGAGGTGCCCAGGGCCTGGTGTGGAGAAACAGAAGCAGACAGCAAACATGGAGCAAAGGAGTCTCTAGGAAGAAAAGAATAGCTAATCTCAGTCAGGAAAGTAGGCTTGGGGCTGCCAGGCAGGAAGAGCAGGCATCGGTACCCACCACCGTCCATCCACATCCCCAGCCTCCCGTCCAACAAGCTGGATTCTCTGTGCCTCCAGCTGTGGGAGCTGCCCGCTGGCAGCAGCTTGTCTGGCACCTGGCAATCTACCCTTTGGGTGCCAGTTGGGATCTGTGCTTTTCTGTGCTCGTCCTGGGCTGACGCAAATTCACAGGAGCTTTCCGAGTCCAGCCATTTCAGGGTCAGCTCCCTTTGGTAGCTGGCTAGTGTCAGAGGCACATAGCCGGGGAAACTCTTACGTCTCCTCCCCAAACCAGTAAATGTGTCAATGCAAAATAATGTGTCAAAATCAGACCAAATCCAAACGACCCACTCTGGAGGTCTAGTATCACCTCCCTAGTGACTTTAAAATGCATTGACCTTGCCACTGGCAAGAGAGTCCAAGCTAGTGTCGCCCTTGTGTCTCCCGTTTCCTTGATTCCGTTAGGCATCCAGGAAGGTGGGGAACAAAAGGAGAAGAGGACTGGGACATGGCACAAGAAATTCTAGGGATGGAGGTGACTGCCTGAGGGCTCAGTAGTAGTGGGAAGTTTTATGTGTGCTGAAATCATTTGGTCATCTGCATTTTGATGATGATGCTGCTATCAAGATGGAGGTCAACTGACATGGTTATTGCCATCTTGATGGCATCACTCACCAAGATGGCAGCCAAACCACAGGGCTGTCTCCACCTTGGTGAGGTCACCAGTTAAGATGGTGACAAAGCCACATGGTTACTTTTTGATCGTGATAAACTCAGATCCATCATAAAAGCCCCCCCCCCATCAGGAAACAAGTCCCTATGGGATCCGCTCGTCTCACAGATTATGGACATTTGCCCCTTTTCTTTAAAACAAACACCTGTGTTAGGTTAGCGTGGCTCTAGGAGGAGATGGTCCATGTGGCTTCGGTATTTTGGACTGAACAAGAGCAAAACAAACAGAGGAGGGAATTCCAGGGTTTCAACCTCCAAAAAGGGGGTCCGTATGTCATACCACAGATTGTCAATAGTGAATGCCAAGATCGGTTTTGTTCCCTCCTCCCATAGATGCAGGCAGTTGCTAGGAAAGGGAACCCAAGGAAGAAAGGAATGAAACCCATCGTGTATCTGATGCCCATAGGTGGCGCTGTTGCTCTGGGAACACATTAAGACAATGGGGATGTGACCTTGGTATCATTTTGTCCCACCCAAAGGTGGGATGGGCTGAGATGAGACAAACCTGTGGCCTTCTGTGTTGGCAGGATTTTTAGACCCTTATAAACCAACTTGTTAAAAGTAGTTAATCCTGATTTAAAACACTGGTAGCCTTGTGTGGTGCTTTTGTGTAACTAGAAAGGTAACTGCCACGGCACCATACGGTCTTACCGAAGTGTAGGTCCTAACCATACCAAGGGTGTGGTTGTTCTCTCTTCCTCTAAACTCCATTGAAAGTGTGCCAGGCTCTCTAAGGGAACCGGGTGGAGAGGGCAAGAAGAGAGAATCCGTGTCCCGAGAGTGGTGTTGAGATAGACAGGGTGTTGAGTTTGGGTTTCGGAGATCTCTCCCGCATTGCTCAATCTCTCCTTAAAAGCAGGAGTGGTGTGTATAGTGAACAGGTTGGGGGAGCCTCTGGGCCAGCCAGAGGAATTGGTTCCCCTCTATCCAAAAGAACCTGCTTCTCTTTTTCGCTAAATTGTTTCCCATCCTGGTTTCATGAGCAGTAACCAATCAGAGAATCTCAATCCCCATAATGAAGGGTTCCCTCACTCCACCTTCCAATGCTTAGTCAATCTCTGATGGATTCCTTTGTGGGGTGGTGGCCTGTGTTAGGTACTTCTGAGAATGAGCTTATCAGAAGTCACCAAAGAAAGACACTGACTGAGCTACAGATCAGGCTTCTACATTTGCTTTGTGAGTGACATGCCATTCCCTTTCTTCTAGGGTGACTAGACAGACAACCAAGGAGGACTTTGCTGTTCTTGGCCTTGTCCACAAGACTTACCCTGTCTCCTTGGTATTTTCTTGGGGCCCTTTTTTCTGTTGTTGTAGAGAAACAGTCAATCCTGGGATCATTACTGATCTAAAAGAGTATAGTTCACCTGGGAGCCAGGACAACAAGGCCTGGGACACTAAGGGATGGGATCCAAACACTCTGCCAGAGGGATCTGAAATCCAGGACGAGCCCTCATAATTGTTGGAAAAGAGTAATTTCCACGTGGCACAAGAGAACACACAAAGTGAAAGTCCCTCGAGCAAGGCAACTTCTTTTTGCAAAAGGAGTGCGTTAGAACACAAACTGAGCTAGCAAACATGCTTGGCCAAGATGGCCTCTGTCTTTTCATCCTAGCGCAGGTGGCAACTGTTTCTCGTCCCATCTGTGGGAGCTCAACCTCACCAGGCCATGTGATTGGCCAGTAGGGCGCAGGAATGTCTAGGGGTTGGGCAGAGTCGTGTCACAAATTGGAGAGGCGTAGGGAATATGGACCCTTGTTGGGTTAACTACTTTTGACAGTGGGGTGGGGGAGGTTTCTCACTTTTCTAATAACATTGATGCTACTAGAATTATCCATTAAGCTCCTTTTGTGTGACCCTGTTCCTGGGGAGATGTGATTTTTAAAGAACTTAAGGGAAGAAATTTTAAAGAACTTAAGGGAGAAATGCTCATGGGTTCCGAGGTTTGAGGTTTCAGCCCATGGTTGGCGGGTCATCGTTTCTGGGTCATGACCAGGAGTGAAGGTCAGGGCAGAAGGACCGAGCAGAATCAAGTTGCTTACCTCATGGTGGCCAGGAAGCAAAGAGAGCAAGAACAGTCTGAGGAAAAGATACATCTTTCAAAGTCACACCTCAGCGGCATATTTCATTCAACTAAGGCCCACCTCCTAATAGCCCATTGGATTAGGAACTCATCAGTGGGTTAATCATTGATAACATTAGACCCCTGTGATGTAATCACCCGTCAATACCAACTGGGGACATGAGCGCATGAGCCCTTTGTGGCAATACTTCATAATCCAACCATGACACATGTTTCTAGTATACAGACCAGGAAGGTGACAAGGATGCTATCCCACCAGACAGAGAACACCAGTGCAGCTCTGGACATGAGGGTCTGTGGTGCTTTACGATCTAATGCAGTCACTGAATAAACAATCGCACGTTCTGGTCCATTGCTCAGCAGAGAAGCCTGGGCTGGAGTCAAAGGATGTCAGAACACAACTCAGCCAGTGCTCATGCATACAATGACCTGGACACACAGTGGCTTTGAATGCGGGTTTATAAAGTTTCAACTCAAATTTGCTTGGGTCCTCTGTAGAGCTGCTGCTGGGTTGCTTTGCTTTTCTCTCATTCTAGAAGCCCTAGTGGTTCCCGAAAGGGCCCTGAAATGTCTAGAGGACCTGGATTCTAGCCCTCACTACCTTAGTATCTCACTTTGTGGGTGATTTGGGGGCAGGCCTCTGCTCTTCTTTGGCCACAGACTTCTGCATGAATTGGCAAAGACTTTCAGAATTTTAATTCTGTTTTAGCTTCCATCTTGTTACTGTGGGCCCTAAGAGAAAGTCTATAGTCCTACCCAGGACCCTTTCTCATGGACCCTCAACTCCAGTTGCTAGAGTTCATGTCACCGTCAATTACAGAAATCCCTGCTGGGTCCCTCATCTCTTCTCATCTCCTTTCTGACTTGCTTCTTACTGTACAATAAGAAGGCTGGACTCTTGGTCCATCTGTCCACTCACCCAGCATTTATAAAGTGCTGCTTACTCTATTCTAGGCACTGTTTTAGATCAAAGGCTTACGCAGCCCTCGTCCTTTTATGATTTCTAAATGCGATTTGTGTGAGTTCCTCTAATGCTTGTTTCTTTTGTCCTTAGAAACATCTTTCTGTTGGGCTGAGTTTAGAGGACAAAAATGAATATTTAGATCTATGATTCATTGAATTACTCTATTTTTTTGTGATTTTTTTTCTTTTGGCTCAAGGTCAGCTTCAGAGTCCTCTTTTTATTTTTATTTAATGTGGTTATTTTGTGTTCTGTTCTTCTAGATTTGACTTTATAATTAAATTTCACCCAGATAGATGGGAAAAAGAGTTTGCCCTCCCTGGTTGCCCTCAGGAGTGGGAAGGGGCTTTTGTAATAAGCCTGTTGGGGTGGGGGAGGGGCTCACAGCCGCAGTAGGGGAAGGAGTCATGCATGCATAAATGAGAACAGACCACCCTGGAGCCGGGAGAGGACTGCCTGTCTAAAACATGGGCTTGTGTTGGGAAGGGCAGCTCTGCAGGCCCCTAAGACAGGGCCTTGAACCTTTTGCAAGATATTTATCTCTCCAAGGTGCTGGAGTTGCAGATGTGGGGGAGACAGGACAATTTCCGTTTTAATATACCGTTTTAATATAAATATGTCAGTCAGTCTAATGTTCTCTGCTATATGAATCGACAGCAATCTATCCTGAATAATTTCTAACTTAACCTTTATTTTTGAGCACTTAGTATTTCTCCAGATTCCTGTAGTAAGTGAACATCCTTGCTCTAACCAGAGAAACAAAACCCACGGTGAGGAGAATTTTGAAATAATATTGCTCATCTGAACATTTTAGTGGGCAGCACAGAAATATTTTGTGGGGTGAATATATTTGGCTGTAAGGCAAAATTGTGGGCACTCCAGGCCTTTGCATTGTAGAAACTGGTTCAAATAAAGCAGCCTGTCTCTCTCCCTAGGAAGACCCCCCTGGCAAGGACATTTGTTAGCTCAGGCCCTGCCCTAGACTAGGCACCCCATGGCAGTGGGAGGGGGGGCGGGAGGGGGCACACACAGAAAGCAGTCCTTATAAGTCCACAGACAAAGGAGGCTGTGCAAATATTTGCAGGCTTTTCACTCCAGAGTCGAGATTGACGTGAAGGTGATCATCTGCCGCCGATAGCTGCTTGAACTCAAGCAGGGGTGGTTAGGGCGAAGGAGTGCTGCCTCGCAGAATATTCATGACTTGAAGGCACGACCTGACCCGCCATTTTCACAAGATAGGCAGGCTCAGCGTTCGTTCGATGGCTATGGCTGGTGAGTGTGGCAAGGACAAAGGAGTCCACTGAAAGCCGAGGGGGAGGCTGTGGGTCAGTGGTAACTTGCTTGTCACAGTTTGCTGCTCTGGCGGATGAGCAATGATGATGACAGTTCCTGTTCTGCAGGAGTATGTGTGACACTGCGCGCCGGTGACTTGTCCTAGTCAGGACTCTCTTGGTTGCCGGGGCCAGAGCCACAGAATTTCTACTTCACTTGGAGGAAGGTAGAGGATATTTGGAACATGTACTTGGATAACCAGTGTTCTGTTGGTGTCCAGCGTGAGGGAAATCTGCTCCTCCATTCTGCTTGAGGGTATCTGGGAGCTACACTTTTTGGCACAGCCTTGCCAACTGTTAGCCAAGTGGCTCCAGCTGCCTCAGGCAGGTACCCCATTTCATCACCACAGAGGGAGGAGATTTCATGTGATTAGTGGGCTGTATATATTTCCCTGCAGGAACCTTCCCTTTTCCCTTCCCCTATAAACCCTTCCACCCTCCAAAGTCCCCAGGAAAGGAGGTGGGATGCTTCCTCCAGAATGGCGAGGACGTCGTAGTCTTCAGGGACTAGAGGACGAAAGAAAGAGGCCAGCGATCCTGAGAGTGTGATGCCAAGGCGATCATGGCATCAAGTTAACTTGGGATGCAGGATGGTGCAAGGATGAAATCCCAAGTGCTTCGTGGAGGAAGATCCAAGCAGAGGAGGCCTGCGTCCGCTCCAGTCAGTGCGCTTCCAGAAGAATGCCACAGTCAAGTGGGATAGTGGCAAATTTCAGAGAGATGTGGTACCTGAGACACCTCTTATCCCCCTCTGATGGGATTGGATCTTGGAGTGCCCCCATACTCCATGTGAAGGGTGAGAAAGTAGCCAAGAGAGGGAACCACCCCTATGGGTTAGTGTGGTTCTGAGACAGGACTGACAGAGGGCCCAATCCAGAAGAACAAAGCCAGGCCTGAGGCTTGCCTGAGTGCTTGGTAGAGAGGCTGGGTTTGTGCTGGGAGCAGAATTGTGAGCCTGGGTCTGCTGGAGCCTCCTGTGGTCCTGAAAGCCTAATGGTCCTGAGAGAAAGCGAAGCTGAGACTTACAGTCCCTTTAGAGTCTGGGGTCAAGTTCCAGGCCTGCAGCTGACATGCCCCAAGCTTTTCGTTTCTGATTTTTTTTTGTTGGGTTGAACTAGTGTAGACAGGGCTGTCTGTCGTTTGCAGCAGAAAGTGCCCTGTGAAGGAGTGGAATTTGAATTAGTACAGAACTGTCAGAGTCTGTAGAGGGAAGGAAGAGAATGTTGGGTTGGATGCTTGGATTGTGGAAGCCCTTGAGGACCTGCCCAGATAGGATTTTTAAGGGGAGTGTGTGTGTGTGTGTGTGTGTGTGTGTGTGTGTGTGTGTGAGAGAGAGAGAGAGAGAGAGAGAGAGAGAGAGAGAGAGAGAGAGAGAGAGAGATTTCATGTTCATATATTGGGGAAGGCTGTCAATAGTATTCAAGGCATAAGCAGGCAGAGGGTGTGCTGCTTCAGGGTAATAACGTAAGAGGGATAGCATTAGCTAGTAGCTAGTGTCCTCAGGCAAGTGCCCGCTGGCCATCAAGGCTTCAGATGAAGAAGGCATTCCAGATGGCTGGACCATAGGGGTAAGTGGAATTGAGACCAGGGAAGCAGAATCTAGTGAGACGGGCTGATTTGTGGTGGAAAATCGGAGGTTGATAGAAACATGGGTAACATATAAAGTGTTTGGATTTAGTTATTACTGAAAGAGTTAGGGAAAGTCAAGCGATGCGCTCCCTCCAAACCACACCTTACAGGAAATAGTGGTTCATTGCACCTGTTTTGCCCGGGGTCAGTTGAAAGAGGCACACGGGGAGTCACAGGAGACCTGGAACTGACAATGCCGTGGGTGAGATCCCTCTCTCCAACATTTGCAAAAAATGACCTACACACCCCAGATCAAATAAAACTACGGGGCTGTTTTCAGATTCTGACAGCATTACAGAACTAGTTGCTGCCCAGATCTTCAGCGGCAGGCCCTGCGGCCATGCAGGAACTGCCCTCCGGAGATTGCACAGGTCGCGACCTCTCCAGGGTGCCTGCAGGCCTTTAGGGACAAAACTACAGCGCGCGGTCTAGAGTAGACACAGGCCGGATGTGGCCCGCGCCGGAAGACAAGCGCGGGACAGGCGCGGGGCTGGAGGTGGTTCGGAGGCTAGGATCTTGACAGTTTGACCCACACGGCACCCGGGGACCCACGCCGGCGACTAGGTCTGCGGTGCGGGGTTAGGCACGCAGTCCCAAAGCACCCACGCCAGGGCCGGAGCGGGTCTAGGGCCGTATCCGGGGCCCTGGCTCCCTCCCTAAGTCCTGCGAAGGGAGGTGCCCAGGCCCTGGGCGCTCCGAGTGCGCGTGACGTCCACGCCCCGGGCTGCGCGGCCCGAGCCTGTGCGGATGGCCGTTTGGACACTCCGAGGCCGCGTCCACTTCCGAGGTCCCGGGCGCCCGGCGCCGCAGCCTGCTGGTCCCGCACGGCCGCCTGCGGGGGCGGAGCTCCGGGGCGCACTGAGCGCGTCGGGCCGGGCAGGGGCGTGGCGGTCCCGGCAGGGGGCGCTGCGGAGCCCAGCGCCCAGCACCCCGGCGGCCTGCGCGCGCCACCGTCGCCTGCACTCCCGCCAGGAGGAGCTGGCCGCCGTGGAGAACCCTCCGCGCAGCCACGGAGGCCGGGACCGCAGGCGGTGAGTGCGGCTCGCGGCGCTTCTGAGGCTCCCGGCTGGGTGGGCTTGGGTCTAGGGTCTCGGGGGGCGACCCCGGAGGGGTGTCCGCGATGCCGGGATCGGGAGGCAGGGGCGGGCTTCCAAGCAGCGGGTCTGAACCCCACCACCAAGCTCTTTCCCTTCTCTACGCGCTCCCCAGTTTCCACCTCTCCCCATACCCCTCCCCGAGCCGGGGGTCCCCGCCCTCCAACCGACCTGCCTCCCCTTTCACAGCCCCGCGCCCTAGAAGCCTGCCTGCACACCCCCTTTCTCCAGCAAGTCCTCCCACGCCTACCTCCTCCCGGGTGCCTGTCGCCTGCCTCTCCCTTCCAGCTTTGCTCCTACGGTCCCCGCCGCCACCCCAGCGGGCTCCCTTTCTACCCCCCGTGTCCCTACCGCGCGATTGCAGCGGGAATATGAGCTCTGAGATCCCCCTTCTCGCGGCTGTCCTGAAGCTACGGTGTCCAGGTAAAAGGCGACCGCAACTTCACGGCCTGCCCCGGGGGTGGGGCTGCTTCTTCCCCGGCTACCTGCCGCCCGCGGCGCCGGAGCCCTGGGCCCAGCCGAGGGCTACTCCGCGCGTTCAGGTTAAGCTTGCTCAATGCTCTGCTTAGGACTACGTGGTTACTTCGTTGCTTGCTTTTGCTTGGTGAACTTGGATAGGTCGCTGTTTCTAAAAAGAAGCCGTCTTTGTCACACACAAATATGGAGCAGGTTTTCTTTGCGGCTGCGGCTGGCTTTCACTTGGACCTGTGAATGAGGAAGGATTAGCGATGCAGGGGGAAAAGGGGGCCATATCCCAACTCTCACCTGCCTGGGCTCTGGGAAGCACAGGGGATTGTGACTGTCCTCTGTTGGGTGGCCCCTGTCTTGTAGAAAGGCAAGGATGCTTTCTAAACATTCAACAGGTAAAACCAGTTGAGAATTTGGAATCAGATCTGGCGTGGATAGGGAAGTGTGGGGTGAATGACCAAGAACGTCCACCCTGGAAGAGTTCCACCACTTTAGGGACAGCTGTTGCCCTTTGCAGCCGGCCGGGGGTGGACCCCAACTATGGAGTGGACAGTGCTGAGCCCAGCCTACCCTCTGGAACTGTCGGTCGGGCTTGGCGACAGCCCCCTCCTCAGAGGTGTTGGTGCCCTGTCGGGACGTTTGTGGGAAGAAGATTTAAAGCAGATGGCTTGGAAAGCCTCCCGGTCCCTGGAGAGAGGCAGAGATGGCATGATGACAGCCTGAAAGCCAGTGTGTGCATTCACCCCTTCCCTTCTGGGGTCTTTCATTAAATCTTAGATTAAATTAATTGTCTGTTCAGAAAAAGAACGTGTGAAGGGTAGTTCTCTTTTAGGGTTGGCTCTTGGCCAGCCCACCATCACAGATACCTTGGGATACCGGTGACAGAGTGGACCACCTGGAGCACAGCACTCTGAACTGTCCAACTGCCCTATCTGTATCCCTGGTTTTTTATTTGGTGGCTCCATTACTAATTCAATATTCCTTTGCCATTGAATAGATAACCAACCAAAGACACAGTGGGGCTCAGTAGGCGCCTTCTGAATGTTCACAACTTCTCCTTGTCCTCACAGTGATAGGTCGTTGTCAGGAGTTCATCTGGCCAGGAACACCTGCAGGATTGGGGTGGACATATCCTTGTGACCTTAGGACCTGGCCAGGTGCCCCCTGCCTGGTACTCAGTGTTTGTTTGTTTGGTTTTTTTTTTTTTTTTTTTTTAAAGTCAGGTGCATGCCTTTGTTTAAGCCCAGCATTCAGGAGACAGGGGCAGGTGGATCTCTGTGAGTTCAAGACCAGCCTGGTCTACAGAGTGAGTTCCAGGACAGGCAGGGCTACGCAGAGAAACCCTGTCTTGAAAAGTCAAGGAAAAAAAAATCCCCGTCTTGCATCCATCTTGAGTCCACGGCCCTTGTTCTCCACTGCGCTGCAGTTTTCAAAACTCTCTCATCAACAGATCTGAATATGTATGTTTATAAATGTTCAAGTCTTTCTTGCTGTAGGCATATTCACTGTGTGTTGATGGGACAGGGAATGTGAAGGGGCAGAGAAGGGATAGAAAGTCCAGTTTCTAAGTCAGGCTCTGACAGCTGGTCCTGTCCCTCAGTGAAGACACCAGACTTTTAAGGAAGGAGGAAATATCTTCCTCCCAGAGGTGGGAGTGGGAGGGTAATGGGCACTCTGGAATGCCACCAAGGCTTATCCTGCAGGCCCTGGGCTGTGGCCTTGGCTTCTTCATATTATTCTTATTTGTTTATTTATTCTGGCTGACCTGGAACTCTATGTAGACTAGGCTGGCCTCTAACTCATACAGACCCACCTACCTCTGTGGCCCAAGTGCTGGGATTAAAGACCTGCACCATCATGTCTGGTGGCCCCTGCCTGCTGATGGAGGAAGCTGCTGGGGAGATAGGGTCCCTTGCAGAGCCTCACCTGTCACTTCAGGTTGTGATGTTCTCACTGGTGGGTGCTGTTCACTCCAGAACCGGTTCCTGTGGCAGCCTAGGAGTGGTCCTTTGTGCACATTTCTGGCAATGCGTGTTATGGTTCTGCTGGGGGGAGGGACTCCAGTGTTGGGGGATGTGCCTTGGTCTGTCAAGGGTGGCTTTGCCCTAGGCAGAGAACACAAAGTTCAGCTCTTGTGTTCTTGTGAAAGGCCGGTTTGAGGAAGAGCACACCTAGGGTCTGGACTGCAAGGCCTCTGTCCTCTTTGCTTGGGAAGCTGGGAACAGCTAGAATTCAGAGTACCACCTGGTTGTCGTTAGCTTATCTTTCTCACCCAGACTGCCTCTGTCTTCAAGTTTGGCTCTTACCCAGAATTCCTGCAGCTGGTAAAAATCCGTTTTCTAAAAGAGGTTTAATTAATGCCTGCAGTTTGTGAGTGAGAATGGGAGGAGAGAGAGAGAGAGACAGAGAGAGAGACAGAGAGAGAGAGAGAGATGCTGCTATGTGGAGGGGGCAGGAGAGATGATGGGACAGTAGCGGAGTCCTGACAATCCAGTAAAGGGATTTCAGCTCCAAGCCCTGTCCCAGACAGGACTCTGGTTGGTAGGTAAGAAATGTGCCCACATTCTGGTGTAGGGGTTACCACTACAAGCACAGTCACTGAGATTTAAAAAAAAAAAAAAGCCATTGGTCTAAAGAAAGGTGTGCTGGGCTCACTGTTCTGGTTCTTAGAAGGCCTGGGAAGCCATCTAAGAAATGGACATGGCCAGATGGGAAAACAGTTGGCTGTCGTAAGCTTTTGTGTCAGGAGTGTGCCCCTGGGGATGTGGTCCACTGAGCAAGGTTGGTCTGCGGTCTGGCCTGGGGGAGCCACCTCACTCCAGAGACGCTGTGGGAATTGTCTAGAAGAGCAGCTGTGCTCCTGCCTTCAGTGATCAAAGGAGAGAATAGTCTTCTAGTAGGAGGTGGCCTCCCAGGCATCCATCTTGGACCTGCCAGGCAGCCTTGGACCTGATTGGTACACAGGGTCCAATGGTGCCAGTCAGCCCGGAAGAAGGCGCCTGTGAGCCAAGGATGTGCCACAGGGCCTGCTCGGGGTCCAGAAGACCCCCACCCCAAAACCAGAATCTAGTCTGTGTTTCTTCATCCTTAGAGCCAGAGGCTTCTCTAACCCATCTCAGATGGGGAAACCTCTGACTTTGGCAAAAGTCTAGTCTCTTATGAAGGGAGGGAAAACCCAATAGTGTGGAAGAATTTAACATTAAAAACCACGCACATGCACACGCACACGCACACGCATACCCTTGAATGAGCCTAGTGGGGTAGTTCCTGTAACAAAGAGGCAGCCTCCATTGCTTCCTTTCGGGTAGGACACCCCTCCACACAAGCATTCCATCCATGGGTGGTGAATTCCTCCATCCCTTTCCCCATTGGACGCTGGTGGCCCCTATACAGTGTCGGGAGCTCTGAGTTGGAGGAGAGTTTGGGGGAACTCAGATATCTAATAACAGGTAGGAGCTGGGGGTACCCCTAAAGTAGAACACAATCTTCAGTTCCTGGGGCAAATTCCCCACTTGTGGAGTTTTAGGACTTGGAATATTCTCCGGCCCTTTCTTCGGCACCCTCCAGATGGTAGGGAACCATAGACACTTAGAAATTCATTTAATACTTGCAGTCACCTCCCCAACATACACATTCACGTTTCTGTTTGCAAGGCACCTTTTTGTCATCTCCTTGTCACCCTCTGTCATGATGTGTGACCAACTTCCTTAGGGAGAGCTGTGGCCAATAGCATGGAAAGCAGGCCTTGAAAAAACAGACTAAGAGCAGGATTCCTGTGCTTGGTTTTGACCTCCCCGCTCCTCTCCCCTTCTCTTCTCCTTTGTTTGTGGGGAAAGGCATCATTTATATCCCACTTACACAGAGTTTGAGTGCTGTTTATATCTACCCCCTTTGATTTTTAGAGACCCATCTTTCCAAAGAACGAACGGCAGCTTGCTTCCCTAAGCTGACCTCATTCTTGGATCCAACATCTTTAGAGATACAATGTTATTATCTTGAGCATTTTAACTATAAAATAAAATGAATATCTTGCTAATTTTATTATTTGCAAACACAGAAGAGTCTGAAGATAGAATAAAAATACTGCTTCTAAAATCAGAGTTGAGTCTCACTAAAGTCATTGAAGTTGTAGCAGAATTGTTTAAAAGCTTAGAAGTAAACTCATATGCTTTAAATGTTACTACTAAAGTGTAGGGAGATATAAATTTGAACTGCCTTAAAAATATAGACCAAAAAAAAATAGACATTTGGGCAAGTACAGAAGTTTTTAGTACCATACAAATAGGCCTCTATTTGTATGTCCACAATCTCATTAGGACCCCAGAAAGTCTGATATGTGTTGAAATGGGGTGTGATGGTTAGTTTTGATTGTCAAGTTGACAGGATCTAGAAGCCTAAGAGACAAGCGTCTGGGCATCCCAGTGTGGGATTATTAGATGATCTTAGTTGACCTGGGAAGACCCACTTCATGTGCAGTGCGGCCGTATGGGCTGGGGTCCTGGACTGGACGAAAGAGGACAGTAAGCTGATCACTAACGTTCACAGCGCTGCTTCTGACACCACGATGGACTGCATCTCCTGGACCAGTGAGCCCACATGCGCCCTCGTCCTTTAAACTGCTTCTTGTCAAGTATTTGGTCGTAGCAAGGGGAGTAATGAATATAGGAGCGATGGGACTTCAGGCTGGTTAAAAGGCTTCCTCCCTTTAGAACTGAGTGCGGTGGCAAACACACGCACGTACGCACGCATGCACGCACACCCACACACACAAAGTCTTCCGTTAGAATTCAGCTCTCTTCAGCAGAGAATACTTTATTGATTTGACTAATCTTGCTACAGTTGCTGGAGAATCGGCTGTGATGACACAGCCATTTGGAGATTGCAGGCGGCCGCTTACTTACATCAGGTGTAAGTGGGCTTTGACTTTCCTCAGGCCATTCTGCAAGACAAACAAAACAGCCCATGTACTGTTAACTTCCTGGAACAACTCCCCACATTTGTGGCTGTCAGGTTCTCGGTGGATGACTTCCTTCTCCTTGGGGAGCTGGGTCTGGTTGTGGAGTTCAGCACAGTGCAGTGGGTAGGAATGGAGACTCCAAGCCCGGAGTGGCTTTGAACCCTGGGTGTGCCCTCAGTAACCTTGTATCCTTGAGTAAGCTATTTAACCTCTGTGCCTCAGTTTCCCTATTCATAAAATTGAGGTGATGAGAATGCCTACTTTGTTGTATTATGGAGCTTTGATAATATATATGCCAAGGGTCCAGTACATGATACTTAACAAGTATTAACTGCTGTTGCTGTTCATTCACTGTTTAGATGATGGATATAGAAATAGCTTTTAAAATATTTAGGTGGGTGCTAGAGATTGAACTCGGGACGTGCTAGGTAAGCATTCTTCCACTGAGCTATGCCCCTTGCCCAGGAGGATAGATATAGGATAATTGACAAAATATGTATGTCTTAATGGAACAAAGGGTTCTAAGGTTGTGTTCACAGTGAAGAACTAGTATGGCAGTGAAGAGCTGTCTCAGGCTCTTACCTGGCTCATGACCACCTGTCATGGCTATGAGCAGCTGAGTAATTAGGATGGAAAAAAGGGAGAGGCTGGTGATCTGCAGCTGGTATACACTGGTGTCATGTGATGACCTTGCCAACTGTTTAAATAAACTAAAAACTCATTTTGATTGCCCTGTGTCTGACGCAGGCTTGTGGTTAATATTTTAACTCATTCTTGGATGCATGTCATTAGCGAGAAGTGGGACAAGAGACCTTAAAGCCCAGTATTTACTCACTTACTAGTATTCCCAGCATTAGTCTTGCTCCCAGTTGACAGACTGCTATCCCTACTCCTGTTCCAGATTGACTCTTCAGCTGCCCAAACCAATGGAGACCCACTTCTCACTCAGAGTGAGTAGCTGCTCTGGAAACAGGCAGTGGAGTAGCCAGAGGCAGGGAGTCCGACCGCTGGGTCTCTTACATCGGCCGTAGCCAAGCCTTCTTAACCTGACAGACTGTTGATAGGTTTGGGTTTAGGAACTGCTCCATCCTGCTCAGGCTGCAGCTGGCCTGTCTACTCTGGGCCTTGCCAGAGCTAATACGGGACCTCCGGACATGGGCTGTGCACTGGGAAACCGCTGGTGACTCTTCAGGAATCTCTGCTTCCTAGATGGCTCTGAGTGTGGTGGGCACACCTTCTATGCTGCAAAACTGGTAACCATATCTCTTTCTGAGCAGCCTGTTTGTTTCTGTTCTTTTTCAAACTACTTAAATTTGGAAGGAATGAGATTTTGTCTTAAAAAAAAAAAGATCTTGCCTCATAGTTGGACAGCAGAAATGGCAAATGATTTCATTCATGTCCAGAGAATTGAGTTAAAAAGGAGCACCTTCTCTGGCCTGGAGCCCTGACTTCTCTGGTTTTCCTCTTGGTCTCCCAGCCGGGCCCTCTTTTGCCGCCATTCTGTCTGTCTCTATCCCAGTTCTTAATGGAAACTCAAACCTGAAAAAAATCAAAGCTTGGACTTTAATGATCCAAGGTCACGGCCTAGATGGTTCATTTTTTTGGCTTTGTCGTCAAGCTGAAAAATGACTGACTTCTAGAGAAAGTATATTTTAGAAGCTGACTAATGCAGCAGGCAGAAGGAGCCAGGCTTCCCCCCACTGTCTCCGGCGTTTCTGAGTTCACGGCATTTGAGTTTTGATTTTCTCCTCTTGTGCATTCTTGATCTAATGACTGATGATTATCCTGGAGCAGCTGCATTAATTGATGGTATTTAACGACTGCTTACAGTGGGTAATTGCAGTCGGCTCAGCTAAGGATGGCACATTCTTTTTACTCGCTCTCAGCTTGGGAAGTCCTAACCCTGGGGGCAGGATGCCAGGAAGGAGTTGAGGACTTCTCCCCTTGGTCCCAGCCCACTGCCCCGTGCTCACAGCCCCCCAGGACATTGTGTGTGCTCTCAGCCTCTGTCCCTCATATACACACATTGACTGCCCAGGGGCCCGTCTCCCCACGGTGTCCGGGGGGGTGGAGAGCGGAGGCTGCACCCAGCCCATCTCAGAGGCTTTCACTCTTCACAGGCTGTCGGGAAAGAGGGCTCAATACAAACGGAGGGACTAGGTGGTAAGTGGTGCGAAGCATGCTTTGATGAGTGTCCTTGACTGCCAGTAGCAAGGAATCCTGCCTCAGTGGTCTACGGAATCACGCCTGAAGGTAGGAGGCTGCTGTTTGCAGCAGCTGCTGGGACGCTTCTGTTCTCATGCCCCGCCCCCATTCCTCAGGTCTTTCCTCTCTTCTTTCTTCATGCACATCTGCTGAGCACTGCTGCTCACTCAGCTCCAAGCCCCTCTGCCTCGGGGGATGGCTGGCAAGGAACCTGATGTGGGCCTGAGTGTTGACTGGTACTGTGGAAGGGTAAGGCCCTGGGTGCTGAGGTTGCTCAGTACAGGGCGAATCGCCCATCCTTGGGAACATTGTCTGCTTCAGAAAGGAGGAGGGACCAGCCACATTTGGTAACTTTTATCAGGAAAGCAGACATTTTCCCCGAGGGCCTGAGCAGACTTCCCTGACACTTGATGGTCAGGAGGTGATCACATGGTTGCTCCCAGTTAAAGGGGTCAGGGGTCCTGTGGATATTTAGCAGGGTACACTAAAGAAAGGTCATGTTAACACAAATCAGATAACTTTCATGGCTCCAGAGTGATAGGAATATACTTTTTCTTCTGTTTTTTTGAGATAGGGTTTCTCTGTGTAGCTTTGTGCCTGTCCTGCAACTCATTCAGTAGACCAGGCTGGCCTTGAACTCACAGAGATCCTTCTGCCCCTGCCTCCTGAGTACTGGAACTAAGGCGTGCACCCTCACTGCCTAGCTTAGGAATATATTTTTTGTACACAAGTCCAACACTGGCTGTTCCTGATGGTGAGGTGACTCCCCTCAAGGAGGAGACTTAGGGACCCATGTTCTGTAGGCAGCCACACCCATTTGTACCTATCAGCGGTAGAGGTAGGAACGCGGAGGGCAGTGTCGCAGTGTTTATGGGCCAGGGTCAGGGTGAACTACTGCCTCTAGCATTCCATTGGCCAGGGTTCGGCCCCAGAACTTGCACGCTTTTTGCAAGGAAGGCTGGTAAGTGTTGTCTGTTGCAGACTTAGGAGGAGGGGGAAATGGTTTATGATTAGTGATACTGTCTCCTCCAAAGTCGGGGCTCTGTTAGCAAGGAAGAAGGAAATGACTATTGAGGGCTGTTTGGGGAGGGCTTTCCATGGAAGGGAAGGTGCCAGGAAGGCTCCAGCTGGAAGTGAGGTCTGTCTTAGGAGATGTCTGTTTTAAATTGCTGCTTCTTTGCCTCCATTAGGAATTACCAGATGGCTTGGGTGAATGGAAGGTCCTTGTTCCCCCTGTTCCTTGGCCCATGCCATGTTCTCAGCCTGGTGGGATAGCTCCTGGTTGGAGGTTACCCCAGGGGAAATGACCTCCAGTTCCCCAAGACCAGAGGAGCCTCGGAATGCTCCTTGCCAGAGTCAGGGAGGAATCTGACAGGAGCCTTTAACGTTGATGGGCACCGTGGGAGGGTTGGCTCTGGGCACTGAGGTTGCCCAGTATTGAAGGATATCACCCAGCCTTGGACTCAGGGAAGCCATCTGAGGAAGGGGACATCAGCGCTGAGTTTAAGGAATAAACCGAGTCAAGGAGATGTCATGACCAAGACAGTGACATGGTCCCAGACACTTAAGTTACACAAAGGGCTGCTTGAGGTTCTTGTAGTCCAGTGTGCCAAAGTGGGGGTGGGGCAGCGGGGCCATCAGCGCCAGAGGTGGCGGGAGGCAGTGCAGAAGACAGGTGAGGGCCAGCCCGGGTAGCACGCAGGGCCTGGAGGTGACGTGGTGGGGCTGCGGAGAGTTCAGGTCCGAGTTGGAGCAGGGCTGGGCTGCCGTTCTGAATTCTGCTCTGGAGGGTTTGTTGCTGGAGGCAGAGGAGGATGTGGGCTCCGTCGCTTTGTGCTGTCACCTCTCATGCCCTGTCCCTGTCTCCGGTTCCCGGCTGGTCCTTTGCCCAGGCATTACTCAAGTTGTAAAAATAGGGTCTGGCACCAGAGCGCCAGCGAGAAGTTGGTGAGCAAAACTGTGGCTGTCATCACCTACCAGGACGCTTAACCTGTGAGGGTTTTGATGCAGGGCTTTCCTAGAGCTCTGGGGATGAGGTTCTAACGTAGACACTTTCTTCTCTTGGATTCCTACCAGTTCTCTCTGCCACTTTACTCAGATGCGATCTGGTGGTGGTTAATAGCTACCCCAACCTCAGACTCATAACCACTCACTACCTCCAAAACCCGCCAGATGGGCTTCACCTTGCCACATGCTGGCGTGGTCTGTGAAGTCAAGTCTTCTCCCTGGGGCCGTTAGCTGCCACCTGGCATTCTTTCAGGTGCCTCCACCACCCACATGTGAGACCCTAGTCTGCCAGGCGGGTGTGCGGTCAGCTCAGCCTGGGGAGCTTGGGCCCTCAGCGATACTGCCCGCATAGCTTCGCACTGCTTCTCCTTAGGGAGCTGAGGGCTGATCTGAAAGCTGTCAGCTGCCCTCATTGTGATGGATGGCCCCAGGGGCAGTTTCCTTCACTCTCCCGCCCAGCCTTGTTTATTGCCGCGGATTTGTGGGGGTGGGGCAGAGAGCGCAGCCGTCACACGGCTGAATGAACAGCTCTTTCCTCTTTGCCTCCGTAGATGGAGTCTCTGGCCTGTGGTTCAGAGTTTGTGATAACCAGGAAGAGGTAGTCACTGTCCTGGGGCTCTGTGGGGTGCGTCTAGCTAGCGACTCCTGCACCAGCCCTAGGCACGGAATGCCCATTCTAGAGCACTAGAGCTCCTCCAAGGCAGGGACTTGAGCTGATTTGGCCCACTAATCTCCATTTCTGCACCTTTAATCGGCAGGGCGAAACTGCTCAGGAGGTAGGTGTTGTGTGACTGAGTGAGATCCCCGCTATCAGGAGATCCCACTGCAGCACAGAAGGATGTAGTTGGGATGCGGAGGAGTAAAAGCCTGGAGCTGTGGCTTGGTGACTGATTCCCCCCTCCCCTCATCCCTGTGTCTTGGACCATTTGGAAGATAGAGGGCCCAGAAGACTGGAGAAGTCCTTCTAGCAGCTGGTGTTTTCAAGTTCAATTCCCCTCAGCAGCTTCAGTGTGGCTTTCCTATAGCTTCCCTCCCATCCTGTGAGGCATGCTCTCAGAAGTGCCCAGTGGCTCTCCTGCTCCTGTGGGAGTCTTGTCTGGGCCCATCTGTCCTCTTCTCCATTCCCTGATGAGCCACTGCTCAAAGCTGGTCATCAGCAGAGAAGGGGTCAGCTTCAGACCCTCTGCCCACTGTGCCCGTCAGTGCTGGTGGAGGCCCCTGTCCTGCCCCACTGTTGACCTTCCCACAGTGCCCGCCTCAGCAACCCCAGCCCCCCATGCTCTCCATTCCCTGCTCCTCGGCCCCTGGAACCGATAGAACTCCCTCCTCCCCACCTCTGCGCCTGTGCAGCTCAGTGTCCCCACTCTGTTGCCCAGTGTCCCCCCCATAGGTCACAGCATCCCCCCATAGGTCACAGCGTCCCCCCATAGGTCACAGGGTCCCCCCCATAGGTCACAGCGTCCCCCCATAGGTCATAGCATCCCCCTGTAGGTCACAGCGTCCCCCCCATAGGTCACAGCGTCCCCCCATAGGTCACAGCATCCCCCCATAGGTCACAGTGTCCCCCCATAGGTCACAGCGTCCTCCCCATAGGTCACCCATAGGTCACAGCGTCCTCCCCATAGGTCACCCATAGGTCACAGCGTCCCCCCGTAGGTCACAGCATCCCCCCATAGGTCACAGTGTCCCCCCATAGGTCAGTGTCCCCCCATAGGTCACAGTGTCCCCCCATAGGTCACAGTGTCCCCCCATAGGTCACAGTATCCCCCCATAGGTCACAGTGTCCCCCCCATAGGTCAGTGTCCCCCCCCATAGGTCACAGTGTCCTCCCCATAGGTCACAGCATCCCCCCCATAGGTCACACTGTCCCCCCATAGGTCATAGTATCCCCCCCATAGGTCACAGTGTCCTGTCCCGTCCCCCCCCCAGGTCACAGTGTCCCCCCCCTCCCCCCCTCTGGGCCTCTGTAGCCCACAGTGCCCCCCCCCACACACATACCGCCCCCCTGCTGTGGTCTTAGTCTGTACAGTACATTTTGCATTTTACCTGGCGCTCCAGGGACCCCAGCTTCTGTCAGTGTTGGGGTACTCAGTGTAAGCCACAGCAGCTCTGCTCTTGTCTGAAGCACACTTAGGTCCCCACTTCCTTACTGTCTGCAGACCACTGGTCTTCTGCAATTTATGATGTACCTGCCTTTGAGATCTTGCTCAATTGCATTGTTTTAAAAAAAGAGGCAAATAATTTAAGTAAATTTATAGCAATTCCCCCCTTAAGTTTTTTTTTGTTTTTTTTTTAAACATAAATTCAAGTATTTGGAGTTTTTTTTTTTTTTTTTGGTTTTTCGAGACAGTTTCTCTGTGTAGCTTTGCACCTTTCCTGGAACTCACTTGGTGGCCCAGGCTGGCCTTGAACTCACAGAGATCCACAGAGATCCACCTGTCTCTGCTTCCCGAGTGCTGGGATTAAAGGCGTGCGCCACCACCGCCCAGCGGAGATTTTTTTTTTTTTTTTTTTTTTGCCGAATGTCATTTATTGAAGGAGGGAGGAGGTCTTAAATACAGGCTTACAGCACAATGGGAGAACCCCGGAGGGCAGAAGTTCACTACTTGCATCTAAGCTGTTAACGCCCATTATGCAGGATACACAGACAAGGAATTTCCCTTAAGCATTCAGGAGGGTGGAACCCGGCAGGGAATTAGCATAGGGAGGATATCAAGGTCAAGGTCAGCAAGCAAGGCAACAGTTACCCAAAAAAAAGCAGTACATGTTTATTATTTTATTACTATTATTTTGATTGGAAGCTAGGCATGGGAACGTATGCCTGTAAATCCCAGCACTTGGGGCTGAGGCAGGTGGATTACAAATTTGAAAAGCACTGAGAGAGAGGAAGAGAGAAACTGGAACAGGTAAGAGGAGAATGTTTTCTAGGATGGCTGCTTTTTCAGGAGCCTGTGAAGCCAAGCTGCCATTTGCGATGTGTTGTTAAAGAACATTGAAGTTACCTGTAGTCATAGACACGCCCACTCGTAACATTTAGGACATCTCTTTTCTCTTTCTGGGGGTTTTAATTTTCAAATTGTTACATTTACAGTAGTGTTGGAAAAGAACAGTGGCAGTGTGGCTCAAAGGGACAGAAAGCAAAAGTTGGTGCACGAATCCTAAATGGTCTTATAATAAAAACCCGGAGCCAGATATTGGGGGAAATGCTGAAAGATCAGAGGAAACAAGCCACAGCCACTTCTCACCTCGCCAACTCCTCAGCCGATCCCGTCTTCACAAATCCTCAGACTGAATGCCTGAGTCCTCAGCCAAGGGTCTCTAGTTCCTGTCTCCTCACGCCTTATGTGCCTTTCTCCGCCCAGCCCAGCCAATTCACGTCCTATCTCAACCTTCCTAGTGCTGGGATTAATGGCGTGTTTGCTTCCCAAAACTGGGGTTAAAGGTGTGTGCCACCTCTGCCTGGCTCTGTTTCTCTCCTAGACTGGATCAATCTCATATAGCCCAGTGTGGCCTTGAACTCACAGAGATCCATCTGGATCTCCCTAGCACAGGCTAGGGTTAAAGGTGTGTGCCAATACTGCCTGGCTCTGTTTCTCTTTTAAACTGGATTACTCTTGTGTAGTCCAGGGTGGCTTTGAACTCACAGAGATCCAGACGGATCTCTGCCTCCCTAGTGCTAGGGTTAAAGGTGTGTGCCACCACTACCTGACCTGTGTTTAACTGTCCTCTGATCTTCAGGCAAGCTTTATTTCTTAGATACAAATTCCACCACAAAAAGTAACTCAACAAAAGGGGTATGAGAGGACCCAAACCCTGCTAGTAGCGTGGCCAAGAGCCTCTCTGTTGGCTTTGTCCCTAACACAGGTGGTGACTGTGTCCCAACTCATGAGTGAGAGTTCACCAAGTGTGAAGTGGGAAGTTAAAAAAATATGGGCCCTGGTCAGGCTAACCACTTTTAATAGAAAAGAAAACAAACAAACAAACACACAACTTTCACAACTTCCCTCTTTATTTTACACACACACACTTTTTTTCCTTTAGACTTAGCCAGCACGTGCTGACTTGGTGACTGGTAACCATGAGTTATTGTTGGGATGAGTGAGGGCCGAAGCGTGCCCTGAGTTCTGCCTGCCTAGGGGTGCTCCTATGACTGGGCGGCTGACCTGTCCCACTAGAATGTTAGGTTTTCACCCTGGCCACAGAGTCTGCTCTCATCACCAGGAGTCCCCTCTCACCTGGCCTCTCTGCTGTCTTCTAGCCTCTGCTCCGAAGGGGTGACCCTGGCATTGCTAAGGAGGCAGGGCAGAGACCAGGGCTCACAAAACGCTTTTGGCATCTCTGACCTATGACAAGGAGGAAGCTGCCGAGAGACCCTAGGAATAGTTTTGACTTTTAGGCAGCAGAGAAAATAGTTACATTTCTTTGGAGTCTTTACCCTGAACTGTCTAAACTGCGCCCCACCCCCCCAAAGGTAACCCTAAGTGCCACTATGGAAATGAAGTGATTGTAATAGTTTAATGACGGAAGGCAACCTTGGCAGGTTGGAGCCAAGGGGTACCACAAAGTCACACCATGCAACAGGCTCACGTGGGAGGTTTATTGGGAGAGGTGCAGAGGCAGCCTCTGAGAGAGAGCAGGAGGAAAGAGAGAGGTGCAGAGGCAGCCTCTGAGAGAGAGCAGAAGGAAAGAGAGAGGTGCAGAGGCAGCCTCTGAGAGAGAGCAGAAGGAAAGAGAGAGGTGCAGAGGCAGCCTCTGAGAGAGAGCAGGAGGAAAGAGAGAGGTGCAGAGGCAGCCTCTGAGAGAGAGCAGAAGGAAAGAGAGAGGTGCAGAGGCAGCCTCTGAGAGAGAGCAGAAGGAAAGAGAGAGGTGCAGAGGCAGCCTCTGAGAGAGAGCAGAAGGAAAGAGAGAGGTGCAGAGGCAGCCTCTGAGAGAGAGCAGAAGGAAAGAGAGAGGTGCAGAGGCAGCCTCTGAGAGAGAGCAGAAGGAAAGAGAGAGGTGCAGAGGCAGCCTCTGAGAGAGAGCAGGAGGAAAGAGAGAGGTGCAGAGGCAGCCTCTGAGAGAGAGCAGGAGGAAAGAGAGAGGTGCAGAGGCAGCCTCTGAGAGAGAGCAGAAGGGAAGAGAGAGGTGCAGAGGCAGCCTCTGAGAGAGAGCAGGAGGAAAGAGAGAGGTGCAGAGGCAGCCTCTGAGAGAGAGCAGAAGGGAAGAGAGAGGCATATGAGAAGGGCTTGTCTTTAGAAGGGGATATAGCGCATGCGCATAGGGAGAGTGCTCTACTTAGTGGCCATAGTAGCTACAGTGTCCTGTCTTGGCTGCAGCTGCTGATGTGTCCTGCTAGGACCGAGAGCAGGCCAGCGTGAATGCCTGAATGCTAACAGTGACGACGGATCTGTCTTCTTCCAGCTGAGTGGTGGCATCAGGCATGGCTGTCAAAATACCCTTCCGTGGCCGATTAAAACTCCAAAGTGCACTGGTGGTTTCATTTGTCTCACAGCCAGGTGTAGGTAGGAAGGCAAGGCCTTACCTGGGGTCTGGAAGGAGATGTGAGGGAGGAGTGAAGCCAAGGGTTATTAGCTTTTCAGGTTGGGGGGAGATGGGGGGGGATGGGTTGGGGGACGGGGGAGGGGGGGCATGGACGGGGAACGGGACGACAACACACCAGAAGCCACAACACAGGATAATTTTTGAAGTCCAAAGTCTCTGCGGGCTTACAGGGGCCCCCATCTCCTGCACGGTTCTTCTCCATTGACCTCCCTTTGGCCCCCATGACTGGTCTCCAGAGTGATGGTCCCAGGATCTGCTTTCAGGCCCTTTGATTGCTGTTGGAATGGCTAGGGTCAGCATGAGTTCCCTCCCAGATGGATTCTAGGTAGGGAGAGGAAAAGAATAATAATCATAGCTCTCATTTACTCTAAAAAGGTTAAAACAATAGCGGACCTGTCTGGCCCGATTGTCAGCAGCTGCTGTAGGGAGCCGAGGTCTGAAGCCACATCTGGGCAGCATTTTTCTTATCAAGGAGATCATGAGAAATAGTTGTCAAAGCAACATCCAGTATGGATTCCAGCCTAGTATTTGAGGGATGTGAGCCCTGCAGTGTGCAGGAAACACACCAGGCGTTGCGGTCCTTTGGTATGCTTTCCTGCGGGGTGGCTATGACCACACAGGTGGCCAAAATTAATCACTTTTTTTTAAACTGTTAAGGCAGGTTTAGGATCTGGTCCTCAGGACTCGGGCTTCAGGGGAGCCTCTGGCTCCTCCGGCCTTTCTTTTACCGGTTGTTCCGTCCATGTGAGGATGAATTAAAGGCCTTCCTTGACCACAGCTTCACTTGAAGGCACAGAGGGAATTTTTCCTCTGTGTTGACCCTCTTCTTTGTAGACTGGACATGGTTAGAGTCCACCAGGTAGGTCCTTCATGACCTTCTTGAACAAGAGAACAGGTGACTACCCACAGCATACAGGACATTTTAGAGATGGCCCACAGTCCCCTGGGACATGATTGTCCTTGGAGAACAAGGGGAAAATTTTCTCCCCTTTCATTCCCTCCAACCACAGCAGTATAGGCCTGCAGTAAGGTATCTTAGTGTTCTGTTGCTGTGAAGAGACACCATAACCACAGCAACTCTTATAAAGGAAAGTATTTAATTGGCGCTGACTTACAGTTTCAGAGGTTTAGTCCATTACCATCATGGCGGGGAGCATGGTGGCATGGAGGCAGACAAGGTGCTGGAGAAGAGGCTAAGAGCTCTCCATCCAGATCCAAAAGCAGCAGGAAGAGAGACACACACAGCCTGGCTTGAGCTTTTGAAACCTCAGAGCCCACCCCCAGTGACACATTTCCTTCAACAAGGCCACACCAAATCCTTCTCAAGTAATGCCACTCCCTGATGACTAAGCATTTAAATATATGAGCTGACGGGGGCCATTCGTACTCAAAGCACCACATAATGGCTACTGAACACCCACAAGGTCAGCTATACCAGCCTGGTACTTTTCACCAAGCCCTCCCCCGCCAGTGACACACTTCCTCCAGCAAGTCTGCACCTCCTAAACCTCCCTAAATAGCACCAACTGGGACCAGGTGTTCAAGTACTTAGAGGTACAGTTCTTTTTCAAACCATCATGCAATCCAAGCAAAGGGCATCCATATGTCTTACCACAAATTGTAACTGCGAATGCCAGGCAGTGCCATCTGGATCCCATTTGATTTCCCCATGGTTCCCGGATACAAGCTGTTGCTTCAGAAGGGAACCCCTGAACGAAGAGAACTGAATGGAAGATGTGCCCAGTGCCCATAGGTGGTGCTGTTGCTATGGGAAGCACATGGAGAAACTGGGATGACCAAAATGACCTTGGTGCTATTTTTTGCCCCACCCAAGCATGGCATGGGCTGAGGTTAGATGGATTTGTGATCCTCTGTGTTAGCTGGAATTTAAGATCCAACTTGTTAAAAGCAGCTAATCCTGTTCTAATACATTAATAGCCTTATGGTGGTCTCTTTCACAGTGTTCCGTACTCATCAGCTAGGGCGCAGTGTGGTGAACAGGGTTGGAAAGTCTCTAGGTCCTCCAGAGGAGTTGGTTCTCATCTGTCTGGGGGAATCTATTTTCCTAGAGCTCTTTTTACCTAAGTTATTTCCCATCCTGGTTCCACGAGAGTTAACCCCTGAGAGCCTCAACCTAAAGAAGTTTCTCGAACCCCAGTTTGCAATGCTTCCTTAGTCTCTGACTGCTTCCTTCGTAGGGTGGTGTCCTGTGTTAGGTGTTCTTATCAATATGCTTAGCAGAAGTCACCAACAACGCATATGAAGCTGTGGATCAGGGTTCCATAGTCACTTCATGTCAGGAACACATCTCCATCACTCTCCTATCCAAACTCCAGCATGCCCAACCACCAAGGAGTATTTTACTGTTCTTGGTGTTTCCTACCTCTGTCTGGTGCACAAGGGTTACCTGGCCACTGAGATAGTTCCCTGGGCTCTCCCTGCTTTGCTGAGAGACTCTCCATTCTGGGATTAGTACTGATCCAAAAAGTCACCTAAGATGCTGGGAGCCCAAGGGAGGGCATCCAAACACTCTGCCAGATGGATTTGAAATCCAACACAAGACCTCACATTGTTGGGAAAGAATAATCTTGGTGTTGCATGAAGAAACACACAAATTGAAAATAACTCAGCAAAGAAATTTTTTAAAATTTGTTTTTATTTTATGCACATGGATGTTTTGTTTGCATTTATTGTCTGTGCACCTCATGTATGCAGTGCCGATAGAGGCCAGAAGAAGGTGTTGGATTCTCTGGAACTGGAGTTACAGATAGTTCTTAGCTGCCATATGGATGCTAGGAATCAAACCTGGGTTCTGTGCAAGAGCAAGTACTTTTTCTTTCTTTCTTTCTTTTTTTTTTTTTTTTTTTTTTTGGTTTTTCGAGACAGGGTTTCTCTGTGTAGCTTTGCATCTTTCCTGGAACTCACTTGGTAGCCCAGGCTGGCCTCGAACTCACAGAGATCTGCCTTGCTCTGCCTCCCAGTGCTGGGATTAAAGGCATGCGCCACCACCACCCGGTAAGCAAGTACTCTTAACTGCTGAACCTTCTCTCTAGCCCACAGTTCCTTTTTGCAAAAAGGGTGCACCAGAATCCAAACTGGGCTAGTTTGCATGCATGGCCTAGATGACTGCTGTCTTATCCCTAATTCAGATAGTGACTGTGTCTCATCTCAGTGGTTGGAATTTGAGTTCACAACTTGATATGATTGGCTGATGGGTGTGAAGGTGAGTGGGTAGGTTCAGGGCATACAAGCCCTTGTTGGGTTAACTACTTTTGATAGAAAAAGACCATTTCTCACAGTAGCAATTATATAAAATTCATCTTTAAAAACACACACATTTACTTAATTTGTGGGTGATTTTTCTGCATGTATGTCTGTGTACCACACGAGTGCCTGGTGCCAGAAAGGCCAGAAGATCAGCAGATTTTCTGGAACTTGAGTTATAGGCAGTTTTGAGCTGCCATGCAGATGCTGGGGTTCAAACCTGGGTCCTCTGGAAGAGCAGCCAGTACTCTTACACACCGAACCATCTCTCCAGCTCTTAAATTCATCCTTTTTTTTTCCCTTGGTTTTTTGAGACAGAGTTTCTTTATGTAGCCATAGTTGTCCTGAAACTCACTTTGTAGATCAGGCTGGCCTCAAACTCACAGAGATCCATCTACTCTGCCTCCTGAGTGCTGTGATTAAAGGCATGTACCACTACTGCCCTGCAAATTTATCTTTTAAAGTAGCAACTAGGTTCTGAATTCTGTGTAGTATACAAATAAAAAGTCCCACTCCTGTCTTGGCCTTAAAAAAACTCCAAACTTTCTGCCCAGCCTTTGTAATACAGCCTTTATCTTTATGACATTCTTGAGATCAAACTAGACACATCACGCTGTAGCTTGCCTTATAGTCTTACTTTTTGGTTTAGCAATAACATTTTCCTGTTATTGGTGGTTTTGTTAATTATTCGTAACTATTATAGAAGTTGTGAATTATATATATTATATTTACAACATATAAATCATAATGTATGTGAGTAAGCTCTGGGAAGTCCCTCCTCCTCTACAGCGGAAACGACAGCTCTCCTAGAGGCTCTCTTCTGCCATGTTTTTTCCTGTAAGTTTCACGTGTCTTCTGGAAATTTGCGTAATCATGTCAAGGTGTGCAAATGTTAAGATTTGCCTAAGTGAAGTTGCTGTGTCCTGCAGGGCTTGGTCCTGGAAACCTGATTGGGGCAACAAGGGCATGGAGAAAGGACAGACACACATACAGAAAACCTGGGATAGGATGGGCTGTGCTCCCTCTAATGGAGGGCACCTACTATGCAGCCACCTGAAGCTCAGCACGTTATTATGTACCGCACGGGAGGAGGGGTTAGCTGGGAGGTCTCCTGGGGGAGCAGTCTCCAGTTCAGTCATCCCGGAGGAGGAAGCTGCTTGCTGCTTTTGCACATTACTGTCAACATCTGCATATGGACCACGGATAGGCTTTCCCAGGTCCCTGAGCCCCACCTGGGGAAGGCTTTGCCAGTGTCGGTGGTGAAAGGGTTTTGCGGTGAAAGAGTACTTTGATGATCGATGCGGCCAAGGAATGCCACAAAAATCACATGCAACAGACATCAAAAGGCCACTTCTGAGCAAGGGATGGAAAACAGAGTGAGAGAGACCAGGCCGTGGTGGTATGGCGGTGGCACTGGGGTCCTTGACATGGCCGTGCTAATGTCAACACCAGACATTAATGAGGGTCATCCCACATGAGGTAGTGCTGTATATATTTTGGTTCTCTTTAATGCTCTTTCTCTTTCAATTCTGTTCCTTTTTAAAATTATTTATTCTTTGAGAATTTCACCATACACACAATGTATTTTGATCATATCCACCTCCACCGCAATCTCCAACCCCTGCCAGTTCCCACCATTACTTCCCCCTCCCAACTTTACATCCTTTAAAAAAAGAATCCAGCCGGGCGGTGGTGGCACACGCCTTTAATCCCAGCACTCGGGAGGCAGAGACAGGCGGATCTCTGTGAGTTCGAGGCCAGCCTGGGCTACCAAGTGAGTTCCAGGAAAGGCGCAAAGCTACACAGAGAAACCCTGTCTTGAAAAACCAAAAAAAAAAAAAAAAAAAAAAAAAAAAAAAAAAAAAAAAAAAGAATCCAGAGTCCAATGACTGCTGTGCATATGTACATGGGTACAGGGCCATCCACTGGAACATCGATGACCCACCAGGGGCTACATCCCTGAAGAGAACTGACTCCCCCTTCCCCGCCAGCCATCAGCTGCCAGAGCTCCTCAGCTGGGAGCGGGGCCTCGGGAGCCCTCTGCCTCTCTTGTTTTTTCACTTGGCGGTGTTTCTTGTGCTCTCAACTTCCACACTTCAGCCCAGTCCTTTCTTTTTTACAGCTGAGTCCTGTTCCAGTTTGTACTGGAACCTTTTGTCATCTTTTACCTATTCTCCCACAGACAGCAAGTGGGCAGTTGTTCCCAGAGTCTCGTAGTAACTTCTAAAGCACTGTTTGCATGGGGGAACGTCTTCCTGGAGGAGTCTAACCTCTGCTGTGGTCCTCCAGCACAGCGTTGTCAGAGCTCTGAAGCAGGTGAGCAGCCAGGCAGTGTCTGCGTAGACTTTTGTGACTTAGCCTCCGGAAACTTCTCTATACTGTCACATTCTGTTAAACAAGAGAGCCCTCATGGTCCACTCAGGGGACTTAGAAACCTTTCTGCAGGAAGATATGACAGGTTGTAGATAAGGTTTGAAACCACCACACATTCTCTCTCTGGCCATTTCGGCTCCAAAGCTCCCTACTTGTTACAGTTTGAATACCAGATGTCTCCACTGGCTCATGTGGTGGATCCTTGCTTGGTCTGAGATAGTGTCTCTATCTGGGGTGAGGCTTCTGAAACCCTGAGAAGGCAGAGCCTACCAGAGAAACGGTCACTTGGGTGAGTCCTTGTGGACTCTATCTTGTCCTGGGCCCTCTCTAGTACTTTCTCTGCTCATTCTCTCTCCTTCCTGTCCACTCTATGGTAGGACCTTCCTCCACCATACAGTGCCAACCCTGAGCTGTTCTGCCTAAGCGCATGGGGCCAAGCAGACCACAGGGCAAACTCTGAACCATGAACCAAAGCAAGTTTTTCTGTTACTACAGTAAACACAAAGTAACGGATTGTGCTACCTGACTCAACTTTCCAGAACCTTCCAAGAAGGTGTTTTCAGGACCTTGTGTGGGTAGGTCCATATTGTATTTTGAGAGTTTCACCTCTCCTTCCCAGGCAGCTCCAGAGAGACATGGCTTCCCTATCCCACGTTCTTCCTTGGAGGTGGGGAGGATGTCCCTGTGGGTTTGTAACCCTAGATACCACCTAGCTGCCCTAACTGGGTTTACATGGACACAGTCTCCAAGTCTCCAAGAAGCAAGACTCTTCTCTGAACTAAAAGATGTGGAGAATGGGAGGGACCCAGTATGGGGCTGGGTCAGACGGTGGGGCCTTGTAGTTCATGGACAGTGGTCGGCTAGTTGTCCTAGAGCATCATAGGAAATAGCTAGAGGTCCAAAGGAGATAGTTCTTGGGAGAAAAGGACTTTGTGTTGCGTTTTAAGCCAGTGCGTTCAAATGATTTGTCTCACAAAAGGCGGCTTTCGGTCTGTTGTGAGGTCAGAGAGAGGCAGCATAGATTTTTGTCTTCACTGAATCACTTACGCCAAGGTCAGTGAAAGGGCACTCTGTGGTCAGTTTTCACTGCGATAGTGCGCAGAGCCAGCTTCTGTGATGAGGTGTGTGCAGAAGAGTAAATGACTAGACACACTCTCTCACAAACGCTCCTCCTGATAGTCCACCACACACAGCAGTGCCCGGGCTTGGCTCAGCAGAGCTTGGGAGCATGGTTTGTAAACCAGGGCTCTGCCTACCACAGAAGCCTTCTTTGCCCATATAATGTGCATACCTAGAAACTCAACTTCCAGTGATGGTACACACTACCAACTTCCTTATTTTGGTTCAAGTTTATGGAAGATAAGTAAAAAGGGTATTGGCCTAACTACGTGACTTTACATTCTCCAAACTATCTATGCCAACAGCCTCTTCCCCTAAGATTTCTTACCATTGACCTTAAGCCTTGTGACGTATCCACAATGTTAAGCCAGGCTGATTGCGATGGTTTGAATAAGAAATGCCAGCTAGCTCGGGTCAGCGTTCTCTGTGGGTTTCCCATCATGATCTTGACCCCTTGCTCATATAATCCCTCCTCCCTCTCTTCCACTGGACTCCGGGAGCTCAGCCCAGTGCTTGGCTGTGGATCTCTGCATCTGCCTCCATCACTTACTGGATGAAGGTTCTATGATGACAATTAGGGTAGTCACCAATCTGATTAAAGGGGAAGGCCAGTTCAGGCATCCTCTCACTGACTCTGGACTGACACCTGGGGAACATGCATGGGACCAAACTAGGCCCTCTGAATGTGGGTGACGGTTGTGTGGCTTGGGCAGTATGTGGGGCCACTAACAGTGGGACCAGGATTTATCCCGACTGCATGAACTGGCTTTTTGGAGCCCGTTCCCTATGGAGGGATACCTTGTTCAGCCTCAATACAGGCAGGAGGGGCTTGGTCCTGCCTCAACTTGGTGTGCCAGATTTTGTTGACTCCCCATGGGAGGCCTTACTCTCTCTGAGGAGTGGATGAGGGGGTGAGTGGGAGGAGGGGAGGGGGGGGGACTGTGGTTGGTATGTAAAATGAAAAAACAAAAACTTTTAAAGAAAGAAAAAAGAAAGAAATGCCCCATAGGCTCATGTATTGGAACACCCGGTCCCCAGTTGTCGGCGCTGTTTGGAGAGGTTAGGAAACCTTAGGAGATGGAGCCTTGCTAGAGGACGTGCATTGTCTGGGGAGGCCTTTTAGAAGTTCTAGCTTTGCCCCACTTCTTGTTCTGTCTGTCTGTCTGTCTGTCTGTGTGTCTCTGTCTGTCTGTTTCTGCTTCCTGTGTGTGAAACCGAAGTGTGATCAGCCAGCTTTCTGTTCTCTTCCCTGCCATGGAGGACTGCGTCCCTCTGGAATCGTAAGCTAAAGTAAACTCTCTTCTTTAGTTGCTTTTGGTCCTGGCATTTTGTCACAGCATCAGAAAACTAACGGAGACACTGATGGAGCTATCAGGATGTCCAGCAGGGCCAGTTCCTACTTTCTGGGCTAGGGCCTGAGACCGAGTAACAGTTTGTGTTCCTTCCCAAACTTGCCCTTTGTGAATCTGTGTCACAGCGCTTTAGCAGAATTTAAAATGTAAAGGACACAAGAAATGTTTTTGAGAACCATATTTTTAGAGTTCCGAATCAAGGAATCCTTGAGTTCTACAGAGGGTGAAGGACTGTAGCCAGCTCCAGCGTGACAGATGTGGCTCTGGCAGGCCTTGCCCTCCCCCATTCCCTCTGCCTTGCTAAAAAAACGTTAGATTACATTCTTAAGGCTAGCCCCCACATTCCATGCCCTTATTTGGCCACTTCCTCCTGGGCTGACACCAAGGTCCAGCTGTCAAAGTATTGAAGTCCAGAAATCAAAAGCCCCCTTTCCCCACCTTAATTAGCATGCCAGATCAAAATTAACCAACGCATCCTAACAGGATTTTACCTTTATAAACTGCCTATGTTTGCCTATGGGCCACGTCTGTCTCCTCTATCCAGAGGCAGTCCTTTATCCCTTCCCCCTCTTCCTTATTCCTTTCCTCTCTCCCTTGTCTTTGACTCTTGTTCTCTGCCCTTTGGGGCAAATAAATCTCCTTTGAGAAGTTGGTGTTGGGGTATCTTGAGCCGACTTTGAGGTCCCTACCGAGGGCACCGAGGAATGTCTCTCCACCCTTGGACAAATTGCTGGACTGGAAGGCTCATTCTGTGCTGCCCGTGTCCTGCGGGGTGAGGCTGCAGCCTTCTGAAGCATAGCCTAAGGCCGTTGAGTAACTACCCACGAGAACTAGCAGTGATCCGTGGTGTACCTGGTGGCTCGTCCTTGTCTTGATTAGGGTACAGATGGGCTGGCAGTGAGGCCAGAGTTTGCCAGAAGTCTGGAGTGTGCTTTCAGCTTGAAAAAGGCCTCTTGAGAAAAAACACTTTTCTGTAGTCAGCTTGCATGCTCTGGCCCATGTGTCCACGCAGAGCAAAACCCTGGAAAATGCAAGTATCAAGAAACCCCGTTGGCTTGGCCGCTGACTTCCCCGTGTGTCTGTGCACTGTGCACATCTGTGAGTCTTAAGATCTGGGAAGGTTTGGTTTGGTTTTGTTTGTGTGTTTATTGCTCAGAAAATGTGACTTTTCTCATCTGGCCCTTCTTTGTGCACCACTTGCAATTCCAGTTTTCCAGCTGCCCGTTCCACACTCTCCAGCTTCCCTCGACAGTCCGACTTTTAACTGATGTGGTTTGCTTGCAAAATACAACTTTATTTTTGAAGCAGCTTTGGTGAGTTAGCTGTGCCAAGCACTTGTTGTCCTTTCTCCCAAGGTGTGGTTGACACTCTAAAACAGGCATGCTGGCTTTAGAGGTGGCTGCTCCCCACACTTCAGGAGGACACAGTTGGAAGAAGCAGACGTCTCCCAGAATGTCAGAAAAAAAATAGCTGGAGCATACTTAAAAAGTGAAAGCCACCAGGCGGTGGTGCACACCTTTAATCCCAGCACTCGGGAGGCAGAGGCAGGCAGATCTCTGTGAGTTCGAGGCCAACCTGGTCTACAGAGTGAGTTCCAGGACAGGCACAATGTTACACAGAGAAACCCTGTCTCGAAAAACAAAAACCAAAACCAAATGACCCCCCTAGCTTGCTGAATTCCTTGTTTCAGTCTTGAGAAATGACCCACCACACAGGCACAATAATTTAGCTGGGGGTGGGGGTGGGGGTGGGGGTGGGTGGGTTGGTTTCTAAGAGAGAGAGAGAGAGAGAGAGACAGAGTCACTGGACCTTGTAGTTGACAAATTTAGAGGGAAGAACATTCTTGGACTTGGAGCAATGGCTCAGCAGTGAAGAATACGCTCTGCTTGTTCTCCCAGAGACCCAGTTATGGTTTCTAGCGCCCGAATCAGACAGCTCACGACCATCTGTAACTCCAGCTCCAGAGGATCTGATGCTCGTGGCTTCCACAGGCACCCACACGTTCGTGACATACACTCCCACAGACACACACAGGCACAATAAAATCTTTAAAAAAAGAAAAAAAATCTTAAAATAGTTCATGCTTTTAAAGATACCAACTCTGTAAGTCGCCAGCTTTAGAACCTTCTTGGAAAGAAATCATAGATAAATAATTCATGCTGCAGATTTGAGAAACACAGACTTTGGAATAAAAGGTCTTGTTGGTAGGACGTGCAGGCTGCAGGAGACGCTGTGCTGTTTGTCGCTGCTGGATTTTACCTGAGCAAGCCCGTGCTGAAGCTTTGAAAGCCTGTAATTATGACGGGATGTGCTTTGATGGCTAGATCTGAAAAGTACAGGTGCTGTCATCAGCCGAGTGAGCTTAGGAATCACTGCTTGGGATAATTGTGTGTGTTGTCAAACGTTCTCCAGGTGTGGGTTGTAACAGAATCCCCTGGCTCCCTCCTTCTGTTCAGGTCAGTAGTACCTTTGCCAAAAAGTGAATCCTCACTGGTCTCACCCAGTTGTCACAATCCATTCTTGGTCATTGGTTTGGGCTTGGACATGTGACTCGATTCTAGGGAGGGGAGGGGAAGTCTGTTGGAGGGGCTAGGAGAGGCTGAACCGCTCTGGTAAAGTAGAGATGCACATCTCTGCCCACTACCAGATATGGCTGTGATGCTTGGGAATATGGCGTCAGTTTCTGACACCGAGAGAAGCCAGCTTTGGGAGAAGACAAACAGGAAAGGTTGATAAGGACATGAAGTACAGAAAGATCTTGGCCTCCAGTGGTAAATTTTTTTTTTGGTTTTTTGAGACAGGATTTGTCTGGGTAGCTTTATGCCTTCCCTGGAACTCACTCTGTAGCCCAGGCTGGCCTCGAACTCATGGAGATCCGCCTGCCTCTGCCTCCCGGAAATGCTTTTAAACTGTTGTCCCAGTGCTGTGACAGTTTGCTGGCAATGTCGCTGTGTCTTGTTGGGTTAGCTAGGGCTTTCTGCTGCCTGCAGCCAACCCACCTTCGTGACTACACGGGTAGTTTAGGGTTAAAACAAAACATGAGTTATATCATGTCTCCTTTTGTGTCCAGAAGTGACAGAGCCTGATCAGTAATGAGTTTTTTGCTTCACACACAGTGAGTGTGTAGTCATCATAGTCCCCAGAGGGGAGCCCCTTGCAAGGTCTCAGTGTTTTGTAGTGCCAGTGGTGGGATATTTGTTTACCTACTTTAACAGAAGTAAAATAATGATGGCTTTAAGAGGTTGTGAAAGTGACGAGAGTTGGGAAGAGACTTTTAAAACAATTTGACCTGATAAGCAATCAAGGAAATGGGTAGCTTTGCCCCTGGAGGTCACCTAGGGTTCTCTTCATCTGCTAGGGTGCTGTTTCTCATCCACATGTGGAAATGGCTCATTATCATCCTGCAGTTTGGAGCCCTGGAAGGTGTGGGAGAAGACTGGCTTGGGCGGGCAACCTCCTTTTGAAGTGAAATTACCGGACTCGGCTCACTCAAAGGTCACGGGCCAGAACTGGAGTCTCTGCTTACAACTAGTTGCAAAGCAGTTTGGAAAATATTCTCTCTGGCCATGTGTCCCTTTAAGCCCAAGAAGTCTGATCGTGGGGGGTCCAGTTAGAGGCACCTGTCGCATAGTGTGTCTGGTGGGGTGCACAGCCAGGACACAAGGGCAGAGTGAGTGTTGGTACCACTCTGAACGTGAAGCAGGGTGGGAGTCTCGTAGGTCAAGTTCTTTGAACGCTCTGGGGCCTCATGCCAGGTCTGCTCTGCCCTGACCTTGGCATTTAAAACCTCTTCAGACTCTGACTTTCTTTGCTGTTCCCAGTGGGCAGTCTCTTGCTAGGGATGGAGAGTGAACAGGCAGGGAAGAAGCAGAGTAAGTACCTCGTGTGAACTTCTGAGAGTCAAGGGGCTGGAGCTTATCAGCAGCTCCCACTGTGTTGTCTGTTACTTCCTTCACAACCTCGGCTCCATTTCCTCATGGGGAAAACCATGGCTCACAAAGGGTTGAAACAGTGAGCTAGACTTAGGCACCTGACCCTGAGTCGTGACCGTGTGGAAGAGACTGAAAATGAGGTGGAATCTAGGGGTATTGCCAGATCATTGCAAGTCTAAAAAATGGGGTGAAGAACCCTAGGCCACCAGGCAGTGGTGGCGCACACCTTTAATCCCAGCACTCGGGAGGCAGAGCCAGGTGGATCTCTGTGAGTTCGAGGCCAGCCTGGTCTACAGAGCGAGATCCAGGACAGGCACCAAAACTACACAGAGAAACCCTGTCTTGAAAAACAAACAAACAAACAAAAAGAACCCTGGACCCCGTGTGGCCAGGGCATGCTTGGGGATTGATCTACAGTATCCTTCTTCCTGCCCCCCCTGTTGACTGTGCGGTAACAGATGCCACATCTGAGCCTAGTACTGTCATGGGTTATGTCACCTTTCCAGGTACCCTAGGTGAGAGAAGTGTCTGGGAAAGCCAGGTGTAGGCAGAGCACGGGCATTCAGGGCAGTCACACCTCAGTGCTCCCGGGTGACGTGTGAGAGGGTTCTGCCGCACAGGGGACAGGGGGCGTTCTGAACTTGCTCCTGGAGAAGATGGAACCTTAGCCTGGGAAACAAGGACCAATCCATGAAGTGAGCCTGGCCACGCAAGCTGGCACTGCTTGGTGGCATGTTTTGTAAATTACAACCGCAAATGTACCAGCTCCAATCCACTCTTTAGAACTGTTTCAAAATTGCCTCTTCCAGAGACTGGAGAGATGGCTCAGAGGTTAAGAGCACTGGCTGCTCCTCCAGAGGTCCTGAGTTCAATTCCTAGCAACCACTTGGTGGCTCACAGCCATCTGTAATGAGATCTGGTGCCCTCTTCTGGCCTGCAGGGATACATGCAGACAGATAATAAATAAATTTTTTTAGAAAATTGCCTCTTCCAGGGAGCCGACCTGCTGTCTCCTAGTCTGGGCATAATCAACCTCTGTGCTGCCCTCTCCCTCCCTGGAGGCTCTGGTTTCCTGCATGTTCCTAATGTTTGCCTACTCATGACTTGACTAATTAGACTGTAGGCTTACTTTGAAGATTATTATTAAATAAACTCGCTTTATTGTGCTGAACTCACAAGTAAAAACAACACACAGCCAGATTAAAGTAGCCTCTTGAACCAGCCCTTACCCAGTCCACCACCAGCTTCAGCAGCATCTGCCAGCCTCCTTACCCTTCCTCAAACCCCAGAGGGTCTTTTGTTTTGTTTGTTTTTGAGATTTATTTATTTGTATTTCATGTGTCTGGGTGTTTTGATATGTGCTCTACATGCATGCAGTGCCTGCAGAGGCCAGAAGAAGGCATTAGATCCCCTGGAACTGGAGTTACTCATGCTTGTGAGCTACCATGTGGGTGCTGGGAATTGAACTCAGGTCCTTTGGGACAGCAGTGCTGAGCCATCTCTTCAGCCCCGCAACCTGAGTATTTTTACAGCAATTCCTGGTCTCATATCCTTTCTTCTGTAAATCGGTAGTGCATTTCAGTTAAGTTTCAAGATGCCTCCTTTTACCCCCCAGAAGTATTCTCTGTCCTATGCCTGAGGTCTTTGTCCTTTAGCATGGCACCTGTTGATGTCAGGAAATACTCTGAGCGAGTGAATGAATGAATGAACCAGTTGGCTTCCACTTAGAAGCAAGCTTACAAATTAGAGCTGGAGAGCTTTGGACCCAGACTAACGGCTGTGGGCTCTGAGCACCCTGTCCAGTACTGCATTCCAGTCTGTTCTCCTGGACTTTCCTGGCGGCTCCAGAATTCATCCATCTTCATCAGTCTCCAAGGCTGGTTTATTCTTAGCCAGGCAGCTTTGATTTTGCAATTAAGCTCCTCTTTGAGGCGACCTCAGAAGGAGAGCTCTTCAGATGCAGCCTTAACCTGTGCTTGGTTGTGTTTACTTTACAATTACACGATTTCTTTTTATCTTAGGCCAATGATTATGTTTTTCACTTAGGCCAAAATGATTATGACCGAAACCAATCAGAGTATAGAATCTATCCCAAGTATTTTCTTTATTTAATTCTATCTTTCTATTCCTGGTAAAAGTACTTTAGCTGCACAGATGGGAGATAATTGAATGCATATTTTCTTTGGAGTAGCCATGGTCACATTTAAAATCCTAAATTCTGTATACTTTAAAGGGGAAACCAGAGCCTGTTGCCTCATATGGCATTCTTGGTTTTTACAAGGTAAAAAATAGTACAGGGCTGGGTTCTGGAAGCCTCTAATGATGGAATAGTAGCTTGGAAAGATGCCTTTGACATGTTTCTTTCCCTTTTAATTCAGGAACGGTAGTTACTGTAGTGTAAGGGGATCTGCTTATTATCTTGTGCTGGTTCAGCTCTGCATTTTCTTCTGCTGCTCAGATTTATGGTTGAGTCGAAGGGAATTAGTGGGACTTTCCTGTGATCAGAAATTCAATGTTATAATTCTGGGTTTAAGGTAGTTTTAACCAGGGACTAGAGCCATGTCCATTGGACACCTCACAACAGGTAGCGTTATCTTACATTCAGCCAGAACATGGCAAGTTGTGTCCACAGGAATATTTTAGGGAGTTGGGTTTGGTTATGATGCATGTTGGACCAAGACCATCTTTCCATGGAAGGTGATGGGACCTGAGAGATGTTGGGGAATAGGAAATGAGGGAGCTACAGTCCCTCAGAATCCCTTCACCCAGCCAGCACAGCAGTGAGTCGTCCCGTGGATTTGATTTTCTGTGCTGTGAGTAGCAGCTGTGGGGCTTCCCTCTAGTCTTAGAGCCCTGGCTGTTGTGACATGTGTCGGTGTGGTGGGGTGTCTGAGGACAGTAGTAGGCACAGAGCTCCTGTGAAGGTACACGCATGAAGAAGGCAGGAAGGAAGCCTAAGGACAGCATGACTTACCAAGTGCCTCTCTTAGCCTCTTGGTTGATGTAGCAAAAGGGGAAGAGAGCTCTGGATAATCAAGGCTGCCTCCTGGACTACAGAGCGGAACAGAGGCCATACTTGGTGATCTTTGACTTTTTGCTGAGGGAACTTACAAGTTGAGGCATATGTTCCAGGTTGGAACCCCTTGGGCAAGGCTGGCCACAGCAATTGAGCTGAAGTCTCACCATGGAAGAGGAGCCATGAATGTGGCTACAGATCTGGCTGCCTGCCCTGAGGCTAGGGATGTGGGCCAGCGGCTAGGGAAGTGTCCAGTGGCCAGGATTTTGAGAAGAAAGCACAGCATGAAGCAGGAACAGCAGTTCTGGAGAAAGTGAATGTTTGGGTTTAGGTAGGCATGGCATCTGTGTAACTCCACCAGAGCTGGAGAGTCAGATGTGGTGCATCTCTGCTGTGCGCCAGCTGCTCTGCCTCTGCAGAGTGTTTACTATTCACAATGTCTCCTTGCTCATGTTCTTACCCCCAGACTTACTGAAGTCATGATCTCACGACTCAGAGACAGTCAGTCTCTTGTCTTGAGAGTGTGCGGGGAAATAAGCGCAGAGCTGGGAATGGTGCATAGATCTATGGGCCTCTGGAGCCTCATCCTTGCCACTCAGTTAGGTCCCCTTCCACGGAAGGAGTGTCCCCACGGGGCAGGGAATACCTATAGTGGCAAAACTGTGCCGTCGCCGCCGTTTCCTATCAGCAAGCACTCACCGACCCTTGGGCATCTTAGCTTCAGCTGTAAACCATTGTCTTCATATCCCTGCAGATTTTGGATTCTGTCAACACTATTGAGCCATTTTAAAACTAAGAACAACCGGGCGGTGGTGGCGCACGCCTTTAATCCCAGCACTCGGGAGGCAGAGCCAGGCGGATCTCTGTGAGTTCGAGGCCAGCCTGGGCTACCAAGTGAGTTCCAGGACAGGCGCAAAGCTACACAGAGAAACCCTGTCTCGAAAAACCAAAAAAAAAAAGAAATTGAAGAAGATGTCAGAAAATGGAAAGATCTCCCATGCTCGTGGATAGGCAGGACTAACATAGTAAAAATGGCAATCTTACCAAAAGCAATCTACAGATTCAATGCAATCCCCATCAAAATACCAACACAATTCTTCACAGACCTGGAAAGAATAATACTCAAATTCATATGGAAAAACAAAAAACCCAGGATAGCCAAAGGAATCCTGTACAATAACACAACTTCTGGAGGCATCACGATCCCTGACTTCAAGCTCTACTATAGAGCTACAGTAATAAAAACAGCTTGGTACTGGCATAGAAACCGACATGTGGACCAATGGAATCGAATTGAAGACCCTGACATTAATCTGCACACCTATGAACATATAATTTTTGACAAAGAAGCCAAAAGTGCACAATGGAAAAAAGAAAGCATCTTCAACAAATGGTGCTGGCAAAACTGGATATCAACATGTAGAAGGCTGCAAATAGATCCATATCTATCACCGTGCACAAAACTTAAGTCCAAGTGGATCAAGGACCTCAACATAAATCCAGCTACTCTGAACCTGCTAGAAGAGAAAGTAGGAAGTAGTCTTGAACGCATTGGCATTGGAGACTACTTCCTAAATAGAACACCAGTAGCACAGACTCTGAGAGAAACAATCAATCAATGGGACCTCTTGAAACTGAGAAGCTTTTGTAGAGCAAAGGATACGGTCAACAAGGCAAAGCGACAGCCTACAGAATGGGAAAAGATCTTCACCAACCCCACATCTGACAGAGGACTGATATCCAGAATATATAAGGAACTCAAGAAATTAGACATCAAAATGCCCAACAGTCCAATTAAGAAATGGGCTATAGAACTAAACAGAGAATTCTCAACAGAGGAAACTCAAATGGCCGAAAGACATTTAAGGAATTGCTCATCATCCCTAATCATCAGGGAAATGCAAATCAAAACAACTCTGAGATACCACCTTACGCCTGTCAGAATAGCTAAGATCAAAAACACTGAAGACACCTTATGCTGGAGAGGATGTGGAGCTAGGGGAACTCTCCTCCACTGCTGGTGGGAATGCAAGCTTGTACAACCACTTTGGAAATCAATATGGCGCTTTCTTAGAAAATTGGGAATCCATCTCCCCCAAGATCCAGCTATACCACTCTTGGGCATATACCCAAGAAATGCTCAACCACACCATAAGAGCACTTGTTCAGCTATGTTCATATCAGCATTGTTTGTAATAGCCAGAACATGGAAACAACCCAGATGCCCTTCAACTGAAGAATGGATAAACAAAATGTGGTACATATACACAATGGAATACTACTCAGCAGAAAAAAAACAATGGCATCATGAGGTTTGCAGACAAATGGATGGATCTAGAAAAAATCATCCTGAATGAGGTAACCCAGACTCAGAAAGACAAACATGGTATGTACTCACTCATAGGAGGATACTAGATGTGAAACAAGGATGACTGGACTGCTACTCACATCACCAGGGAGGCTACCTGGAAAACAGGACCCCAAGAAAGACACAGGGATCTCCCAATGACAGAGAAATGGAATGAGATCTACATGAACAGCCTGGACATGAGTGGGGGTAGTGAAAGGTGAGGGTCGAGGGAAAGAGAGCTTGGGGGAGCGGGAGATCCCAGCTGGATCAACAACAGAGAGAGAGAACAAGGAATTGGAGACCATGGTAAATGAAGACCACATGAGAATAGGAAGAAGCAAAGTGCTAGAGAGGCCCACAGAAATCCACAAAGATACCCCCACAACAGACTGCCGGCAATGGTTGAGAGACAGCCCGAACTGACCTATTCTGGTGATGGGCTGGCCAAACACCCTAATTGTTGTGCTAGAAACCTCATCCAACTACTGAGGGATCTGGATGCAGAGATCCATGACTAGGCCCTGGGTGGATCTCTGGGAGTCCAATCAACAAGAATGAGGAGGGTTTATATGAGCGAGAATTGTTGAGACCAAGGTTGGATAAAGCACAGGGACAAATAGCCAAATGAATGGAAACACATGAACTATGAACCAATGGCTGAGGGGTCCACACTGGATCAGGCCCTCCGAATGGGTGAGACAGTTGATTGGCTTGATCTGTTTGGGAGGCATCCAGGCAGTGGGACCAGATCTTGTGCTCATTGCATGAGTTGGCTGTTTGAAACCTGGGGCCTATGCAGGATTGTTTGGCTTGGCCTGGGAGGAGGGGACTAGACCTACCTGGACTGAGTCTACCAGGTTGACCTCAGTCTGTGGGGAAGGCTTTGCCCTGGAGGAGATGGGAATGGGGGGGGGCGTTGGGGGGAAGGTGAGGGGGACGGGAGGGGGGAGAACAAGGGAATCCGTGACCGATATGTAGAACTGAATTGTATTGCAAAATAAATTAAAATAAATTAAAAAAAAAACAAAAAAAAAACAAAAAAAAAAAAACAAAAAAAAAAAACAAAAAAAAACTAAGAACAAAGCATGGTCTCCATCCCCATGTCCTCTGCTGAAGTGGACTCCAGAAAATGAAGTGGACCCCAGAAGATGCCATGTGTCTTACGTCACAGTTTAGTCACCCTTGGACTGGGCTGTGTGCAGAGCTGGAGGATGTGACCCAGTGTAGGTGGAAATTTAACCTCACTGGAGAGTCAGATAGGGCATAGAAACCCAGAGGGAATGGAAGAGGAATGGGGAATGTTCCCACTGAAAAGTCAGGCTCTGCAGAAATGACAGCAATCCAGAGATTAGAAGCTGCATGAACTCAGACATCTGGTCAACCCCACATACCCTCTGTGTTTTACATCTGAGCCTAAATACAGTCCCTTTCTCCATAAGTACTCAGCAAGTTGAGTAATGTGGACAAGACGGAGAATGGCCTTGTGGGATGCCAATCCTAGCTTGTGTTTTCTGGTAAAGATGCAAGACCTTTATTCTCTTTCCTGCCAGTTAACTTTTGCTATGTATCAAGTTTTCAAAACTCACCGGCTTAAAACAGCAGTCATTACATTTGTGTGTGAGTTTGTGGATTGGCCCTGCATTTCCTCTGGTCTGGACTGATTCCGCTGATAGAAGTCTCCAGGCTTGGCTGAGCTGGGTGGTCTAGGGTACCCTCATTCATGTATAATGATTGGAAGGCTGGTTGTTTGGAGAAAGCCTCAGTGGGGGCTGTTTTTGTTGGTTCCACGTGGTTTCTCATCCTCTGGCAGACAAGCCTGAAAGTCCTCTCATAGTTCAGTGCATTTGGAGCCCCTGCGTGCAACCCATCTGCTATTTTCCCATTAGCCAAAGCAAGTCTCTGGGCTAAATTTGGAGTCAGTTTGGGAGCTTATACATAGTCCATGGATACAGAAAAGGCGTGAATTGGGAACCATTACTTAAGAAACACATCATGCTGCAAACCTGGAGTTAGCTCAGCAAGTAACAGTTGTCACTACCTGACGCCCACCTGCAGACAGCTCTGAGCCACACTGTGGTGAATTCCTTAGGAAAAGTCCGTGTCAAGGAAAGCGGCAGGACCTGTGCAGCAGATCTAGCATCCTCTTCTGGGAAATCCACCAAGAGGTTGGAGGCAGAAAGTTAATGAAGGGCCAGATGGACCCTAGCAGCCAAAGAAAGCCATTCATTGGCTCCCATGTGCAAGCACAGGGCAACCAGGCTAGGTCTAGGCTGGGAGGTACTGGAGCAGGTGCTGTGGGATGGTCTGTATGGCAAATGTGTTGCTCTGATTGGTTAATAAATAAAACACTGATTGGCCAGTAGCCAGACAGGAAGTATAGGTGGGACTAACAGAGAGGAGAATTGAGGGAACAGGAAGGCAGAGGGAGAGACCTGCCAGCCGCTGCCATGACAAGCAAGATGTAAGGTACCAGTAAGCCACGTGGCAACTTATAGATTAATAGAAATGGGTTAATTTAAGATAGAAGAAGTAGATAACAAGAAGCCTTCCACGACCATACAGTTTGTAAGCAATATAAAAGTCTCTGTGTGTTTACTTGGTTGGGTTTGAGCGGCTGTAGGACTGGCGGGTAAGAGAGATTTGTCCTGACTGTGGGCCAGGCAGGAAAACTCTAGCTACAAGCAGGAGGTGCCGTCTGGACCCAAGAATCAAGGACAATTTCCCTGGGCCAGCACGGGCCCGAGTGAGAGACCCAAGACCAGATTTAAAGCAGAGCTACAGAAGGAGCAGTGAGGATAAGAACACAAGAATGTTGGGTATTCATCTATCCAGCAGGAGCCAAAAAATGGGTGAAGAAACTCCATCCTAAGTTGGGTTTCCTTAGAAGAAGGAATCAATGGCAAAGTGAGTAGGCAAGATAGCTACAACAACCATATTCTCTGGAATGTCTCTTGCATGCCGGGGATTGTATTTAGCCTTGAATTTGGTCCACACAATTCTCTGAGGCAATGAGTCCCCGTTTCCAGATGAGAAACTACCTTGTTGAGAGTAAATAATTGGCATCAGTCAGCAAGCTTGTTATGTGTCTGGCCCCCCAGCACGGAGCCCTTTCTCTGCACCAGGCTGCTGCTGACGTCACATAAGACAGCATCATTGGGCAGTCAGGCCTGTAGGGCCCTTCTGACAGTAGGAAGACCCCCAGGGCTGCCTTCGCAGAAGCTCTAGAAGATGACCATGTAGAGGAACAGAATGTTCAAAGATGGTATCAGTCACAAAACAAGATGGCAGAGGAAACCATGAAGAACCAGTTCACTTGATAGTACAAAGATACCAAACTTTTCTCTAAACCTTTCTTCCCATTCCACAGTCTTTATTTGCCTCCCATCCCCAAATTGAAAGGATCACCAAGGCTTGAGTGGAGTTCTCCTATTATCCAGGAGAATGAAACCAGCGGATTGTAAGTTTGAGGTCAGCCTGGGCTACACGGTGATACCCTTTATCAAAACAAAACAAAACAAAAAACCAACAAAACCCCTCAGAATCATTGTATTAGATCATTGAGAGAATAAACCCAATCAGGAAAGATTAGGCACTAAGGGCCTCTGAGACCCATGGCCACAGAAAAAGGCGCCTGTTCTGACCTACCTCGAGTGAGCTTGGCCTGTGTTTGACTAGAATCTGTGCAGATGTTGAAGGAGACATTGCAGCCCACAAGTAAGAACTCCAGAGCCGCAGAGACCTCCCTCCACACCCTGGCACCACTGAGTAACTTCTCACTGGCAAGCTTCAGTTTCCCGTCTGTGCATCAGAAATGTACGCACCAACCTAGCAGCGTGTGAGCAAGGTGACAGTTGGGGCACATGTGGGCACCAGCTTGCACTGTGCTTGGTGATTAGAAACCTCTGGAAATGGATGGCTGTGAGCAGTTAGGAGTCCCTGGCACCTGGAAGAATGGAATGAAGGTTGGTTGCTGCCTAGCAAGGGGCCGCCAAGGTGGTTCCCACAGAGGAGAGGTGCTGGCGGTCCACTCCACTGGGAGGTGGCTGTGTTTTCATTTGTCTTTTAGAAAAAGTACCCTCCCCCCCCCCACCCCCAAATCCTGACATGTCCCTTCCTAAAGGAGGGGAGAGGATGGGGGGGGAGCAAGGGGTGCCGGGCTTTGGCTCTTGCCTCACTCCCAGCAGATAAACTTTCTCATAAGTAGCTTATTGACCCTGTCCACATGCCATGCACCCACCTCACCCTAGTGAGCAGTTTGGTGGCTCCTGGTACATTCAGTCACGCCATCTTCACACTAGCAGGTGAACTGTCTGATTTTGTCTATCCAGGCTCTGGATATTCAAATTCAATCGAATTTGAAATGGGTAAAGACTCGGGTTTGTAATAGCTGTTATAATGTTGTTGTTATAATAGTTTGTTTGTTTGTTTGTTGTTTTTCAAGATGGTTTCTCCGTGTTGCCCTGGCTGTCCTGGAACTCACTCTGTATATAGACTAAGCTGGCCTTGAACTCACAGAGATCCACCTGCCTCTGCCTCCCAAGTGCTGGGATTAAAGACGTGCGCCACCGCCTCCACCACCACCACCACCACCACTTGGCTTATTATTGTAATCTTAAGAATGTTTTCTAAGAAAAATATGGTTTCCAGTGAGAACTAGAAATAAACTCAGTATGCTGGTGAGATGGCTCAGCAGGTGAAGGCAAGCCTGGGGGCCCGGGTTCAAGTCTCAGGACATTGTGAAAATGAAAGGGAAGAACTGACCACATGAAGTTGTCCTTTAATCTGCACAGGTCACTATGGCATGCACACACACACACACACACACACACACACACACACACACACACACACACAACAGAACTCATATGTCAGGCTGATAGAATAAATTACAGTACGCTGTTTTTCCATGGATGGGTTACTTCCAGGTGACAGACCTCTCTTTCTTCTGCAACATTTTGTTCTTTGCCTTTGTTTTCTCCACAGGACGGGTTCCGGATTGGAGGTGAAACCATGAAGAGAAAGTAGAACAGATAATAATGCTTTACCGCAATCGCTTCCTGGTGCTGCTGGCCCTGGCTGGGCTGCTGGCCTTCCTGAGCCTCAGCCTGCAGTTTTGTGAGTAGAGGGCGTTGAGGACCGCAGGAGGGAAGACAGCTTTGCTGGGAAACTCAGGGCCTGGGCTTGTGGGGAGCGAGGAAACGCGGGGCTTGTTCATTGCCGGTGCTCATGGAGAATGGTTACAAGCAAGAGTCCTAAACTGACATCTCTTCTTTCTTTGAGTCCAGGTCTCACTCTGCAGCCCAAACTAGTCTCAAACTAATGCTCCGCCTTCCTCAGCCTCCTAGGCCTGTGCCTCCACACTCACACCCAGACTCATGATACAGTCTTTGAACTTGTACATACATTCCTAAACTGCTTGCTTGTTCTCATTGACATCCATCCCCAAGGTACAGAGGGGCCATCCTGATTTCTCATGCTGAGCAGAGGCATTTGACCCTTAAAGACCAAGTGGCCATTTTATGTTCAGTCACTGATGGGGCTGGAGTAGCTCAGGACAGGGTGGGGAGAATTAGGTTGCTGCTATGAAACCTGGCCCCTGGGTGACAGAGGCCGCTCATGGGAGGTCCCAGGTAGCAAAGTAAGGACTCTGGGGAAGCTTGTCTGTGGGCCTCCCCATCCATCATCTTCCACTGGATCCTTATGCTCATACTCTACCCCAAATCTGTGCTCCCCACACTTTCCATGAGAGGGGCTATCCTAGGGCTCCAATCCTGCCTCAGTTTCTCATTGATTGTAGCCCTTCAGTGCTGGCCCACTTCCCCTGTGTGCCCCCTGCTTGGCCTTCTCCAAAGAATTGGCCTTTCCCTGTGCTTACTGCTGCCACCCAGCGTGGGACAGCTGTTTCCCATCTTCCTTCCACCCTGTCAGCCCTTGCCTCTTCCCCTCTAGATACCCTCCACTGCTCCAAGGGTTTGAGGCTTCTGTGATGTACATCAGGATTCCCTGAGCCAGCTCCCTTTCACTAGTCACGAAGCCTCGCTGTGCCATTTCCCCGTGTATCTCAGGGCCCCACCTGCCCAGCACAGAGTGGGTATCTCTTGAGTGTCTATTGATGAATGACTCTCTCTACTCTGAAAGCATCTCCCTTTCCTTCGGAGTCTGTGTACTGGAAACTGAGGCGGTGCTGGCACAGCACTGAGAGCTGGTGTGTTTGCTGGCTTCTCTGTTTACCACCTCACCCCGATGGGTGGGAGGCAAGTGTTTGTCACCCCCAGGAGCTCTGTGGGGAGGTGGCATTTCTGTTTCACTCTGAGTGGCAGAAAGAGGAGTAGGTGGCTTGGTGAGTGGGAGGTGATGAGTGCAGAGGGATGTGGGGGACTCGGCATCACGAGTGGGTGGTTCGAAGAAAGGAAGCCGTGAGCAGGCTTGCCCGATTTACCACCAGAGTGGTACGGGCTCACCTCTGTGCACGCGACAGGCCATTCTAACAGTGGAGAGGCTTCAGAATGCTTACCTCATCCTTCCAGCATTGGAAGTGCTCAAGAGAAGGTGGCCATAGACGTGCAAAAATACCCCAGATGGCCAGTGGCCTGCAAAAAATAGAAATCCTTTCCAAAAAGGGGGTTTGACTTTCAGTGGTTTCGTTGTTTGTAGCTTTTCATTGGAAATTTTCCACCGTTCGGTGAAGGAGGTGGGACCTGCCTACAGTCAGCCTGGGCGGGTTGTGAGGGGGAAATGTGGCTCGCTTGGGTTCCCCAGGCATCTCGCATGAGCTGGCCTGGGTGGCACTGAATGGCCCTGTGTGTCTTGCTTGTACAACGCTTCTGAATGTTCGTCTGTTAGGAGGGCCACTTTTCAGCCACACTTTTTTAAGGGAAACTTTGCAGAATAAATTGGCCTGGCTGGACTTGAGCTCTTTATTCCGGAGTACCTTGCAGTTCAGAAAGCTTAAGAAATGGACGTCCGTGCTGCTCTTCTCCTTCTAGGTAAACTGCAACTTTGGAACCTGCCTGTTTCTGTAGAAATGACACTTAGTTGCTTTATTTATTTGATTGCTTTATTGCTTGCTTATTACTATAGTATAAGAAGCTTTATTGATTCACAAAACAAAGACTGACTCAGGCTTTCGTTCTTACTCTAAAACATACATGTGTTTTTTCTTTATTGCTCTCTTTGACAAACTTTTTGAATACCATGTTGGCAGTGTTATTATTTGAAACAATATAGTTGAGTTTATCAACTATAACTTTTTGTATGCTTTAATTAAAAAGTATGGTTTCATTTTCTAAAACTATTGTGTATCTTATTACATCTTGTTGGTAGATTAATTTTCTTGTTGATATTTTGGATATGGAAACATTTTGACGAAGGTTAGGATGTAGAAATGGGATTGTTTAACATGGATTATTTAAACAAGCATGTCTCTGGGTGGACAGAGAACGTGAATAGTCAAGCCACACACATCTGTTAAGAGCTTGGGTGCTCAGCGTTGTGGAGGGGGTAGGGAAGGGCCCAGACAGCACAAGGCACTGTGCATAACTTCTCAACACGTCCATCTTCAATAATACTAATGGCTTACCTGTGCTGAAGGTCCTTAACAAAGTTACTTGTTTGTTTTTATATTTTCAGTTCCTTAATGTTGAAATGTATACAGTGGGAAAATAACTTCTCAAGTTCAAGGATCCTTTGTTTCAACCTGGAAAGACTGTTAGGATCCGAAGACATCTGAATCATTCCTTTCCGCTTTTTCTGCCCATTTCTAATCACTCATTTTTCCTGTTTGCCGCATTCCTTCAATGTGTATTTTGTGCTCACTTCTCTGTGTTCTCATCAGCATTCCCCAAATGGCGGTGTGACAGGCACACTCAGGCTCTGAAATTGTGGCCTTGATTTGAATGTTAGCTTCCTCATTGAGCAGCTGTACTCTGGGCCTTCCTTCGTAAGAGAGTTAATCATCATGATTTTGCAAGGTTGGCATGAGAATGGACGCGTGTGGAAACCCCTCGGCTGGCGCAAGCCTCTTAGTTACCTACTGCTCCCTTGCCAAGCTGGGACGAGAATGTAGGAAAGCCCCTGGCTCGTGGCAGCTGCTGTTTCTTCTGTAAAATGGAGCTAATCATTATGGTTTTGCAAGACTGGTTGAGAGCTGAGAGCTTTGGGGAAAACCCTTGGCCACAGAAGCACACTAACCGTAAGTCTGTGGGCAAACCAGAGTGCCACCAGAGTGCGATCTCACGGTATTCTGGCATCCCAGAAGGCAGTCAGAGCTTATGTGACTTCAGCTTTTTGGTGAAAGAAAACTTGAGATTTACCATCCATTTATTTGCTTTTAATCAGAGCACATTGGCTGACAGTTAATCTATATGGTGCATATGGCACTCATCAGGGAGCATCCTCTTGGGCAGTGTTCATCTGCAGTCGTGAAAACTAGTATTGTCTTCAGTGTCTGAAGCGTCCTTTCTGCAAGCAGCGTTGGCCTGTTCTGTATGACCCGGATGGACACTGAGACACGTTTGCATTAGGCATAAAGCTTCTGAGGAGTCAGTGTTGTGTCAAGGTGGCGTGGGTGGTGTATTCTCCTCACAGGAGTCAGCACACTCTGGAAGGTCACTCTAAGGAGTAGAGTGTCAGGCTGGACATTTTGTATCTTTAAACTCTAAACTGTAAAATTTTATTAATTTTATCTTTCCTTATTGATCCAGTGCTGGGAGTACGTGCAGCTTTGTTCTTTAGCTAATATTTCTGAGTTGTCGCTGGGCTGGGAGTTCAGTCCCTCTGCAGCCACAGGCCCCTCTCTGACCAGTGCAGGTACATCAGGAGCAGCGACTCAGAATGCAGTGTAGTGCTGGGCAGGCAAGGGGTGGGGCATGGCGGGATGGATAGAGCACCGAGTCTGGAGCCTGACTGTGGACCAAAGCCCTGTCCTGCCACTGACCAGCTTTCCGAGCTTAGAGAAGCTGTTTGCCTTCTCTGTGCCTCAGTTTCCTCTCTGGTAAGTGAGATAGTGACCGATAGAGTTGGTAAAGGACTCTGTAACCTGCAGTGCAGTGCTTGGCACATAGTAACCCTGATGTGTGTTAAGTGAATTAAGATCATGTATGTATGGCAGAGTGTTGTGGCAGGATAGAGGACAAGGACGCTGTCCAGTCTGGGGAATCGGGGGACATCTGAGGTCATGCTTGAGGGAGAGTAGGGACATCTGAGGTCATGCTTGAGGGAGAGTAGGACAGGGGGCATCTGAGGTCATGCTTGAGGGAAAGTAGGAGTTGTCTGGGGAGGACACTAGAGAAGGGTGTCCCTGGCAGATGGAGGCTGTGCAGAGGCAGAGCAAGGGGGAGCCGCAGCGGCAGAGACACCGCTGTGCAGTCAGCGTATTGGAGAGCGCACAGCCCACTTCTGTTTGTTCCAGAATGTAAACATCTGAGTGCTGGGGTCGGCGCTGCTCTGGCACACTCCTAAACAAGCAAACAAAAATGTCTGTGGTCCTCCCTACAGAATCTGACTCGTGGTGGGAACAGAGCCCAGAAATCTGTGTTAGGAATCAGCAGCCCCCGGGTGTGGCTCATGTATAGTGTGAACTGGTGGGAGGGTGACACCGGGTGACGCAACTCAGCGGCTGTTTCAGTTACGCAAAGACTGGGAGTGGCTCAGATGCAGGCGTTAGCCTCGGAAGGAAAGAGCAAAGCCTGGCACGTCACCGTGTGCATGGGGCTGTATAAGGACTCAGGAGGTATGATGGGATGGAGGGACGATACCTTGACACCCAGGAGTCTGGCTCGGGCAGTCTCTGGATGCCTTGCTCATCCACATATTCCTTCAGAGGTCCCCTGCAGTAATCCACTCGGAAGGAAGATACAAGCTGAGGGAAATGAAACATCCAGACAGACGTGGAGAGAGGAAGAGTGCTCTGGACAAGAAAAGAAGTGTGCAAAGCTCAGAGAAGGGCGGTGGGGCCGGGGGTCAGTGTGGTGCACAGGATGGCTGGAGGCATATGAGGGCTGCATGGATGCAGTGCCCTGCCCAAAGTGGATCTCGGTGGAAGGCCTAGGGAAGAGCGAGTCTGCAGCCACTGTCTGTGGTTTGTGTTGACCATCAGGCAGTCTGGACTGGGAAGAACCTGACCGTGTAGAGGCTGTGAACTTGTTTGGTTTGGCCCAGCCAATGTTTTCAGGTTTTAAAAATTGTTTACCAGTTTCACATCAATAAACTTTCAGCTCTTGTTTGAAAAGTCATTCTCCCTGGCATCTGAGACCTCTGGCTCCATCCTGCTCAGTCTCTGCGACAGCTGTATTTTTCCCTGGGAAAAGAAAGGAAGGTGGGCCAAAGATGAGATCCTGGGGAGACAGCAAGAGAGGGTGGAGGGCGACAAGACAGCTCCAGCTGGGTGGGGCTGCTTAAACAGGAGCAGTTCAGAAGCCGGGGAGGGAGGGAGGGAACCTTCGTGAAGGTCTCAGGTGGGCAGACTAGGAGTCCGTGGAGAGAGTGGAGTGTGTGTGTGTGTGGTGTGGTTCTGTTGGCACCTTCTGTCAGCGGAGCCAGCGTCTTCCTGCAGTCCCCGGACCCCATGCTCTGTCGCTGCCCTGCATGCTTTGGATCCCAGGTCGACTGGGAAAGAGAAGAACATTTGGTAGAGCCTGTGAATTCAAGTGGCCTCTGCACAGAGGAGCAGAGGAAGCAGCAGTGACGCTGTCTTGATTGTTTAGATTCTTTTTTTTTAATATTTTATTTATTATGTATGCAGTGTTCTGCCTGAAGGCTAGAAGAGGGCGCCAGATCTCATTACAGATGGGCCTCTGAGCCAGTTCTCCAGCCTTTAGATTCTCGCATCCTCGACCTCATGTGCTCTTTATAGACAGCCGCCGTCGGTGTGTACAGACTGGCGGTCTCTGAAGGCCTGTTGTGTATGACACACATAGTCTTACTGATCACAATACAGGTAGGTATAGGATAAAGGGAGTTGAGATTACGTAAGCCTGTTGGCTACAAAACAGTATGGAGCCTGTATCCGGGCAGAGGACTGGACCATCCTCTGCTCTTTCTCTTGTGTTCATTTTATGAAGGAAGGCATGAACTCTAGCAGTGTGCGTGAACTGGGGTGTTTGGAAGACCTTTGTGTGTTTCCATGGTCAAGGGTTAGAGACCGAAGCCTTTGGAGAGCAAGGAGTCCAGGCTGGCGAGGTGGCTCAGTAGATAAAGGTGCTTGCTACCAAGACAACCTGAGTTTGATTCCCAGATCCCACACGGTGGAAGGAGAGAACAGTTATCCTCCGGCTCTCAGAGTTGGGGGTGAAGGGGAGCCAGGACACAAGAAGTGAGGGAGCCAGGTCCCTTTCATAGTTCTTTTCCATGCCCTCTCTGGCCGTCTCTAATTACTATTTCCATTGTGATTTGGGGTCTTTGGTCTTCACACCACAATGGGCCTGTTGGGTAGCAGCCAGCCTGTGTCCCTCTAAGGAATGTAGTTTCTGGACCTCTCTCCGAGGCTTCATGTGGGACCCAAGCTAGGTCCACTGAGGGACCCCTCACACTCCAGCAGTTGATAAACTTAGGTCCCCGTGGCAAATGCTGGGGAAAGAAGTCGAGACAGCTAGCTTGTAAATGGCCTCCAGCCTGATAGGACCTGCGGAGTCCCCATGCTCTGCCATGGCCCACTGACTCACGCAGGCAGCCAGCGCCGCAGACACTTACTGACTTGCTACATCTCTTACTACTCCATAATGTTGGCTCATGATGAGGCAACCTTAAAATGGGGGAAACATGAAAGGCAGCATATGCTGGCTCAGTAAGTTCACAAAGGAACTTGAGGTTCAACTGTTGGATCGGTCTTGTCTGTATAAAATCAAGCGCCTGCGTCTTCAGCTGTGGTTTTGGCCTTCCCCACCCCTCCTGTAAAACAAGGCCCAGCCCAGCATTAACACAAGTGACCGAAGGCAGATAGATAACAGAACTGCAGCTTTCTTGTGGTTCTGGTTTTCATGGGCAATTACAGCAGACTTTTTTTTTTTTTTTTTTTTGATCCAGTACAGCTTGGAGACAGGGTGGGCATTTAAGATAATTTTGTGGACTGAGGAGTGCTGAGGAATTGTGGGAATTGGCTGTTAGAGCAGATCATTACTCCTTGGCAGATGGATGAAAGAGAGAGAACTCCAGAGTCCTTTAGGTGACAGGGACAAACTGGAGCAGTGTGGAGGCAGACAAAAGGGTGCTGCCCCTCAGGAAAGGGGTGCTGCCCCTCAGGAAAGGTGCTGACTCAGGTGACCTGAACGCTTGCAAGAGTTAGAAAAGCTGCTGCTGTTGAGGAGGGGGAGGGGAAGGAGACTGGCCCACTGTGCTTCTGGGGTGTGGACCCAGTGACTCCTCCTGATCCCACACTGAAGGAACACCTGGTAAGAAATTATAAGGCAGGGGGTAGGAGGTGTCTGGAGAGAAGACTCTGTGGTTGAGAGCACCCACTGTTCTCTCAGTGGACCCAAGTTCACGCTATCAAGCCGCTCACGGCCACCTGGAACTCCAATTCCAGGGGACCTGACGTCTTCTGGCCTCCATGGGCACCTGTGTGCATGTGGTGCACATTAACTCATGCAGGCATGTATACTTATGCATAAAGAAAAAGTAATTTTTTAAAGAACTTATAAGGAACAGGAATAAACATTTGGAGGACAGATGTGGAAGTGATATGTCTTGGTCCTTTACCATACTCTATGCACAGGTGACCTTAAGTCGTTCACTACCATCCAGATGTCGGTATTGTCAACTTCGTTATACAAATGGAGGTTAGAAAGTGATGTCTGCCCAGGGCCAGGACCGAACCTGACTCCTTGCTTTCTGAACCCTTGTGCTGCCCAGCCCAGGCTGCTTCCCACCAGTAAAAACCATGGACAGACTTAAGTGGAGTCCTATCTGACTGTAGTCCCTGAGGAGGTGACCAGCCCAGGCTGAGGTCCCAACCAGGGCAAGGCGGGCCTGAGTTCGTAAGGTAAAATGCAGCTGGCTAGACCTTGGCCTCAACTGATTCTTGGCTGGTACTGTCACTAGAGGCTTGTGGAGCAGCTGAGCCCAGAGACAAAGATGAAATGACACTGTGTCCTGACGGTGTTTACAGTCCCTGGGATGGATACGCGTGGTTCCCGGCATGGAGCTTTAGTCTGCCAGGTGTCCGTACAGTGGAGGAAGAGCAGACCGGTCACACATGCTAAGGGCGTTGGGGGAGACTGGGCCGTGAAAGCCACCGCTCCCATTGCATCAGTGTCTTCCTTTGGGGCAGCCTGTCTTTTCTGGAAAGGACCTTGTTAGACCTGCTTAGAGTCAGGTTCCTTCCTGTGTTAGTTAGCATGGCGAGAACAGGGCACGGAGGAACCGCATGGATACCCAACTGGACCATAGTGTTGGTATGGAGTGTGTGTGTGTGGGGGGGAGCTGCTTATCTTAGCTAGGGTTTCTGTTGCTGTGATAAAACACCATGACCAAAAGCAACCTGGACAGGAAAGGGTTTATTTCAGCTTACAGTTGTAGTCCAACATGAAGGGAAGTCAGGGCAGGAACCTGGAGGCAGGAACTCAAGGAAGAAGTCATGGAGGAATGCTGCCTGCGGGGTTGCTCCCTGTGGCTTGCTCAGCCTGCTTTCTTGTACATCCGAGGCCCGTCAGCCTGGGGGTGGCACTGTCCACAGTGGGCAGGGCCCTGTCATATCACTAATCAAGAAAATGTCCCCACAGGCTTGCCTACAGGCCAATCTGATGGAGGCATTTTCCTCAGTTGAGGTCTCTCCTCCCGATGACTCTCATTTGTGTAGAGTTGACAAAAAACAGCCGCACATGGCTGTCACCGGGTGTGGGACTTCTCCACAGGAGAAAAGGAGTTGTCGCGTTGGTGCGGTAGCTTCTGCCTGTGCGGAGGCCCATGAGAGTCGGCGTGAGGCACCTGTGGGAGTCTAAGGCTGCAACAGGTAGAAGAAGGCCGGGGTCACTGCTCGAAATACCCGACAGAAACCACTTATGGGGAAAGGTTCATTTTGGCTCCCGCTTTCTGAGAGACTTTGGTTCACCATGAAGGGGAAAGCATGGCAGTTTGAGACTGAGACTGAGATGGCGGGGGTGTGGGAATGTGTTCACGAGGTGGCAGACCAGGAGGCAGAGGACTAGATGGGAGCCAAGACTGACTATCACCTCAAAGGACTGCCCTAGCTCTGTTTCCTCCAGCCAGGCCCCACCTCTTAAAGGTTCCACAGCCTGCCAGAACACTGCCATCAGCCAGGTAACAAGTACTCAAATGTGAGCTTGTGGGGACATTTCTGATGCAAACTGTAATAGCTAGGGATCAGTAGATTTGTGTCTTCCTCTCTGGGTCAAGGCCTTGGTATGGGGAGATGAGCTGACACCAGAGACACTGGCTGGGCGCTCTGGAGGAACGACTCTGGCTGTGTCTGTGCAAGTCGGAGAGATTCCCAGTAGTGAGTGAGCAGGCCCCAGACTCTTGGCTGTAACATACCGGCTGACCCATGCATTACTGCAGGCCAGCCAGAAGCTGGTAGCTAATGGACTGTCTGGGAAGTTATAATGGCTCTGACTCTGGGCCGTTTTTTTTTTTTTTCCATCCTATGGGTCCAGGAATAGAATCAACAAAAGTCAAAACGTAATCATCAGATGCAGGTTTTGCTTCAAAGAAGTTCAAAGCTCTGGCGGTTGGGCCAGGTTCTTGTTAGCTAGGGTGTGTCTGAAGATGGTAATGACCATTCGTGGCACATCTCAGCATTTCCTCCATGGCACAGTCTCCACTGTGTCTTCCCTATCCTCCCAAACCAGGGACCAAGGGGGCACAGGAGGTGTCATGACTGAGAAATCCCCACCCCACTTCCCTTAAGGTTCAAGTGCTTTCCGTTCCCTTTTCTTATTTAATAATGACGGTGCACAGAGGCCTAGGCACCAGCCTGAGGAGTTCGAGCCGGACGTGTGGCCTTCAGGAAGCTCTTTGACTCCCTCTCCACTCACCACCAATGGTGCACTTCTGGGCTGATGGCACTCTGCCAGGACTAGGGTCACAGCACTACCCGCTGGTAAAGCCTGGAGCCAGGGTGGAGAGGGGGCATGGGGGAGGGCTTGCAGGGAGCATTTTGTCATCCTGCTTCGAGGAAGTTTGCTGTTTGCTTCTGAGAGTAGGACGGTCTCTGTTAGGGTTTCTGTTGCTGTGAAGAGACTCCATGGCCTCGGCAACTCTTAGGAAAGGAAACATTTAATTGGTGCTGGCTTAACAGTTCTCGGAGGTTCAGTCCATTATTGCCATGGTGGGAAGCGTAGTGGCACTCAGACAGACATGGTGCTGGAGAGGAGCTGGGAGTTCTGCATCTGGAATCCGGATCGGCAGGCAGCAGGAAGACAGAGACGCTGGGCCTGGCTTGAGCATCTGAAACCCCCAAGCCCACCCCGAGTGAAGCAATTCCTCCAACAAGGCTACACCTCCTAATCCCTGTCAAGTAACACCACTCCCTAATGACCAAGCATTCAACTCTACGAGCCTGCAAGGGCCAGTCTTATTCAAACCACCACAGGGACCTAAGCAGAAGCCTGCCTGACGGGGAATGTTCTCTCTTTTCTTTGAGACCCTGTCAGCATCTTTATTCAAGCAGTGTGGGGGTGTGGACAGGATGAATAGATGATGGAGGAGACGAGGTGGCTAATAAATCTTCCTTTCTGCTTACTGATCACACTACAGAGAAAGTGCGTGCCCGTGGGCAGTCAGGCAGCACTCACTCTGTCACCCATGTTACTCATAGTGGCACTGTAGCCCCAGGGCACACGCTGAGACTCAAGGATTTTTCCACCTATGCAGAGGAATTCGTGATCCTTCCATCTGCCCACTCTCACTCCAATGCCACCCCCACTGTCCCTTTCTCCTTTTCGTCTAAGCTGCTGTCATCTGCTTTGGGACAGCAGTGGGTTTGGTTTGGTTTGGTTTGGTTGGTTTTTCCAGACAGGGTAACCACCCTGGCTGTCCTGGAACTCCCTCTATAAATCAGGCTGATCTTGAACTCACAGAGATCCACCTGCTTCTGCCTCCTGAGTGCTGGGATTAAAGGTGTGTGCCATCACCACCTGGCTTTGCAACAACACTCTTTCTAGTGGTCCTGGAGAGGGGCTGGTGAGGCAGCTGAATTACAGGAGACACAGGCAAGGGTTGATGGGATAGGTGCCATCTCAGATCCCAGGCTCCAGATAGTTTGTGTGTTCCCAGCTTCTGAGCCTGTCCCGTTACTCACTGTGTCCAGTCCAGAAGAGCTAGCCCCCAAGAGCGCATGTGGCACAAGGAAGGGGGCAGCATCCTCCAGCCTCAAGGACCTGCCCCTCCAGGCCTCCTCCCCAGCCAGCCCCCCTCAAAAAGAACTCTCTGTGTGTCACCCCTTATGGGTCAGTTGGACCAGGTCTCTCAGAGATCTGAAGCAAGTCTTGAGCCAGGTTGCTGACCACAGCAGCCCACTACACATCAGCCTCTCAGAACCAGAAAAGCCTGTCTCTAGCCATTCCCCTCCCAACCCCCCAGGCTGCTTGGGTAACCTTAAGATTCTCCAGAGAAGTCAGTGAAACAGGATCAAAGCAGAGCACTTTGTGTGACTCAGAGCAGACCTTCAGCTCAGCAAGCATTTTTGGAGTGCTGTCCTCTGCTAGCCATTAGGGTCCATCAACATGAAAGAGGTATTTGGGGTGGTGGGATAGCAAACTGGGGCACCCCTGCTTACATGTACTCTTGTATAAGCCTAATTGCAGAAGCTGGATAGACTTATGGGAGAGGGATGTGGAAACTACTTATAAACTCAGTAGGAGGCAGCTCCTGGCAGATTCAGGCAACAGCAATTGCTTGTGCGGAGTTACAAGCAAGCAGGACCATGACTGAGACATGCTAGGGGGTGGGCTCTGAGCAGCATAATGCCGACGGGGTGAATATGGAGTCGAGGAGACATCACATGTACACACACACACACATACACACCCGTGCCTGAGAGCGTCTGTGAGTGCCTGGTGTCTGGAAGAGTCTTCAGAGAACTCCTTGTGGATGGAAATCTTGTCTGGATGACTCCGAGTCACAAACAACGCAGGCTCACCTCAGCAAACTGAATAATGGACAAGAAGGAACCCCAGTGCCAGAGGAAGCAGCAAAGATCTTTCTAGATCATGACCTAATTTTCATTTGTGGTTTTCAAACGACTGCTTCTTTGAGTCGTGGATGAGTCACTTGCTCCCAACCACTGGGCTTCCCAGTTGACCTCCCCAGACCTCACGGTTTGTGCTTTGGGATAATCCAGGATTCTACACTGTCTGTCCTCACACCACTCAAATGTCTACTTAACTGTCCCATGCCTTGGCCTAGGCTCAGAGCAAGTGAGCTACAAGCTAGCCACAGAACCAGAATTCAATAGATTCCATAGAAAGCAAAGAACTGAAGGGGCTACCCAGCCAGAAGGGCCAGCCATTATGCTATCACTGTAGGACCTCTGCTTTGCTGGCAGTCTCCTCACAGTAAGTTAGCTCCAGGCACCCGAGCTGTGCGTTAGCCTCTCTAACATCTACCAGCCGAGGAAAGACAAAGGCTCCAGCTACAGCCAAATTCTGAACTAGGGAATGGCCAACTCCAGAAGTTTTTTTATTGTTGTTTTAGTAAAGCCTGTAAATATGTCCATGTATGTTAAGATCTAGTAATAAATGTTTTTTATGCATATAGAATGCATGTAATATGTGACTACTATAAATCTATCTATGTTAAACTGACACAGGTATTTCTCGGGAAACAAATAAAATGCTTGTCCACATTCGTTCCCTCCATTCCCCAGATGATAGCACATTGCGGCACATCTCCTGAGAGTTGCTGGGCTCTCACATAGGGAAGAAATGCCTGAATACTCCGTGTGATGGTTAATCTTGTCAACTTGATAGAATTTAAAGTCACCATGGGATCAAATGTCAGGACATGTCTGTGAGCGGCTACTATCTAGACTAGGTTAATTGAGGTGTAATGACCCACCCTAAATGTAGGTGGTACCTAATTCCATGGTCTGGGATCCTGGCAGAATAAAAGGCAGAGAGGATGACAGGTATAAGTATATATTGTCCTCTGTTTCCGGACTGTGGGTGAAATGTGGCCAGCTGGCCCCCACTCTTGCCACCACACCTTCTCTGCCATGATGGAATGTGTCTCCTTTGACTGTAAGCCTGTAGCAGGAATCTTAAAGAGTCTTTATTAATAAAACAAACCCGGAGCCAAGTATTGGGGTGAATGCTGGAAGATCAGAGAGACAGAACTAGCCACAGCCACCTCACCTGGCCAACTTCTCAGCTGATCTGTTTTCTCAGACTGGAAGCTTCTGTGTCCTCATCCCAATGTCTCTTAGCTGAATTGCTGCTTGAAAGCCTGAAGCTTAACCAGCTAAAAGCTTAACCAGCCAAATGCTTCTAGTTTCTGGTCCTCATGCCTTATATATGTTTCTGCTTTCTGCCTCACTCCCTGGGATTAAAGGCTCACTTTCTGGGATTAAAGGCGTGAGTCACCATGCTTGGCTGTATCTTTGAATACATGGATTTCTGCCTCTGGAATGCTAGGATTAAAGGCGTGTGCTACCACTGCCTATCCTCTATGTTTAATATTGTGGCTGTTATGTCTCTGACCCCAGATAAGTTTATTAGGGTACACAATATTTTGGGGAACACAATACCACCTCATAAGCCAAAATAGATTACTCCTTCCATAATTTGTTTCTTTCGGATGTTATGCCATAGCTATGAGATACGTAACTAATACAGAAGATTGGTGCTGAGATGTGGGGCCATTGCTGGGATAAATCTGACCCTGTGGCCTTTGGAACTGCTTTGTGGAAGAGTTTGGGTTAGAAAAGTCCTTGAATACATAAGGGTTCTTGATGTGCCGTTCTGGTGAGAGCTTAAGACCGGATGCAGAGAGTGGTGCCTTGGCTCATGAGGTTTCAGAGGGGAACAAAGACTGTGAGAAACTGGAGTAGGGGCTGTCTTTGGGGGTGGTGTGTCTTAGTTACAGTTTCTGTGCTGCGAAGAGACTCCATGACCACGGCAACTCTTATAAAGGAAAACATTTAGTTGGCGCTGGCTTACAGTTTCAGACATTTCATCGATTATCATCATGGCAGGAAGCGTGGCGGCATGCAGACAGACATGGTGCTGGAGAAGGAGCTGAGAGTGCTACATCTGGATCCACAGGCAGCAGGAGATAACAGTGAACCACTGGCCAGACTTGAGCTTCTGAGACCTCAAAGCCCACCCATCCCCAGTGACACTTCCTCCAACAAGGTCACACTTCCCAATAGTGTCAGTCCCTATGAGCTTATGGGGCCATTTTAATTCAAACCACCACAGGGTCCATTCATGTTATATTCTGGCAAAGAATCTGGCTGCACTCTGCCGTGTCCTGAGACCTCTGGTAGAGCTGAATTTAAAAGTAACTTGTTTGACAGAAGAGATTTCAAGATAGGGTAGCAATCAGGCTATGTCCTGGTTACTGCACATTGCTTTTGTCCAGTTCTCTGGTAAGGAAGCAGCAAGTGGAGGGGAGAGAAGATGAAATACGTGCTGTTTGGCCAGGGAGGGAGGGAGTTGAAAGCTGTAGAGAGACAGGTGGTGATAAGCAGCTCTAATTGTTAAGGTGATTATCATCTATGAAGAGTGACCTCTTGCTGTGACTGGGACAGCAGGGGAGGTGTCCTGAGGGCAAGGCTCCACCTTGTGCAAATGCAGATTCCTTTGAAAGGAGAGAACTTACACTGAGAAGATGCTGAGGGGGTTCCCTGCTTCTCAAGCACCTGCCTAGGAAAATGTTTCCTCTGGACCAATACACAGAGGCTGATGCGGCTGGCTGTAGTCCAGTGGGGCCAGGCTCCATCCTGAGCTGGCAGTGGAACTTGGCTGTGCTGTTGTATATTGTAATATGTAACTTTTTCTTTTATAGGCGCGCACAGCTGAGAGATTGCCTTGAGTTCCAGGTGCTACGTGGACTTTGAACTTTCAAACAGTGTTGGAACTATGAAAGATTATGGGGACTTTGGAAGTTGGACTGAATGTATTTTGCATTATAAGATGGCAGTGGGTCTACAGGGATAAGGAATGAGAGGTTTAGACTTAATAAAGAGGGTGTGTTTGGGTGTCAGGTTGACTAGGGGTAGAGTTGTAAGGGTTACTCTTGGTTGTCCGTTTGATGGAATTTAGAATCACCATGGAAACAAATTTTGGGGGATGTTTGTAAGGGATTATCTAAATTAGGTTAATTGGGGTGGGAAGAGCCACCCTAAATGTGGATAGACCTTTCTGTGGGCTGAGGTCCTGAGCCAAGTAAAAAGGAGAAAGCTAGGTGAGCACGTGTATGGCTCTCTGCTCCCTGACACTTGATTTGGAATGTGAGCTCTCTCCTCCTGACCTCTCTCCTCATCATGTCTTCCATGATGGACTGATTCTCTTTAAACTGTGAGCCAAAGTAATCTGTTCTTGATGCTAGTTCATTTATAGGCTGTGTGTGTGTGTTTCCTCCTTCCTTCCTTCCTTCCTTCCTTCCTTCCTTCCTTCCTTCCTTCCTTCCTTCCTTCCTTCTTTTCCTTCCTTCCTGCATGCTTTCTTTCTTTCCTCCTCTCTCTCTCTCTCTCTCTCTCTCTCTCTCTCTCTCTCTCTCTCTCTCTCTCTCTCTCTCTCTCTCTCCACAAAGGGGATTGTATTATTGCCTGGTGACTTGGTTCATCGACTTCCCTTGATTTATCTTGGATTCTTTTTGTTCTTTTAATTCAGATAGAACAGTCTACTCTCTGGATATAGTATTCTCTTCATCCAATGATGTATTTTTAGATTGTTCTCTGGTTTTGTTGCCAGTGGCACTGCAGTGAATGTCTTTGGCCATCTTTGAGTCTGGGGACAGATGCTTTTAGAACAGATTCCAAGGAATAGCATGGGGTCAAAGTCACTCTTTCTGGAAGGTTCCATTTTCCACCCTCATCGCCAGTGTGTGGAAGGGTCACCCCTTGCCAATGTTGGTGTTACTATTGAAGTGTGATTTTCCAACCCGGGGAAATGTATCTCATCAGTGGCTTTCTTTTGTATTCCTGTTTTGCTGGCTGTTGGTTTTTGCACTTAGCCTGTTTGTATCCTTCACTGAACCTTGCCTGTAATGCTCTTCTGTACTTGGGACATCAGGCACTTGTCTGTTATGCATGCTGCAGATGTCTTTCTGTAAGTGTATTCACTGTCTTTATCTTTGCTAATAACATATGTTTGGCAAGGGGAAATTTTAGATATTTATGCAGAAGAAATTAGAGAATTTAAGCTGATGTAGTTTCAGCTATTGTTTGGGTATGTGTGTATACATAAATATAAGTAAATATGTTTTTATTATTTTTGTGGTAGTTGGTAAGCCTCTTAGAAGTCAATTAGATTTGCAGGCTCCCTCGCTTACAAGCATGCTCTTCACTAATAGATGCTAAAAACCTGACTGCTACTGTGAAACTGCAGAAACATTGCCCCGTCATGGAAGGACTGGGAATACTGAGACAGGCTGTCCGTGGAAAGACAGACAGATGGCTGGGTAGCCCCAACCTGCCATTCAAAGAACGGGGAGAGCCTCTCTAGCCCACCAGGAAGAGGATTATGGTTCCCCTGTCATCACCTTCACTGGTTCTGGCCATATGTCCACCCTGCCAAGGGACAGGAGTGCTGTCAGCTTAGCCATTCAGTCTCCCATGGGGCTTAGGGCTCACTGATAGAAAGATGGATGCCAGATAGACAAAGCATTGCATATTACATGACCTGCACTTGGTGGGGAGAGCCAGCCCAGGCAGACAAATGAGAACGAGTTTATTCACTGCACACGTGTGCCGTAGGCTCAGGCTCTCCTCTGTGAAATAATCTCATGAGGACTGGTGAGCAGATTGCCGAGATAGGGCTCTTGGGACCACAGAGTGTGATCGGATGATATTAATCGAGATGTGACACACACACACACACACACACACACACACACACACACACACACACACACACCTTTAGCACCAGTGGACAATGATTTTCCCCCCGATACAGTTACAGGGGCTGAAAGCTTATTGAGAAGAGGGGCTGTGTCCTCAAGCACTTTTAGTTCCGGGAACTTAAGAATGGGGAGTAAGTTCTTCCCGCCTATGCTGAGGGAGGTCTGTTATTCAGGAAGTCCCAGGTGCACTTCTGGAGCGGGAGGCTGGCTTCTTGTTCCACTAAGATCAGCCCTAACTGAAGGAGAGAATGCTTGCAGTGGCATTCAGCCCTCCTTGGGCCACGGCAGCTGACGTAGCATCCGCTTTATCTAGTCTTCTTTCCTTGCAGTCCACCTGATCCCAGTGTCCACAACCAAGAATGGAGGAAGCAGCAAGAGTCGGAAGAGGATCATGCCTGACCCAGTGACGGAGCCCCCCACGGTAGACCCGGTTTATGAAGCTCTTCTGTACTGCAACATTCCGAGTGTGGCCGAGCGCAGCATGGAAGGTAGACCTGCTGTGGAAGCCTGGGCCTCTGTACCCAAGTAGACGTCCTGGGGACTAAGTTCTCTAAGCAGCATTATGCAGTTACAAGAAGCTGGCCAGCTTAGGCTGAAATCCTGCAGCAGCCACTATGCTGTGCCCAGGGATGGGCTCCTAGGTTTTAGTGTACTCTACTGAGTAGTGGAGGTGACTGGTCTCTGGTGAGATATGGGCAAGGCAGACGGGGTTGAAGCTAGCCTGTCCCCTTGGCAACTCAGCTTCTCAGTGTAAATCCACAATATACTTAGTATGTCCACAGGACCTAGCGTTGCTCTAAAGGAGTGTGAAATAGGGTCCCCATCAAGTTTCACTTCAAGTGTATCAAAGGGTGGTGTGGGGTGCACGTATTTGTGTCCTGCTGTGTTTCCTGAGGATTGGGAGCAGAAGTCTGTTGCTAGGATTTTTGTAGGCCTCCCCCAGTCTCTGCATCTGAGACATTAGTCTTCAGTCATGTGCACATCTCACCGGCCTTTAGCCAGTTACTTTGGGGGCTCTGGGGCATATCAAGCCCTCTCATGAACCTCTGCCGTCTTTAGTGGTTCTGTAACATCACCTGCCCACCCAGCACCGTAGCCCTTCCTCCAGTTCAGGCCCCTTAGAAGCAGTTCTGCCATTTCTGGGTTGCCTTAGATACCAGCTCCTCAGTCCCGCAGTCTGGGCATGAGCCGCCCCTTGCTAAAACACTGTTGTGTGTTGTGTGGTAACTGGAAGATGTGTCTCCCTCACAGGTCACGCTCCGCATCATTACAAGCTGGTCTCGGTTCACGTGTTCATTCGCCACGGGGACAGGTACCCACTGTATGCCATTCCCAAAACAAAGCGACCAGAAATTGACTGCACTCTAGTGGCTGGCAGGTAAATTGCACTTTTTATAAGAGTCATGTTCGCGCGCTCTCTGTGTTCTATACAGCGGAGCATTATGGGAGGGAGGAGTGAACTGTGCTTTGGTGAGTGTGAACTGTTCAAAGTAGTTGCCATCTTGCATGGCATGCTGTTGTGTGACTCCTTTGGGAGACACAAACAAACCTCTGTTCAACCCAGATAGGGCACTGAGGACAGATTAAAATAAAAAAAGACTCCACCCAAATCCAGCTTTGTGAGCCAGTGATTTTATTGGGCTTACCTAGAGGATCACGGGTGATTCAAAGGCAGCTGCCTCACTGAAAAGCCCACCCACCCCAGCCTGGGTGGCGACTCAGAAAGCTTCATTCCTGTGGCCTCCAGTACAACATGCAGACAGCTCCGTCACACTTTCTCCCCCCTCACCCCCCAGTGGTTATTTACTGCTGTTCAACCCTCAGGATGGGGGCCTTGTGAGTCATGTAACTTTCTGAGCTGCCGAGTCTTAAGTTTGTATGTCTTTTAAGTTTCATGTGGCTTCCTGACTCTTCCTCCCTCCTCCCTGCAGGAGGGAGTGTCTGAATTGGGAGAAGAGAGCAGAGACAGGCCCAGAGCAGAGAGGGCACCTCAGAAAATACACTGAGCCCAGTTTGGTCTCTTGTGTTCATCAGTTTAGGAAAGATAAGATACGGTGAGCATTGGGTTAGGAGTCATCCATCCCAGAACTGTTTCATGGAGGCGGCAGGCAAGTAAGTCCCTTAGTCTCCTGGAGCTCAGCCTCCCACCTCTGAAATGGAAATGGTGATGCTCACCACGCAGGGTTGGGGTGAGGAGTGGGACAATTCACAAGAGGGAGTGCTCACAGCTGCGAAGGCCGTGAATGTAGGATAGGTAGTATTTCAGCCTTTTAATTTTTCACAGCATTAGAGACAGCGCTGTCATAGTTGAAAGCCCTTAGGATGAGAAATAATTGAACAGAGAATGGAAATTGCGTGTATGGAAATTAGCACAGTTAGCAATAAATGATGGCTTGGCCATAGCCAGTGTGTCTGGGGGCACATAGCATCTATCCTTACTGAGTGAGACCAGGACACCTAGGGAAGTACGCAGTGGGGAAGACATTATTTTGATGGAATAGTCCTGGGGTGCCAGCCTGCCTAGGCAGGACCAGTCCGGCGGCACCATGGATTGCTTCCTGCAGCCAGGGCTGTTCTTTGAAGACAAGGATCTGGGGGTTTCAGATAACTCTAGATGTCCCGTCTCTTTTATGGGCTGGAGTTTGGGGGATAAGAAGTATTTAGGTAGAAAGACCATGGGGGTTTTGTGCATTCTTTTCTCTCAAGCTAGAGACAACGGTGCTGCAGTCTGGGGATACGTGTCTTCTCTGCTGCGTTGAGTAAACAAGCTGTGTGCCTAGGGTCACCTGTTAGGGGACACTGGCTCTCCCCTTCTGGACTGAGCCTTCACTCAGCCTGGTGTTTAGACCTTCCACTAAGATTCTCTGCTCCCCAGCACCCTACTTCTTGTAGACCTACGCCCTTCATGGTTTGTGCTGGCTGTACTTATCCCTCCCTGTTCATCCATCCCACCTCCACAGTGTCTTCAAGACCTCCTCAGAGGTTCCCTTGTGGTGGGTTGAAAGAAAATGGCCCCCAAAGGGAGTGGCACTATTAGGAGGTGTGGCCTTGTTGGAGGAAGTGTGTCACTGTGGGGGCGGGCTTTAAGTTCTCATACGTGCTCAAGCCACACCCAGTATCTCAGTTCACTTTCTGTTGCCTGCCAATCAGGATGTAAGATTCTTAGCTCCAGCCCCACGTCTGTCTGCACGCCACCATGTTCCACCATGATGATAATGGACTGAACCTCTGAAACAGTAAGCCAGCACCTCAATTAAATGTTTTCATTTATAAGAGTTACCATGGTCATGGTATCTCTTCACAGCAATAAAGCCCTAACTAAGACATCCCTCTTCCAGGAAGCAGCCCCCCCATCCTATGTGTGGAACACTGGGGTGAGTCTATGACTGTATGGGGACCTGACAGTGCCCAGATCTCACTGCAGAGGGCTGGAGACATGCAGGAAAGGTGTCAGAACAGGCAAGGGACGTCGAGTTTAAAAGCCATCCCGCTGGCTTAGGGCTGGGCAGTGATGGAGACTGCTTGTTAACGCCACACTCTAACCCTGTGGACTGCAGAGCAGGGAAGGCAGCTCAGAGGAATCCCTCTTTCCTGTTGGGTACGGAAGGGTGGTGGTGTTTACAGCTGGTACAGCTCTGCTCTCATGTACCAGCTGGATGTCAGCCCTTCCAACAGCCCGGGGACAGGTGGGCTGCTGGGCCTCTGTGCTAGGTGGGTTCAGTATAGCCTCGGGGCTTTGTGGACATCACATGCTTCAGCTCAGACCAATTCACTAGAAAGTCACTATGGCTGTCCCCAAAGAAGGAGCCTGTTGTCAGCGCCCCCTGGGGGCACCCTGCAGCTTGTCTTCCTAGGCCTGACTGCTCCCAAATCACCCGAGCCCAGCCCACAGCCCGTCCAATGACAGCTTTTTGCCTTGGTAGCTGCAGAATAATAAGTTCATGACCTCTGGGGGATCACAGGACACATTGCCAGTTGTATGTTCCTGTCACCACCCTCTGGGTGACAGATTTGAGCCTTGACCGTTGTATCCCTTTGCGACCTGTTTGGCATTGGGCAGCTCACTTTCCCACTCACTGCACAAGGGACAAGGGACAGTCCTGCCTTCCTTTATCAACCTTATGTGTCTAAATAAAGCCACGCCCAGTGGCCTAGTCCACACAGAAGCTCCATCCACGGAGACATGGCATTGCCTCCAGCAGCCTAGAGGCCACCTGGGCCTAGGCTCTTTCCCTCTGTGGGGTCATCTCCAGAGCTTTTCAGTCCCTGGGAGCTGCCGCCGTGCAGCCTCACCCCTCGCTTCTCGAGGTGTTCATCTGCTGTTCGCGGGAGCTGTCCTAAGTCCTTTATGGAAGAGGCACAGTGCATGTTTAACTAGAGCGGCCCTCCTCCTCCATCGGACCTCCCCTCCAGCTCAGCTGCCTCTAGTACAGAAGTCTAGCCACAGCAAGTGGAAAATTCCATTCACGTAATTGCCGCGTGTTGTGGAACCTGCTCTGTCTTCTCACTGGGCATGTAATCCCTCACCGTGCCTAGCTTAGAAATGAAGCCTTGTTGCGGCTGTTGTTTGCACAGGAAAGAGCACCACAGAGGCAGGGGTCCGGGCTATCTGTGGCTCCCAGCACCTCCCTCAGATAAAAGGAGTCACTACTCTACTTAACATGGTTTAATTAATTCCATCTTTAAACACAGTAAGAGTTGGCTTGTCACTGCAAACGTGTACTTAGAGGAGGAGTGAGCAGGCGTGCAGTGTGTGGACCTGCTCTGGGCCCCCAGCAGTGTGGACTGCCTTCCTAGCTGCTGCTTTGGCCGATAAATTGGTAATTTTGTGGTTTCCCGCTAGGCAGTAGGCCTGGATGGTACCCATTACTCTGGTCCATCGTAGGGGATGTCTGGTCCAGTGGTGGGAGCTCGATGTGCTTGTGGAAGACTGTTGCCTCAGAGTGCCTATGCACAGTGCTGTGCCCCATAGTCACTGTAGTGGAAGCCGCCTCTCCATGAGTGCTGTGTGCACTCTCCTAGTATTTAGTTAGTAAGCACTAAAGGTATTAACCATGTGAGTGCCGTGTTTTTAGATGCCCTTTTTGCGTTTGTAAAGGTGAACATGTTTTTCTACATCCTAGAAGAAAGATAGTTCTTTCAAGCATGTACATGACAATTTTTAGATTTATGCTCCTTTCCTGGGCCAAGTTGCATGGTAGCACACCAGCAGACATATAAATGTAGTGGAGGAGCCAGTCCTGTGAAGACCTGAGGAGAGAATGTTCTAGATGGAGGGACCAGAAAGTGCAAAGGGCCTGCAGCTTCCAGAGCTGGGCATGCATGAGTAACACTAGGGCCAGTGTGACTGGCCTGGAGAAGGAACAGAGTGAGTGAGCATCTGAGGTATCACAGCAGGCGGGCTATCCTGCCCTCAGGGAGCCACTTACATCTGGGACGCCAGGTCTCATCTGGTGCTGGGTCAGTCCTCAGCAAGTGGAAGCCAGCACAGGTGGCCATTTTAGCAGAGAAAGAAAAGAAGGAAATGGAAGAAAAACTAGAATGGAAGAGGCTTTGGTTGAGCAACTCAACTCAGCGTAGGGTGGCGTCTTAGTTAGGGTTTTATTGCTGTGAAGAGACACTGTGACCACAGCAGCTCTTAATCAGGAAAACATTTAATTGGGGCTGGCTTACAAGTTCCGAGGTTTAGTCTATTATCATCATGGCATGCATGGCAGCATATAGGCAGACATGGTGCTGGAGAAGGAGCCAAGAGTTCTACATCTGGATCAGCAGACAGCAGGAAGAGAGAGTGAGCCACTAGGCCTGGCTTGAGCTTCTGAAACCGCAAAGCCCTCCTCCAGTGACACACCTCCTCCAACAAGGCCATACCTCCTACTAGACCCACTCCTCTGGGTCTGTGGGGGCCATTTTCATTCAGAGTACCACAAGTAGGGAAGAGATGAGAAGGGAAGCCACTCTCCTCACCCTTGGGTGTACTGCTTCCAGCTTACTTTCCCTGCTTGGGCACACTGCTACACTGCTGCCCGGCTGTCTCCTCTCTCCAGGAGATGCTTACACAGACAGCCTTATGGCCATTTCCCATTGACTCGATCGTCACCTCTGTAAGTTCTGCTTAGAACACTTAAAATGGCAGGGTGCTCCTCCCTGTCTCCGGCCTCCTCTCCTACCTTCTTTTGCCATAGCATCTGTTATTCCCATTCATTCATTCTGTGTGTGTGTGTGTGTGTGTGTGTGTGTGTGTGTGTGTGTGTGTCTCCCTGTCTCTCATACACACACACACACACACACACACACACACACACACACACACACACACAGTGTTTCTTGTGTGATGTGTTGCCCCAGGCTGAAATGGAAGCTCCCTCCCTGAGTCAGGGATTCCTCTTATTCTTGTCCATTTCTGTTACCACCCAAGTACCAAGGACAAGTATTTGTTATTAAATGAGAACTTGGCAGAGCATGGCATCAGAGATGGAGGGGTGACCATGGAGAAGGTCAGGTGGGATGGGTGGGCTGCATGACGGGTTAGGTGGGGTGAGAAAGAAGAGGCACATCACTGATGGTGCTGTCCTTCCCAGGAGCCAAGGGCACTGGAGAGAAGTTATGGCCCTGGCTCCAGCATTGCCTCTGAGCTTCCTCCAGATGCACAGGGAAATGTCTGCTGGACGGGGCTGTCTGGTTTGGGCTTGGGGCATTGGCATGCTGGTTTATTTGAGCATCTTTAGCATGTGGGCAGCAGATGAGACAAGAATGGGCTCAGGCTGAACCTGTGGCATGAGGAAAGCAGACAGTTGGTCATATTAAGTTACACAGAAAGACCCAGAAAAGTGCCCTGAAGAAAGTACACCGGGCTTATCTTTTTATAAGCTTGTTTTGTTGACATTGGAAACCATCCATTCCTTAGTAGGCTTATGTTTTTAGATGTGGTATGAATTCCTTCTGGTTCCCAGCCAGGTGAGCATTTCAAATGATGCTGTTTAGTAGTAGCGTTGGTGTCTTGGCTTAGGTAACCATCCCCACCGAACCCAGATCACAGCTGAAACAGTCTGGTTTCTCTTGTGTGTGACTGACCACAGGATTCTGCCTTGAGCATTGTAGGACAAGTATACTTGAACGGTGCATATAAACATGTGTATAAGAAAAGGGTAAGAACTTGAAGTAATATTTTTTATTGTCTCAATTGTCAGCACGAAAGCAGATTCCCAAGGAGGCCACCGTCATATGAGTTATGCTGAGGAGAAATGCATCCTCGGGTAGTCAGGGCAAGTCCAGGCATTGTAATGGAGAGACTCAAAGATGCCTCGCCCTAAACATCTACCTCTTCCTTATGTGAAGGTAGACTCATGACACCCAGCCCCATCTAGCCATTCAGGGGGAGGTTCCTTCTAGGTTGTTGCTTCCTCCACTCTCTAGAGATGTCTCCACAGCTGACCCAGGATGCTGCTGTATCTAATCAGCTGCCAGAGGAAAGAACCGAGCAGGAAGGTGCTGAAACCTGGGTGCTGAACAAGTTACCAAGAAGAAACAATAGAATTTGACATGTAACTATAGCCTCACCTCACACCAGCCTTTGTTTTTAATATTCCCGTATTTTAATATTTTAATAACTGCTGTGGTGACATAATATTCATTATTCTGGGTTAAGGAAGATGTGGACGTGGTGTTTTCACAATACATCTAAGAACAGAACATGTCACAGTTGAATTCATTCCCACATGTCTTTGGAGCATCTACCAGATAAACTCTGGGCTATAGGGATGGAGCTAGGGATGAGGCATGCAGGCCTGAGCACTGGGATTCAGGTCAGGTCCCAAAGACTCAGCTACCTAGTCCTCCTACTATGAAAAAGATACAGCCATTAGTTATCTGTCCTGTAAGTGTTTTTCTTCCACGAATCTCATTTTTCTTTTCCGTGAAAAAAGTTGTAATGAAGGGACTGGGGTGTGATTTGGTGGTAGAGCCAGCATGTGTGACGTGCTTAGCATAGTCAAGGCTCAGGGTGCAATTTCCAATGCTGCAACATAGAAAAAAAAGGAAGTTGTAATGAATACCATTAGATAGCACAGCGTCATTAAACAGTCAGATGCCCCGGGAACCTGGAACATCTCAGCAAACACATTCAGTAGTGAAAATCCATTTCTAAAATTGGCAGCCAAGTGTTTTCAGAGCCTCAGAAGTCACCGACCTGAAATAATGGCCCAGGACAGGAGACTTGAGTCGCGTTGATGGAGAGCCTGTGTTGATGTGGATTCGTGTTGACAGCCGTGTTGTGGGTCTGCACATTTTATTTCCTAGTTTATAAACATTTATGTGCTCAGCCTCAGGCAGAATAAAATATGCTCTGTTTTATGAGAGACAATTCCCTGCAGCTCTCCCGGGGCTCCGTTAGACTCCACTGCATGTGTAGATTAGCAAACTCGAATTCTAAAACATTGTTTTTAAAAGATGGATTTTTTTTCAGCTTTCTGCTTTTGAACGATGTAAATCCATCTTGGCATCCGTTTTTAAAATATTTCCAAAGTTAATTGGGCTTTCAGACAGCGGGGGGGTGGGGGTGGGGGGTTGCCGTGAGAACAGTTTATCTGCTGCTTCATGCCAATTGGCATGCAGTTTTCTTGCCAATGGCCCTGTCTGTCCACGTCTGTGCAGCTGGAAAATGTAGACACACTCGTAGGCCATTTTACTATTCAGAGAAAAGGTGTGTGTGTTCACAGATCATTAAGTTATACAGAGAAAAGGTGTGCTACTTATAGGTCCTATCATTATCTCAGAAAATTGTCTATTAGTGATGGGATATATAAAGTGTGCTTGTCTTTACCATATATACTCTGTGACAGAAGCAGATATTCTCAGATCTCATCAGCTTTTCTAGGCATTTATTACCACCTAGCATTCAGTGAGATATTTTACGTGCAAAATGCACAGTGATCTGTAAAGGGCTGCAGAGCTAGGCATTGGTTATCTTGTTCAGTTCAGGGTTTTCTAAGAGAGATTTTCCCGAGGTTAGAAACAGTAAAGTTTAGGCACGTCTCCCACGAGGCTCTATAAAAAGGGGCAGAGATGGGAAAGAAGGAGTGTGCTGTGTGCCGGGGGAAGGGAAGGGGGCTGGCTCTGTGTGGCCAGAACACCATGTCAGAAGGAAGGGGGTCTCTGTGAGGGGGCCCAAAGCGCAGTGACCAGCTGTGCACAGCCCTTCCCAGAAGGTGGCAACGTGAAAAGGCAGTGATAGGTGAGAGTTGACGCCTTTGATGCTGGTCCCTCTGGCTGTGGAGAAAGCAAGGTGAGAGGAGGGCCAGGTAAACTGAGGAAGGCCAGTAAGGGTCCCACAGCCATCCCCGCAAGGCCGTCTAAGGTCAGAACCCAGGGAGTGGCTGTGTGAGGATGGAGAAAAGATAAAGAAACAGTAGATGGGGAAGCTACAGGACGGGGCACGTGTCAGGGTCGGAAAGGAAGAAACCAGGGCAGCTTCTGGGTCATGTGACCCAGAACAATGGGATGTGGGACTTGCTGGTGGAAGGCAACTACGATGACGAATCCCAGGGAGTTGTATTCAGCAGAGGTTGGGGACTCAAGCTGACCTCCATTGTGTCGATAGGTGCCCATGGTCAAGTCAGAATGAAATTGTAACCTTTAAGGAAAAAAGTCTTTTCCTTTATTTTTATTTATTTTGGGTATTCTGTGTGCATGTATGCCTGTGCACCATAGAGCCCAGAAGAGGTCATTGGATCCCCTGGGACTGGAGTCACAGATGATTGTGAGCTGCCACATGGGTGCTGGGAATCAAACCCAGATCCTCTGGAAGAGCAGCCACTACGCTTAACCACTGAGCCCTCTGTCTGGCCCTGAAACTGGAACTTTAAAGTTACTGAGTCCCGGAACCTGTCCCTGTAGGCAGCGGAGGCCACGACACACGCGGGTTATACATGTTGAAGCTGGACCGCTTCCGAGTGTTCTAACCACTGCTTCTCTGTGTTGTCCCTTTAGGAAACCCTATCATCCTAAACTGGAAGCTTTTGTTAGTCACATGTCAAAAGGATCCGGAGCCTCTTTTGAAAGCCCCTTAAATTCCCTACCTCTTTACCCTAACCATCCTCTGTGTGAGATGGGAGAGCTCACGCAGACAGGTAAGTACAACCACCTGGTCACTGTCACCCCCACCCCCCCTCTGTTCGTTCGTGAACATTAGGAGAGGATAAGCAACGTGTGGTGGGACACAGAGAGGACATGCACATTACCAGTTAGCGTGTAGGGTCCTGGCAATACCCAGATGGATAAAAGTCGTGAGTAGGTGGGAAGCTTTTCCAGGGCTGGTAGTCCTGGGCCCTCAGTACCCAGAGCCCATGGACTGGTGTGGCAAACACAGCTGTTTTTATCCCAAAGTCTTAAAAACTAAGAATTTACTGTGGTGAGCTTAATCGCTCACGGTCCCAGCGCTTGGCGGGCACTGTAGTCCTCGGCTTGCAGCAACAGCAGCAGCAGCAGACAGAGCAGCTACAAATAATGCCTTCCAGTGTTAGAACCCACAAACCACTTGGGGTGCTAGGACTCCCGCCCTACAGTGACAGTGTAACAGCTGTCATGCCTGGGGTGTCTGAAACCCTAGGCCCTTAAGCTTCGGCGGCTCCCTGAAACTTCCCATCAACCTCCGCCCACAGTTCCTAGCCCACGGCTCTTACAGTCTGTTTCTTTAGCCCTCCACCCTCTCTTACCTGCTCTCTGTTCCTCGACTGTTGCCCCTCAGCTGCCACCTTGGCCACTGCTGCTGCTCCTTCTGCACCAATAAAGTCCAAGTAGACATGGGAAGACCGTTCAGAGGCATTTGCTTGAGCCTAATGTTGCAGCATAAAGGGGCCGCCCCAGCTGACTGGAAAATCAAGCTGAACAGCCAGCAAAGGGGTATGGCAAACGTTTGCACTAATTCTAGCCCCTCCCCCCCCCAACACACGAATGAGGACTATTTGCACTGGACACAGGCCTTCTCCTGAGCCACCGGGAAAAGCCCCTCTATCCTGAGAAAATGGCTGCGGGGTTGGTTAGAGTCCACCAAGCTTAGAATGCTGCTTTCCAAGGCTGGAGCAAACTGTCCTCAGCTGTGTTTGTAGTGGTCCTCTGAAGCCGCTGGAGTGTCTTCAGGGCGACTGTAAAGTGTCCAAAGCAGCCAGGCTGCCATGAGGGCCATCTGGCCAGTCACCAGGAAGGGGGTGCTTGGCTGGCAGTTCCCTGCTCAAGGCTGCCAGGCACAGAGGAAGAGCCTATCAGACAGCCTGGTCCTGATTTGTAATCATTCACAGCGAGCATTAAAAGAATGTTTAGAACAAACTTAATCAAGATTTAACAAAAACTCAGCACAGAACTAAACAATTTTAATAGCATTTGATGGCATTTAACATTGCACAATAGTGCTGGAACTCCTGCCTCAATGCCTGAGAGAGAGGTTGGTCCTCTGATCTACCTCATATGGACTGGTACCTCAAGGAACTCAGAGTCCCTAAGGTATCTAGTGAAACATCTGCTTTCTTCAAATTAAAAATAACTTTACAGGCTAGATGGCTGTCATGGGTAAGCTGGGTCCACTGCCAAGCCTGGTGACTTGCGTTCAGTCCCTGGGTCCCCCATGGTGGAAGGAGAGGACCAGCTCCTGCAGGCTGTCTTCTGACCTCCATGTGCACACTGTGGTTGGTGCACGTGCGCACACATGTGCACACAAAATAAAAAAGAAAGTCAGCTTTCTTGCTACAGAAGCATCCATGTTCATGAGTATAAATTATAAAAGACTATAAATCAGAAGAAAGTACCACAGTCCTACCTAAGAAACAGACTAGGGGCCGGGGAGATGGCTCAGAGGTTAAGAGCACTGACTGCTCTTGCAGAGGACCTAGGTTCAGTTTGGTTTCCAGAACCCACATGCAGGCTCACAACCATCTACCACTCCAGTTCCAGGGGATCCGACACCTTCTTCTGACCTCCTTTCACATCAGGCACACAAATGGTGCACATACATACATGCAGGCAAATACGAACATATAAAATAAGACTACATTTTTTGTTTTTTTTTTTTTTTTTTTTGGTTTTTCGAGACAGGGTTTCTCTGTGTAGCTTTGCGCCTTTCCTGGAACTCGCTTTGGAGACCAGGCTGGCCTCGAACTCACAGAGATCCGCCTGGCTCTGCCTCCCGAGTGCTGGGATTAAAGGCGTGCGCCACCACCGCCCGGCTAAGACTACATTTTTTGAAAAAAAGTATTTAAAAAGAAACAGACGCTGAATGCTAACCTCTCCTTCTGTGCGCATGTGGTGGTATCTTAGTGAAGCCACGCTTCCCTGTCCCATTTCTTGCATAGGAATATATCGGGAGGTAGACAAGATAGCCCATCAGGTAAAAGTGCCTGCCCCATCTGGGGATGGAACTCTCCAAACTGTTTGGACACCTGAACAAAAATGGCATAACTGGTCACACTGCCTGTGGGTCACTCATGTCCTCAGAGGATTCCCACCCACTGCTGAGATGGCGTTCCCTCCCTTTCTGCAAGCTGGAGGGCAGGCCTGCTTTTTTTCTTTTGAGTTGCCCTTTCCTTCTTACAGATAAAGCTTTCTCATTTCTTTAAAAATTCGTTCATTGTTGTCCTCCAGTGGTCCAAAGCCAAGACAGTATTAAAGGGAGTGTAGGTCTTGCTTCTATCCACTTCCCACCCGTCTCCCTTCTGTGCCCTCCTTCTCTGGAAGCAATCCCCACTGGCTTCTCGTACGTCCATCCAAAGCTGCTTTATGCAAAATGCAAGCAACTGTGAATGCACCCTCTTGCTTTTCCTTCTTTTTCATTTAAAAGGAGCATAGCAAACATACTGTCTTCCTTTTGCTCCTTAAACTACTGTCTGGATATCTGAAATTGCAGAGAATGAGCTAGTTAGATGAGCCCGGAAAGTCCCTGCGGGGCCAGACAGAAGGTGGCAGAGGTTAACAGAAGGCCTTCAATTGGGCATTATAAAGGAAACAGGGTCAAGGAGGGAATGTTTCAACAGTAAGTAGATGGTACGACAGATTTCATGTAGCCATCCCTGCCTGAGGACGTCCGTGTCCCTGGACAGTATGCATACACCTGCCCTTGGGTACATGCAAATGACAGGCTGTGGATAGGGAGGCTTGTGACAAAGGCTGTCCTCCACACCCCATCCCTACACTAGTTGACACAAACCCGCTCTCATAACCTCCCCTTCCCTGGGGGGAAACAGGCCTCACCCCTTAACTTCCACTGCTCTCCAGTACACCAGAGATGGGTGCTGGTCCTTCTTGGCCCTTTTGCTAACCTCGTGGTAAGAAGGATTCTGTGTCCCCTGGTGTTGTAGGAGTCGTGCAGCATCTGCAGAATGGCCAGCTGCTGAGGGACATCTACCTGAGGAAACACAAACTCCTGCCAAACGACTGGTCCTCAGAACAGCTTTACCTAGAGACCACTGGGAAGAGCCGCACCCTCCAGAGCGGGCTAGCCTTGCTCTACGGCTTCCTCCCAGACTTTGACTGGAAGAAGGTTTATTTCAAGCACCAGCCAAGTGCCCTGTTCTGTTCTGGAAGCTGCTACTGCCCACTGAGAAACCAGTATCTGGAGAAGGAGCAGCGACGGCAGTACCTCCTGCGTCTGAAGAACAGTGAGCTGGAGAGGACCTACGGGGAGATGGCCAAGATTGTGGACATCCCCACCAAGCAGCTCCGGGCGGCCAACCCCATTGACTCCATGCTCTGCCACTTTTGCCACAACGTCAGCTTCCCCTGCAGCAGAAGCGGCTGCCTTGGCATGGAACACTTCAAGGTGATCAAGACGCACCAGATAGAGGATGAGCGCGAGAGGCATGAGAAGCCCCTGTACTTTGGGTATTCGCTACTCGGGGCACACCCCATCCTGAATCAGACAGTCAACCGGATGCAGCGTGCTGCTGCAGGCTGGAAGGACGAGCTGTTCACCCTCTATTCTGCTCACGACGTCACTCTGTCCCCAGTCCTCAGTGCCTTGGGGCTTTTGGAAGCCAGGTTCCCAAGGTTCGCCGCCAGGCTGATCTTTGAGCTCTGGCAAGACCGTCAAAAGCCCAGTGAACATTCTGTCCGGATTCTTTATAATGGGGCTGACGTCACCTTCCACACCTCTTTCTGCCATGACTTCCACAAGCATTCTCCCAAGCCCATGTGTCCTCTTGAGAACTTGGTTCGCTTTGTCAAAAGGGATATGTTTGTAGCCCTGGATGGCAGTAGCACTAATTATTATGATGCGTGTCATGGGGAAGGGGCCTAAAAGGTGTTTAGCACAGCGCTGTTTTCTTGCTGGTTCTGTCTGTTGCTAAATCATGGTGTGGAGTTCTAATGGCTGCAGATTAAGTCGGGTGATCATGCCCGTGGTTTCGGACAAACAGGAAGCACACAACAGTATGTTACTTGGTACAAAATAGCCAGTTCACAGAGAAAAAAAGGTCCATTATTATAGCTGTGTGCAGCTTAGAATGCCAGCATCAGATTCAGTACTCAAAGTTGCCAATCCAAGCTTATATATGATTGGGCCTGCCATGGAACCAGCAAAGCCCTGCCAACATTTTCTTAATCCCGGAATATTTACCTTAACCTTGTTGAGTGGAGATTTTCCCAAAGTGATGGGTTCAAAGCAGGTTGGCAGCCCTTTTGTGAAGGGACCAGAAGGTCAGTACCTTAGACTCTGCAGACCTAAAGGTCACACGGAGTCTCTGTCACATCTTCGCAGCTGTGCTCTGGTGACGTGGCAACACATAAACAGCTGTGTGTAACTGTGTTCCACAGACCAAACTAAATAGGTGGCAGTCCGCTCTGGCTCACGGGCTGTGTTTGCTGACCCCTGATCTTTAGAAACAGCCTGTTACTGCTGCCCTTCCGGCACTTTGAGAGCCAGCTGAATGCCAAGTTCTTTAGCCGGTCCTTCGGTAGCTTCTGCTAGAAACACAGAATGGAGTCTCTGTCTGATGTGGTAACAGACTCAAGGGGAAGTAAACATCGGGTCAGAAGGCTCCAGGAAACGGTTACAATACTTGATGCTCATGATCGTGGCACAAACTAGCTTTAAGTGTGTTCTAGATGTTTGTCTGCTGTGGGCTATTGGCTTCATAGGCTGGAATTTTTGTATTCCACTTCGTATTTTTATAGTCTAGGAAAATATTTTCTGAGACCAGTTTTAGATGTGTTCTTCTCCCTATAGAAATATCCAATTCGCTGCACCTGCTTGGTGGTTGGAAGGAGGCCAAACACTGAATTGGGACACTTTCTCCCCCTCCAAAAATAAATAACTAATGACTCATTTCCTTTGACAAGCTGTAGAATCGGGTCCATTTTTAGACCATTTTCATCAATTTCAAATGCCAAATTCCAATTGATTTTTAAAGAGGTTTCTAGGGGAAAAAAAACTTTGTTACTTGGTAGTTAAATAATCTTTCTAGAGTATTTTCTATATCAAGCGCGATTACAACTAAGTCCATGATTTCTAGGATAACGGTGCTAGTTCATCCCAAGACCTGGCCCATGCACGTGGGATTCTCCAGCATCTTGCATTCCTGCCCTTTCTCGTCTTTTTTGTCTGGTGTTGCATTTGAAAATGTTTTGTTTGTAGAAATAAAAATTTTGGAGAATTCTTAGCCTATACAACTCACGGTGTGTATATGTGAGTCACTCGAGTTCTTTACAAGAGAGAAACAGGGTTTTTACTTTTTATTTAGTACTGGAAGTTGTGAGCTCATTTCTTTCTCCTCTCTTTCTCTTATTTAAAGCCTGTTCGGGTTTCTTTTCCCCACTCACAAGCTGTCGGATTTAGAACTGCTAAACACAGCTTGAAGATTTAAAAATGAAAGAGGGAATTTTAAAAACACCAATTCATGGTATCTGTTGGTCAGAGTGTTTGGTGTAAGAACCAACATCAAAATGTATAGGTGAAGGTCTTACCTCCTAAGACATGGGCAATGCAAAGGACTGAATTCTGAAAGCCTTCATTCATTCATTCATAACAGCGGGTTAATTTTAATACAAAATATGAAGCTAAATGTATACAAAGACATTCCTAGACCTTGTATTCTTAGACATGATCTAATGGCGTCACTCATGACAGGCCTGGGACTGTACATGTATATATTTAGCTTCATATCTTTATATTAAAATTAATACATTCTGGAAAACAGTACTGGGCGACAACTTCTGAGGTGGAGTTCCCCTATAGGGAAGAAGTCTCAGCTGCAGCTTTGGACTCAGTCTCCCCCACTGTGCTCTCTCCACATACTTCAGACAGCGAGTGTGTATAGGCTTTTCCACCACACAATGGGAGCATACGATTCTGCAGCTGGATGCATTCCAGTTCTGTCCTGAGATACGCCCCTATGGTGTCATACCCCTCGGTTGAGTACCCAAAACTGTCCCACATAACTGCCCTTTACTTGCCAGCAGGATTTACCTGTGCCTCTGACCAACCAGCCATAAATTGGGGTCTACCCGGCCATCCCTTGGGCTGCTTCAGGGAAACACCCGTTTATTGCCGGGGATAGTGCAGAAGAAGAGATGCATGTGGTATGGGGGAGGGGTACAGAGCTTCCACTACTATCCTGCTGGGTCACGGTCCATTTATTTCCTGTATCCAGCTGCTCGGTTCTCCAAACCCTGTCCATTGGGTTTTTAATGACAATTTCATTGTGTGGACGTAATTGATTATGTCTTTGGCTGTTGGTGATCAATATGACTTTTGGCCCATCTCTGAAGGTTGGGGGATGGGGCTGAAAGTTCCACCTCTGATTGTGCCTTGGTCCGTCCACTGGACAGCCTTCATCTTGGAGCTACCTGAGGCCACCTGCATTAGGCAGGCAAAAAAGAAATCAGTTTAGAAATCCTAAGGATTTTATAGGGAAACAGACAAGCATCAAATATGTCACAATGTCACATCCCCTGGAGGCACCACTGTGAGCTGTTGGACAAACATTGCCTGGAAATTTTCCACGGGGATGCACAGATATGGATAATTTAAAAATAGAAACAAAATCTATTGTTCCAGAACTTGCTTTTAAGGGTATAGTTTTGGGGGATGGATAGGTAGTTCAGAGTAAAAGCACTTGTTGCTCTTCCAGAGGACCTAGACTCAATTCCAAGCACCCACATGGTGGTTCACAACTCTGGTTCTGGGGATCTGATGTCTTCTGACCTCCGAGGGTGGGCACCAGGCACACAGTTGGTGCACATACATACTGGCGAAACACTAAAATGGATAAATCTAATAAAATTTTTTAAATAATATATATTTTAAATTGCTTCCTTTAGCAACAACTTGCAAGTTTTTCTGAGTCATTACCTTCTTCAGCAGTATGTCTTGGAGAGATTTCCTTCTTGAGATGTGTAGCTGGAGACAGACAACCCTTTATAGAATACAGGTTAGACTAGTATATTTTATAGAGAGACTATAAAACTTAAACTCTATAGAACATAGATATTCTCTTTAAAAATACATTTCATTGTATGTTTTTGTGTGTGATGTGTGTGTGTGCACGTGTACATTTGTGTGAGTACAGATTCATAGTGTCATGGCACGCAGACTTTTTAGCCTTTTTAAAAACGTTTTTATTTGAGAATTTCATATAGGATATTTTAGTCATATGCAGCCCCATCCTCCAGCCCACCCCAGATCCATTCTCACCTCCCTCCCCTCCCAACCCCTTTTTCTCTGCTTCTCTTCCCCCGTTCATCCTTCCCTCTCTCTCCCTCTCTCTCTGCCCCCCTCCCTCCTCCTCCCTACCTTCTCTCATGTAGCCTCAGTGTACTGGCCAGGCTGCTGTCAAGTTTTCGGTCCTCCTGTCTCTCAGTGCCAGTGCTGGAGCTGCAAGTGGGCGTGACCACACACCAGTGGGCTGAGCCCTCTTGGTCAAGCTTCACTTTGAACAGAATGAAAGATCTTAATTATAGGCTATTGGAGTTTGTTGTAGTTCCAGGAATTGAACCCAGGACATCACACATGCTAGGCAAAGCACTCTACCACTGAGCTAGATCCCAACCCTTTTTCTTTTTTAAGAGAGGGTCTCAGTAAATTGCCCAGGCTGGCCTTGAACTTACTCTTTAGTCCCCTATCAGGTCTTCCTGCCTTAGCCTCCGAGTACAGGCCTGTGCTACTGGCCTGGTGATAATAATTAGTAATAATAAATGGCCTACCAAGAAAACTACTAGACTGCTATACTTATTTGAAGGTCTCTGTAGGCACAACAGAATTAGACTTGGAGAAGATTTAGGTAAGTCCTTTCTCCAGAACTCAAGAACTGTTGCAGGAAAGGTGGGGAGAGATGCATCTCTGAGTCTTCAGGAACACCCCTCCACCCAGAACAGGTTCAGCATCCTAGGCTGTGTGGCTTGCCCTAGTGTGTTAGATACAATGCAACCGAAAACACACAGTGTAAATAAAGCATCTGGGCTTCAACTGGCTAGTGGGGTGCTCGCCTGGATCCCCATTGCTCAGGACTAATGAACGGAGTATTAGGACTGTAATCCTGTGTTAGTGTCTGCCCAGGAGCTAGCTCAGTAGGAAGAGTCTGCTTGAGGAATCCGCTGAGTGCTTAGTTATGATCAGGCCCTCCTGGCCACAGAAGCTGGCCGACAGCTGAGACTGACCCGCCTTGGTGAGGAAAGCGTCACCAAGAGTAGCAGAACTCCCCAGAGCTGCAGTGTCCTCAGCAGAGGATGCCCTCGGAGTTAGCTTCTGATGTGTCAACGGAATGAGTCCTGCCTCCCTACATAGTCTCCAGGAGTCTTTGCAGGCCTGAGGAAAACCCTATCTATCCAGTAGAGGGGGGTGGGTGCTTCTCTAAATAGAATTTGTCCTGAATCTAGCACAGATTGGCACAACACGTTTCAAGGGCACTGGCTGCAATATACCCAGGAGAAGGCTGAGATGCCAAAGGCGGGGGCTTTCCCTACGGTCTCTGTGGCAGTCCTACCCAATGTCATATTTGCTGAAGGATGTCAGTAAATTAATAAAACATGGAGTCACAGCAGTTACAAATTGAAATCTTAAATGGTCAGGTACTAGTCCAACCCTCCTGGCTCGCTGTTTTTCTTAAAAGAAAATCCTACTTCTTTGCAGTGAGCGATAGTATTCTCAACCACTAGGGGGCAGCATCAAATAAACTTTTGGTCTGGCATAGACAGTAGGTTAGATTGTGTTTTAAGAAGTTGACCAACTGTCCCTGTTTAGCTGGCATGGAGGAGTTTCCACAGGCCACTTTTTCAGTGCTAACAACTGAGAACGCCTAAGACAAACTAAAACAAGCCAGTCACGCTAGAGGTACACATTAGAACAAATGTATTGGACCATCCCCATTTTACAGAAAAGCTTGACTGGATGACTTATCCACTGTGTCACAGAGTCGGCTGGGTTGCCAGCCATGTCCCTTCATTTAAAGGACCATGTTCTTAACAGGATACCTGATAACACTTCTGAACAATTTGGGTCTGTGTTAGGTTCCACGCAACCCAAACCTGATCACCATGACTTAAGCAAATAAAGGCTTCCATCTTCTCAGATGGGTCCAGGGTGCTGGTAGGAACTCAGATGCCCACTGACATCACATGGCCAGAACAGGGGCTCCTTGACCCACTGCTCACTCAGAGGATCCTAAGAAGGCAGGGACTTTATAAGGCACCTTGCTGTTCCAAACAAAGCCACTTTCTCAATCCATTGGTTATTTTTCTATTGCTGTGATAAAACACCATGACCAAAGCATCTTATACAAGGAGGGGTTTATTGCAGGCTTAGCATTCCAGACAGAAAAGAATCCAGTCAGACTCACTGTCATGGAGAAAAGAAATGATGATAAATACCGGTGAAAAGATGAGGAACGGGGAGCCCATGCTCTCTGATAGTGAGGGTGTAAGTTGGTGTAGTCACTGTGGAAGTCGGTGAGGAGGCTACTCAAGACACCACAACTGGAACTACCATTAGATCCAGCTCTACTACTCCGGGGCATATATTCAAAGACTATAATACTGCAGAGATACTGGCTAATCCGTGTTTCTTGCTGCTCCATTCACAATAGCTAAAAAGTGTAATCAGCCTAGATATCCATTAACAGATGAATAGACCATCAAAATATGGTACATATACACAATGGAATTTTATTCAGCTGTAAAAAATAAAATTACAAAATCTGTAAGAAAATGCATGGAACTAGAGAAAGTACACTTACTGTGGTAAGACTCAGGACAATGCTAAGTGTTCTTTCTCATATACGGATCCTAGACGCCAGTCTTTAGATCCGTATGTTTAACTTGGAGTACCTATAGAAACCAAAAAACAGAAAGGAAGGAGGAGGGGTGTCTTAAGAGAGGGGCGGGTGACACATAGGTAATATGAAAGTGGAGGGGGAGAATATTGAGAGTAGAGAGGTTTAAGCAGGGGTGGGGGTAGAGGAGCAAGGCGATGAAGGGTAGAGAGGGAGAGTTAAACAAAAAAAAAAGGTACACAACAACGCCATATTGAAACCTACAAGACTTAGAAGGGAGGTATCTTGCTTAGCTGGATAGCACTGCTCTCAGAAGCCATGGGCTCTTAAACAAAAACTCAGTGCTAGGTGTGGGATCTCTACTTATAACTTGTTAGTTAGGGAGGCCCCAGAGACAACCAAAACAATAACAACAATAACAATAACAAAAAACACAGGCTTAGCCAGACATGGTGGAGCATTCCTTTAATCCCAGCCCTGGGAAGGCAGAGGGAGAAGAATCTGTGAATTCGAAGCCAGCCTGGTCTGTATAGTGAAGTTCAGGATAGCCCGGGCTACCCAGAAAGACCCTGTCTCAAAAATACAAAAACAAACAAACAAAAACAAAAAAACCACAGGCTTTTGTCATTGCTCTTGGTTTCCCAGAAGAGCTAGATGTAAGATCCTGTTGCTGAAGCCCCCATCCACCCTGTTTAGAAGATATAGAGAAACCAAATTGGAACTGAGTGAGAAGCTGGCTAGCGTTCATAATGCTATAAGGTATCAGCTGTCTTTTTCAGCTGTGAACCCAATGAATTATAATACCAACCCACGGGTAAGATGTGACCACTGGTACAATTGTGGCATGACTGTTGTGGGCCCAACCAACCGCTCTCTGATGGGACTCAAGTCTGATACTGTAAACTCAGTCAAAAAGAAAGCCATAGTTAGGGAGGTGGTGGTCCCTGGAGAGGACATTTATACCCTCACTAAGGGCAAAAGAAGAAATGGAAAGGGTACAAGAGCCAGAAGCTACGGAGAAAGGTGGTGAGGTGTGTATGACAGAGCATTGAAACCACAGGCCCCCAGCAGCTGTGGATGCCTGACCTAGACCCACACAAGGCTGGACGTCAATAACCAATCCCGGACTGGGGAGAGGCTCCTGGGGCCCTACCCTTCCCTTCCCTATTGGTGACTGAAGGATCCTAGGGAAGGGGGAAGATCATTATCTTCAGATGTGTAACCACTAGTGAGCCTTTTAATTCTTTAATCTGCAGAGAAAAATGAACCTGTTCCTTCACCTCTAGATGGCATCAAAAGCATATGCAGAAATGCCTGTGTTGTGCAAATGCCCCCCAAAGCCCATGCTTTGACATAAGAGTCACAATTCTTTGTGCAGCAGAGTTCAGTGAACTACTGAACCCTCCTTTGGTCAGATATGCTTCCTCCCTTGGTTTTTCAAGACAGGGTTTCTCTGTGTAATAGCCCTGGATGTCCTGGAATTGGTTTTGTAGTCCAGGCTGGCCTTGAACTCACAGAGATCTGCCTGCCTCTGCTCCCAAATGCTGGTATTAAAGGCATGTGCCACCACCACTCAGCTTTGTAAGTGTATCTTAATAAACCTCTGCTGCTCTAACTGTGTGTCTCTGTTTGCTCAGTTCCTTGTTCAAGAACATGAAAGACATTTGGGGGTGCCCACGAACCCTGACATCAACATTAGTGGAATACTTCAAGTCAACTATTAGGTTTGGATGAGGTGGGCATGGATTTCTGGGGACTAATGTACTGGCTAATTGTATGTAAACTTGACACAAAGTATAGTCATCTGCAAAGAGGAAACCTTGATTGAGAAAATGCCTCCATAAAATCCAGCTATAGGAAGTTTTCTTAATTAGTGATTGATGGGGGAGGGTCCAGCCCATTGTGGGTGGTGTTATCCCTGGGCTGGTGGTCCTGGGTTCTATAAGAAAGCAGGCTGAGCAAACCACGAGGAGCAAGCCAGTAAGCAGCACCCTTCATGGCCTCTGCATCAGCTCCTGCCTCCAGGATCCTGCCCTGCTTGAGTTCCTGTCCTGACTTCCTTCAGTGGTGAACAGCCATGTGGAAGTGTAAGTCAAATAAACCCTTTTCTCCCCAAGTTGCTTTGGTCCTGGTGTTTATCACCGCAACAGTGACACTAAGACAACTAAGGAGTTTACTAGAAAAGTTAGTAATGCCATGGACAGACAGACAGACAGAGGGCAACAGCATGGTGGGGATTCTGAGGAGAAATCGGGCCCTAGCACTAGAGACAGACAGCATGGTGGGGTCTCCGAAGAGAATCAGAGCCCACTTGGCAGATGAGGGAGTCTTTTCTTCCACCTTTTGAGTATGAGGCGCTGATTCCCAGGCAGGAGGCCGAGAAGAGGGTGGGGAGTGGAATGAATGTGGTCCCGTGCCCTTTGACGTTAATTCACTTCCCAGGTGAGAAATCTTGGCTGCAATGTCCCAGCAGGATGGTTGTCAGTATTTGTAAGGTAGAAAGAGCTGCTGCAGGGGAATTACTGTAAAACAGCACCTAGACTCTGACACTACATTCTTAGTTCTTACCTACATCAAGCTAGTATTATGTAACGATGCATAAGGTTCCTTTTTTAAAAAAAGATTTATTTTATATATACATGTGTGAGCCTGAGTGTATGTTTGTCCACCACAAGCATCCACAGGCCTGTGGAGGCCAGGAGAATGGAGTTACAGGTGATATGAGCCACCATATGGATACTAGAAACCAAACACAGGTCCTCTGCAAGGGCAGCAAGTGTTCTTAACTGATGAGCCATCTCTCGAGCCCCAAGATTCTCTTTTCTGTAACCTCTGTTAATAGCTGCTAGGGTCAAAGCCTGGGCCCCGGCTGCCCCAACAACTTGGCTCAATTAGACAACAGTGACATGTGGTCCCATATATCATTTACTCCTTCCTCACTCCGTCCCAGCGTCTCCTACAAGGTCTTCTGAAAAGTGATCAGAATTGGTGAGGTCTCTTGCAGGACACACACCCACTCTCTAGCTGGCAGCAGGCTTCAGCCTGTTCCTTCTCCTGGCATAGCAGCGCCTTGCCAGTAACCCAGCAGCCACGGGAGGAGCGTGCATGTCCTCCTTCAGACTACCTTTACTCCTATTGCATTTTGACGTTAGTTCCTGTGGTGGTTTGAATGAGAAACGTCCCCCAGCCTCAGGCATTTGAACATGTGGTCCCCAGTTGGTGGAGTTGTTTGGGGAGGTTTAGGAGGTGCGGTCTTACTGCAGCAAGTGTGCTCCTGGGGGCGGGCTTTGAGAGCTAAAATCCTCCTACCACTTCAGTTCACTGCTCTCTGCTCTTCCTGCTTTGGTTCCAGATGTGAGCCCCCAACTATCTGCTCCTGCTAGCATGCCTGCTTCGTGTTGCCACGCCTCCTCCCGCCACCATGGACTCTAATCCCTTTGGAACCTTAAGCCTCAATAAACTCTCTCTTCCTTAAGTTGCTTTGGCCATGGTGTTTTATAATAGCAACAGGAAAGGAACTGATACTGTTCCTTTGGGTAGGATTGGCATAAATAATTCCATTTTGACTATGACAATTCTCCCTTTATCTCGGAATCATTTTCTCTGAAGACAATCGATAAATCATCTTGGGGTTTGGCTTGGATTGTCCCTTGTCACCAGGAAACTGCTTTTTTCTCCCAGATTGATCAGATCCCACTTGTGGGGCTGTGGCCGGTAGGGGAGCCAGTGTCAAAAGTTCCTTTTGCTAGCCAAATTTAAGCATCTGGGAGGTCTAAAGAGAAAGATCAGGCTGAGTTTCCCTGGGCACTATTCCCAGTTCTTTGTGCATCCAGCAGAGCTCTTCATTTCCAGGTTCATTTTTGCACCTTTGTAGGCTGGAAGCTTTTCCTTTTCTTTCTCTTTAAAGGTCGACTTTAAGTTCAGCCTCCCGCGGTGTCTGGTAAATGCACTCATTTTGTCATTGAAACTGCCGAGCTAACCTAATTATCTATCAATCCTATAAGATTTATTTTTAAAAGCCTCTTGTAACTATATAAAACTTTCATAACTCAACTAGATTTTAAGAAACAATTCATAGATTGTTATAAAATGTTATGTCCAAAGTAAATATATATATGTCATCAGAACCCTTTAAATTATCCGATTTTTCCTTTTTAAAATTTTGGCCTAGGATAAGGGAAGATAATACAATTAGATGTTTTAAGTTTAAGAATTCTGACTTATGCTTCAATAATGACGATCATAGGTATTTTCTAATTATTTATATAAATTCATATCTATAGTACAATTATAGATGCCACTAATAAATGTAAGCATTATATAGCCATTAAAAATTATCATCCCAAGCCGGGCGGTGGTGGCGCACGCCTTTAATCCCAGCACTCGGGAGGCAGAGCCAGGCGGATCTCTGTGAGTTCGAGGCCAGCCTGGGCTACCAAGTGAGTCCCAGGAAAGGCGCAAAGCTACACAGAGAAACCCTGTCTCGAAAAACCAAAAAAAAAAAAAAAAAAAAAAAAATTATCATCCCATGAAAAGTCTTAAGTTTTTTTCCTCCAAATTGTTTTTTTTTTTTTTTTTTTGGTTTTTCGAGACAGGGTTTCTCTGTGTAGCTTTGCGCCTTTCCTGGAACTCGCTTTGGAGACCAGGCTGGCCTCGAACTCACAGAGATCCGCCTGGCTCTGCCTCCCGAGTGCTGGGATTAAAGGCGTGCGCCACCACCGCCCGGCTTCCAAATTGTTTTTACATAATGGGTTTTGACAACCTAGAAACTTCTGTCGTACAAAGAATTACATGTGTTTGCATTTAAAAAAAAAGAAAATCTGCCGGGCGGTGGTGGCGCACGCCTTTAATCCCAGCACTCGGGAGGCAGAGCCAGGCGGATCTCTGTGAGTTCGAGGCCAGCCTGGACTACCAAGTGAGTTCCAGGAAAGGCGCAAAGCTACACAGAGAAACCCTGTCTCGAAAAACCAAAAAAAAAAAAAAAATCTGACAACCAGAAAAAAGTTTCTGACATTTCTCCATCATGTTGCATGACTTCTTGAAAGTCATGAAGAAAGACATTTTTAAAAATACATAGGTGATGCCGGGCGGTGGTGGCGCACGCCTTTAATCCCAGCACTCGGGAGGCAGAGCCAGGCGGATCTCTGTGAGTTCGAGGCCAGCCTCGTCTCCAAAGCGAGTTCCAGGAAAGGCTCAAAGCTACACAGAGAAACCCTGTCTCGGAAAAAAAAAACCGACATAGGTGAGAACGTGAGTTAGGCATGATGCAGCAAAGCAGCACACAGTAGCGCATTACATGTCCATTAAAAGACATATATATAGTATTATATTACTTATATCATAAGTACATTTTCTGCTATGAATCTATCAGGTCGGATGCCGCCAGGAACTAGAACCCATGCCCTTTTCCAGTGTTCTGGAGCAATAGAGGCCTCAACCCAAAAAACAGAAACAAGCCTGCGTACAGGGACCTACAAGAACTACAACTCCCAGAAGCTCTTGACAAGGGCTGATTTCCCAGAAAGCTTCGCGCCCCTTCCCAAATCTCGCCCCCCCCGCCCCCCCCCGGCCCCCCCCCCCCCCCTCCCCCCCGCCGCCTTTGGTTAAGAGCCTTACAGTAGGGCGGTTCCTCTGGGGCCTTCAGCGGGTGTTAGCCTCCAGGGGTCGGTTGTGAGCCACAGAAAGTCGGGCTTTGTTAGGACGGCCTGACACGGCTCTACCATCCGCCCAGGGTGGGTTCCATAGTCCCTGCTGGTCTCCAAGCGTCTCTAGGAGACAGGCCTGTGGATGCATGGTTTCTGCTCCTCTTTATCCCTAGCCAGGCTCCCTCGGGAAAGACGTGACAGTTTGGAACCTCGGGACATAATCCGTAGGCTGTCACCTGTGAATTCCGCAGTTCTCTCGCAGCTTCCGCTGTGGCTGCAGGCTGTAGGAACAAGTGTGAACAGCACCGATAGGGGAATTATCCGTGGCTCCTGACCATGTTTTCCAGTGGCCCTGCCTGTCCAGCTCATACCGGTGAATACCTGGGTTCTGGAGGTCAACGGTCTCCTTGCTAAGACCCTCCACTCAGTGCCATTCCTCAGACTCCAACCTATTTGGGCCCCCAGAATAGTTTGTTGCGGATTTCTTTTCCCTTCCCTTTTATCTTTGTATTTATCTCTCATACAGTACTATGAGACCGAATCCTCCCCTCCCTCTACTCATCTCAGCCCCACCCCCACCTCTCCTATCTCCCAGATCCTCTGTTCCTCTGTTTCCCTTCAGAAAAGAGTAAGTCTCCCCGTGATATCAACCGAACTCAGCATAACAAGATACAGTAAGACAAGGCTGCCTCTGGGAAGGAGAAATACCATAGATTTTGCGTGTGGATTTGGGGCGAGTGGGGACGGGAATAGGAGGAATCAAGGAGGGGAGGGAGAGACAGGGAGATAGTACTGGGAGAGATGATATAGATGTGGGGGCATTTAGGGCTTAGGCGATGTGGAAACAGTGCAGTGGGAACTTCATGGAACCTATGAGGGTGACCCTAATGACTCCGAGTAATAGAGGATATGGAGCCTGAACTGGCCATCTGCTGTAACCAGGCAAGGCTTCCAGTGAGGGGACTGGGACATCAACCCAGCCACAAAACCTTCCGCACACATCTGTCCTGCCTGCAGGACGTGCTGCGGCAATGGTGGCTTGGAGCCTATGAGAGTGGTCAACCACTGGTCTGACTTGAGGCCCAAGCCACGAGAGGGAGACCGCGTCAGACCCTGCCTGAATGGCCAGGAACTGGAAGCTGGGTGGTTCAGAAACCTAGGGTAGAACCAAACATGGCTGACAAAAAAAAAAAAAAAAAAAAAAAAGTAAATGAAATGATTCCTACGATATTCTGATATACGCATAGATCAGTGCCTAGCCCAATCAGAGAGGCTTCCTCCAGCAGCTGTTGGGAGCAGATGCAGAGACCCACAGCCAAACACTAGGCAGAGCTCGGGAAACCATGTTAAAGAGGGGAGGAAGAATTTTAGGAGCCCGAGGGGTAGGGACACCAGGAGAACACGGCCTACAGAATCAACTAAGCAGGGCTCATAGGGGCTCACAGAGTCTGAAGGGGCAATCACGGAGCCTGCATGGGTCTGCACCGGGTCCTCTGTATACATGCTGTGGTTGTTTAGCCTGGGATATCTGTGGGGCTCCTAGCAGTGGGAGTGGGGGTGTCTCTGATTCTTTTGCCTGTTCTCTTTATTTCTTTTTTCATTAGTTTCCTCCAAAACAAGTCAGTAAGTCAACACTTACAGCTCCCCAGCCCCCACCCCTGTGCCCCCAATCCTCTGCCAAAAAAAAAAAAAAAAAAAAAAAAAGCAGAATAACTGAAGGTTGAAATGGGGCATTTGGAGGAAGAGAACCGGGAATGGAGTGGACTAAGAGGGAGCTACATGAGAGGGCCTGAAGGTTACTGGGGGAAAATGGGAAGGTGAAGTATGGGGGAGAGAGGGGGAGAGAGAATGAGGCCTAACATGCCAACTCCGTGTTTCTCTCCTTAGAATTAATCCTCCCTCCCTCCCTCCCTCCCTCCCTCCCTCCTTCCTTCTTTTTAGACAGTTTTACTATGTCACCCTAGCTGGCCTGAATTCACTATGTAAACCAGGCTAGCCTTGAACACATAAGATCCATTTGCCTGGGCCTCAAGTGCTGGGGTTAAAGGCATGTGCCACCATGCCCCTCACTTTGGATTTACCTGTCACTGAGTAGATAAGGCTGGCCTCTTGAATGCTGCAATCATAGCCATGGCCCACCACATATTGCCTTTAGTGTTTTTGACAATTAGTGTTTTTTCTTCTACATCCTGGGGTCCTGAACCCAGTTCCTTGCACATGCTGGATAACTGCTGTACCAAGAGTGACCACCCCTGTCCATAACTGTGTAATGTTTATATAACTTACAGTGATTAGGTTTTTTCTAAACTCCTAAGTCACCTGCTCCTGTCCCTAACTCCTAGGGAGCTCCAACCACTGGCATTAGTGTGTTCTATGAGACAGTGTGTTGTGACACAGTCTTGAAGTCAGTCATGAATAGACTAGTCAGACACATTGACATTTTTCCTACGCTGCTCCATTCCTTGAACCTTGTGAACGTCTCTCAGACCCTTTTAGGGCATCTACACAGTCAAAACTATTTTTCTGAACTGGATGTAATCCCAGCACATGGGCTTTGAGGGCAGGAGGGCAGAGCCTCCTAGGTCAACCCCAACTGCATATTAAGTTCAACGTCAGCCTAGGGCACATGAAACCCTGTCTCAAATCCCCACCCATGAAAAAGAGGGAAAACCCTGTTTCCACAGTAATAATGTTAGTTGCATTTTTTTAAACTTAGATTTTGGTGTATGACTCTCCTCTGAGCTAAGTTCAATTAGGCCCCCACACAAAAGAATTATCCCAACTGGGTTTGTTGACTGTTTATATCCCCTCATGGAGGCGGGGAGGGTCACAAGTCCCTACAAACTTGCTCTATGCAACTCTGCTTTAATCACATGCGGCCTCTGGAAGTTAGAGCCTGGGAAGACTAAGGAGGAGGCTCCGTCTATGCAGCTTCAGGGAAGCCCTCACCCCGGAAGGGTAAGATCTTCCCAGGTGTGGCCCCAGGGGAGGAGACCCTACCCCCCTATGAGCAAGCCCTCCCCCATGCTCGGGAAGCCTATGCATTACTGGTTCCCCAGACTGAACTCTGGCAGAATCTCATCTCTGTTTGTCATTGGGTCCTTAGGAGAAGGGACAGACCAAAGGAAGGAATTTTAGTTGCATATATTATATTGGCATTCAATTTAAATGGTGGATAAGCTTGCCTGTTGGCACCTTGGCATGAATGGATCAGGACCTTGGCACCGAACTGTGTCTAAAGTTGTTCTTTTGAACTTGTAGAGATACAGAAAGCTGACTTCGTGTAAAAAATGTCCTTAATGAGTTGTATTTATTTTACTCAGTTTTGAACCTTAAGGCCATGTCCTTTTGATAGTCTATGTATATTAAAGTGGGAAGTATTCATAAGCAAAGATTGGAAAATGGTGTTTTTTTTTAAATATTGCATAACAAAATGGGTACCATTTAGAAGATCTGCACCCCAGCATCTTTTCCTGTGTAACTAACTATCCCAAACAATGACGACAGTAAATATTTATATCTGGCAGTTTCTGTGTGTCAAGGCTTTGGAAATACCTAGATGGTTCTAACTTTTGCTTCCCAGGTGGTGAACTTACATGGCTGTTGACTCAAGGCCTTAGGTATTGACCATAGGGCCTCAACTCAGGCTTTGAGGGAAAGCTAGTTTGACCCAGATCATGTGATCCAAGAGAGAGGCAGCGAGCTAGAACCCTTGTCATTATGATCTACCCTCTGGAGTCACGCTCTGCAATTTCTACCATGTTCTCTTCGTTAGAAACAAGTCACCCTGTTCTACATATATGGCTTAGTGCATCTCCCTCTTAGAGTCAAGCAGGACGCCAGCACCTGCAATCTGTCCCCTCATCTGCCAGGTCCTCTCCTCTAAACCCCTCAGTCAAAAAGTTGAGTAGACAGTTCAGCAGTTCTGCCTTCAGCCACACTCTTGAGTCTAAACTCATTTTAGGAAAGCCTGCAAGAATCTCAGTCCTAGCTTCCAGAGCTGAGGACCCACCCATTGAGCTAAGTCCCCAGCCCCTTAAGTCCCAGCTCAAACTATGAGTCATGACCCCATATATCCTGTAACTAAATTGTGGGTCATTTGGCAACAGCTGAAGGTTTCTGAATGCATAACAACCAAAGGTTCATGCAAAATCTAATGTGTGAGGAGCCCCACGTGTTTCTGACAGGCTTGCCCGTGTGGCTTTGGGTGACCGCTGCGGTCTTGGTTCTCAACACACAATATGTGCACTTTGCCCCAAGCATGCTTCTGCTGTTTTGTCCTGTGCATGGATGTGACATTCTCAGCAGTGACAGTGATGAAACCAGATTAATACCATCCAGGCCTGGAAAAGAGTGGATATGCTCCAGCCCTGCAGTATCAGATGTGCCGACAAGATCTGACGCTTTGTGTAAGAACAAATGGGTACATCTGTCTTGCTAGTATGCAGACCTGCTTTTGTCTTTAATAGATGGTAAAATCATATTTAAAAAAAGCAAATAATTGTTTTAAACCATTCATGATGTCAGTAAAATGTTTGATCATATAACTGCTTCATACACCTCTATGCTTGGGGTTGGGTAAAAATCAGTCACAAGGGGAAAGTTTAAGAAGCCCCATGTGATTAAAAAAGAAATAGAGGGGGGTCTGAGGGAAATGGCTCAGCTGTTAAGAGCTCCTGCAGAGGACCCAGGTTTGATTCCCAGAACCCACGTGACAGCTGAAAACTGTAATTCTAGTCCCAGGGGATCCAACACCCTCTTCTGACCCCTGTGAGCACCAGGCATGCATATGGTGCACAACATACATGCAGGCAAAGCACTCACATAATCAAATAATAAGATAAAGATAATACAAAGGGAACATTGATATATAAATCTAGCCAGGCATGGTGGTGGTACACACCTTTAATCCTAGAACTTGGGATGCAGAGCAGGTGGATCTCAGTGAGTTTCAGGCCAGCCTGGTCTATACAGTGTGTTTCAGACCAGCCTGGTCTACACGGTGAGTTCCAGGCCAGCCGTGGCTGCCTAGTGAGACCCCGTCTAAAAAAAAGGGGGGGGAGAGGGTTATCACTTTGAAGTATTTGAGACAGATATGCAACTTAGTGAGACCTTATCTCAAAAGAAGTAAAAATAGGGCTGGGGATAAAGATCAGTAGTAGAGCTTGCCTAGCATGTATGAAGCCCTAGGTTCAGTCCTCATATGATACGGAAGTAAATAAATAATAAAAGACCAGCCCTGCTATCCTACTGTATTAGGACCCACCTTAATAGCAACATTTTAGTTGGGCCATCTCTTTGAAGGCTCTATTCCAAATATAGGCACAGTCAGGAAGACCAAGAGGGCTCCAACATACACATTTTGGGATGGTACTCTTCATTCTATAGCAACCCTCCCTGCAGAATCATGCTCTCTGGGTGTTCTCTTACTCCATGGAAACTACATGAACCACAGAGAAAGCCAGTAGCTACTGGGTCCTCTACTTCCTTTAAAAGAATGCCAACACAAAGCCAAGCACGGTGGCACAGGCCTGTAATCCTAGCTGTAGGAATTCGCTGGTTAACAATGAGAGTGATATTTGCCAACCAGACTGAAACATTCACAGCAGACTAGCCTGAGACTTTTTTTTTTTCCACTAAGAAGAGCCAAATGCCCTCTCACCCGCTCACTCCCAACTTGGAAAGACTCTTGTTCTCCGAATTCATTTTCATTGGTAGTGTTTTCCCTTAGTCTCCTGGAAAACACTGGGTTTTTACCCTGCTCTGAGGTCCCAAGGAATCCTTTGTCAGAAACTCCCAACCTGGTGTTTTGACTTGTTTTTCATGAGCTTGTAATCGTGAGATCCAAAAGGAAATGGCTTGCGTCTCACTTATCAGTTTCTCGTCAATACTTCTAGATTACAGTATGTGATCAAAAACAAACAAAAATCTGGGAGCCAAGGAAATCACACCACACGTCTAGTCTGTGGGATAGTCATCCCAAACAGGCCAGAAGAGCAGCCGTTCCTCTCTCAGTCTGCACAGCACTGGGGATATTATGGTTTGAATTTTAAATGTACTCCAGAGGCTCCCGTGTTGAAGACTGGGTCCCAGAACGACTGGAGCTTTTAGGAAGCGGGGGTCTAACTGGAAGAAGCTGGTTATCAGGGGCATGCCCTTGAGCATGTGTTAGGATTCTGACCACTTCCCTGTCTCCTCCTATGTCCTGACTACCGTGAGGAGAGTACTGACTCTACCATGTGTTCCCTACTGTGACAGTCTGCCTCCAGACAGGCCCACAAACGACAGAGGAAGTGACCCAGACTGGAACTGCCGAGATCAGGAGCCAATGCCATTCCTTCCTTCTTTAAGTTGATTTCCTAATGATAAACCTGCCCCTTAGCTCTTCTGAGTAGTTATCTATTCTATTCCTACTTAACTGAATTAAATGATCTTTTCTCTGTTTTTATTTACAAAGAGTCCCTTACTCTCACCAGCAAACTATTTCTAAGTCATAATCTAGCCTGAATTCTCTCTGAGTCTTTTTGTTTGTTGAGACTAGGTTTCTCTGTGTAGTCCTGCTGTCCCAGAATTCACTCTGTAGACCAGGCTGGCCTGGAACTCAGAGATCTGCCTGCCTCTGCCTCCCAGAGTGCTGGGATTAAAGGCATGCGCCATAGCCTGGCTCACTCTGAGTCTTTTAGAAGCAGCAGGTTTCCTGTTTACACCTCTGGCCTGTACTGTAGCCTGACATGAGCTCTAGGTGTTTAACCCATCTCAAATTCGCATTTTCTCACCTCTGTCCACTGACTACTCTCTAGGCATTCTAAATAGGCTACCACAGCCTAGCAGGTGAGCCTAATTCCCCAGGGTGAGGTTAGGAATTTCAGGGGAGTCTTATGAATTTATGGGTATCAATTAGGCAGAGAACATTGAGTAAATGTTGAGTAAATCTATGGCTGTAAACTGGATTCGTTGAGGTCAGAACAGTGAGGAAATCAGCAATTCAAGAAGCTCATTCACAGACAAGTGCAGACAGTCAAGGGTAACGTGCTGTCATGAACCTAAAATGTGGAAGTGTACAGACTAGGAAAAAGATGAAGGAGTGGGAGAGAGCTCATTCCACTCAGCTTTGGTAGTCCACAGAAGCTAGGCACAGCCATCAGATTTCAGCACCACCTTTTCAGCATAATCCCTACCCATAGTCCACCTGACTTTTCAACAAGCGCTCAGCATGCTGATGAGTTTTAAGCTCCATAAAGGCATGCATTTCCAATTGCTTTAGCATCCCCAGTGCTATCACCTGGAGCAGTGGTATTCAGCAAGCATTTGGCAAATGAATCTGCAAAGGTATGTGCTCAGAGGTACATATGGGTAGATGGATGTGCAAACAAATCCTTCCCCACCCATCATGCCATGTGCACTCCTGGTTTCCACGGGGATTTATCTTTGCGATAGGTCTCTCTGTTTAACCACCTGCGCCTCGGTAGCCCTGAGAACACTGTGTCACTTGCTCCTCGTGCCCAGCTTCTCATTAACTAAACCGTTGCGCCACTCACTCTTGTAACCTTAAGTTAATTCGAGTTAATTCTTAACTGTTTCCCTTCCATACATGTGTCATGCAATGGTTTACCTTATCTGATTTTCCCCAATTTCCTGTGCATTTGTGGTTTCTGCTGGGGCTCTGCAGCCGGGGCCTCAGGCAGCTACATCAGATGAGAGTAGGCACTTGAGTTTTCTAGAAAGCTTCTCTGGCTTTCCTGGGTCTCGTCCAATCGCTGTCCATCCAAACACTCCTACCTGAGGCTGTAGATACTAAGGAGGAAGAATAACTTCCCCAGATCTGGTTCTCGGAGAAAAGAAGAACGTTGCCATAGCCAGAGTCCCAGAAGATGATGTGCGACAACAGATCAAGGTTGGTGACATTGCTATAGCTCAGGAAAAGCTGTCTGTGTTGGCTGTCTTGTCCAGAAATGCCAATAGCGTCTTTTCTCTAAATGAGTTTTAGAACGGGCGAGAAGGAAAGATTTTACATCAATAGCCTAAGCTTCATAGAGTCCAAGAGTTTATCTGTCGATTCATCAGCATCTGGGGCGGTGCTTGTCTGACACACTGGTGCTCAAAAAACGTTTGGGAGAGAAAGAAGAAGGGGCGGAAGGACGGATGTGAAAAGGAAGAACGCTAAAGCTGTTCAGGAAGACATGTTGATGGCCGTCTTGTTTTCAAAACCAGTCAGGTGTGTTATCACTAATACTCAGAATAATTAATGCTAATAACACTTGGCAAAATGATAAGAGATAAAAATAATAGCAGAATGACAACAAAAATATACTCTTTAGTGCATATGTGTACACGGTGGTGATCATATTTCAAGATACAGTCAAAACTTCCCAACTTTGACAGCCATTTGTTGTGTGTCTGTGCCAGTTCTCAAAAGGAAGTCAGATAACAAGATTTTGTTTCGGGTCAGCACACAGGAGTTTGGGGGATAAATGGGAACTGGTGGTGGAGGCGAGAGGATTGACTACAACTGTTCCATTTGGCATTTAGAAAAGGTCAGCTAATCAGAAACGGTGTGCTGAGGAAATTCACTGAGTTTCCGGCTATTGAGAAAGATTAACCACATAGTAATTCGGCAAATGTTCTGTGTGTTTAATCATGCGTCAAGGAAAAATAACTCAGTGCAGGAGAAAAAAAAAGAAGATAAAGGAAATCTGATGTGTTTTTTTCCCTTTTAGTATCAGTCTTTCATACATTTTCAATCAAACAGCTACACAATTCAGGTCCAGCAAGTCAACTTTGAATAGCATGGACGCTGGGTGCAGAAGGGAGTCATGGAAACTTATCACGCCAGGTGGTGGTGGCGCATGCCTTTAATCCCAGCACTCGGGAGGCAGAGGCAGGTAGATCTCTGTGAGTTCGAGGCCAGCCTGGTCTACAGAGTGAGTTCCAGGACAGAGAAACCCTGTCTCAAAAAAAAAAAAAAAGAAAACATAATATTTACAGCTAAAATTTCAAGGCTGAGATTGCTTCCTCAACAACCCAGATAGCAATTTATATTAATGTGCCCATGTTCGGAAAATTCACTCTAATTTCAAACTATCTCATGGACAGGGGGCAATCAAAATAAATGTATGACAAAGTCTAAAAAGCATCTCTGTAGAAAATACAGGGAAAAGGCCGGGCGGTGGTGGCGCACGCCTTTAATCCCAGCACTCGGGAGGCAGAGCCAGGCGGATCTCTGTGAGTTCGAGGCCAGCCTGGACTACCGAGTGAGTTCCAGGAAAGGCGCAAAGCTTCACAGAGAAACCCTGTCTCGAAAAAACCAAAAAAAAAAAAAAAAAAAAAAAAAAGAAAATACAGGGAAAAACCCTCCCCTCTGAGATCAGTTTCCCACAGATTATAATGCTAAAGCATGTGCTGGGATGAATTGAAGAGTTTGCCAAGTGAATTCGGATTCATGATCACCACAACTGTACTAAAAAACAAACAAAAACAAACAAGCAAGTGACTGTTGCTGATATGGGTAGTCACTGGCTTGGGACCAGCAGAAGGGATCGGGCACCACCGTAGACGGCACGGGTCATTCCAGAAGGATGGCTAAGGTTCTAGTGTTCGGTCTGTTTCACGTATGAATTTCACACTTTGGCCGGTGGTTTTTGTTTTTTTTTTTTTTTTCCTCCTTTTTTTTTTTTTTTAGACCGTTTGTACTGCCATTTAGCATGCTTTCTCTTTAAGTCGACAGTCTTTGGACTAAACTACTTTTAAAAGGAAATGGCGGGTGGCACCACCATAAATCATCTCTAGTAACTATTGTTCGCAAAGCACTTCGGTGACAAATAGGTGAAGACTGTTTCAAAGTAAATTCTGTAAAGTTGAGACCTCCTGGGAGAGAAGTCAGACTCCTCAGAGCTCGTGGGAAATGTTGTGATTTGCTCGGATTACAGTTTGCTCTTTGTGGTTTTATTTAAGAAGCAAGTTAATGTTTACATGGCACTGGACTTCAAAGTCCAGCCAATAGGGAGAAGAGAGTGAGGGAGAAACAGTTTATCTGTGAAGAGACAGAGGATTGTGGGGAGAGGGGGTGGACCAGCCACTGAAGGAAACTGAAGTTGGGGGATAGGTTCTTATCTTATCAGGGTGCAATGATTTTTTTTATTAAATTATAAAATTTTATTACAAAACAATACAAGTACTGTGTTTCATGACTCCTACGACAGTTATTCTTGTTGGAGTTCCAGTTTTTAAAATGAATAATCCTCTTTTACCACCATCTTAGTGTGGAGCTCTGCCTGGCTCCTTTCTGTAGCCATGTAATGTTTGGTCGGACAGAGTCTTTGCAAGGACACTTTGGGTTGGCGGGAGTGAATGTTCTTTGGGGAACACAGCAGGACTTTGTGTTAAATAATGAAAAGATCCCTCTACCATTACTTCTCAGATACTTCCTATGAAGTGGGGGAAGTGAAGGCCACTTCCTCCTGACTGTGTGTTTAAGCCAAGCACACACGTGGTACTAGCATAAAGTGGAGAGGCCTGAGTTTCCACCAAGTGGGATCCTGAACAACATCTATCTAGGCTTGCAGATAGATGGACCAAGAGGACCTCCAGATCATAAGTAAAGCCAACTGACCTGCACGTTAGGATCTTGCCATATAGTGCTTTAAAGGTGTGCACACTTAGGTCCACTTAAGTATTTTTTAAAAATAGTTTTATGTGTATGAGTGTTTTGCCCGCATGTATATCTATGTACAGCATGCATGCCTGATACCTGCAGAGACCAGAAGATGGGGTTGGATCCCCTGGAACTGAAGTTACAGATCTTTGTGAGTTGCCCTGTGGGTGCCGGGAATCAAAGGAGTCATGACCCACAGGTTGAGAATCATTGGTCTGGGTCATCACAAACAAGGGGAGTAGAGAAAACTATCTGAGCCCAAAGGAACCTGAAGGAGAGTGACAGCTCCATGCACGTCACCACATGATACTTTCGTAGAAGAGAAAAAGGAAATTGAATTAAAATTAAGGAAACAGACTGAAGCTCAGGCTTAAGCCTAGAAATAATGCATTGGCATTGATTTGTCAAGCAAATTTCCCACCTACTAAAAGGAATCAAGGGAATTTATATGGTAGGGAAAACTGTATATCGGGTATATGAGAGTTCTCCACACTATCATCTCATTCATTCATTTATTCATTCATTTGTTCATATATACGTACACTCATACACCCCTGCTCCCAGGCCAAACAGTGACACCTTTTCTCCCAGGTCACCTCCTCATCTCCTTCACTGACTACCCTACACATATCCATCATCGAAGGTGGTTTCTTCATGCACTCGCATATAACTGCTTTGTTTACCTGCAGAAACTTGCTTGATCTATAAATAAAACCACCTGATGAAAGACATCTCCCCTGGGATACCTAATGAAAATCAAGTCTGGAAGGGTGCTTAGAACATCCCCACTGCCACCTTTGCTGAACTCATCCTCTTTTGCAGGGAGGTTTTAGGGATCCAACCTAGGGCTTCATGTATGTTCAGCATAGACATTCTACTCTGGCCCACCCAAAAGATTTTTAACAATCTCTATTCTACAAAAAGTCTCTATTCTAATGAATGAAGCCTTCACCCCTATCTGCTAAATCAGGGATTTACCTTGGACTCTTTGCTCATCTCTTAAAATCAATTTATAAAATCAGTACCAAGGAATGCAGATTCTGTGTCTCAATGTCTCCTGGATCTGGGCCTTCCCTCCAATCTCTGCACCTTAGCTGCTGGGTTATCACATCCCTTCCACAGAGTTGGCCTTAGCCCCATAGCTGAACTATGAGCACCCCCAAACCCTGTAGGTACAGGGATGTCTCCAAAACAAGGTCCGACCATGATACCCCTGTGCTGATACCATTCAGACTCTCGGTCACCCCGGGTTGAATCTAGGCTGGTTAGCCTGGCACACCAAATCTGTGGCTATTCCCATCATCCTGCCCTGTTTTCCAGCCCACCTCAACCCCCGCTTTCCCTGCTTCTTTCATGGTCTACTCCTCCTCAATCTTCATATTCAACCCAACTTCTTCTTCAGAAGCCTTGCAGCCTGACTGACATTGGTGTCCTTCAAACCTCCTCCTTAGAGTCCCTATGGGTGCCCCTCCCCCACCCTGCCGTCATGCCTGACTCCGGCATTGCATTCAATAGCTGACTAGTCTAAATACTAAAAATGCAACAGTGAACACGAGTGGGGACTCCACCATCTTGGGATATTGTTCTTCACACACTGATTTTTGGATCTCTTGGAAGGCAAGAACAGTTTTTATTAGGATTTCAACATACTGCTCAGCACACAGTAAAGTATAGCTAGACACACAAAGGTCTTGATTTTTGTCCTCCTCTTCAAGCCACTCAATGACAGGGATTTAAAAAAATACCTTCAATGTGTTGAGGAAAAGTAACCAATTAATTATTCCGTCCCCGCCTTAAATCTGTCTACCAGTGTAGTTAGTTCTCTCTCTCTCTCTCTCTCTCTCTCTCTCTCTCTCTCTCTCTCTCTCTCTCTCTCTGTGTGTGTGTGTGTGTGTGTGTGTGTGTGTGTGTGTGTGTGTGTGTGTGTGTTGGGGATTAAAATAAGGATCTAACTCAAGTTTGGTTCCCAGAACCCACATCTGCCTATGACTCCAGCTCTAGGGGTATCTGATGCCTCTGGCCTCCATAGTCACCCATATTCATATGCATGCCCACATATACACACGTACACATATTAAAACGTGAGGCTCTAAAGTGTGCTAAGCACTTGCTCTGTCACTGAGCTACATTCCCAGCCCTCCAAGCAGCAGGCATTTAGCGACACTGACATTTTGCGGTGCTTCAGGGATTGAACTAACTGTGGTGGCAGGAAGGAAGAAAGAACAGACACGAGGCACAGCCACAGGAGTACTGGGATTGGGGACATGGCGCTTGCTCTGATGCAGGGCACCCACTGCAGCCCAGACTCTCAGCATATTTATTTTGGACATTGGAGTCGAGGAGGCAGGTTTGTTATATGCAAGTGAGTTGAGGCAGGTTTATGGTATACAGTGGAACAGGAAGGAGGCAGGCTTAACTCATCTCGGTAGGAGGTCTCTGCAGGAATCTCAGACTGTAGTCATCTAAGAAGAGGAAGCTACGTTGGTAGTGTCTGCTCACACTGTCAATATTCATACTCAGACTGGAAGGAGGCTTTACCAGTCCTCTGAGTTTGATCCAGACCCATAGGTTAGAGGTTATGAGGTCCTTGACATGGCCATGTTCATGTCAATTATACACATTCCCTCAGGACTTCCTCTGTTCCCCACGACACATGGCTGCATATCCTTCACTGAGGAGCTCTACTTGCCTCTGCAGGGAAGAATATGTCCCTAACCAGCATGTCAGACATGCTGGTTGCTCCTATTTAAAGCATCAAGCTATAGACAAAGCACAAATGACTACATATTTCTAGAGCAGAATACAAAAACTCTAGGTACTACTGCCATGTAAAGAGACATAAGGGGGCCAGAGGCTGGAGCGGGGGTGGGTGTGTGTGTGTGGTGTGGGGGTGTGTGGAGGGTAGCGGTAGATCTGCAGCCCTAGTCTGCTTCCTATTGCTGTGAGAAGACACTACGATCAAATGCAGCTTGGGGAAGAACGGGGTCTATGCCTGTTCATAGCTTACAGTCCTCGCTGCCTGGCTTGCTCTTTCTCTCATGCCTCTCTCCACTTGCTCTCTTCCTCAACCCAGGGCCACCTACACAGAGATGGCTAGGCACACCCACATCAATCATTAATCAAAAATATGCCCCACAGCTGTGTCTAGAGGCCAACGTGATGGAGGCGTTTTCACAATTGGGTGCCTTCTTTTCAGATGACTCTAGCTTGTATCGAGTTGACAAAAAACAACAAAACAAAAACTTAGCAATACATATGTGAAGCGCTAATTGCCCTCTCTATTTGAGGAAAATGGACATCATCCTGTTAAGCGAAACAGGCCAGACTCAGAAAGACAAAGACTTCGTGTTTTCCCTCACATGCCGAATATAGACTTTCTCAAGACACGGAACTGGAAGAGAGGCTATTTCAGAACAGGAAGGAGACCAGCGGAAGGACAGACATGACAGAACAGGGAAGGGAAATATGTTAACGTACCTCATACACACGTATGAAGATGTCACCGTGAAGCCTACTGTTTGGTTCCATTACCATATGCTAATTGAAAATAGAAGGGTACAGTATTTGCATAGATCTGGTTAACATCCTCCCATACACTTTAAATCACACACTGGTACCTTTAGTTAATAACATGGAAATAGCTCCTAAATGTACTGCTAAGGAAATACTGGCAAGGAAAAGTCCTGATCTTGTTCAATACAGAGGCCATGTTTTTTTTTTTTTAATATCTTTGATACTTTTCGTTGTGGATTTTTTTTTTTTAATTAGAAAGGCTAGCTGGACAAACATTCCAGAGACTGTGCTGTGTTTACCATGGAGAACAGGCTGCCAGGACGGCCTACCAGAGTTCCTTCCTCTGGGGCGCAGGGCTGAGTGTACCCGTGGCCCCAGGGAGGGGATGTGGCCTTCCCATCAGGGCTGAGTCACTGGCTGCCACTTCAGCTGACAAGCGCTCCTGACCACCAGGCCTTGGAATGCCTTGGCCTCAGCCTGGAGCCTCCAGTTCAGAGTTCTTGGAATTTGAAGATGGGGTCTTGGAAGTTAGTACAGCCTTCCCGATAGAGTGGAGCCCCTTTCCTGGCCAGGATGCTGCACCTGGATGCTCATGCCCTCTCTCTGCCCTTTTTCTAACTCCTCCTATAGTTCTTTGAAATCACCCAGCCTTTGGAACCTGAGGACCTGAGAAGGCCATGCTCTCCCTCGTTCGGGTTCCTAATGTCTTATCCACCCCGACCCACCCTGCCCGCCAACCAACGTGCTTTCCTGTGTCCCCAGATTCTTGTAAGGATGAAGAGAAGAAGGAAGTGGGTACCTTCAGCTATAATCAGTCTCTCTTGGGGGCAGCGTCTCTTTGAATTTTTGCTCACAATTTTCCCCACCTCAACCTGATAAATTGCCTATGACATAAAACCTAAGGTTTTATAATTGTGTGTATGTCCAAGCAATAGTGACAGAGATAATCATGTACTGGCAGCTGAGTTCTGGGTGACAGACAAAGACTGTCATTGGTTCCCATAAGGAGAATCCATTTCACTCCAGGCAGTCACTGAACAAAGTCAGGGAGAACAGGCTAGCCCAAATGTGTTAATGTTATGATGTCTGAAAAGGCAAGGACGTCTATTATTATCTTCCAATGCTGTTGTCTGCTCTCTTTCATACACTGCCTTGCCCCCACAGGGCCCAGCTCAGCATCAAAGCACACACCTACTGCAGGTGATTGTGCATCTGAGCGTGTGTGTGTGTGTGTGTGTGTGTGTGTTGATGGTTTGGGAGCAGCTAGAGTATAAGACCAGTACTCTTTGGCCACAAGAGAGTCATAGGATGCTGGCACAGTGGCAATGGTTACGTCTTTTTCTCTTATGAGTGTGGGTATCCAGAGAAAGTTCCAAGAAATCTGGCCTGGTCAGGAAACCGCTCATCTGCCCAGTGATCATGTGACTTTGCCCAGAGCAGATTCTTGCGGGAAGGCCTGAGTAAGAGCCCCTGGAGTCTTCAGTGGGTGAGTTCAGATGAGTCACCATACTTCTTGATGTCTGACAAATTAATGGAAAATAATTCAGCTTACTGTCAGAGGTTGGTAGCCTGTGAGCCTTTGGGAAGAAGGTGAGCATCAGAGAAGTCATCCATGTCCGCTGGCTGTCCCTAGGCTTCCCTGTAGGTTCATGGCTGACTTGGGCAGCTCAGAGGTTTGGCGTCTCCTTATTGCTTCTTCTTGGTTTTTTGTTGTTTGTTTGTTTTGTATAGTAGAATATCATTTTAAGGTGTGTTACTTTTGTTTATGTTGCATTTGTTTAACTCTGTGAAACTGTATTACTGTGCCTGTCTAAAACACCTGATGGTCTAATAAAGAGCTGAATGGCCAATAGCAAGGCAGGAGAAAGGACAGGCAGGGCTGGCAGGTAGAAAGAATTGATAGAAGGAGAAATCTGGGAGGAGACAAAGAAAGAGCAAGAGAAGGAGAGGAGGATGCAAGGGGCCAGCTACCCAGCCACCCAGTCACCCAGCCACATAGCCAGTCACTGAATAAGAGTGAAAATAAGATAACAGAAGCAAGAAAAGGAAAAAGCCCAGAGGCAAAAGGTAGATGGGGATAATTTAAGAAAAGCTGGCTAGAAACCAGCCAAGCTAAGGCCAGGTATTCATAAGTAAGAATAAGCCTCAATGTGTGATTTATTTGGGAGCTGGGCGGTGGGCCCCCCAAAAGAGCAAAACCAATCAACAACAGTTTTGTTTTTTTCCTCTTCCTAGGGGAAAATCCCCCTGCTTGGTTAAATTTTTGATTGTCTCCTGAAAAAAACATGGAATCCCTTGTCATTCAAATTCTTACTCCCTCCCATGTTGGCTCTGTCTCTTACACCACACTCCTCAAATTTTGTTTCTCCTTTTGTGTAAGCTTGCAAATTCCTCCTCCTGTCCCAGCTCCCCTGGCATCTGCCTCAGCCACTCTAGTCCCCTGTCACTTCTCTCTCTGTCAGCCCCATGCCCTCCTTGCTGGGCATGGGCTGTGGTTGATGTTGGTATGTGTCTTATTCAGCGCCATGCCCTGTGCAGCTTAGGTCCTGGAACCCTGACCAGAGACCTTGAGAGAATGAGAAAGGACAGACATTTGTACAGTAAAGTTGGGATCAGGTGGGGTTCTCAAACAGCAGCGACCAGAAGCTTAGGGGAGAGGAGGAAGGTGCAGTTGCTAGTCTTTGCACACATCCATCAGTCATCCATAAACACCCATCCCTGGACTCCCGAGGAGAGCTTTGCCATATAAGAGCCTGGCTCATATAAGGAACTAGGTTTGCCAAGTGTACCATGAGTTCAAGGCCTTAGAGTCCTAGACATGGCTGTGCCCATGTCAAAATACACATTCACTCAGGACGTCACTCACCTAAGGCCTCCTCTGCTCTCTACAATCTGGCCTACCTATCCTTTACGTTGGGCTTATACTTTCCACTTTGCTACATTTGCAGAGCTTGGGAGGGGCTATAAGATATACCAAGTGCTCTGTGACGTTTGCCTCAGTAAGGATGGAGGGTCTGCTGCCATGAGCAGTAGCCTGCATGCCCATCCCTAAGGCCCAGGCATCTGGAGGAGTCCCGGGTGGTGGCAGGAATGTGGAAAGGAAAGTCAGAGAAGTTGGCTCGCTCATATCTATTCTGTATTGAGGTTTCAAAAACATTAATTTGATAGTAATAAAAAAGATGTTTACTGAAAATTCAGCGACCACTGCTACTATTTCCATGGCAAATGTGATGGTGGAGGAAATTCATAGCTCAAGTTGTCAATTGCACTTGAAGCACAGAAAAATCATCAGACCAGGAACAATTTGGACCAGAGTGGATGTTCTACACAACACCAACAAAACACAAACAGCCTATGGTCGGGAAGTGCTGAAATACCGTCTTGTTTCTGGACATTCTCAAAATGAGAATCACATGACTGAAGCTCAGAGGGAGTTCTACACAGTAAGAAACTTGTCTCTATTTCCCATGCCTCCACAGGCCTCTGAGGACTCCAACGATAGGGTACAGCCAGGTGTCTAGTGAAGTCTTATTTGGATACAGAATTGTGTGCGATCTGGCTCCTAAAAGGAGTTGGGCTTAGGGTCGAGGAACAGGAAAATGAGGCTTATGACATGGAGTCAGGTGTGGCTAGGCCTAGAAACTCTGAGTGGGATGTCGCTCATAGGCATGGTAGTTCAGAACTACTTTCCTATTACTCTGCCTGTCTCTGCTTGGCATCTACCACCGCGAGCTTAGAGTTACAGACACACATACTTATATCTCTCAGTAAGTCCATCACAGTCATTTTCCTTAGCCCCAGAACAGACCATAATTCTTTTCTTGAAAACCAAGCAACATTTCCTGTCTTGCATTCAGAGCCATGGCTTCTTAAAATGGGGCTATCACATAAACACATAACTGAATGTGTAAAAGGGTTAGGAAGTGCTGTTTCAGGCTATGCTTCAGGAGAAACCCTTAGACAGACAGTTCCTTGGGGACCACAGTGCTGAAGAGATTCCCAATAACTGAGAGACGTGAAGGCTTGCTCTCAGGTATCCCTGCAATGAGAATATGGGGGTATACCCCAACTGTAAGTTCCTCCCTCCCCCCACTCACCCACCCTCCCTGCCTCCTTCCTTCCTGCCAAGGATGTGTGTCACACAAGAGAACAGTCCCTCTGTCTGTCCCCATCTTCTAGGGACTCACATACCTTTTCTTCACATGGGAATGAGCTACCTTTTCAGGCAGGGTCAATGTCTTGTGGTTTGCAGGACCCCAGTCATCATGGGTCCCACCCAGTCCTTTGCATGCAGGACTCCAGTCATCATGGGTCCTTTGCATGCAGGACCCCAGTCATCACAGTGCCAGTCCTTTGCATGCAGGACCCCAGTCATCACGGTCCCAGTCCTTTGCATGCACTTCATCCTTCTTGCGTGGTACTTAGCTTACTGAATTGCTGGTCATTTTAGTAGTTCAAAGGAAAACAACCCTTCCTTGTAGACTCAAAGACTAATATGCAGGCATAACCTGCTGACTTTTGTACACTTCAACACCAGTGCTGCTGCAGGCATCTGAGTGGGGCACCGTTGTGTGCTGTGAGACACCCCTGTAATAGGACATTTAGCATTTTCCATCACGAGGGGACTAAATACCAGCTGTCTCCAACACCCAAGAAGTTTCCATAACAACTCAAACTGCTCCTGGCATTTCTAAATACCCCCCAAGGGTTGTGATGTGCCAGTTGAGAATACTGACTTGTGGGAAATAAATGAATTCATTTAATCTTAAATATAGTATGCTGAGTATCATCTTACTTGGGTAATATTGAAAAATAATTTACAGGCTGGAGAAATGCTTCAATAGTTAAGAGCACTCACTGCTGTTCCAGAGGATCCAGGTTCAGTTCCCAACACCCACAGCAGGGACCTTACAACCACTGGGACTACAGTTCCAAAGACTCTGGCACCCTTTTCTAGACTCTGAAGGCACCAGGTGCGCATATGATGCACATACATACTTGCAGGCACTCACACATGCATACAATAAAAAAATATATTTTTAATTAATAATTTCAATTAGTAAGCAATACAGTTCCTTTGTAAATTATTTTTAAATTAAAAATGTTTATGTATATGAGTGTTATGTCAGCATGTATGTATATGCATGATGTGTGTGCCTGGTGCCCTATGGGGACAGAAGAGGGTCTGGAACTGGAGCTACACATGGTTGTGAACCACTGTATGGGTCCTGGGAACTGAACCTGGGTCCTTTCCAAGAGCAGCAAGTGCTCTTAACTGCTGAGCCACCTCTCCAGCCCCAGAACATCTCCTTTGTAATCAAATATCATAGATAAAGCTGAAGTGTCTATGGCTACCCATATTCAAGTTTAATCACTTTCACACTTTAAACCACTGTATCTTCATATTGATATAGTAGGGTATTCTTGGTGTGTAGGTAGCTATGCTTATTTGCACATTGGGGTTTTTAACTCCAAAATGAGTCTTGGCTATTTTTCCATGTCGAAACAGAGGAATGCCTTGCTCTTTGTAACTGCTGGACAGTATTTTACCACAACAGAGCATCTCCTAGCAGAGAGCCATAAAGGAAATTGTTACCCCGAATAAGGCGTTGCCTCTGATCTGGTCACAGGACCAGATCAGACAGAAGCTGAGGTCATCTTGAATCATGCCCTCTGCCATGTGACTGTTGCTGAGTAGATGTGAGCAAACATCTGTTCACATCAGATAGGAGACTGACCATGGAGAGAGAGAGAGAGAGAGAGAGAGAGAGAGAGAGAGAGAGAGAGAGAGAGAGAGAGACTCCATCCACATCCAGCCTGCTAAACCAGTGAGTGTATTGGGCTTATTTGCAGAAGCCTGGGTGACTCCTGGGCACCTCTCCTTTCCCCATTTTCCGGACACATCGGAGGCTAATGTGGAGAGCGGTGTCTGTACATGTCTTTCTTAGATTCCTCCCTTGTGTGGTAAGTTCTGCCTGGGAAAACAGCTGAGACTCAGTTGCACATCTTATCACCCACAGCAAAGACCAAGCAACTCCACCTCAGCCTGCTTCCAATCCATTCTCCATGTGCTATTTCCAAAGTTTGCAATCTATTTTCTCATTCATCACCCATTTGGGGGGATATTCCTATACTCTAGTGACAGTTTTTATTCATCAAGGATGCATGCTACTCCATACCATGTAGAGGAATATGACCACCTAGGTTCCCCATGAATATGCACCATCCTCAGGTGGCTCAGCCTTGGTTGTGTATCTTATTTCGCATTTTTGGGGGCATTCATATTTGGCTGCCATTAAGCAAGGAGATATACCCTTCTCTACCACATAAGGAAAGGTAGCCATATTGGAATTGTCCCCCAGGAACACCCCATTAATAAATGGATCAGTCTCAGCTGTACAACTTATCACCTACAGCGGGGGCCGTACAAGCACTCCTTGTAAACTCAGTCTTCCTGTTCAGGTACCAATTATATTATGTGACTTTTCCTAGCCAGCTGTGAACAGATGTTTGTTTAACCCATATAAGACATGGCCAACAAACAATTCCACCCAAGTCTAGCTCGGGGGACCAATGACTATTGGGGTTACTTAAAGGAGCATGGGTGCTGTGGGATGGTCTGTATGGCAAATGTGTTACTGATTGGTCAATAAATAAAACACTGATTGGCCATTGGCTAGACAGGAAGTGTAGGCGGGACAAGGAGAAAAATAAAACTGGGAAGTGGAAGGCTGAGTCGGAGAGACACTGCCAGCTGCCATCAGGACAAGGAAGATGTAAAGTACCGGTAAGCCACAAGCCACGAGCAAGGTATAGATTAATAGAAATGGATTAATTTAAGCTGTAAGAACAGTTAACAAAAAGCCTGCCACGGCCATACGGTTTGTAAGCAATATAAGTCTCTGTGTTTACTTGGTCGGGTCTAAGTGGCTGTGGGACTGGCGGGTGTCAGAGATTTGTCCTGACTGTGGGCCAGGCAGGAAAATTCCAGCTACACATGAGTGACTCTCAGCTTACATCTCCACAGTCAGTAAGTTATGGTTCTAAGAAAGCAGGACTGGTGACTACCACTCTGCTTCCTGCTTCTGTAACAAAATAACTGAGACTGAGTGGCTCAGTCATCTTTCCGTTACTATAATAAACACCTGAGATAATGTGTAAGGAGGAAAGTCTTGTTTGGGCTCTGCAATTTTGGAGGTTTTGTTCTAATGAGTGGCCTTGTTGTTTTGGGGTCTGTGTCAAGGTAGCCATTGTGACAGAGTGCTCAGGAGAGCAAAACTGCTCATCTCTTAGCCAGAACGAAAAAGAGAGTCCCACCCCCATTCAGGGAATACCCTCGATGACCTAAAGACAACCTACTAAACACCATCTTTTGAAGGTTTAATCATACCTCGATGGCATCCCTCTGGGGATCAAGGCTTTAAATCAGGGACCTTAGGGGAAATCTAAGATCCAAACTTAATGCTGGTTAACTTACAAGCAAAATATCAGTTTATTTTCACTCATGGCCAGAGGCTGTGAAGTCTGGGAGCCTGGTGCCAGCATTTATCAGGAGCCTTGACACTAGATCAGAACGTGGCAGAAGAGGACGTATGCGAGCCGGGGACACAGAGAGCTCAGTTTTAATAAAACCACTGCTGTGACAGCAACACTAATTCATCCTTCATCTAATCATCTCCTAAAGGTCCCAGCTCCAGGCCTGTCACGGTGGTGATTAATTTCAACGTGGCTTTAAAATGAACATTCGAACCAGAGCAATGATTTCCCCCTTGTTTCTTCAATCAAAATATGAAGACAATTGTTTTCCTTGGTATATAATCCTGGCTCGGTGACTTGAGTACCTAATATCAAGCGGGCATCCCTTGCATTCAAACCATTCACAGTATCCCCAGCTCAGTTTATAGGTGAGAAAACAGACCTGGAGAGATTATATGGTTAGCCTGAGGCAAATCAGTTAGGAAGTGGTACCAACACAGCACTTGCTTTCTGGTAATAATTATGACGCAACATGTCAATCCAACAGTATGAGCTGAATTTCTAGGAGGTGCAAGGACAGTACTGAGCATTAGGAACACAGCAGTAAACAAAGGCAAGACTTCTTCCAGTATAGACCTGGCATATTAATGAGGGGTGGAAGCAAAGACCCAAATAAACGAATATATCTTACTGTTTGGGGCACATTAGGTTCTATAAATTAACACAAAGCAAAATTAAGGATTAATAGGTTGTAGGAGGGACTTTGAATGTCTCTGATGTTGTGACATTGAAGCAGAGACCTCAATGAAGCGAGAGAGAGAGAGAGAGTGAAATTTCAGATGAGCTGGTGCTGCAGGCTGTATTAGTAAGGGTTCTTTATAGGAACAGAACTGACAGAATGAATATCTATATTCATATAGTTCTGTTTCTCTCTATATATAAATTAATATATTTATATATAAATATGTAAATATATGTATATGGGCCTTATTAGAATGGCTTATGGGCTCTTAGGCTGTAGTCCAGCTAGTCAAAAAATGGCTGTCTACCAATGAAAGGCCCAAGAATTCAGCAGTTATTCAGTCTATGAGGCTGGATGTCTCAGATGGTCTTCAGTATAAGCTGGAATCCTGAAGCAGTAGAGGCTAATGCCACTGAAGGATGGACTTACCGGTGAGAGTGAGAGCAAGCTTCCCTCTTCCATGTCCTCCATACAGGCTGCCACCAGAGGCTGTGGCCCGGATCAGCCACCTCAAAAGATCCAGATTAAAGGTGTATCTTCCAACCTCAGGAGATCTGGATTAAAACTGGGTCTTCCCATCTTAAATAATTTAATTAAGAAAAAAATCCCTCACAGGTGGGGTTTTACTTTTAGGTATGGTCAAATTGACAAGCAAGAAGAGTCATTACACAGGTAGCGGGTAGCAGGAGGAAGAAAGAGGAAGTCCACGGAAGAACCTGGTGAATTGTACAAGGATTCCAGAGGACCAGATGGAACCTCATGGGAGTGAACACTAGGAGGGAGAGAGACACCATCACTTGAGGTTTCAAGGGTAGGGTTAGGATTTGGGTTTCTGTTGGGGGTGATGGGGAGTCTTTGGAGAACTTGAACCACACAGTGGTATGATCCACTTTGGGTTTTTATAGCTTCATTCTAGCTCTGGTGTGGAGAAAAGACTGTAGGCAGGTGTTTTAGTTTCTTTCCTTGTTGCTATGGAAAAAACACCCCAATAAATGCAACTTAAGATAGAAATGGTTAATTGGCTCCCATTTCCTGTTTACAGTCCTCTTGACTGGGAAAGCACAGATGTAGCAGATTGAGGGAACTGATGGCATTACATCTGTACCTGAGAAGCCGAGAACGATGGTTGCATGTGCTCAGTTCCCTCTTCACCTCCCATCCAGTCTAAGCCCCACCCCATGGTAAGATGGGTCTTCCCACATCAACTGACATAACCAAGATACTTCCTAACACAGGCATGCCAGAGGCCCACCTCCCAGGTGATTCTAGATGCTGTCAAGTTGACATGATGGAGTAGAATCAGGGTCATCGGAAAGATGCTACCAGAGGAACTCAGGGAAGAGAATGGAGCCGCCCCGGACAAGAGTGTTGAACTCTGGAGAGGATAAGAAGGTGTGGTAGTTTGAGTGTCGTTGGCCCCCTTAAGCTCATAGGGAGTGTCACTATTAGGAGGTGTGGCCTTGTTAGAGTAGGTGTGGCCTTATTGGAGGAAGTGTGTCACTAAGTGTGGACTTTGAGGATTAAAATGCTCAAGCCAGGCCCAGTGGCTCTCTCTTTCTGCTTCCTGACAATCTGGATGTAGGACTCTCAGCTACATCTCCAGCACCATGTCTGCCTGCATGCAGCCATGCTCCCCACAATGACGACCATGGACTAAACCTCTGAACTATAAGCCAGCCCCAATTAAATGTTTTCCTTTGTAAGAGTTGCCTTGGTCATGATGTCTTTTCACAGCAGTAGAAACTCTAACAAAGACAATGAGTTTTATAGCTACGGGTCTCAATGGGTTTAATAGGGATTTAGTTTACTAATTACTATGTGTAAGTCACAGTTCTCTGAGGAACACAGCAACACATAATGTAGATAGTGTTTACTCTAAATGTCTTTCTCTGAACCCTGCATGCTGCCAGGAATGGCTGTAAACTTTGTTTTTATTAATTTTCTTGAATGTTAGAGGGGAAGGATGCTTAGAAATTGGTCAAGCACAGATTCCAAAACCTTCCTCCAATTCATAACAAAGAGAATAAGGCCAGAAAAGGCTTAGTATTTTATTTAAAAGTTTATTGTTCAAAAATTATACTAGGGAGGGGGCTGCAGACATGGCTTAGTGGTGTAGAGCACTTGCTGCTCTTGCAGAAGCCACAGGTTCAATTCCCAGCAGCTACATGGTAGCTCAACCATCCTAACTCCCATTTCAGAAGATCCAATGCTCTTTTCTGACCTCTGTGGGCACCAGGCATGCTTGTGGTACACATATATAATGCAAGCAAAACATTTGTACAATAAAATAAAATAATCTGTTACTAAAAAGTCATTTAGGGGCTGAGAAGATGGCTCAGTATATAAAACATTTGCTGCCCAAGTATGAGCCTAGAGCTTAGACTACCTTGAACCTACATGAGTTGGCTGAGCAAGATTCCTGGAGGCAAACTAGGTAGTTATATTAGCAAACTCTGGGTTCAATGAATAAGGTGAAGAGCAATTGAAGAAGAGTCTATATTAGCCTCAGGCCATCATGCACACATACAGGTATGCACACACACTTATATGTGCCCCTATACATATGAACACACATACATGCATACCATACACACACACAGATACATGAAAAAAAAGTCATTTGTACTTCCGAGTCTTAAGCTCCTGTAATTTGAATGTTAAATGTCCCATGAAGGCCCATGTATTGAGGGCTTAGTGTCTACTATGGCAGTACTGGGTGGCAGCAGAAACTTTAGGAGGTGTGTGGCCTTGTGGGTGTGTAGCAGAAGGGGGTAGAAAACTCCCCACCTCTTGCTCACTTGCCCACCACGAAGTGAGCAGTTTTGCATGGTAATACACTTCCCACCATAATGTGTAGCCTCACCACAGGCCAGAAGCAGAAGGGCCAAACATGGCAATGCCTGGAACCCCCAGAGCTCTCTCAGGTGAGTTAGCTAGTCAGGCATTTTTTAGGAAGTTCATTAACACATGAACAGTTCACACGTCCAGTTCCAGTTTTCATATAACAAGAGAAATGAAGCTTTTATTTATTCTAAGGAAGTTGGAGTTGGGCAGAAGTAAAAGGGATGATTAAAGACTTGCCCGAAAGACCAGTGCATCAGATGAATCCAGTGCATCAGATACTGGAAACTATGATTAAAAATCAGATTAGGAAACAGGCTCCAGGCTCCAGCAACGGAACAGTTGATAAAGTGCTTGTCTTGTAAGCATGAAGACCAGAGTTTGATCCCTAGATCACATTTAAAAAGAACAGGGGGTGTGATGACGCGCTAATTCCAGTGATGGGGACACTGAGACGGGCACATTCCTGGGGTTCACTGGCTAGCTAGCCTCACTGACTTGGGGAACGTCTAGGGCAGTGAGAAACCCTGTCTCAAAAAAACCAAAACCAAACAAAGCACCAAGGAGGAAGATGCTAGAGGAACACACACACACTAAGGCACACACGTTCACCTGTGCCAACGTGAACACAGGAGAGGGAGGGGGAGAGAAGCATCCTAGAACAGCCGGCACAACAGGAAAAATTATTTGCAAATGATTTCTAAAGCGGGACTTATACCTAGAATATATGAAGACTCACTTTACAGCCCAATAATAAAAAGACTAATAACCCAAATGGGCATTTCTTTAAAGAAGTTATATAAATGGTTTGAGTTGCTGAGCTGGCTAAGTGAGTTAAAGGCACCTGATGACCTGGGTTCCGATCCTAGAACCCAACCCACATGGTAGAGGGAGAGAACTGGAACCTGAGTTATCCCCTGATTTACACACACACACACACACACACACACACACACACACACACACACACACATCATGACACATGTCACTATTACCCTTCTCTCTACCTACCCACATACACACCCATGAACACACACACAACACACAACACACACAACACATACATACACATACACACATAAAATAAATGAAATTTTAATGTGTTTAACAAATATGTGAGAAGATGCTCAAATTATTAATCACCAGGGAAATGCCAATCACAACCACAATGACATACCATATCCCTCTATGATGGCTGCAATGGAAAGGACAGATTGTAGCAAACATTGATGAGGATGGAGAGCTATGAAGGTTCATACACTGCTGGTGGGATTTGTTGGGAAAAGGACATAGCAGTTCTTCAGAATGTTAAACTTTCCACATGACCCAGCGATTCCTCTCCTAATTACCCCACAAGAGAAAATAAAAAATATGCCACATAAGAGCTTGTGCGTGCATACAAATGACTGCAGACACATGCTGTTTGTTGCAAGCACTGTTTAGAGCTTCCTCCTCCACCGAGTCTAGTCTCCCCTCTGCTGGGTTCCACTGTTCTGAGCAGTGCTGAGATTCCTCAGCTGGGAAAGCCACGCCTCTGCCAGGAACTCCTGCTGTCTTCGGGGCTTGCTGGGGCTTCCCAACACTGCTAAGGGCTGAAATCACAGGGCCCTCCAGAATTCTTGCCTATCCAGGTCCCTCCAGAGGCTGCTTTAGCTGGTCTGAGCAGCTGCTATGCAGACCTTTTTTTCTACAGGGCCTAACAACACTGGAATAAGGGCTAATCATTTGCCTGGGGATGTACCCCCTCTAATTTATTACATAGTCTTCTCTTCTCCCTCCTACCCGATGTTGTTACCATTATTTAGGATGCGTATGAGGTTTCTTTTGTTCTTCCAAGCTGTAACCTCTTTGCAGCAAAAGGCGAGGATGCAGTAGCCAGCACAACCTACGGCTTTGGGGTTCCATTTTCTCATTATTTAAAGTCTTCTTGATCAAAGGGAAAGTGACAATGAGACCCTTGGACTCAGAGAAGTCGGAAGTGAGTTGGTACCCACAGGGGTGTGTACAGCCTGGTTGTCTGAATGCTGGCCCATCAGACTTTGGAGACAGCAGACTGCCAGCGCTGCTTCTCAGCCTTTCCCACCTCCTTTGTAGCTGGATGCTCTCAGCTAAAGAAGGCCAGACGCCAGCATTCTCCACAAGTCCTGTACGTTTCAGAATCTAAGACGGCACTGTCTGCAACTAATGCTTTATCCTGCCACCTGCCAGGTGGAAAGGGTGAGGGTAAATAGCCAGCCCCGTACTTCTCCACCAGCTTTTAGAGAGAGAGAAGGAGCAGTCCTCTGTCACCTGTGAAGGCCAGGTTTCAGAATGTTACTCTATTACCTTCTTGTGAAAATTGCCCAAAAAATGTCGTTAAGCTTAGATGGCGTTGGTTTAAAGGGCACACAGACAAAGCAGTATGTGTGTGGGTTGTGTGGTGTTTATGCAGTCATGGGAATGGTAGCCATGCATCTGAGACCAGATACTCGTAGTGTTGTGGCTGGAAATAAAACCAGAAGATGGAAATAATTTTCTGTTCAAAGATGGATGGTCAATAAACTTCCTGGCTTATAAATTTTAAAATATCATGTCATTGACAGCTAGATTAGCAACAGCTTATGGCTCATTTGACTGCAGGCAGGGAGCTGCAGAAGCATACATACACACATATTTATATGATGCAGAGTGTCTTACCAGACATTTAATCTAAGGAGTGTCCATAATGCGTGCAATGCAATGCACAGGGCATAGTCTGCTTGCTTTCAGATCCATTCTTCATGCTTCTCCTAATGGCTCTGCGTTACAGGTGCCGACCCTTGCAAACAGGTTTCCCAGGCTTGCAGGTCAGGGAGGCTACTGTTGGAATCAGTCTATGAGAACCGCTGGAGGATGGGAGAGAGGGAAAGGCCAGACGTCTTTTGCTAAGCCTGTGGGCCTTGAATGTGCCACTGATTCTAACTATGGGATGGCTCCAGTCAGGAAATCTGCCCTGTCTCCAACTGCTGTCAGTGACCCCAGTAGACTCTGATTGTTCCTGTCACACAGACTGGGAGTGACTCCTGCTGCCACTAATCTGAGCGTCTCTGATTCTGTCATCTGTGTAAACAATTTTCCACTTTAAATCCCATCTTGACGACATGCATACTGATGATCACTGCTGCTCTGATTCAGTGGTGATCAACGCACATGTGACTGAGAAGACCCTCAGTCTGTGAAAGTGCAACTATTTTTAATGCAGCATTCTGCAGAAAGAGACAAGCAGCGTCAGGAAAGGGTGAATCTGGGTGGCATGCTGATTCAGCGCAAGATTGGTTTCTCTAGTCCGAGTCACAGGACATCCCTGTCCCCTTCCCTGGTACTCCAGAGAGTTACACTACTTGCACTTTTCTAAGACACTCCTTCCAAATCCTCATCCTATCATTCAGGGTGCACAGCTTTATCTGATGGACATCCTGGGGCTGTTTCCTGCCCCCTTCTCTGATCATGGTCTCCATCATGTAGCAGGCTGCAGGCAACATTCTAACTCTTGAGTTCTGAGAACATCAGGTGCCAGCTGCCAGCTGGGGAGAGGGGCCCTGTGCCTCTGTTTTCCTGTGACTCTTTGATGAGCTCTAAGCACATCTAATACTGAAAATTGTCCAGAATGACATCTTTCTTATACTATAACATGGTTTTCCTTTAACATGGTCAACTATTACCAATTGAGATCGGGTACATTCAGGGTGGTATAGCCATAGACACGGACAACTATTATCATATCCCTTAAATAGGGATGTGGTTACCAATTTACTGTTATTTCTGGTTAGCTGGTTGAGGGTTTGTTCTTCATCTGTGGAAGTTATAGTCAATTGCCAGTAACATTTTAAAATGCCTAAATGCTCGTGAATTCCACTATCTTTTACTCAGCACATTCGTATTGTGAACGTAATGGTAATAGTGAATTAGAAGCCAATGAATGACTCTGATTCAGAATGGAATTACTCCTCTATTGTAAAGGAAGAACTCACATCCATTCTGGAGCTAGTATGTGTACTGACTTCCTGCACTGGCCCAGAGGAATGAGATGTTGGTAGTTACAGTAAAAGGCATGCTCACAAGGACGCCAGAGCTTGGCAGTAGTTATATCTTATTCATAAATGGTTTCCATCATTACTTGGAACATTGTTCCTGAACCCTTGCCTAAAATCCTTTCCACTGCTAATTGCAAATTCAGAAAGACTGGGGGTTGGGGGCTGCACTTGGCGACAATCTCTAAAGGGCTCTCAACTACAGCGTGTCACCTGGGGGAGGACTACCTTGCCTCAGAAGTGTCCAGGACCTTCAACTTCAAGAAAAGCATGCAAAAGGCCTAGGACTTCAGACATGGGACCCTGGAATTGTACCTACCCGGACAGTAAACAAGTATTTGATGAAAGATAGCAGATTAAACATGCTTGATTTCTCCTAACCAAGATGATACTAAGATAATAGCAAAAGCACTTGAAAAATGACACAAATCCAGGGGTCTCACGGCAGAGAAGTGATTTCAAAGAGTTTCTGGAGGTGGGTGGTGGACAGAGGAATTTTGACAGGAGGACCAGGGATGCCAAACCTGCATTGTATGAGTGAGGGCTGGAGGCTAAAACCCAGACGGAGATCTTTCACAACGCAAACTCTGGGAGCCCAGGTAATCTGTAAACATCAGCTGAGTGAACAACAGAGCTGGACCGGTGGTGATTAATAATACCCCATGGACGAGCAAATGACCTATTGGCAGCCAGACAGGACTCACTCTACTTCTGTGTACCCAGCCAGATGGAGAGGAGTAACCTCTAACACCTCACTCTCCTCTCAAAGATAAGACTCCATATACTGGTATTTGGAGTTCCCTGTTAAATATCTGGGTCTTTACCTAGTTATCAGAGTAAAAGTAAAAGCAACAGATGGTTACATCGCATTGTAACAAGTGCATTATGTATTAGTTCACTTACTAAAGTCTGGAGTGGCCAGTGGTCGGACTCCAGGAGTCCCAACAAATCAGGTCTGTCCATTAGCCCCGGAAATCAGTGGGAAAGTAATAATGGAAAATCAGGGAAGCATTTTGACCAGGAAGCAATTTGACCAGGGAAGACAGAGATGAAGCACTAAGTCTTCTGGGACCTGACAGCAGCTGTAGGGCTAGGGCGAGGAGAAATTGTACATCACATGCATAATTAAGCAGCCTCCATCAGTCTGTGGTCCACCTCAGTCTTCATTCTACAGGGCAATTCTGGAAAAGTCCTTATCAGCGGAGAGGACAAGCCAGTTCCCATGAGATGGTTGCTCCTCGGTTCCCAACATAGGAACATTGCTTCCACTTAAGGGTGATCTCATCAAGGGGTGACCTGCGAGGCTTTACATTCCTGGAATCCAAGGTGACTTCAGGTTCAGGACAGACTGGAGACTTTCGGGCACCTAGGCCCTGGAACAGGATGCTGTAAAGGTAGATAGTAAAATATCTTAGTTATTCTTATCTTCGTGTCTTTAGACTGAAGAAGGTTAGATAATTTAGGGCTGAACACCCTGTGTTGCTTATTTTTAGACACTCCTCGAAGGACCACACTCCTGTGTGGAGTAGAACAGGAGGCTGACATTTGACCCAAAGTAAAGGAGACAGACACAAAACGGAAGAGAAAGGCCGGGCTTTACGCCCCTTTTAGTTCCCTTGAAGGCTCAAGTGAGGAGACAGTGAACTTTTAGCAAAAGCAGGACCTCTTGTTGTTAGGCTGCTTCACACAAGTGAGAGATGGTGATAAGTCACCACATAGGAAAGCTATCAAAGAACATGGCCCACCCAAGTACAAAAGAAAATGGAGTTGAATTAGAATCAATTTCAATATCTGCAATAAAAGCATCTGAAGGGGCTGGAGCAATGGTTCTTAACCTGTGGGTCGCAACCCCTCTGGAGCTGACTAATCCTTTCACTGGGGTTACCTAAGACCACTGGGAAACACAGATTTTTACATTATGACTCATAACCGTAGCAAAATTACATTTATGAAGTAGCAACAAAAATAATTTTACAGTTGGGAGTCACCACACCATGAGGAACTGTATTAAAGGGTCTCAGCGTTAGGAAGGTTGAGAACCACTGGACTGGACTGACAGCTCAGTGGTTAAGAACACCGGTTGCTCTTCTAGGGGACCCAGGTCCTCAGGAAACTTCTTCAGGGGAAAAAAGAAAGTATAAGATTGCTCTGGTGCCTTCCAGTCTCTAGTGTTGCTAAGGATGTGTCAGACACAGTCCAAACACTTGCTCTGTTGATAAGAACCGATCTGCCTCCTGCTCCTGTGAAGTGGATCTAAGCACCTTGTTTACAGGTCTGGAGAGATCACCCAGAAATGTCTGAAGAAGTCAGGAATGATTGCTTGTATGGAGAGACAGGAAACCACTGGTGTTATTTATTTTCTTAACAAGGCATATGATAATTCTGACAAACTTTAAAAATAATGAAACATGGGTTATACAACTATAAAAAAAAAAAGCCAGTAAAAACTTCTCACACAGCTGGTCCAGGTTCTGTCGCCCCTGGGGAATGAAGACAAGGACATCAGGAACTTCTAGAGCTGGCCTGACTGCTATTGACTGGAGGGGACTCAGCCAGGTTCCATGCTTTACAGTCATCATGTAAATGATAGATGCATGGTTTATGATTTCTTTGGATAATTATAATTTTCAAAGAGTCATATAATGTACACTATAATGTACATTCCAAATGCCAACTCAAATATGTCATCGAAGTCCAGCAGAGCAAAATATAAAATCAATAATTCTCTTTGTAAGTAATAAAATGCTTATCATTCATTTTCCCCTTTGCTTCTGTCTAGTTAATATTATAAATTCCAAATATTAAATATGAAGCACAATCATCCTCTAACCACTTGTCGGTGACATCCGGTTAGGCTTCTACTTTGAGGGTTTTGTTTTGTTTTATTTGTTTGCTTTTAATCCTCATGGAACAGAAAGAGAAGTCACTGTGGGAAGCTCAGTTTGCTCAGAATTTTATCATGGGCAACAATAAAATCTTGTTTTATGAAATTACATTTCCAGAAATGCATTTCAGATTATTCAAATCTGTTCTACATTGACTGAGTAACAAGGGCCACTAGGAATCCATTCACTCGAGAAGAATTTTTTTTTTTTTTTTTTTTGGTTTTTTTTTTTGGTTTTTTGAGACAGGGTTTCTCTGTAGCTTTGGAGCCTGTCCTGGACTAGCTCTGTAGACCAGGCTGGCTTTGAACTCACAGAGATCCATCTGCCTCTGCCTCCCGAGTGCTGGGATTACAGGCATACACCCTCCATTCCTGGTCCAAGAATGTTGCTTTCTGGCTTGTTCAGCTTCTTTTCTTAAACAGTCCAGGCTCACCTGCCCAGTACTGGCACCGCCCACATTGGCCGAGCCATCCTACATCAATTAGCCACCAAGAGAAAATGCCCCACAGACATGCCCACAGGTCTGATGGAAACAATTCCCCGGGTGACATTTCCTCTTCCCATGTGTCAAGTTAACAACTGAAGCCAACTGTGATACCATGACACACTCAGGCCAAGGAACTCCAGTAGCAAACCTGCACAGACATAACTTGACTGTAAAACAGAAGGGGACATAAAATCCCCACACCTGAACTGCCTTCAGTCTTGCCAAGGCTTTCACTACAAAAAATAAAAATAAAAATCTGACCTCTTGCCTTAGACCATTTGTGCTACTCTAAAAAAATATCCTAGACATGGGGACTTATAAAACCTAGAAATTGAGTTCTCACAGTTCTGAGGGCTGGAGAGCTTAAGATCAAGGTGCTGGTTAAGGTTGTTCTGTTTCTGAGATGCTCACTTGAACACTAAATTACTCTAGAGAGGAGAGACCTCGATGTCTTCATGTGGCAGAGGCAGAGGAGCAAACACCCAACTCCCTTCCTCATGTTCTTTTATCATGACACTAATCCATTCATGAAGGCTGAGCCCTTGTGACCCAAGCGCGTCCCCTAAGGCCTGGCTTCCCAACACTGCTGCTTAGGGGATGAAGATTCCAAATATGAACTTTGAATGACATACTCAGACCATAGCACCTTGAAAAACAGCATTGTATGGGTCATGGTGAAGGCATCCCATAACACAACACACAGCAAAGCTTCCTTCAGAGGCCCTTCCCCGATAATCCCTTCGCTTACTAGGGATGTTTAGACCCAGATCTCTCTTCTGCCCCCATCACTCTCTGTCCCCAGTCACCCTTTTCTCTCCTCTCTCTCCCCTTTCCTTTCCAACCAAGTCAAGCCTTCAACTTCCAGCCCAGTTCTCACCCTCTCTCTCTTCAGGAGACTCTGAACCCTTGCCGTGAGGTTGACCTCCCATTCACATCCCTATTGCAGACAAACCAGAGAACCTTCCTCCAACCCACACACTCTGAAAGGTAGAGAAAGATAAGGAGTTCTAGAAACGTCTTACTGGACTGATCTCTCTTGTTATCAACCAAAATGCAAAAGTGGACACTGAAAGAAATCAGCAAAGAAACCACCTACCAAAACAACAAGGATCTGTTTTCCAAAGAGAAGAGGTGGTGGGGAGGGGCAGCCAAAGAAAAGAAAAAACCATGATGGAGCTACCGCTGTTTGTGCACATCTGTCTCACATCTGTTTTTACCATTGGATTACAGAGACCATGGCACACATTGTCAAAGTCAGAACCTTTTGTAGTACCTTAGCAGACATAAATGCATTAATGAATGCGTGAACATGGAAAATGAATGCTTTGAGGCTTCCGGAGGGGTCATGTGACAGTCCTGGCTCACTGTTGTCTCCAGCAGCTCTGGAGCTTTCTTAGAAGCTGTCCTGGACTTCACTAGCTGTTTTAGGGACCTCCCCTGTTGCTCCTCTTGTAAGTGGGACTCTACAGAACAACATGCCCATCACCCAGCTTCTTCTGCAATCTGTAACCCCATTATGAAGTCAACACTGTGTCTGAGCTTATTCCAAATTTCTTGAACCCACACCCTCCTGCCTAGGCTTGTTGGCTTCATAAGCCAATATTTCCTTCACCCCCTCTTGCTAATAATGTAAATTAAACTATATCAAAGTATAAACCATTTTAGAAGGTCAATTCATAATATTCACAATGCTTACAGTTCAAAGTCAATTTTTAAAAACATACCATAAGTGCTATTGCAAAGAAATCATTCCTAACCCACAGAACTGCTAACACGTGGTGTCTCCCATGGGCGCTCCCTGGTAGTCCTTCTAGCTCTCCTCTCAGCATGTAATCCTCATGCAGAAATCCAAGCTTCCTCATGAGTCAACCCTTTGCCCAACTCTAAACTCCATTTGATGCCCCAGGTCTAACCCTATAATTATCCGCTGCTTCTGTCATCCTCGACTGCCTCACGCTCACCTCTATCCCTTTGTCTCTTCCTGGAGCATCCCCTCATATGGGGGCTTTTGAAATTAGACTAAACGCATTTTGCATTATGATATGGCTACAAAGCTGTAGGGCCATGGAGTGGAATGGGGTGGTTTGAATGAGAATATCCCGCATAGGCTCATCTCTTTAGATGTTTGCTCTGCAGTTACCGGCACTGTTTAGGAAGGCTTAGGAGGTGAATGGAGGAAGTATGTTACTAGGGACATGCTCAGAGAATCTATAGACTCCTGATGCTCCACGTTAGTTATCTCTGAGCCCTGCTTTCTGTTTAAGATATGAACTCTCAGCTGCCCCAGCACCATGCCTGCCTCCTGCCATGTTTCCCCACCATGATGGTGATGGCCCCTTATCCCTCTGGAACCATAAGCCCAAATAAACCCCTCCTCCTATAAGGTGCCTTCATCATACGATTTATCACAGCAACAAAAAGGTGGCTAGTACAAAAACAAAACAAATCAAACAAAAAACCACAGTGACACTGAGATACCATCAATACGCCATATAAAGAGCATATAATTCAATATAATCCAATGGCTTTTTGGATAGTCACAGACATAAATGATCAATGCCACAATGATTTTAGACATTTTCACCACCTCAGAAAGAAGCCTCCAACCTTCTCGCTGTCACCTTCCCAAGTCCCCATCTCATCCTAGCCCTAAGCAGTCACCATCCTCTTTTCTTCTCCATAGAGCGCCCTGTTCTGAACATCTCATGCATGGTGTGGTGCATCACAAAAGGCCCAAGCTCTCATTCTCCAGACCAGCTCTGCAGAGAGAACGGGGCAAGGGCTAGGATCGGCTGGGAGGCCAGGGAGAACCATGAGGGCGACAGTCAGGCGCTGTTGTGAAGTCACGAGTGCTCAATGATGAATCTCTGGGCTGCAAATAAGAACACTGGGCCACAAACGGCTTACACAACAGAGACACGCTGTCTGTTAACAAGAAATCTGGAGGTAGGTTAGGCGAACATTGACCGTGTCTCACCCATGTTAACAGGGACCCAAGTCTTTAGCTTTTGCTCCATCAACTTAGAGTACTGACTTTTGTACCAAGATTTCTCCCTCTTTGTTGCAAGACGCTGTTGCTTTCCAAGGCATCTTCTCTTAATATAATTAGTTACAGAAGCATGTATCCCAATGACAGAGGGCACAAAGGGTCTATTTGCAATAGATATCTTACATGAGCCCAAATATTCTGAATATTAAAATGAACCTACAGCCGGGCGGTGGTGGCGCACGCCTTTAATCCCAGCACTCGGGAGGCAGAGCCAGGCAGATCTCTGTGAGTTCGAGGCCAGCCTGGGCTACCAAGTGAGTCCCAGGAAAGGCGCAAAGCTACACAGAGAAACCCTGTCTCGAAAAACCAAAAAAAAAAAAAAAAAAAAAAAAAAAAATGAACCTACAAACTGATAAGAGACAAGTGAGTCCACAGAAAAATAGTCAAAGGATAAGAAGCAAAAGTTTGCAAAGAAGACATCCAAATGGTCCTAAACTTACAGAAATAAATAAAACTGTTCAAACTCACCTGTACTATACATGGTTAGAGCCTTCCGATTCAAACTCTCCTATGACATTAACACGGAGTGAGGGCTTCCCAATCCAAGCACTCTTCTTACATGCATACAAACTCCTCCCTTAATTCCCACAGCAGCTCTCGTGGGAGGGACTGTTATTCTGTCCACTTGACAGGTGGGAAAAGCCCCAACACTCTCAGCAGTGAAAATGTAACCATGCCATTAGTTGGCAACTTCAGTGAGTTTGGCTTCAGAGTCTGCGGTCTGAAGAGCTAGTCAGATAATATCCAATGACATAAAAAATGAGAGGAAAGACTTTGACTCATATATATTGCCACATGGAATAAAAGTATGATTTACTTCAACTTTGGTGGAAATCATCTATTAAAATTTAAAATACGTAAAATAAAAACTATCAGTCTCACTTTGGACAGTGTATTCAATAGAAATTAAAATAAGAAGGGATATCTACTGAAGATTATTTTAACAGAAAAACAATTTCTTTAGCTCCTGGAATTAAATCTATTTGTTTATCCGCTGCAACTGTTGAATGGCACGTGATCAGCCATGCCAAGATTTATTACTCTCAATATCAATCAGTCTTGTTCCATTAAAATATTTTTGTGAGCTGGGGAGGTGGCTTAGTGGTTAAAAGCATTGGCTGTTCCTCCACGGGATCTAGATTCAATTTCCAGCACCCACATGGTGGCTCACAAACATCTATAACTCCAGTTCCAGGGGAGCCAATGGGCTCTTCTGGCCTCAGCAGGCACCAGGCAACACATACATGTACACAGACATACATGCAAACAAAATACCCATACACATAAAAGAGATGAATACAAATTAAAATTCTTCAGTTTTTATATAAATTTGCTATAAATTTCATCCCTCCAGTCAATAGCAAGACAATATTACTTTATTTCTTATAAACAGTCTTTTTTCCTGTTCTTCTTTTAAAATTTTTTTTTCAAGACAAGCTTTCCCTCTGTAGGCCAGGCTAATCTGGAACTCACTCTGTAGACCAGGCTGGCCTTGTAATTGTGGCAGGCCTCCTCCCAAATGTATGAGCCACCAGTCACTCAGCTGTTGGCATAAAATAATAAATACAACAACAAAATAATGTTATTCATTTCTAGTTAATACTGCCTACAGAAAGTTATAATCGCCGGGCGGTGGTGGCGCACGCCTTTAATCCCAGCACTCGGGAGGCAGAGCCAGGCGGATCTCTGTGAGTTCGAGGCCAGCCTGGGCTACCAAGTGAGTTCCAGGACAGGCGCAAAGCTACACAGAGAAACCCTGTCTCGAAAAACCAAAAAAAAAAAAAAAAAAAAAAAAAAAAGAAAGTTATAATCCTGAGCCAACCTCTCCACATGTGAAATTTCAGGCATGTACCATTCGATTCTGTGTCTTTAATGCCTCTCATGGATCATCTTAACTCCACAAGGCCGAGCATCCCAGTGATGTGGAAACGTGGAAAAAATTTATCTTTGATCTGAAGGCATAGTCCACTTAGTAAAATTATTGTAAGTGTTGACTCCAACAGCCAAAGACTCCCATATATGTGCATCGACATTATTTCAGTATGTGCCCAGAGAAAGTGTGGGGATCTTAACCAAAGGAAGTTGCCATTTTGGTCAAAGCAGTCTCCAGTTGGCATTTTAATATAGCTCAATGTAACAACTCTCATGGATGCTAACCTGGATTATGGAAAGGGATGAGAAAATAGAAGCTCTTTTATTATACTACTTTTATTTGAGAGTATGCATTACTGTATTACTTATGGATTTTCAACAATTCTAATATGTTTTTAAAAGTTTTGTTTATTTGTTTGTTTGGTTGGTTGGTTTGGTTTGGTTTGGTTTTAGTTTTTCAAGACGGGATTTCTCTGTATAGTCCTGGCTGTCCTAGAACTTGCTCTGTAGATCAGGCTGGCCTTGAACTCAGAAACCAGCCTACCTCTGCCTCCCAAGTGCTGGGATTAGAAGTGTGTGCCACCACTACCTTGCTATTTGTACGAGTTAATAAAAAGAAACTGCATGCTCAGCCTGAGCCTACCTAAGCTAGGAAGAAGGCACAGGTCTCAGGCAGGGCACCACGTCACTCCCTGGCCGGGGCTCCTCCACATGGGCACCGCTGACATGGTGGGTCTCCAAATGTCGTCAGACATTCTACAGGAGACAAAAAATCACCTCTGCTCGAGAACCTCAGTTTCTCCTCAGTGAAGAGAAGCCCAGAACCTGGGGAGCTCTCTGTCCTCTTCAGTGCTGACGCTGTAGTTTGTTTATACAGGCTATTCTCACCAAAGCCGCTAGAGGGGACACTCTTCTACACAGAGAGCAAAAACAGCTAAAAAAGCAGGCGGGGAACTTGGTCTCCCCTCTGCTTTGACTGCTTTCTACTTCTGACAGCGCCGGCTTTAAATAGTCTTTGATGTTGGGAGTGATAACCCTTAACCTTGAGACACCAAGGGTTGTCTGTCTTGTGTTTTTCTGGCATTTCCAGACATAGCGGGGGAGAACAAAATGATCTTGGCTTTTAAAAACATTCTTCCTAAGGCAGCCGGATGAATCATCCTTCTAAACAAGAATTTTCATGAGGGGAGCCAGTGGAACATCTAGACCAGGAGGCAAGATCCTAGTTCTCTTCCTGATACTGCCAATTGCAGGCTGTGTGAGGTTGGCCAAGATCCTCAGCCTCTCTGGTTTTACCTATACCAGAGCTGAGGACCCTGAGCTAAGACATTGAGGAACTTGTCTGAGGTCGCTTGGTGTGGTCAAATGGGGATTTGAATCTGATTCATCTACTTCCTGGGGTAGCTGGGAGAATAAAATGAGACGGGGTGTGTTGGAGTCTCAGAAGACAGAAGCATTCAGTTGTGTCCACATTGTGGGAATGAGGAACTGGCTGAGAGGAGCTCTGGGAGGAGGGCAGTGGCTCCTGGTCCTCCACTCTTGCCGGACTCCATCCTGAAGTTCATGGTTTCTGCCCTTCATGATGGAGGTGGCAGGTGCCCTCCAAGCTCTTATGAGTTACTTAAATGACTCAATAGATGGGAAGGATCTACGCTAACACCCGCACCTTTATCCTTCTCTCTCTCTCTCCTTCCCCTCCTTCCTCTCTTCCTTCCTTTCTGTCACCATGGAAAATCAAACCCGGGGCATTGTGCATGCAGGGCCAATGGTCTACCACCAAGCAACACTCTAGACCCTAAAACCATCTTTTATTTAAATTAAAATTTTTTAAGGTATATTTGATCATGTTCTTCCCCTCCCCCAATTCCTCCCAGAACCTCCCTACCCAGCTAATTATATGTTCCCCACTTCTCTCTCAAACAAAACAAAAAGCAAAATAAATACGCAAAAAAAATATCAAAACAAAACAAAATGAAACAAAAAGTTAAAACAAAACAAAAGATAGAATTTGTTTTGTGTTGGCCAACTACTCCTGGACACGGGGCCTGCCCTAGGCTGTGGTTGATAGACCTAACCTCCATTAGTCACACTCCATTAGAGGAAACTGACTGTCACTTTGCCAGTGGGTATCATTTATCAACAGCTTCTTGGTAAAGGGTGGGACTCTGTGTCCACTTCATGCTGCCACGCTTGGTGAGTTCACCATTTCCTTGGTGTCCTCCATCCCCTCTGCCTCTTGCCATCTTCCTGCCTCCTCTTGCGCATAGATTCCTGAGCCTTGAGGGGATGATTTGATGGAGACATCCCATTTAGGACTGAGTGCGCCCAAGTCCCCCACTCTGCACATTGTCCAGTTGTGGGTCTGTGTTAATCCCATCTACTTCAGCTTCTCTGATGAGGGTTGATGCCGCACTGATCTATGGGTAGAGCGCTATGTCATGAGGAGTCATTTCACTGCTAGGTTCCTTTAGCTGAACAATAGCAGTAGGTTTTTTTCCTCTAGGCCCCATGACCTATCTAGTCTCAGGCTCTACTACTTCATCAGTGTCAAGTATGAATTACATCAAGGGATTACAACCCTTGCCTAGCCTTATGTACAATAAAAAAAAAATAATACTAATGGCTATTCCTCTAAAACCATCTTTTAAGCACTTAAAATTTTTTAATATTTAAAAATTGTATTTTATGTGTATGAATGTTTTGTCTGCATGTATGCACGTGTACCCCAAGCATGCCTGGTGCCACAGAGGTCAAATGAGGTGTCATATTCCCCTGGAACTGACGTTAAACAGTTGTGAGCTCCCCATGTGGGTGGCCGGAAACTGAACCCTGGTCCTCTGTAAGAACAACCAAATGCTCTTAACTGCTGAGCCATCTCCCCAGCCCCCATCTATCAATCACTTTTAAAGCCTGAATCAGAAGGAAACAAGTTCCCCTGAGAGAGCCCCAGCCCGTGGTATACTGTAAAATGGAAGCAAATGTTCTGCGGCTGACGTAGTTAATACTTCTATCTTGCTTTCTTTTACATCGTCACTTAAGACCAATGTTGACCCACTAAAACAATGACTGCTGGCCTGCAGCTTTAAAAGCCTGCCACTGTCAGGAATGGTGATGTGACACATCCCTGTAATCCCAGTCCCAGGGAGTAGAGGCAGTCGGAAGGAGACATGAGGCTAGCCTGGGCTTCATAGGGAGATTCAGATTTTAAAAGCTAAGGGCTAGGGATGTGGCTAAATAGCACAGCCCTTGTCTAGCATGTTACAAGGCCCTGAGTTCAATCTCCAGTACTGCAAGAATAAATAAGTAAAAAGAAAGCCGTGTGCTCATGTCTACGGAGGACAGGAGGGAGCACTGCAAGAAAAGGAAAGCAGTGTGCTCGGGTCTGTGGAGGACGGGAGGGAGCACCCCAAGAATAGACAGTAAAAGGAAAGCAGTGTGCTCGGGTCTGTGGAGGACAGAAGGGAGAACCCCGAGAATAAACAGTAAAAGGAAAGCAGTGTGCTCGGGTCTGTGGAGGATGGGAGGGAGCACCCCAAGAATAGATAGTAAAAGGAAGGCAGTGTGCTCGGGTCTGTGGAGGACAGAAGGGAGCATAAATTCCTCACACTGATCAGGGAGTAGGCAGGAGATGTGGTCCCACAACTCACTCAGGGAGTCCCAGATATTAACTTGTTTCAGTTTCCCAGGGGCTGACTTCAGGGGGCACAATTCAGGAAGGACAATTCCACATTTAAAATCCCAAAATGTGAGGGGAGCCACTGGGCATCAGCTCCTAGACTGCATCCAAACCCTACACCGTTAACAGGAGGGACAAGTGGTCACAATATACTACAGAAAGTCAAATATAGACTATAGAAATCCAAATCCAACACTTACTGAATGCTGGTCCTTTATCACACAACAGACGTTGAACTAAGCACTTACATGGTGATCGTCATAAACTAAGTTGGAATGAGATTGTTTTTCTTCTTGTTGCCTGCTGAAGAGGTCTGGCCTTTCCAGTCGAGCTTTTCCTGCTCCGTGGGCAAAAGAACTGGACAGAAGCAGAACCAGAAGAACACTGGTTAGGGCTGGGCTGGAGTGAGAAGCTCAGAAGGAGCTTGGGAAAAAGGCAGCTGGAGCTGTGGGAAGCAGGGCGGACCACCGAGGAGCACCATGGCGCTCTGCACAGTGTGTCAGGTATGAGACCCCCCGTGAAAAGTGCAGGTGTGGATTAATAATTAATTTCAGATTTGGGGGGCGTGAGTGTGACCTGGCTGTGACGCCTGTTAGCTCACTGATTGTCAGAGTTGTTTCTGCAATTTGACTGACCACTTAGGCGTCCTATGTGTATGTCCCTCGAGAAGCTTCCTGTTGATTGAAGAGGACGATCCTCCCTAATAACGAGACCATTCTTTGGTCAAGGGTATATGAGTAGCCATGCTCCCTCGTAAGAACCTCCAGACAAGCTCTCAAGGTCCATTTGTAGGACACAGGGAGGAAAGATTCCAGGACTCTAGACAGCCCCGTGAAGCTTTGCAATCAACACTCTTACTGTTCTTAGAAAAGAACGATAGAAAACGAGAGAGGAAAGAGCAAAAGAAAAAGGGAAGGGAAGGAAGGGAGGGAAGAGAAAGGAAAGGGGAGAGGGGAAATCCTATAAAATGCAAGGGACCCAGATTAACCAAAATGATATTGAAAAAGAACAAAGCTGCCGGACAGAAACTTTCAAATTTCAAAACTTACGCATCTGCCGTAAGCAGACTAGTGTGGTACCAGCATAAAGACACCTAGAATAAGGGGATGAAAATTAAGAGACCTGCCGGGCGGTGGTGGCGCACGCCTTTAATCCCAGCACTCGGGAGGCAGAGTCAGGTGGATCTCTGTGAGTTTGAGGCCAGCCTGGACTACCAAGTGAGTTCCGGGAAAGGCGCAAAGCTACACAGAGAAACCCTGTCTCGAAAAACCAAAAAAAAAAAAAAAAAAAAAAGAAAATTAAGAGACCAGAAATAAAATCCATTGGTGAAGTTATTAAGGCCACTTCACGTAGTTAAAAAGGAGGTTTATTTAGTGGTGTAACTTACAAATGAAGGGATAGGTAGGTTGCAGGGTCTGGGAAAGACATAGCACAGTCCAGCGGTGTTCTCTGGAGAACTCTACTCGGTCTACCTCCAGCGTCCAGGGTCCAGGAACCAAGCAAGGGTGGCGCATCCAGATCTTGGGTCTTCAGGGCCTTCTTTTAGCCCTGCCTTGTAGGCGTGACAGTTACCGAAGCCTCAATGGGGGTTGGAACTTCCAGATCAAAGCTGGAATGGCTACCCACTACAAAAATCACTGATACTACAACTAGTCAACTTCTTACAAAGAAGTAAAGACAATTCTGTAGGGGAAAGAATAGATTGTCCTTCAAATAAACTCTATTTTAGGCCAATTTTAGATGTGCACTATCATTGTGAGAACAGTCTTCAATAATCGATGCTGGGACAATGGGACATCCACATGAAAACACTAAACTTGGATTTCTACCTCACACCACCTAAAACGGTTCATACAGCTAAGCCTAAGAACTGACCCAGGAAGACTGTTACAGGAAACTCAGGTGGCATCTTCTTGACCTTGGCTTAGACAAAGGTTTCCCAACTCTGCCGTGAAAAGTACCAGTGATAAAAGAGAACAAGAATTTGCACTTCTTCAAAATGTAAAGCTCTTCTGCATCAGATAACATCAAGACTGTGAAGAAACATGGGGCTGAAGTGATGGCCCATCAGCTATGAGCCTTGCCGCTCTTGCAGAGGACTAGTGGTCTGTGCCCGGCATCCATATTGAGCAGCCCATAACTCCAACTCCAGGGGAGCCTACGCCTTCTTCTGGCCTCTGTGGGCACATGCACACAAGTGTGCACATATGATTACGCAGATATGCACACATACACATAAATAATAACAACACAATAAATATTTAAAAGAATGAAAAAGCATGTGAAGCAAGGGCTGGAGAGATGGCTCCGGGGTTGAGAGCACTGGCTGCTCCTTTGGAGGGCCTGAGTTCAATTCCTTGTACCATGTCAGGTGGCTCACACTATCTGTAATTTCAGCCCCAACACCTTCTTTTGGCTTCTGAGGGCATCTGTACACACATGATATTTACACACACACACACGCACATGCACACGCACACGCACACGCACACAAATAAAAAAAATAATAAATATTTTTTAAACCATGTGATAAAACAACCATAGACAGGGAGATAATATGAAATATAAAGGATTTATATCCAGAATAGACTTAAAATATAAAGAGCCTCTACTACTCAAAGATTAAAAAAAAACACAGAAGGCAATTTAGGGGCAGATGAAGGATTTGAACAGATAATTCTCTAGAGAAGATATGCAAATGGTCAACTATCTCATGAAAAGTACTTCACATCAATAGTTCTCAGGTAGATGCAATTCAAAGCCACAGTGGGACACCATAACTCACCTACTAGGATGGCTATAATCAAAAAGAGACAATGAACCAGTGATGCAGATACCAGGAAATCAGAAACTTCACACATGACCGGTGGGAGTGTAACATGAGGTAGCATTTTGCAAAACAGTTCAAAAGTTTCCTCAGAAACATTAAGCATAGAGTTTCCACATCTTCCATGTCATGGTTTGAAAATGAAATGTCCCCACAGGCTCATATGTTAAAGCCTTAGGTCCCCAGTGGGTGGCACTATTTGGGGAGGTTCTGGGAATTTTAAGAAGTAGGTCTCAGCTGGAGGAAATAGATCAATGGGGTGGGCCCTATGGGTATCTTGTAGCTGGACTTCTCTTCTTCCCGTTCTTCGAAAATCTTTACATATTAGATTTGGGTTTGGTTCTGCATGTGTATCTACATGGTGTGTATGTGTGTGGACACATGGGAGTGCATGTGCACATGTGTGTGCATGGACACATGAAAGCTTGAAGTTGATATCGATTTCCTCAACCATTTTCCACTTCATCTACTGATTCACTGAACCTGAAGCCCGCCAGTTCCAACCAGTCTAGGTAGCCACTTGCCACAGAGATTCCCCTGTCTCTGCCCCCAGAGCTCTGGGATTGCAGGTGGTTGCCACGCTCATCTGTTTTTTATTTTGTTTTGTTTTAACATGGGTTTTAGAAATCCAAACTCTGGTTCTCATGTGTACCTGGCAAACATTTGACTGACTGAGCCATCTCTCCCCAGGCTCTCCCTCCCTCCTCTCTGCTTCCTACCTGCTACACGTTCCTAGAACCCCGATGTTACTACCCAAATACACGGGGCCAAGCAACCATTGGTTGAACCCTTTGAAACTGTGAGCCACAATGGATGTTTTCTTAATTTTTCCCTATCATACATTCATAGCAACAATAAAAGTAACTAACACAGCTAAGCAATCATACACCTTGACATCAGCCCAAGAGAAACAAAAACTTAAGCATGCATGCATGTGCACGAGCATGCGCGCGCGCACACACACACACACACACACACACACACACACAACAACAACAACAACATTGAAAACCAGTGTCCATGGCAATATTGTTCATGATAGTCTAAAAGTGAGTTGTACTTGTACTACAGACCTGTAACCTCAGCCACTCGGGGGGCTGATGTAGTAGAGCTCTAAGTTCAAAGTCTGACTGGGACACAGGGTGAACTCAAGACCAACTTGAAATAGAAGAAAGGAATTTTTTTTTTTTTAATGCTGGGGATATAGCTCAGGGGTAGAGCCCAGTTTGTGTGATACTCTAGGTTCAATTTTCAATGCTGTACAAAAAAACCAAACAAACTAGTGGAACAATGCAAACTTTCATCAACTGATTGAAAGATAATAAACAAATCGTCTTATATTCATGCCATAGAATACTATTCAGACATAAAAGGAATAGGGAAGGAAATAGTCTACCACATGGACACACCTTGACGGCATCATGCTAAGTGAAAGAAGCCAGTCAACGACAGGCCATGTACTGTATTATTCCATTTGTGTGAAATGTCCAGAGGAGGGAAATCCTTAGAGCTGGAAGGTATGTTGATGCTTGCCTGTGGCTAAAATGTACAATGTGTCTCTGAAGGGGATATGTGACAAAAATGTTACAAAAGTCGACGATGAGTATGTAAATATACAAAGTACGTGCAAATATATGCAAGTATACTAAAATCCATTGAATTGCACACTCTAAGTGGGTGAACTTTCTGCTAGGTAAATTATCTCTTAATTGTGTTTTTAAAAAGACTGAAGGAAGAGGAAGAAACTGGAGGCGGCAAATATGAGAGGGCTGAGGAATTCCTTGAACCCTTAAAGGTTTTCCAGAAAATTAGCAGTAGACAGTTATATTATTGTAGCCAAGTAGGAGTTTCCCCGATGTGGTACAGACAAGAAGAACTCCTGAGGCCACTTCTCTGTATCTCTAAGTGGAAGATCTGCCCAATTCCCTGACTTTATCCCCCCTGCCCCGCCCCCATCCCCATTAGTATCAGCCACAGTGCCGGAAACACAAGGATCTGCCGCTCGCTTAAGTTTACGGATCATTTCTACTTATTATTTTCTTTCCCTCTTTTGTTTGTCTCGTCAGTAGGCACAGTGGGAAATAATGAACCTCTAGTCTTCTTACTAAAGAAATAAAGACCATGGTCCGCGGAGCAGGCTAGGCCACCAAGACCCAGGGGAAACAGAGCAGGGAGGCATCCAGTGGTATTTCTGTAGACAGGGCAGAAATAGATAAATAAACCTTCTACCATACAAGCCTGAAACTCCCAATGCCCTCCTCAGGTCAAGGTCAGGCTCTGGTGGACACTGCCAGCCAAGCTGACCTGTTATCGCTGCTCCCTTGAAGAAAAGCGCGGGTTTCTCCTCGGAAATTCTCTGCTAATTCCACCTGCCTAGAGATCCAAACTCCACCACCAAGTGTGATTCCTGAGTGTCATCTGGCAGAGCCCTCATGAAAAGGTAAGCACATGGTGTCCCCTGGCCATCCGAAACAGACTCTGTGAGCCACGGAGAGAGATCTCCCTGCCCCGCCTCCAGACAGGGAGGAAATGCTGTGAGATCACATTATTACTGAGACCAAAGTCTCCAGCCCCTTCCCCCAAGGGCTGGAAATTCCTGGCTTTTGTCTTCCTCTTGAAATGAGGCATTTGAGAGTCGTGGAAAAGTACAAGACAGAATCACAAGCCACCGCGGAGAAGGTGCCAAGGAGCTCATCCTGACAGGGGCCCGACCCCTGAGCAGACATTCTTCCTGCCACCCCTTTGCCTTGGTGTGACAGCAGAGCACCGCTGGGGCTCCTGCTGTGTCCTGGCCATTCCCAGTGCTGTTCCCAGTGGGGCGGAGATAACAGCAGACTGTTAGGTGTAGGCCCCTTCTCATCCTTTGAAAACACAGTTGTTGTTCCAACTCCTCACCTGGCCTCCCAGTTCTCGAGAGCACTGGCGTGTCCCTTTCCCCTTGTTGCTCCTACCTGCGCAGACTCATCGCTTTAACCTCACGGGTCCTCCACCTCTGCACATGGAGTCCAGGGCTCCGACCACTGTGGCTCTTCACCCCACACCAGAGCTTGGGCCACCGGGCTTCCCTGGCTTTGCCATCTGCCTCCAGCTTCTCCGGACAGACTGCTCATTTGTCAGTGGTGGCATTGGCCCGTCAAGAGGACAGGAGGTCTACCTCACCGAGACAGAACACACCTGATGGTTCTGCCATGTTCTTGTAGGGTCAGGTTTCCAGACCATCTTTTTCTTTTCTTTCCTCTCCTGGAAAGTACATCAGTCAGTCTTCCTTCGTTCACCCCAGCCTCTCAACATGGAGGCTAAAAGAGAATGGAGGTCTGACTGCCCAGGCTCTGCCACTGATTATCTGTGAGACATCAAAGAAGGTCTTTATTTCTCTGAGAACACATTTCCTCATCTATTTCCTCATCCACAGCTTTGTCAAAATAGTAAGTGAAACATTATCATAACGTACTTACCGTGGAGACTTAAACATTCACTGTAAGTTTTCAATATATGCCCTCCACATTTATTTTAAAGATTCCACCTATTCATTTATTCATTCATTCATTCACTCACTCACTCATTCATGGTGTACTTAGTGAGCTTCATGCCAGGTACTGGGGTATGACTATGTCTTCTAAGAGGAAAGCCACTTAGACTCAGGAGGAACAGCAGAGACCTGAGGCCTGCCTCCACAGCACATGCAGACCCACCCTGAGCCCTGGAGGCTGCCCCGGAGATGGTGACGTGAGTTCATCCTTCTGAGTCTTTAAATACCACTAGAATTCTGTGCTAAGGTGAGCACCACAAGGAGGAAGGCACATGACAGACAGGAAGTGAGAGGGTCCTGGGGGGAACCCTGTTCTTCCCTGCTTCTTCTCAATTACAGAGAGTGGCCATGCCTTAGCTGTACAGGAGGGCGATGTCCTTCAGGGCGGCCTTGTTGAATCTGTCTGGGACTGTTCCGGAAGGAGGAAGGGCGGGCGGGGTGGGGAGACAGCTGGAATGTTCTGGCCTGCTGTTCAGTGCAGCCAGCCTGCGAGAGAGAGGAGGGCCTCTGGACATCAAAGGTTCCTTTTGTCCCTTTCCGAGTGGCAGGGCAGCCGGGCCACTGGCTATGACTCAGGCCTGGCCCTGACGTCACCCACGCCCTGCCACTGGCCTCCGTTTGCAGCCAGGAACCTGACCAGGGAGTGGTTCTCATAGCTGCAGCAAATCTCCAAACAGGGAGGCCTCTGCTGTACTCTCTCCGTTTCCCCACAGTCCACCTTAATTTTTTCTTCTTCTTCTTCTTCTTCAAGCCTTAAGGAGGGCTTTACTTGTAAATCGACTGTAAGCAGTCAGAATGAGTGACATCATGAGAGAATTACGTGGCGCAGATCTCAACCAGGAGTTGAGGGATCCAGAGGAAGAATACAGTGGTGACTCCTGAGCCCAGGGAGTTGGCAGCGTCTGGGCTTCAGAGGAGCCAGCACCTCTGAGTAAGTGAAGGCCCCTCAGCCCCTCAGTCAAGGCCCAACACTGTGGGCGCCATCTTGCTCCTCAGAGCCAGGCCTGGCAGGCCCTGGCCCAGAGTGGGTAGTGGGGACTGCCTTTGGGACATCCTCTAAATGCAGCCTCAGAGGGGCCTGCTCTCTCTCTTCCCCATGGGGCCAAACAAGAACGCATAAACAAAAGCTACTCATGCTGAAACCCTGGGGAGAATGTCCTACTGGGTTCAGGCTTCTTGTTTTCTCTGCCCACCTGAGAGCTCTGTTTCAAGAAGGAGGCCAAAATATTTGTTTGGGGTTCTGGACATTTGCTTCCTGTATCTTCTATGGGGTGATCAGACATAAAACAAATCCCATTCTAGGCAAATGTGTGCTATGTCAGCCAAACAGTATTTTCACACTTAGCGGGGGCGGGGTGGGGTAGGGGAGGGATAATGGCAGTCCTGGTAGGTAAGGGTTCGCAGCCTGCCTGCCTTGAGAGCATGTTCCGCGCTCTGGCTGATGCACCTCCATTATCTCTTTGCTGTCCTGTTTACAGTTTTTCATTTTCACTTCCGTTGCCACGGGGACATTAAGCAGAGGTGAAACGTAGTTCATCTGTTTTAATTTCATCTAAAGACTCCTAGGTCTTTGCATAACCTGTCATTTATGAGTTCTGGAAGTCTCTACTCAAGAAATTTCAGTTTCTATGAAAAAATATTTTTCACGTGCATGAGAGCCTCAGGACAGGCCTAGAGCTGTATCTCCGTTCTTCTGGCTTCTCAAGCCCCCTCCTGAGTGAGCGTCTCTGTTCTGTGCATTTGCCTCAGCACATGAAGTCTGTCCTTCAGACGCTAATGTGGTGGCATGTGTTTTAGAAACCAGCCCTTACTTTAAGGCAATGCAGAAGTTTGTCACTTAGCGGGAAACACAAATTCCTTCGTGAACTAACATCGTTTGAGATTAACTATCACACTTTAATATGTCTGGTAGGTCTTGTGTTTTACTTTTTAAATATAATTTTACAGATCAGGCTGTCCTGAAGAGAGGCTGTGCCAGCCTGCTGTTCCTCTGGCTGAAAAAAACTGAGAGCTGTGTGACAAATACTTGGGTGAGTGTCATCTGTCCCTAAAGAGTCCCTACTTTAAGTCTCTAATTCTACTTTTTTTTTCTTTTTGGTTTTTAGGATAATAAAGAAAAGGGTACAGGGCACAGTCACTTCTGCACACAATGACAAGAGCTGTGTCAAAGGGGATGCGTGTCACAATTGGCTAATTGCTACCATAGACCCCAAATATAGACTGGCTCTAACACAACAGAGTTTACTCCTTGATCACGTGACAGTGAAGGTTAGCTGGGGTAGCTCTCTTTCATGCACGCCTTCGGATGCAAGGCTGGGGATGCAGTTCAGTGGGGATGTACTCCTTGCCCAAAGTGCCCAAGTCCCTTGGTTTGATGATCAACAAACACTAACAAAAGCAAAAAAATTCAAAGTTTGAAGGAGGCTCAGGTATCTGCAGTATGTGGTTTTCAAAGTCACCAGGGCGCATCCTTGTGGGCAGTAGAAAAAGCAAAGAACTGGAAGAGTGTACGTCATGGGAGGTTCTTATGGGTGGAAGTGGTACACGTCACCTTTCTTCACATGCCATTGGCTAAAACCCAGGCACATGACTATAGCTAACTAACTACAGAGCAGCCACTTCTCAGAGACAACTGTGGAAAGGTTCTGGAGAAAGGTAATTCTCTTCGGCATTGAAAGTAAAAACCTGGAAATGCTCAAATATAAGGCTTGTAGAGTAGAACAGTGTTTGTGGCGGGGGTTGGTGGTGGTGGATTAGATGATGGGCTGGAGAGGAAGCTCACTTATTGCCCTTGCAGAGGTCAGGTTCAGTTCCCAGTAAACTTGGGCTCGGGAACTGGATCTATCTGGAATTATCCAGTTCCCGAGGATCCAATGCCTTCTTCTGGGCTCCTTGGGCACCAGGCATATACATGGTTCACAAACATACGTAAAATAAGTAGCAGGTATATACACATAAAATAAAAATTAATCTTAGAAAAGCAGATTAGAATGCCAAGCATATAGGGTGCACATCTGTAAGCCCAGGCAGGAGATAGAGGCAAGAGGGTTGCTCATGAGTTCCAGGCCAACCAGGGCTACATAGCAAGACCCTACCTCAAAACAACAGCAAAAATCAGGAGACATGTAGAATTCCCTACTGGATACCTGCGGGTTTTATCTGGCCATGAGGGAAACAACAGTGAAAGAAATTTCCCAAGATGCCTCTGTCCATTCTAATCCTAAGATTTGAGGTAGACGAATCCCTGTTGCCAGTGGCCAAGAAGGGCACCTCCCCCTTGTTTTTCCTCCCTCTATTCTCTCGTTCTAGGTCTTTTCTGGCTTTGTTCCTTTCACGTTCTTGAGTCAAGCAAACTAGCTGGAATTTCTCAGTGGGACCCTGCTCCCATGACTATGAGCTGCAGTAAGCTAGAGGAATGTTCCTGGAGTCCCGAGCTCACGGTTCTGCTCGGTCCTGGAGACTTTGGGAGACTGTTTTACCCCATCTGTACCAGGCCCTGCAATGAGAGGGGTCCTCTGAGAAGAGACCTTCAAATAAAACTATTTGGAAAATATTTTAATATAGACTATGAAAGACTTGGGCAGGAACATTAATACATTAACCCACAAAATATAAAAAAATTATACCTGATGTATAATTCTGGGTGTTTCTTTTCAGGAAGTCTCATTTACTGAAACAAGAGGGGTAAAGGTATGGGCCCTGTTTGGAGAGCCTTGTCTCACTTTATCATTTATGTAGATTTTTAGCCATTGTTGGTCTTTGTAAAATTCTCTTCTCACTGGTAAATGTTAGGAAAGGGTTCCAGTATCACGCCCAGGCTGCATGGTACATCGTTCTCTAGTTTCGTGGTCAATATCTATTTAAGGAGATTAAATGTTGCCACTGGACTTGCTATTCCTGGCTCCCACATCCCCACCCTGAAGAGTGAGCATTGTCCATTGTGTGGGAAGATCTGGCTGATCTGATTGACAGCTTCTTAGAGTGTTGTTAGTCCCTTCAGATCGGGAGTGGGCTGAATAAATAACAAGTTGATGGTTTCTTGTTTTTCAAAAATACTTCCACCTCTGAAAGTCCACTTTCTGGGGTTGTTGAGGATGTGGAGTGTCTGCTGAGCAGTCTGGGATGACGAGGGAGTGAAGAGTAAAGCATACTGAGTGTGGGAATGCACTGCCCGCTGGAAGCAGACATCTGAAGGAGTAAGTTGAGGATGAGCACAAGGTCTCCAAAGTCCCAGCTTACCAGTTTTTCAGGAAACACGGATGCCTGGAAGAGTGGCTGGAGGAGGAGACATTTATTTAGGCTCATGGTTCCAGAGAGTTCACTCCGTGGTTGTCGAGGTTTGTGCTCCTGAGCAGAATGTTGTGGCAGCGGCAATGTGTGGCAGTGGAGCTTCTCACTGTAGCTGGGAAGCAGAAAGAGATCTATGGAGAGACCAGGGTAGAGTCCAGCTGTGACGACATGCCCTCACTCACCTGCTTCTCCCAGGTTCCATCTGCCAAAGCTTCCAGAACCTCCCAGTATTATGACCAGCTGAGGTCCCTGTGTGCAACCCATGAGCCCATGAGGGAGCATTTCAAATTCAAACCTTCACACTGACTAATCATGGCTTGTTAATTTCAGCTACCATCTGATAGGATCCCCTCAATACATATTGCATACCAAATTGATACAGAAGGGATTTCTAACATTTCTAGCTACACTGTATGACAAGGAGAGGTGTGGGACCACCAAATCGAGAAACCAGAATTTCACTACTGTAAACATGTAATGTCTGAAAGAAAGCCACAGAGCCTCATGACCCTTGACAGTGTTGGGAGAGCAGGTGGGGTGACCTCAGAGACATCAGCAACAAGGCAGGATTGCGTACAAGGACACAATTCATATTTTAATATTTGACATTTTTTAAATGGCATCAAAATAGATTTCACAGGAAAAAAGACTTTCATAAGTCTGTTTCACTTTAATCTCGTATTTTATTATTTTTCCACTTTAATTCCACGAGTTGTGTAATTCACATTGGAGACACCACGGTCTTTGCAGAGTTAGGTCACCTGAAGATATTTGCCTGACCTTGTTTATCCACGATGCACACTGACAAGTTGAACACAGCAGCCTCACATGGGCAACATCTGGGCCGCCTGGTGATTTGACCTCAGGGGTTTTATCGTTCTCAAAGCACAGACGTGCTAACTCCCTTCTTCCTGGAGAATTCAGCGTTATGAATGCCCTGTTACCCCTTTTAGAGAATTTTGCAATGAGCTCACGTCATATTTACGAAAGCTAAGAATTCATAGTAATTGAGCTTTGTCATTTCTCACACTGAAATCCCCTAGTTCTCATCAAGAACCAATTTGGAAAACACCACACAAAAGACTTTGGGGTTTTATTGTTAACTCAAGAAGCCTCTGGTTTTTACCAGAACTTTAAAGCTCCTTCTCACCTCCAAAGCAGTGTTTTGTTCTGTTTAAACTACAGTGTTGAGACCCTTAGAGTGAGTGAGGCTTCATGTGCAGAATGGTTTGGACAATGTAGGAACGTGCTTGTCAGAACCATTGCCACCGCACAGTCAGTGTTGGTGTCTTTGATCTGTAGATTGCTATGAAGTACAGCTGTTTTGAAAAATGAAAAATTCTCTCTGACTCGCCTCAAATCTGTGACCCTTAGCTACATGCCTAACCAAAACACATGGTACGACTACTTCAAAGCCCCTTGATAAGGCCTGACTGTGGGCCAGCGGCTCAAAAGGCCGCCAGCTTCACTAAAGTCTGTGAGAGAAACTGGTTGAGTCCTCTCTGTGCCAAGAGATGGTTCCTGGAATTCTACTGAGGGTCCAGCACACTGGAACAAGGTGGCTTGATGTCCACTTCATGGAAGCAATCTTAGTTTCTTTTCTGTGGCCGTGATAAAAGGCCCTGACAAAAGCCAGTTAGGGCAGCAGGGATTTATTTTGCCTCACAGTCTGGGGTAGTCCGTGGTGGTAGGAAAGTCAAGGCCGCGAGAGCTTGGAGCAGCCGGACACAGCACATCCATAAGCAGGGAGCAGAGAAAAATGAACGGCCCTACTCAGTCTGCCTTCTCCATTTCATGAAGTACAGGATTCCCACTCAGGGAATGGTCCTGCCCATAATTAAGAGGGGTCTTCCCACAAGAGTGAACCTAATCAAGATAAATTCCATCACAGACATTCTCAGAGGCTAACTTGTAAATAATCACGGGTATACCCGGAGGCCTGAGTCCTAAGCGATTCTAGAACCTGTCAAGTTGACAGGTGACACTAACCCTCCTGGATGCACTGATCTTGGGTTGCGCTTCTTAAGCTACAGGCAAGAGTTCAGTCAGTCTGTCTCATGTGATGGGGGTCACCCTTCTGTTCAGAATCTCATAGGCTATCATCCTGACTCACAGGAGGAAGGAAGTAGTCTGTGAAAGGCCTTTCTCGTTGACTTAAGTTCCTGACATCAACTATACCAAGGTGTCTTGTGAAAGAAGAAGCTTAAGATTTCCCCAGGGACAGGCTGCATCCTCCATCTGCAGCTGGGCCATGCTCAGCTGGACTTTCAACTTCATTTCAACACTTCTCTTCCTTCCTCCATTCCATATAAGACAAACTGCTTTTTAGTTTGTTGTTGTTTTAGTTTTGGTTTTTGTTGTTTTTTTAATGACTATTATCTTTGCATGGGCATATTTTAATTTAGCCATTTTTTAAATGGATATTTCGATTGTCTCTGGTGTACCACTGTTACAAATATGTAAACACTCTGGAAGGTAAATCCTTATGGGCAATTTCAGACAAATGCCCAGAAAGTGAAGTGTGAAGTTGAATGATCTGTTTTTGAGGTCACCGATTAGTAAATCCTGTTCCAGAAAAGCATCAGTGTCTATTTCAGAATCTGGTCCCCTTTGACCGAACGGGGATGAAAATGTATGCTCTTAGGTCCCGGTGACAACAGAAGCTCTGGTGGCAGTCCCAGACATTTTAGATGTATCCATATCACTCCACGGAGACTTTGACTAACCATGTCTGAGAATCACCTGCTACCTTTCAAATATCGGGAATATACATTTTAACACACACTTCCTACTCTGATATACATCAAAGCCTGAACTACTTACACATTGTGTCTTGTTGATACCTAATCAATTCCATAGGCTTTTATTACACAGAAGACAGTTAGGGAACTCGGAGCTGGCATACTGTCATAGTCTGTATTGCTATAACAAAACACCTGGTAGATAAAAATATCATTAAAAAGATTTTATCTAGCTTATAATTTTGGAAGTTCAAGAACACGGTGCCAACATCTGTGGGTGAGGGCCTCTAGGCAAATGACGTCACCGTGGTGGGAGCACCTGTCAGATAGAGAGGCAGGATCCAGGAGAGGTGCCAGGAGAGGTGCCAGGCTTATTTACGGCAACCATTCTCAGAGAAACTAATCCCATCTCACAAGACCTGCAATAATCCCTTCAGTGGGCAATGCCCCCGTGACCCAATTCCCTTCCGAGAGCCTTACTTCTTAAAGGTCCCACTGCCTCAATACCGCCACCCTGAGGGCCAAGCCTCCAGCGCGTAAACTCTGGAGGAAAAACTGTACCAAACCAGAGCACACATCCGAATGAGAAACTAAAGATTCTTTTGGGCTTCTGAGTTTCAGCTTTATCTGGTATGTTACAGCATGAAGACGATTATTAGCTAGGGAACCAGGAAAGCTGACTGTAAATATGAGAGCAGTACTGTAAACATAATCATTTGCCTCCTAATGATCACCCAGAGATTTATTGGCAGAGGGTGACCCAGACAGAGGACCCAAAGATGCCCAACCTTCTGGTAGCAGACAAAAGGAGCCAACCAAAAGGCCAACTCCTGAAGGGGCTCCTGCCACAGCCGAGGAGACTGTGTCTCTTCTCTGATAGGCGGGGTCATACCTCAGGATACACATGTACAGTTTGGACCTCGGGAGGGGCCCAGGTCATCCTCTTGGTCACCTAGTGATGCCAGACCCTGTGACCTCTGAGCCCTGAAGTGGACTTAGGAGGAGCTAGGACAGTCATTCAGAGAGCATCTATAAGCTACTTTCCTACAGAACTGAGCCACAGTGGGTCTAGGGACAGAAACTAGGACAGCAGAGCAGCGTTGTGTCGAGTGCCAAGCTTGAGTGTGTAGGCGGATCTCAGGTCGGGAGACATGAACCGAAAAGAAGGCAGAGCAAGGGTTTGGTGTGGAGCCCCTGTGGAGCCCACCCCCGGGAAGACTGTGATGAAGTTCCAAGCCACGGGAGGTGTCTGTGGAATCTGAAAGGGGCTGTGACTGAGCCTTCTCACCGGGAAAGTGGGAACAGTGAGCCAGACAGCAGGGACGGGAGCATGGAAACTTAGAAACCGGAGTAACAGTAGCCGCAGAGAACCTGTTGAGCAAACCCAAGCAAGATTTAAAAGCTCTATCATCTGAGAGGAAGTCTAATGGCACATTGCATCCGAACAACATGGCAGAAACCATTAACCTACACCCACCAGTCACAGGATGGTTTCTGATAGCCTCACACTTCTTCTCATTCTCCTGCCTCAACTGCCAAAGGGGCATATCCCGTCATCTGCCTTTCATGTGTTTGTTTGTTAGTTTGTTTGTTTGTTTTGAGACAGAGTTTCTCTGTGTAACCCTGGCTAGTCTCTGTAGACCAGGCTGGCCTCAAACTCCGAAATCTACCTGTCTCTGCCTCCTCCTGAGTGCTAGGATTAAAGACGTGTGCCACTGTTGTTTGCCTTTCAAATTCTACCTCTACAGACTGCTCCCCTGTCAAAGGTCCCCCGTTCACATTCAGATACCATAAACCTCCACGTGGTTCCTCTGTGCCTCTCCGTGTCCACACCCTCAGCTGGTGAAGAACAAAACCCAATGGTAGCGCTTCAGCTGTGCCCATCTCCATGCTTAGACACTGGAGAAGCTGATGTGCCCATCTCCATGCTTAGACACCGGAGAAGCAGATGTGCCCATCTCCATGCTTAGACACCGGGGAAGCAGATGTGCCCATCTCCATGCTTAGACACCGGAAAAGCTGATGTGCCCATCTCCATGCTTAGACACCGGAGAAGCAGATGTGCCCATCTCCATGCTTAGACACCGGAGAAGCTGATGTTATCACCAGGTGTCTCCACTTCTGCACATGTCCCCATCGCCCAAGGGCTGTCCTCATCCCCATTGGTAACTCTTGATTCTTGGCTTTCTAGTCCAAATGTATGAGTGCAAGCTATGATAAGCACGGATTCTAGGGGTGTTTATGCTCTCCCTCAAGTCTGGGGCTCAGCTGATGAAGACGAAGAGTCCAGGGATGACGAGGGTAATTAATCCATGGCCTCACTACGTCTGCTCTATATGAGCCTCATGTTCCTGTTGTCTTGAAAATTTTATTTTATTTATTTATTTTTTTAGTGCTGGGCGTAGTGGTGCACACCCTTAATCCCAACACTCAGGAGAGACAGAAAGGCAGATCTCTGTGTTTGGGGCCAGCAGCCTGGTCTACATAGTGAGTTCTAGGACAGCCAGAGCTACATAGTAAGACTCTGTCTCAAAACAAACAAACAAACACTTTTTAGATTTATTTTAATTTATGCATATGAGTGTTTTCTGGCATGAATGGATATTCCTGCTGCCCTCAGAAGTCAGAAGAGAGCCTCAGATCCCCTATAACTAGAGCTAGAGATGGTTGTGAGCCACCATGTGGGTGCTAGGACCAAACCCAGGTCCCTTGCAAGAGCAGTGCTCGTAACCACTGAGCCACCTCTGCAGCTCCCCTTCAGAACTTTCATGACTGAGGCATCTTCTGATACAGGACATTTTGGTCACTCAAAGGACTGCATCCTCGGGCTAGGAAACTGGTGAGGATGGTACCTCCATACACCTAAGCGGTGGGAGAGAGAAATCAGAGTTCCATGACATCTAGATAGGGTTTATACATCCCACTGGAGAATCTTTTTTGGTCATAGAGCAGAAAGCCCAAAGGCAAAAAGTGTTCAGTAGGTCCTCTGATTGGCAGGTACTGCTGGTAGCCCTCCTCTTACTCATCTGTATTGACTCCATGCCCCACCTCCACCATGAAAAGGGGCATCTACACAGTCTATGACCATAGCAGCAGGAAGGTTCTAGCCCAAGAAAACTCTGTCCCTTCTTCATAAATTTGTATCCCCCTTCTTGTGCTATAGAAGCAGGTACCACTGGCTCAAAGAGGTTTAGCAGCTCCTGATGGGAATATCCATCACCACAGCCAGGAGCACCTGAGCAAGCCTGAAGGCTCACCCCAGACAAGAGACCAGCAATTTCCCATCATCGAAATGCCAGGCAACATAAACTGCCATGTTGACAGTTGCCAGGAAAGCCAAAGCAGTGAGAGCATTTTAGTGACCATCCTACCCAGGATCAGTAGTCCCAAACGCTATTCCTGTTTTATTGTACATCAGCAAAAGGAGCCCCTATATATCTACCAGAATGTCTCAATAGAAAATACTACTGTCGGGGGCTGGAGAGATGGCTCAGCAGTTAAGAACACTGATTGCTCTTCCAGAGGACCTGAGTTCAATTCCCAGCACATAGCGGCTTACAACTGTCTGTAACTTCAGTTCCAGGGGATCTGACACCCTCAGACAGACATATGTGCAGGCAAAACACCAATGCACATAAAATAAAAATAAATAAATTATTTTAAAAAAGAAGAAGAAAAGAAAATACTACTGTCACCAAGGGCAGGCCAGGGCATGGGAAAACTGGATGCCTTGTACCTTTCCAGTGAGAATGTAAGATGGTACAGCCATTCTTTGAAACAGTTGATAGTTTTCTTACAAAGTAAAACATTCTTTCCATATGACCCAGCAAATCCACTCCTGGATACTTACACAAGAGAAATGAAAGCTTACGTTCGCACAGCGGTCTGTATGTAAATATCCATGGCTTTGCATGTAACACCTAAAGTTTAAAAGCCAGCCAAAGAGTCTTCATTCACCAAGCGAATGGGCAGCCAACTGTAGAGTGTGAAACACTATCCACGAAAAGGGCACCTTTTTGCCTACAAGTTAAATGGATCAGAAGGGCCTTACACAGGGTGAAAGAACACTCATCTCAGAGGGTTACATATATATAGAATACTTCCTAAGGGACTAAATCACAGCGAGGGAGGTGAGCTCCATGGCTGCCAGGGTCCAGGATTGGTGGGTATGTGACTCTAAAGAAGGCCGTGGGAGTGGGAGTGATGGACTAGTCTGTGTCCTGATTGTGTAGATGCTGTATGTGAGAGCACGTTACAGAACTACCAGAACACAGAACTCATGTGAAAACCAGATACATCAGATAAGCTCCATCCCTGAACTCAGAGTCAGTGTCCTACCGTTTGTAAGACCCCACTTGGGGAGTACCACACTTTCTATCCATTTCCTTACTCAACGCAGGGTCTTACCTTGAGGCCAGGCTAGACTTTAATTCCCCATTCTCCTGCCTCTGCTGGGATCCCAGGTGTGCGTCACCACCCTTCCTATGCTGTTTCTGTAACTTCTTGTGACTCCTCCCCATTGCCAAAAAAAGAAAGAAAATTTTATTTTTAAAATTTCTTAAACTTTTGTTTTTCTAAATAGGAGGCTGGACAGATGGCTTAGCAGTTAAGGATGCTTGAAGCTCTTCCAGAGGACTTAAGTTTTATTCCCAGCACCCAGGTCAGGCAGCTCACAACCATATATATATAACTCCAACTCCAGGGGATCCAATGCCTCTGGCCTCTGTGTCCACATACATACATATACAATTAAAAATAATAAAATAGGGTCTGGAGCGATAACTCAGGGTTTAGGGACATGTATTGTTCTTGCAAAGGACCCGAGTTGAGTCCCAGTACTCACATCAGGCAGCTTACAACCGTCTGTAAGTTCAGCTCCAAGAGATCCAACATGCTTCTGAGCGCACGTACACACACATGCACACATGTGTAAGATAATAATAATAAAATAAATCTTTTTTTTAAAGTTTTTCAAAATGAAAAAGAAGAAGCAGAGGACATTTCCTACCCTGGGGAAGTGACTGTCCTTTGTTTATGTGGCTGGTGTCTGACTTGTGGTTGGATAGGCCCGTCCAGTCTCCTGGCAGCTGTGGCCTCACCCTCTGCTCCCAGACAGCCCAGTTGCATGGAATCACAGCTCAGATAGTCCTGCTCTCAGTGCGAACATGCCCTCCTCCCCCTCCCTGAGGCTGTAACTTCAAAGCTAAGTAAAGACCCCAAGATCTAAGAAATGGCCACACAGTGAAAATCAGGACAATCACTCTTCTCACCCTGCACCATAATTTCATTTCCAGAATGTGCTTTGACGGCTCTGCACTTCATACAGATGATTCTCTTTACCTCCACCAAGCGGGGCCCCTCCTTAATGGAGGGAGATTAACCGTTCTTCGCCCCCTTTCAATCTTGTTTAGCTGAGAGCTTGCTTTTCCCAGCACTGCTCGCCGGGCATGAAGCTGGCTGAGTGCTCCAGGGTGAGCAAGGTGGCTGCCTTCCGTTTGAGGCACAGGCACTGCGGTTGAACACCTTTTTGCCCGACTTGGCCCTGAAAAGACGGTTTTGAAATTGAACTTGTGAGCTGCCTGGGTCTGCAGTATGGGGTTGCATAAGAACATGGGCATTTGGGTCAAGGGAGACTCTGAGCTCAACACCTCAGAACCTGTCGTCACGGAACCTACGTCTTATTTATTCCTTGGCCCTGCAGAAGGGCCTCCGGTGTCACTTGAGACTCAGGCTGAAGTGTATGAGATACTCTGTGTGGAAGTGACGATATGTCCACATACAAGCCGCTGCCCCCACCCCCCATTACTAGCCTCAGCCCCTAGTTTCCTGCCATGTCTTATTTATGCGTGTGTATGATTCATTTCAAGACCATGAGAGGGGCAGAGGTGTGAGGTTTTCAGGCCTGATGATGAGTTGGTCATCAGGACAGGAAAGGAAGCAGTTTGAATTGCTGACTTTTCGTACCACTCGACCAATCCCTAGGTTTGTACGGGTTTTGTTTCAAAGCCAGGCTGAACAACAGAAAACGAAACTTGCGGCTTATTTTTAGCTGTTCATGCTAACTCATGAGATATTTCTTTGCAAACCAAATAGAAGAAAGGTGACTTCAAGCAGCTAAATTTAGAATGATTGACTTACAGCGATTAAGCCCAGGTCTCTGATCTGACCCAAGTGTCAAAGACACTTGGGCCTAGGGAATTTTGAGCCTCTACTTATATATTTTGTTTAAAATTATTTTTAGTTGAGCTTTTTAAAGATGTAAGTGTATTTGCTTTGGAGAGGAATTGAGAAACACATTATAAACCCTGTTCTCCTGGCTGCTGATCACTTTCATGTAATCTACAGCAGCTTAACAAGTAAACGGCAACCTGGAATTTCTTCTAAAAGGAACCAGTCTATGAGGTCACAAAGAGCAGAGCGCTGGAAAGTCAGGAGCCTTGTTTCTGTACTGGTGTAAGGTCTGACTGACCTTTGAACCTGAGTGTGTAGATGACACTGTCCAAACCATCTTCCCCGTCCTAGAATTCTGTGGCCCGCACTCGGGTACCAGGGCCCTGAGGAAACGAACGGGGAGGTACTCTTTGGAGGTGGAGGTGGTCTTGTCAGGCCACCCTGATTTCTATTTCCCCTTTCCCCGTCCCAGAAAGGGACGTTTCACAGCTTCTCAGTCAACTTGGGGTTTTTCTTTGAGGAGTGAGTGGTGAAACCTTTAAAAGATCTCCATAGGAGTCTCCAGCCCTTCTCTCGTGGGCCATAGTTGTTCTCCATTTTAGGAAGTGTCTTGCTAGCCCCCAAACTGAAGCTGCCACTGGCAGTGAGGGGAGCAGGAAGAGAATCTCATTGACTTATGTTAGGAGTCAGTATCATACTCTAGTGAGTCATTTCACAGCACGAGGCAAGACTCCAGGTGCCCAGGGAGACACAGAGACTCTACAGGAGAAAGCCCAGAGACTCAGTAACGATGGCTGCTTCAACCAGCAAATGTTTACTGTGCTTTTTGCTCAGGCCAAGGAAAAGGAGTTCCTGGCGTGTTGGTCGAGCTGCCTGTGCTGAGGTGAGGTACTCAGTGGAGACTCTGAGCTGCAGGCTCATTTATCTGATAAAAGAAAAGACTAGTACACTCCTAGGTTCAGTGGGGGGGTATTTGCTGTCAAGGGGAGGAACATATGGGAAGGATGATTCTCTCACATGAGGTAGATGCTGTATGCCATAGGAAATCTTGTTTATAGTTCCACCTTTCTTTTTCTAGCTGATTATTATTCTCTCTAGAAAAAAAGAAACAGCCTCCCTGCCTGGTCAGTATTTTTTTGTTCCGAGTCTAGACTAGCCTATCGTTTTGTGTGTCTGGTCAGTGGCAGATGATCATGGGGGTAAACGGGCCAGATGTGGTAATGCTGCTGACCTGAGTGGACTCAAGGTCATCTAAATATTGTTCTTCAAATAGCAGGTGTGTGGGTTCGCTCGGATCCATTGAATGAAGACTCAGAGGCACCTTAAGAATGAATCTAGCCTTTCTCTTGGCTACAGGGGTATCCAGCCTCTAAGGATTGAACCGCTTTCTCTTCACCCAGGGCATTTGTATTTTTCTCCATATTTACACTCTAGCCAGTTGATTTCCATATGTTCAAAACAACCTGAAAGAAGCTTCCGAAAATACAAGGCCAAGTGCAAATTTCTGGATGTGTCAGGTACCACAGTTTTCTAGGTTTCTGAACCAAGTTCTGCACAGGCTTTGTATCCTCGCGAGACTCTCAGACAAGATTCACATAGGGCAACAAGGGAAACAAAGGATAACTGAGAAACAAAACATGAATTAAGGCTAGGTGCTAGCACTCTGGAGCCAGGCCAGATGTAACTCAGTAGGAATTCTTTGAATTCTTCAAAGGCACTGAGGAAGGAAAGCAGAGTTCAGGCAGTTGCTAAAGCTGACATAGCATTGTCCATCTCAAAGGGTGTCCAACGAGCTTGGGTTGAGCTGTGTGGCCTCCCTCCCAGTTTTCACCTTCTCTTTGTTGGAAACCTGTGTTTCAGTTTCCCCTTCTCCTTATCTAGCTCTTTCTTGGAGTATCTGCCTCTTCGTGGTCCCCAAGGCTTCTGCCTGACCTTGCCACCAGATCTTTCCCAGATGCTAATGGGTGGAAGCAGAAATTCGAAATCTAAGACTTGAATGCATCCTAGCATTCTAACTGCTCAGGCATGCCACTCACTCACTCCCTCACTAGACAGAGTGAGATAATCCTCTCCCATTCCCAGGCAGGGTGGAACAGGTTGATAAGAAAGTCCCTTTGAGAGCCATCTCACTGGCCTACAAAATTGCTGACAATTAATGGAAATAATCTACCACAAGCTACAAGGAGGCAGAAGGCTTGGAATTCGGATCTTGGTCTACTCAACCTAGAAAGCAAACTGGGGTGGGTTCTTTTAGTATCACATACAAATAGAACTTCTATGTACATGTGCAGAAGGGATTTTAGATTGGAGCAAATGAACAGCTGGATCCCAGCACTCAGGAGGCAGAGGCAAGCAGATCTCTCAGTCTGAATAGCAATCTCCAGGACAGCCAGTGCTACTTAGAAAACCCTATTTCAAGAAAGAAAGGAAGGAAGCGAGGGAGGGAGGAAGGAAGGGAGGGAGGAAGGAGGGAAGGAAGGAAGAGCAAGCAGTTGTTAAACTTCATTCATTAAAATGATACATTTAAACATTTAGCTTAGTTGAGGAAAATATCTTACTGTTTTACTCAAAAATTAGGCTCTTAAAAACACACATAAGTCATAAAAGAGGATATAACCTAAATGCTTTTCTACTTCCAGCTCTATCATAGTTTCTTTCCTTCCTTCCTTCCTTCCTTCCTTCCTTCCTTCCTTCCTTCCTTCCTTCCTTCCTTCCTTCCTTTCTTTCTTTCTTCCTTTTTTATGGTGAAAAAGTGCATTAAAATATAATTGAAGAATGAAAGTATAAAATCCTAAGCAAAACTCCACAGCTCGAGAATGGCCATTCTAACTACAGGAGTTCACTGAGTTGTACAGAAGTGTCTGAGCGGCTCCCTTAATTTAGCTGTGTGATGTTTTTATTTGTGAGTTCCTTACAATAAAGTAAATTTTATTTAAAAAAAAAAGTCCACTAAAAAATATGTAGGAGTCGGGGAGGGCTGGGGAGATAGCCCCAGGTCTCAGTGGGAAATGAAATAAAAATGAAACAAAGAAAAGCAAAGGGTGGACATTCATGCTGGGGGACAGCCACCACCCAAGGCTGAACTTTGATTTCCACATGCATGCACACACATGTGCATGTATACCCCATCCACACACATATACCTACACATAATAAACATATAATAAAAATAAAGGGAAAGTACATGGTGGGGAAAGGGCCTCATAACATACACTTGATGTTTTTGTTTCAGATGAGAACACTGTTTGTGACCTGAAACCAGGCTGGCCTCGGTGTCTGCACTTGACTTTTTCCTTCATTGCTAATTTAGGTTAAAAACCAGATCATCTATAACAAATTTGTTCATAAATGCTAAACACAGTAGGTATAGAAGGCAGTCAGCTGTGATTTTTAATACAATGAGTGGGTGAACTAGCTTATTAAGGGTGGGATTTGGGGCAAATCTGTATGTATGTGGTGCTAAGGATCAAACTCAAAGCCTTATGAATACTGAGCTACACCCCAAGCCTAAGGTGGGAAAGTAAATTTTCCTAATATGGAAAAACTGGACTCTCCTCAATGAGATTTTAGCATGTGCAGAAATGGAAGCTTTTCCTACCTACTTTGCACCATGAAACATTTACAAACTGCAACAAACCCCCCTCCAAAATTGTTACTCTGCTTTCTAGTCCTAATTTCCCAACATGGTCTACTTGATATTTTTTTTAATTCTTTTTTCAAATGGTTGGGCCCAGGCTGTCTCTGGTTGGTGAAAGCTTAGATACCCACAATTCCCTGGACCTGGTTCATATAAACAAGGGTAGCCACAGCCATAGAGGACCAGGGTGCTCCATGAGAAAACATCCCCCAGGATGTCATCCCAGTGGGAAGATTTCTGGAGTTAGGTGGAGATGAGCTGCAGGGGGTAGTTTCATCCCTTAGGGATGGGGGAAGGTCCAGGTTTTCCATCAACTAGTCTCAGATTTTAATCCTAGTCTCTATATGATAGTTATCTTTAAAACTGATGGTAGTTAATACTATAGGATACAGTGCTATTAGGCTAGAATTTATTTATTAAAATATATAATATTATTAAAATATTAAGTATGATTTTTAGTTTTGATCAGCACACAGAAGTTCCTGCTCAGATCTCTGGACAAGATGTAGCCAGTGGAAGAATAATGGACTTTCTTTAAAATGTCAGGCAAAAAGCTGGGCAGTGGTGGCGCACGCCTTTAATCCCAGCCCTTGGGAGGCAGAGCAAGGTGGATCTCTGAGTTCGAGGCCAGCCTGGTCTACAGAATGAGTTCCAGGACAGGCACCAAAACTACACAGAGAAACCCTGTCTCAAAAAATGTCAGTAAAATATCATCCCATTATTTTTTTAGGTTCTTTTTTTTTTTTTTTTTAATGTGTGTATAAGTGTTTTGCCTGAGTGCATGTCTGTGTATCACAAGTGTGCCTGGGACCCATGGAGTTCAGAAAAGGGTGTTCGATCCCCTGGAACTGGAGAAACAGATGGTTGTGAGATACCTTGTGGGTGTTGGGAATCAAACATAGGTCCCCTGAAGGAGCAGCCAATGTTCTTAACTGCTGAGTCATCTCTCTAGCCCCCCAACGTTGTTTTAAGTTATTGATAAATCACTTTATTGAAGGGTGAGGTAGCACACCCCTTTAATCCCAGGAGGCAGAGGCAGATAGAAGATCTCTGAGTTTGCTGCTAGAATCATCTACACAGTGAGTTCTTGGCCAGTCAGGGCAACACAGTGAGAGTCTGTCTCAAAGAACACAGACACTAATAATAATTAGTTAAAGAAGGAAAGAAAGAAAAAAGAAAAAGAACTACCAAATTGTTTCCAAGCCTGAATATAATCAACCTCATAAAAAAAATTTTCTGCCTTTTATATTTACATAAGAATTTAAACAAAAATGTTATACATGGTAAACATTTACTTTTAAAATTCAGTTGTCAAGCTAACCAGATCATGGGTTCACCTACTCATATGTAGATTAGGTATCAAATGAAACCAGCTGTGATTTTAAAGCTGTGGATGGCATCAAGAAACATGCAAACCCATCCAAATGTTTATAAACCAAGGGTTCCTCTGGGACTCGGTGCCCTGACTTGATGGTTTTTTTAAATGAGAAGAGTCGAGCTTTGTTCATACTTGAATTATGTACTTTGCATAAGCCATGCAATTTAACTTTAACCCACAGGCCTGGAAATAAAATTAGCTCCGCCTGCAGAACGCAGAGGCCAGGGCAAGCAAAAACGTATGAATCGTCACCGCCTTGCTCCGTCCTCCAGCGGGTGCTTGCTGCATTATTTTGGGAACCTTGTGTTTGACTTGTCAAAGCCTACAATTTTCATTGTGGAAAAGGGAGTCTCATTTAACTTAATGTCTGTGCATATGCCCTGAGGAGGAAGGGCATGCGATTTTTTAAAAATCCTAAGCGAATGCATGCATATCTTCACCACTTGTAATCGTGACAAAGCTTAAATAATTCAGGCATGAGCATGCCTTGTTTTTTTTTTTTTTTTTTTCCAGTACAAAACAAGATTTATTAGTTGACAGCATCTGCCCAAACACACTCATTCCTCAGAATATTTACAGCTAGAATTCATGTTTGTTTAACCCAAGTAGGTTTGGTAAATATATCACATTTGATCACTGTTTAGGGAAATCACAAAATAACATTCAATATGTGGTTTTTTGCTCATTTTGACACAAATAGTGAACAAGGGCACCCCACAGAGAGGTGTGAAAACACTTTGCCCTGGCATCTGGTTATAAGACGTACCAGTATAGGACCCAAGCACAGCCACCACCCTGCACTATAAAGCAGGTCTTGACCCTTTTGGGGGCCGAACAACCCTTTCACAGGGGATGCATATCAGATATCCTGCATGTCAGATATTTACATCACGATTTATAACAATAGCAAAATCACAGTTATGAAGTAGCAATGAAAATAATTTTATGGTGGGAGGTCACCACAACATGAGGAACTAACTGTCTTAAAGGGTCAGCATTAGGAAGGTTGAGAACCACTGCTATAAAGGGATGTAACACTATTCACTTATCTCCAGGGAGCTTGAAATGGATGACAGTTGTTGTCACTGGCATTTATTATTCCAGACAGAGGAGGCACTGACTTGGCTCAATATAGTCACCACTGATTCTGTATCTTAATAATACGTTGTGCATATATAATGTGAACATCTAGCCTTCTGATGTCATTCACGGGGACTTTCTCAACAGACATTGAGTGTCATGTGCCAACGTGTTTCCTTCACCCTTCCACTCTTCTTGAAGGACCCTGCTTTATAGATGGCCGTATGGTAATTAACTTGGCGCTTGTAATTCCACATAACAGTCGAATTCTAGACCCCCTTGGTAAGGAAGGAATTAGCACAAACACACTCCATTCTAATTTTCTGTCGCTGTCAATGTTGTTAGCCAGGGCTTAGAGAGCCATGATGTGGGGGGTGGGGAAGAGGGCTCCAGCATTGGTGTTAGGAACACCAGAGCTACGCTTTTCATTAACGCCACATTCATTTCTGGAGCACTTGTGAGAGAGAAGTGTGCTTCAACAAGAAAATGACTTGCTGTGGATCAGGTAGGACCCACCGTCCGACTGACAGAATAACGCCTATGGGCTAGAGATAGGCAGGGGTGCCTTCCACACAGTCAGCTGCAAATCACTTCTGTTCCAGGGAGAAGACAGAATTCAAACTAGAAACAATCCAATTGGGAAGCCTACTACCTAAACCGAGATTTTCAAATGGATTTTTCTCCTTTCAGCAATTTCTAGGGCACACGGATGCTTTGCCAACCTCATTATTATCAGGCAGTTCTTACAGAAGATAGAGTCACTAGAAAACTGGCAAACCAAGGAAACATTAATTCATGGTTGCATTGTTAAAATTGATTAACATTAGCATATTGGTGATGCAATAGGCAATTAAAGACCATGTGAGAGATGAAATATGTAAAGATTATATATTTAAAAATAATCAGAGCATTTCATAAAAATGCTAGCTTATATCTGGGCTCTGAGGGTGGGGGTGGGTATGGTTTCTTTGTAAAAAAAAAAAAGAATCTGTTTTGTTTTCTTAAGATAAAAGACTTCTTGTTAATTTTTTTTCTGTTTTTAATTTGCTGGTAGGATCTTAAAAAAAAAAATTCTACCCTGCTACCCTGTTTTCCTCTTTGGAGACATAGTTACACTGGTTTTGCAGCAAAATGGTATTTGCTTTTGAAGTATTCCTTTAAAATCCCGAATAAGCAGCCATTTAACAGTTTTTGTTCCACTGTGTTAAACGTTTTGTTGCAGTTTGAGCTCCAAGTGTGTGTGTATGTGCGTATGACCGTGTGTGCACATGCGTGTGCGTGCATGTGTATGTGTGTGAGAGAGAGGAAGGAATGAAAGGGTCTGTGCCTATGAATTCTTGAAGCCTTTTTTTAATTAAAAAATAATTCCTCATAATTATGAAGTGGAGTCTATAGAAAGTGATCCCAGTTTATTACATACAGCCAAACTGGGTCCCATCAATCCTGAGCAGTCGGGGAGGTGGCAGTGAAGAAGACATGGAATTGGGTGTCTGAGTAGATGAGATTTAATTTTCGGGAAACATTTCACTCATAAAATGGATAGCAACCCCCCCATCAGCCCTGGCCTCCTAATGTCAATGCCATGGTACCAGTGTAGCTCGAATAAACCTCAAGTAAAACAAAGGGACATCGCCTCTCAGCACACACCGTCTCTCCCTCCAGTGTGTACTGTCCATTGCCCTTCGGTATTCCTGTGACTGGCTTGTTCGCTTTGGAGGGGGAGGGGGGAGACGAATCACTGCATTTTCTATGTTTGGAACACGTACAGTATGCTGCTGCAAATCTTCCTAGTATTTAGGTCAATATCCTAAAGATAGCTTTAATTGTTTATGAAGGCCAGCTGTACATCCTAAGGAACCTGACATCGAATTCTTTTTCTGTACCGATTTTATTTGGCTTCTAACTGTAAGAAAATTCACTTCCATCTTCATACAATTCTGTCTGCAGAGGTATCTGCCATTCTGTACTGCAGATACATTTAGCCGGATACATTTACGCTGCCTGTGGTTAAAGGTTATAGAACGGATACAGACAACCGATCATGCATTCTTCTACAAGCCTGCCGGCACCTTAGGGTTTAAAAAAAAAAAATCTACAAATGCTATGCCCTTTTTCAGAATTCGTCTTCACTTGGCAGTAGCTTAGCAGGTTTGATTTTTTTTAAAAAAAAATTTTTTTCTGCTGCTGTTAGCAATTCTATGAAAGGAACAGTCTATAAAATGCATCCCCAAGCAGATACATACTGTATTGCAAGCTCTCTCCAAGAAGAGGATATGACAGTATTCATTCCAGCTGATTTTCTTCCTTAGCAAAAGGACTGTTTGATTTTCAGAAGCAGAAGGACTCATTCATTGTGCGGCCGCCCTGCTTAAGTGCAAGAAATGCCTTCTACTGCCTGGTTGCAGAATTTGGAGTTTGCTAAACAGTGGTTAGTGATTGGGCTCATCCTGCATCAGCAGTTGATGACATTTTTCTTTGTTCCCTCCTACCCAGTTGAGCCAAGACTCTGAGGCTGATATGCAATGTCACTTACAACATTAATCAGATACTGCATTTAAGGTGAGCTGTCCCTTGCCTCCTCCTCCTCCTTCCCTCGCGCTCGCTCACTCGCTCGCTCGCTCGTGGGCTGCATGCAGTGCGTATCTTGCTTGTGTGAGCCTAAGATGGCAGGCAGGATTAGCCGTGCTGTGCTGTGTGTGCGTGCTGTGTAGAATTCATTACATGTTGCCTAGTATTTCAGATGTGAGTATGTAAATGCTCTCTATGCCATATCATCTGGTAGCGAAGACTTGCTTTGCCTCATTACAACCTTCGTTATTTCGACATCATTTCTTTTCGGATTCATCTGCTTCTGGAGGTTTGCTTTTCATCACATTCAGAATAAGATCCTGTCTTTTTCTTTTTTGAACAAAGCCAAATAAATCCCACAAAACCCTAAAACCCAAACAAGAACAACAAAACTCTGCTACCAGATGGTGGCCCCCCTTTCTTCTTGCATTTGCTGTCTTTTAAATAATGTATGTTGTATTGTTAATTAATGTGAATATCAAATTAAACACTTGAAACTTACATGTTTATTATGCAGGTAGGAGGCCAGGTGGACTCTATTTTTAACTCCTAGGCACTGCATCGTGTGCAAGCAACACAGGTTCTCATATTGTGTTTTCAGTGCTGGGATCAGTGGTTTGATTTTCAGCAAATGTGACAGTGGCCTTTGCAGCGGTCAGCACTGAGCTTTGAACTCTCAAAGGAGCAAGGGAGGAAAAAAAAAATTCAACACACCACCTCCTCGGTTGCAGCCTCCGAGAATCCTTGGATCAGAAACTTCTTTTTTCAGTCCTGTTTTGCTGTTGATAAATTCAGCCCTCGTGATCAGAGTGCATTCAAGCTGTTCTGCGTATGATTTTTGGTGTGTGTGACAATCGTATCTAAAACTTGTGAGCAAGAAGACGGAGAAATCAGTGGGTCTCCATCGCCTTCCATAAAAATGGCCGAGTGTCTTGTTATGCTAACGCTGCCCTGAGTGACGCGCACAGGTAGGTTGGAATTTGCATGCTTTATAGATTTTTTTTTTTTTTGGAGCCATGCAGGAAAAACATTAGATGCATTAAAATGTGCTTTTCAAAATTAAAACTAAGATACTTGTAATATGTTGGGGATGGCATTAAACTGGATAGCCTCTCGTATCTAAATACTATATAAACCTAAGCATAAACAACTTATAAAGTGATTCTGCTATAAAAGTGAGATGATTTCTTTTTCAAAGAAATTTAGTTGTATGATAGGTGTGGCGCCACTAGACAAAAGAATTTTTTGAAAAGTCTGGTGATTTGGCTCAATTTTAGCTTGAAACTAAAAACAAATGGGTTTCTGAGATAATTTCAAAGAGCGTAAATAAGCTCAATAGGAACTATCAAAAAATGTTTAATCTTTAAGAAGCGGACTTTAACTGTATTGTGTGGAATATGAAAATTGAAAGTTAAATTCTTTCAAAATCATATTTTTGTCATATACAATGATAAATCCACTATTTGTATGTGCATGTAGCTGGAGGGCGGGGAGCTATCATTTTTAAAGGGAGAAATGCTAAGATTCCATGGCCCTCTTAGCAGAAATTGAGCTTCATTAAATGAAGCTGAGCCCCTAGAATGGCTGGAAGCTGAACCCTTAGAATGGCTTGTTGCAGAAATACAGTTGTGGCTGTCTATGTACCAAATCCTGGCATCTTCCAAAATCATTTCACAAGCTCTTCCCTTTGAGCCTAACCCCTCAAAAATATTTTAGTTTCAATTTAACACTGGGCCAGAACCTGTTTCCTTGGTAACCAACTCGTATTTAAAAATGCAGTAATAGATATGCACAAGAATGTATTAGAAAAGGAGACATTTGCCAAGTGAGAGTCTCACAGTTTTGTGTCCTCTCACATAGAATGTGAACTGGCTTTAGACATTTTTTTTTTTTAAAGCAGTCTTCAAGCCTTAACATCTCAACTGCATCTCTAAATCTACAGAGGCTTGCTCCATGAACGCCTTTCTCTTTCCCCTTTGTGCTCAACGCGTTCTAAATTAAGGTTTCTCCATGCGCTCTAGAATGCAGGTCAAGGTTTGTGAAGAGGTGTGCTTCCCTTCTCACGGGCTCACCAGCGCCTCTGAAACAAAAGCTTTGCAGAAATTCTAAGAATCAGCCAATGCCTCTGCTTCTACCTTCCTCAGCCCTCCATGGTAACCTCCCAGCTCAGGGTAGAGCTGGACCCAAACCCAAGCCTTCCTTCCCCATGACAAGTGCACACTGAGCCCTCACGGGAGCGTCTCTGTGGCTGTTGCCAGACCTGAAACCTCCCTCCTCAGGGAGGTGCTCCCAGGTGAAGAAGTTTGAGATTCAGAACCGTATATGTAAATAGTTGCCTGTTTTTAGCAGTCTGTTTCATTTCCTACAGTATGATCTGCAGTCAAATCTCTTAGGGGTTAAAGAGTGGTGGTTGTTTATTGTTATTGAGGCCAACTAAATTATTGTGCTTGGAATCATTCTGTGGCTCAGTTATATTAGAACGTGATTCATGTGGTGATTCGTTCTCTGGGCTTGCCACGAAAAAGCCTTCTTCCTGCAACACCTTTTTTTTTTTTTTTTTAAATCTGCTTGGGAGCCATTTTGCTTCTTGCCTGTGACTTAAAATGACTAAGTGCATTTTGAATATAGTATCCATCAGATCGCAGACCAAAGGGAAATGTCAGACTGACTCGGAATGGACTTTTATTTTAGGACCAGCAGCATTAACAGTTTCAGGAAGATCGGGCAATTGTCAGTCGCTCTTGGATAAACACAGTGAGCTCAGCATTTGTAGGTTAAAACATTTGCTGTTCAGACAGATTCTAACAGAATGTCTTCCATCTTGATAGGCCAGTGCAAATTAATCATTTTAAATGAATATGAATCTTAATTACAAGATTAGATGGATGAAATGCAGTTGCTGTTTTAACATGAATGAATGCCTGATAGCCCCCACATTCACAGAATGTCGATCCTTTTGTTTTCTACTTAAGCGTGGTGACGTCATCTTGTAGATGTTCATATGTAATGATTTTTTTAATTGACATTATTCATTTGTGTTGCTCTTGGTCATGCCTAAAAGAATTTCAAATATAATTCATAGATCCAGAAAACCAAATAAGACTGTTGGGAAATACACTGCACCATTATCACTCTAATAAATAGACCAGTGAGTGGAAGAATAATTATTATTTATGACTTTGTTGTGTGTCGCTTAGAGCGATGTTTGCAAGGCACAGAGCTTTTCTAAACTTACCCATTTACAATTATTATTGGATTTCCTGGATGAGCTGAAACGAGGAAAGCGCCCGTACTCCTTCCCGCCGCCGCTGTCTAACAGACTAGGTAGGCTTAACCCATTTACACTTTTTGGCTGAGGTGTTTGTGCCGGGCAGGCCAGAGCAGGTGTGACAGGAGAATGTGCAAACAGCTGCTTTGTTCTTACCAAGATGAAATGGGCAAATGTGTGGTTTTCTGCCTGAATGATTTATCGTATGAAATTCTCAACCCTTGTTTTTCTTTGGGGAACAGAGAAATGTTTTTCCAAGCTTGAGCTCAGTGGCAATGTAAGGCTTCATCTCTTGCTTCTACACTGACGTGGATCTAACTCAGTCTTTTCTGAGGACCCCCTGTAGACTGGCAGCCAGGCCACATTGTAGACTCGGGGCCTCTTTATTGCTTCATATGCGAGTGGGGGAAATCTAGAAAAACACTTAGTACCTTTCTCTTTATTACTAAATCATGCTAAGTAAGCCTTTGAGTTTCTGGTCCCATGTGGCTTGTTCAAACAGCTACTTTCCAAGGCTAACCATTCAACACATTTACTGAGCACCTACTGTCTACCAGGCACATTCTAGAAGCTAGAAATATAGTAATCAACAAGACAGACTGGAGCTTGCTTCTCATGTTCCTGCCTCCAATGTGGCAGGGTAGACAGCAGGGGAGTGGTAAAAAATGAACATGGAAGCAAATAGCTAACAAACACAAGAACAAGAAGGAAAAGCAGCTGGGTGCAGTAGCACAAGCCTGTAGTTCCAGCACTGGGGCTAGCCTGGGCAAGCGACCCTGTCTCAAAAACAAATAAAGAAGAACTAAAAGTTAAAAACAAACAAAACCAGCAAGGGTGATATGCTGTAGGGAGAACCACTTGAATGTTTGGTTTGGGAAAGCCTTCCTGGGGCTGTGGCACAGGAGTGGGGAGACCTGCAAGGTAAGGACGCAGCCGGGCAAGGAGAGGGGCGGGCCTGCACCATGCAGCGTTCAAGCACGAATTGCAACCATGTCTTTGTGGACCCTTCAGCCTCTTGAAGCCAGGCTTCACAGCTTCACGGTTGCTTCTGTCACAGGGAGCTCCTGATGTGAAGAAGGCAGCCCAGCCCCTTGTGGCTGGTTCTGGCCTGGCAGACACCAGATATGGCTGCCTTTGACCCCAGCAGCACCCTGAATCTACCTGGGAAGGTAGAATGAAACACTTGGCACTGCATTCCAAATAGTGATGTAATGCTGGCACAGACCCAGTATCAACTCAGTAACGGCCTCTTGGAGCAAGGAATGTTCTGGAAAGTATCTTGTTTTGTTTTTCATAAGGACTCCAGGATTTAAGCTCATGGCAAAACATTGAAACTTTGATTTTTTTTTTTCCAAAGATAAAATGCTTGAAGGGTCTACATTGCAATTGGCCAGTAAACAGCCTTTGTCTTGAAAAGCCTAACATAGTCGGGCTCTGCAGTGTCTTTGAAAGGCCTTACTGCCATCATTTTTTCTCGGTTATAGTAACAGGGCTAAGAAAGGTCTTAAGAGCCAGCTCTTCTATGCCTGTCAGGTTAGGCTGCTGATGACGAGGATCGGAGAACAGGGATGATCTGTTAGACAAGTTAAACACTATATGGTTCCTGAAAGCCTTCTGAACATTCTAGAAGCACTTTCTAAAACTGATCCGTAACGTAGCAGATTACATAGTACCCATAGAGGTGGCCTGGCTGATTCCTCATACTTCATTGGTTTTATGAAACAGCCTCCTGCACGACAAGCTTGCTCTAGTCCTTTGGTGCAGAGAATTGCCTGCCGTGGGTGGAAGGAAGAGATGCTTCAGCAATTTGGGGCACATCTTGGTGTGTTTGAGCATTTACTAAGTAACAGACACTGTTATCAGCTAGGCAAAATGGAATATGACAGGGCCCCCATGGGACTCTGTTCTCAGGTCCCCACACAGGGCTAGATAATGATATGGACAGGCACAATTACGTATCATTCCTGTTTGCAGAAAGAAAGCTTTGTTCCTGTCCCCTGATGTCCATTCTTCAGTTTACAGCAGCTCAGCCAATGTCAAGGACAGGTCTTCAGCTTCGACTCTGTTTTCTCTCACCACCTTGCTAAGACCTGTTGGCTCCTATAAGGCGCCGCCTGCCCGGCTACCCTTCTCCAAGCTGGTCTGCCCACACTGCCAGGTGACCTCAACAACGGCTGCCACTTTTGAATTCATGAGCAGATGTTAGGCTGAGAAGCCCTTGAACGCAAAAAAATTTGAATTTGTGATGCAGGCAAGATGCTTTTGCCTTTTCACCTTGCTAACGGCAAGGGGGCGGAGACGCCTGGCTCCTGACCAATCCACAGAAAGCTTTCTGGTCAGCAGGTAAACGGAACCCAGTTGCTAAATCACTCATCTTTGTTAGGCCATGTTACGTGATCTCGGCACATCACCGCTGTGGCCTAAACATCTCAGTGACCACAAAATTGCTCCCTGGTCTTGCCGCTGACTCTGCATCTTTTCCTTTAATGGCATCTTTGCGTCCGCGGCTCCTTTCTGCTAAGGGCTGGACACCAGGATTTGTGTCCACCCTCACTCTGTCAGACCTGCAGAGGGGGTTTGTTTTCTAGTACTGCTTTGTTTTTAAAAACGCCAGTCTAAATATTCTTTCTGTGTTCACGAATGCATGGAGGGCTTTCATTGTTTGCTTTACATAATAACCATCTTCTTTACCCTCGCTCTACCAAATGGGTATTTTGAAATTTCTTTTTCCTTCCGCATACTAAAATCCCTCACCAGGTCTGAGGCCTTGCTCTAATTAAGGCCTCACTCTGTGCTGCCCTGGTCCCCAACACCGAGCCTGCTGCAGAGTGCCCGCCTGAGGGCCTTACAAGCCAGTGAGATGAGAAAACAAAGGCCACCAGCTGAGAATGTGGTTAAATCCCAGAAGGGCAGCGCCCTTGTAATCCCCACCCCACCCCACCCCCTTTTCTCTTTATTTCTAGAACTGAGAAAGGGAAAAGGGGGGTTTTTAGTAGGGACAGGGGGGAACTACGCCATGGATTCAGGGGGAACTATGCCTGTATGCAGGGTTCAGGGAAGTCATATGGAGAGATGGAGAGAACAGGGTGTCATCCAGAAGGCAAAATGGGGTGGCGCCGACTGAAAGGGCAGCGCTGAGGCGGGTGTGGGGGTGCAGAAGGCTAGAAAGTGGGAACAAAGGGAGCGGCAGGCAGCAGGGACAAACGGGGGGGGGGGGGGGGAGGCTACTTTTCCCCACTCTGAAGCCAGGGGTTCAGGGTTCAAGGGAGAAAGTGGACAGGGTATGCAGTAGAGACAGAAGTCGGGTGCAGGCCGCAGGCTGGGCTGCACACAGACAAAGCTCTACGCCATTCTGTCGGTCTTTGAGCATCTCATTGACCTTGTTCCTTAATTATGCCAAGTAGCCTATGGGCCGGCACCCACTGACGGATCTCCTTAGATGTGATAAATCCTGGAGCCTCGCAAAGTCTCCAGTTCCATCCTAAGGCTCAGAATGCCAGAGAAGACCCCCTTCCCTATTGTTCTATTAGGTCTCCACCAAAGTTTAAACAAAATGAGGGGGCTTTTAGGATGTGCTGTGCCCACGTGCTGTTGGACTTCTACAGAGCACAGACTGGAGTTCTACCTGCAAGGTCTGGGAGAAGGAAAGACTGTAGCTGGAGAATTTCTCTCCAGCTCCCGCCAAGCCCTGGCAGTCCTGCAGCCCATTTATAAAATAAATACACAGACGCTTATATTATTTAAACTGTTTGGCCTAATGGCTCAGGCTTCTGGCTGTCTAGTTCTTACATCTTAAATTAACCCATTTCTATAAATCTATACCTTGCCACATGGCTCGTGGCTTACCAGTATCTTACATGTTGGTACTCATGGCAGTGGCTGGCAGCGTCTCCTGACTCAGTCTTCCTGTTCCCAGAATTCTCTGCTTGTCCTGCCTATACTTCCTGCCTGGCTACTGGCCAATCAGCATTTTATTTATACAGAACAATATCCACAACAAAAGACAGACAATGGGACCAGTGACTCAAGGACAACACAGACTTTATTTGGGAAAAGACCTAGAGGGATGTTTGTAGTCTAAGAAATCTGCCTGTTTTCCACCTACAGGCTGGGGTAGTCCTAGGGCAGAAAAGGAGATGTCCCTCTTTTGGCCCTTGGCCAGCCAATGCTAGGGGTAGCTAGAGAAATAAACTGAGCAGTGGGTTAAAGAATGTCGGTGAGCAATAAACGCTCCCATGGTGGTCAGCCTTTATTACTAGGGGTGGTCAGCCTTTATTACTAGGGGTTGGTAGGATTGGGGTGTGAGTGGGGGTAAGAATCTAGAAAAACAAGTTACTTTAGTTCTGAGAATTGTCATTTTTTTTTTAACCTAAATGGGGGGACTTTACAAAATGGTGTGACCATGGCTAACACTATCCAAAATACCTGCTGTAAGCTGCAGAGCCAAGAACTTCTCTTTCCCAAATCCATGCTTCTCTGCATTTGGCTCTCTCAAAGCCGGCCTCCTCCTTCCTCCTCTCCCTCTCTCCCTCCTTCCTAGCCTCCCCCCTCCCCCCTTTCTCTCCTCCTTTCTTCACCATCCAGCCTGAGTGGCTCCCCTTTGGTTCATCTACTGGGATCCACGAGGAACTCTGTATCAGTTTTTATTTAAGCTGGGCATGGTGCCATCCACCATTAATCCCAGCACGCCAGAGGTAGAAGCAGACAGAGTTTTCAAAGTGCAAGGCTAGTCTGGTCTACACAGTGAGTGCCAGGCCAGCCAGAGTTACAGCGAGACCCTGTCTCAAAAAAAACAAAACAACAAGAAAGAAACAAAAACAGTGAGCTGAAGCAAAGCTGAGGATATGGTACAAAGAAGGAAGCAAATTTCCCCAAGTTTTGTATTGATGAAACAAAATATGATATAAAATAATAACTATAGTAGATATGGCTGTGATTGTGTCTCTACACTACTATGGGCAATGAAATTTGAATTTCATATGATTTTCTCATCATTTAATGTTCTTCTTTTTGACACTCCTCCCACCCCAATCACTTAAAAATGTAAAACTTGGGCTGGAGAGATGGCTCAGTTGGTTTAGAGAACATAATGCTTTTGCAAAGGACCCAAGTTGGATTCCCAGAAGCCATCTTGCTCACAACTGTCTGTAACTGTAGCTCCAGGGGATCCCGTGCCTCTGGCCTCTGCAGGCACCTGTACTATGTGCATATACCGCAACACAGACACATATTATGAATACACATAATTTAAACATATTGTTTAAGCTTAAAAAATATAAAGTTATTCTCAGGCCATACGAAAATAGGTCACAGGTTAGATTCAGATTTGAAGATCAGTCCTCCCTCCCTCCCTCCCTCCCTCCCTCTCTCCCTCCCTTCCTCCCTTTATTGAGACATGATTTTCCTTTGTAGCTCAAGCTGGATTTAAACTCATGGTTCCCCTGCCTTAGTCTCCAGAGTACTGGGATTACATGCATGGATAATGATTCTGTTTGTAAATTATAATATGTTTTGGGGGTCAATTGGCCAGATTAAGCCGATATGTTTTGTTTGATTTCTAATAATATTTTTAAAAACTGTGTGTGCGTATGTGCGCGCCCCCGCATGCGCACACACATGTGGAGATCAGAGGATAACTTTGGGGGGCCCAGGGACTGAATTCAGGCTACCAGGCTTTGCAGCATGCACCTTTACCCACAGAGGTCATCCCACTGGCCCCAATGTCTAGTAATATTTCCTACTGAATGTTGTCTTCTAATTTTATTACTTTTTTCTTATAAAAACTATGATATACATACTGTGAAACAGTTAGAATATTAATGTTTTACACCTGTCATTTTAATCTTTTATCCACATTCTGTGAACATCTGAATGTTTTCTAGACACATTGTCTATTTTCCTATCTGATTACCACAGCACAAGGCATCTTATACCATTTAAAAATCTTTCACAAACATAACCTTTTAAAACTTTACTATGAAAATCTTGAACATAAATAGAAGGAAAAGGGCTTAACAAATGTCCCCTTCTTTCATGCCAAGGCCTTCATTATTTCAAAGGAAATCCCACACTTTATATCTTGTCGTTGTTTTCAAGATAGGGTCTCTAGCCCTGGCTGTCCTGGAACTCGCTTTGTAGACCAGGCTGGCTTTGAACGCACAGAGATCCGCCTGCCTCTGCCTCCTGAGTGCTGGGACTAAAGGCGTGCGCCACTAAGCCTGGCTTTCATACCTCAAATCTTTTTATCTCTGACTCTCGAGTATGGTTCTTTAAAAGAGACAAATTCTAAGAGAAAAAAATTGTCTTAGGAAGGAAACTATGTAGGGCTAAAAGAATAATGTCTGAAACTTTCAAATGATTCAGGAAGGAGGGAGAGAGGGGAGGGAAGGAGAGGGGAGGGAGGGAGAGGGGAGGGGAAGAAGGGAGGGAGGGAGAGGGGAGGGAGGGAGAGGGGAGGAAAAGACCCGCCAGCACCCTTGGCATTCTTCTGTAAGCTTGAAATATTTCTTTACAAAAGTTTTTGAACTGTAGATTATTGAAAACATGTATAGCTGCAGGGTCACACCATACTGTCAAGTGCCACCACATACCTTAGGCAATTATGAATTTGTCCAGTTAGGTCACTAAACAAGCAAGCACAATTCCAAGTCAATTCCACAGTCATTCCGCACTACAGTGGATTTCATTTACTCCACACACTTCCCTCTTTCTCTTCGGTCCTTGCTATCTCTATTTAAAAGAAAAAAAAAGTCGTGGCTTTCTGTCACAGAGATGTCCTATAAATTGACAGTCTAGGGTCAAAGGCTTGGTCAGATTCCGACTCTTTCTTTTTATTTATTTATTTTTTGTTTTGTTTTGTTTTTTGAGACAGGGTTTCTCTGTGTAACAGCCCTGGATGTCCTGGAACTCCCTTTGTAGCCCAGGCTGGCCTCAATTCACAGAGGTCCACCTGCCTCTGCCTCCCAAGTGCTGGAATTAAAGGCTCAGCCACCACTGTCAGGCCTTCCCCCACTTTTTTTTTAAGGGGTAGGGTCAACGTCTCATCTGTCTTGCGTGAAAAGCCTGATTTGGGGTTTCACTGGACTATCCCGTTTCCACTAACAGTTAACCTGGGTCTGGTAGCAAGCGCTCAACTCTCAATTCCTACTCTGGGTGGAACAGGAATCCTCCTGTAGGTCAGGGCCACATCACTTAGGCTCTCAATTCCTACTTTGGGTGGAACAGGAATCCTCCTGTAGGTCAGGCCACATCACTTAGGACAGGCATTTTCACACATTTCTCTGCCAGGTACCCAAAGGTATCTGCACGTTGACATCTCAAGTCTAAATGCCTGGACAGAGGCTATCGTCCGTGTCAACACAGCATCACATCCCCAGAAGCCCTTCAGGAATGTGGTGTAGATAGACGATAGAATGATAAGGATGCGGACAGTCTGAGAGGCTTAAAGGGGGGGACCTAGTTAGAACTGATAAGGGGCGATGTTGGCTATAAACTGACAGAGTTGGGAGAGAGCTGACTTGGGGGGATGACTTTCGTGGGTTTAAAGAGGCAACATTTTAGTCTTTTTTTTTTTGTTTTTGTTTTTGCTTTTTTTGATTTTTCGAGACAGGGTTTCTCTGTGTAGCTTTGCGCCTTTCCTGGAACTCGCTTTGAAGACCAGGCTGGCCTCGAACTCACAGAGATTCGCCTGACTCTGCCTCCCGAGTGCTGGGATTAAAGGCGTGCGCCACCACCGCCCGGCCATTTTAGTCTTTTTAGTTGCTATCTTGAAGCCCTATAAAGAAAAAGGGATAGTCAGGGCTAAACTGCCCCCCAGTCTTAATCAGAAAGCACATGCAATTTAGCAGAAATCCTGTGGGAATGAAATGAGACAGAAAACAAAGACAGCTTCCTGGATGAGGCCGAGGAGCCGGGCAGCAAAGATGCGCAGACAGAAGTTTAAGAAGAAACTTAAAGTCTTAGATTCCTTTTTTCCTTTTTACATGCATTGAAATGGAAATTACCACAAAGAAAACACCCCAGGTAGTTATTTTAGAAAAGAAAATTTCTGTAAAGAAAACCTTTTCAGTAAAGTGTATATGCTAAGGTGGAATGTTTCTGGAAATTTCCAGATAGTTCCCCATACTCAGAAGGATGATTGAGACAGCCTGGTTATGAGAGAGGATGGAAAATTTTGAGGGACTGGATGATTACGTAAGTTTTAGGCTACTGCTGTGATAGTTTAGTTATTAGTAACAATTTAAGGAAATCTGTTTGCTTTTGGAGAGACATTTCGCTCCCTAAGAAAGAAATGCAACTGTTTGTGAATGCCCTGGTAGAGGTGAGGAGCCGTTCACATGCTAAGACACTTAAGAAAGCCCGAGCCGAACTTCACTAGTAACAAACTGTTGATAGCATCTGATCAAGACACCTCCCAGAACATGTTAGCGAGGGGAGAAAGTGGACCCTGGAGTCCGACCTGGGTCCAGTCCCACATGACCCTAGCAGATCACCCGTGGAAAATCACTGCAAACAACAACCAACATCCTAAAGTTAACCTTCACTATTAACACTCACACCTGCTTGAAATTAGAGAGCACTTTTCACACGTATTATTTAATTCTATTAAAAAATGGAAACAAACAACACCCAGGAGGTAGGCATTAATACTAAAACTCGCTGCATGTCAGACACCAAAGCTGAAGGTCAGAGACGTGGCCTTATAGCAACAAACCTGGGCTGGCAACACAGGCAGGCTGAATCCAAAAGGCCCAACTGCCTTGCTCTCCTTCACCTCCTTCCTACCTGCCAATCACAGGGAATCACCAACAGCAATATGGCTTACAGACTCTTCTATGAACATCAGTTTTAAAGACATTTTTAGTTTTCAAAAGCCTCAATGGAAACATACAAACATGCAATTAGACCCTGAGTTTCTTTGGTTTTGTTTTTAAGGTTGGAATCCACCATTACCAACAAGTTAGCTCAGGTTTTGTGGAAGTTCTCATTGGCAGTTATGTAGACAAAAACATTTCAGGCTTTTTTTTTTTTAAGGGGAAGATGAATCATTGCTTAATAAATGCAGTTTAGTGGAGCTGATCTTTCTGAACACTGGCCTATGGAGAGAGAATAAAAGAGTTCTTGGCATTGAGAAGGCTAAGAACTGCTCATTACATGTTTATGCATGTTACTCAACCCGTCAGCCTTCACAACTCTGTGTTTTTAAATGACACCATTCTTTCCTGCATCGTTTAAGATGCTTTACTTTGCATATACTATTAAAATCTACTCAACTCACCCAAATGGTCACATTCCTAAGGCTTGGTCAGGAATCGGGGTGCATAAATAAAGGGGGAAACACTGTATTCCAGGAAAATACCCTTTTTCAAAATCCTAAGATGTAGCCTGGGAGTGAGCCTTTTCCAAAGGAAAAAAAAAAATGAAAAGACTCAATGCTGGATGATTCAAAACAAAAACACCTGCACCCAGGTGTGCATGAGGCAGTAAGCGCCACACAAGCACGGCCCGAGTTGGTGGAGGAAGGATGCCAGCGGGCAGTCAGCGGCCTTTATTTGAGGAAGAGGGTCCGCTCTTTGGGGTGAGACAGTTCTTACACCATGTTGGGAAATAATCTAGGCCTCCCCTGACAGCCATGGGAAAGCACAGGTGACAGCCTGTCCCTGAGAATTTGGTGCGGTGTCGAACTGCAAAGGACTCGGGTGCGCGAGGCCTGCGGTGCGCCGGGTGGCCAGGGCCTGCTGGGTGACCGCGCGGCGCTGTCCCCGCCGGCTCCGCAGTGGTGGCGCCGGGGCCCGGAGCCTCGCGGCCCGCAGCGCCCCTGGGGCCTGTGCGAGGTCTGGCCGCCCTCCGGCCTGCACCGGGGGTGGAACGGGCGTCCCGGCCCAGCCGCCGGCGTCCATTTTCTGGGCGGCGCTGCGGCCGGACTCGCAGGTCCGGAAGCTCCATGGACCCCGCGGGAAGCGCGCGGGCGGCGGAGCCCCGTAAGTGCCCCCGGGGCCCGCGCGTCTCCGGGAGGGAGCCGGGAGCCGGTGGGCAGCGCTGGCGCCGAGCTGCAGCGGCGGAGGCAGAGCCGGCCGGCCGGGCAGCCTGCGTCCGCAGGTGGAGCGTCCCGCCCCACCAGGCCCAGCTGCAGGGGGGAAGCAGGGCGGAGGGGGGGGTGACTGACGCGCACCTGGGGCTCGGGATTGCCGCACCTCCCCTCCCGTGGAGCGCGGACCCGAGCCGCGTCCTGACCCTACCGGATCGTGATGAGATCCTAGTGCGACACCAAGCCCCTGAAATTGAACCGGACGTGCAAAGGCAGGGCCCTGCCCCCAGGGGGGTTGCAGCCTCGGCCTCCTGCTCCTCCTGCAGCCGGCGGTCTGTTGGGATAACTCAACAGCCCGCCGCCCTTAGACACTTCTTTGCAGGTTAGCTGATAAATAGCCTGAGATTTTTAACCTATCCGCGGTTCCGCTCTATAACTCCTGCTTCGCTGTGGGTAAGTGCCTGATTCCATGCTGGACTTTGGGCCTGATTGAAAATCCCTTCTAAATGATAAGCGTTTTTGTACTACTGTATACCTATTGGAAAGGTTAAAGACTGTTCTAACTGGGAAGCTCAAGGGCTCGCTCGGGTTCTCGTGGCCGGAAAGAATGGGAGTTTTGTTGTGGTTCCAGAGAAACTTACAGTGACTAACTGTAGCTAAGATCAAAGAACAGAGTTTTTGTTTTGTGACAGGGTCTCACTAAGGAGCCTAGAATGTGCAGTATGCATGCATCCCAGGCTGGTTTCGAACTTATAGCCGTCTGCTGACGGCTAGGATTACAGGCTTCTACCACACTGTCTGACAAACCAATGTTTTTCCAAGATCAAAAACGCATTAGTAGAATCCCGTTGGTGGGTCATTGCTGAAATTTTTTTTTTTTTAAAGATTAGAATATATAGTACGGTAGAAAAGACTTAAAAAAAGAGTAAGCATTGCACATCGTAAAGATGAGCATTGTCTAATGAAGCCTCTGGCTTATATAATGTAATCTGTAGAAAAAAATGGGTCACTGTCAAAAAGCCTTTAAGACCCCAACTTAGTGTTTTGGGGCACAGGTTTTGCGTTCAAGTCAACCTGGATTTGAGTCCCAGCGCTCACTTAACCGTATGGCCCCCAGCAACAGGTTCATGGCCGTCTTTGCAGCTGTAAAATGGGGAAGTGTTCCCTACAGCTGAGGGGTATTACAGAGATTGCCCCTCCACTGGCTACACTTGGTGCAGTCCTTGACTTACAGGAGGCGCTCCACATATACTAACTGCAATTACTTTTGTGGCTAAAATATCGAATCCTAGAAACTAGTCATGAAACGCTGCACTTTTGTCTTCTCTTAGATCTTGATGTGGAGGAGATGGAAGACTCAGAACCAAGGATTTCCAAGTGATTTCTGCCAAGGCACGGAAACCAACTCTGTTAAGGCTGGTCTGTTCTGACTGAGGTAACTAAAATGTGTATCTTTCCTTACTCTGCATGAAATAAGAAATGGCAGTTTTTGAAAGACTCCTAAAGAGGTCTGAATCATGATCTCGACCTGCCAGGTTTGTGTACTGCAAAATTTCCATGACTCTTAAGCAGTCTGCTGTTAAGGACGCCTGGTGTGCCTGCCAGGCCCCTGTGGTGAGCGAGAACTAGAAAACAGGGCTTCAGGACAACTGGCTTCTCGAGTTCTGCTGTTAGCTTTTATGAGAGCTTTCGTCCATGTCTTGATAGATCTGTGGCTTCCTCAAGTCGTAAGGACCCCAAAACGTGACAGACGCTTATAGAGAGTTAACATGAGTTTTTCTTGTTACCCCTAGTGGGTTGAGGTCAAGGCAGGACTGTAGTTCCCAGAAACACAGCCAGCCTCTGCACTGGCTGTAGGGTGAGCCCCTGCTAGCTGTAGAGTGTACAAGCGTGAAGACATGCTTGCAGGTCTCACACAGATGCATTGGCAGCCTAGCACACTGAGCTCTACCTTGGAGGCGGTTACAAAGTCCTAGGTGGTGACAGTAACAACTACCATTTGTCAAACGGTTGCATGTCTTTATGTGCCAGGCAGTACGTTAATAATTTACTCCCCAACGGTACCGAGAGTCGAGGAAGAAGAAATTTAAAGGATTGAAATGGAAAATGGTGGCAGGTCATGGGAGGCTTTGCAGCTAGCTCATCCTTTATGGAGTGTATTTTGTATACACAACAGTGCTTTGCTAGGGCCACGCAGTTCACAGTTAAATGTCTGTCCTCCAGAAGCTTGCAGTCCAGAGAGGCAGGGGCCAGATCCCTCGGTCATGACTCTTAACAGCTGCTCCAGCAGCCAGGTAATGCCATCTGACACAGAAACAGACTGCAGGAATGGACATTTCAAAGTTCTTGCTTTTCAATTCGGGTTTTCATTCTTTTCCACTCTTTTTTTTTTTTTTTTTGGTTTTTCGAGACAGGGTTTCTCTGTGTAGCTTTGCGCCTTTTCCTGGAACTCACTTGGTAGCCCAGGCTGGCCTCGAACTCACAGAGATCCGCCTGACTCTGCCTCCCGAGTGCTGGGATTAAAGGCGTGCGCCACCACCGCCCGGCCTTTTCCACTCTTAATACCTCTTAAACGTATGCTTTCAATTTATAAACAATCATCAGGCCTCTGGATTCATTTATCTTTTTATTGAACTTCTCTGAGATTCTTGGGTATTCAAAAAAGGTTATTATGATTTTATAATTATATTAGTCATGTCCAGGCTTTTAGCAAGGATTTATTTGTCCAGCTGTCAGTGATTTTTCTGTTGGTAATCAACTTCAAGCATGTTGGAGATTGACTTATGTCATTTTCATTTTCAAACTCTTAAAATTGAACTTGAAATTTCTCATTTTTCCATTCCTGTCCCTTGCAATGGAGGCCTTTTTTAATTTTTATGCATAGCCCATAGGCGGGGAGGAGGAGATGCAGTCTGACGAGAGAACTTTTTGATTCAAAACAATCTCTTTTAGCTCTGTAGACCAAAGGACTGTGGGCATTCTGAAATAAAGCGGTTGAAAAACGCAAACACTTTTGTTTGATTAATGCGGTAGAAAGCCAAAAGGCAGCCCCAGGAGCCGCATTAAGCACTGGAACTCAAATTGCATGAACTGACTGCCACTTGTTACAACATAGGTCTCCTATAAAAACAAGTGAGACCACGAATGTGCACGTGGTTTGTGCACTTTATGAACTTCTATAAATGTTATGCAGCAAATATTTACCAAGTAGCTGCCGTAAGTATGACCCAGCTAGAGGGACTGGAGAATTCAGCAGAAAAACAAGTGGCATGTCCCTCTCAGACTGTTAATAGAGCTGGAAAAAAAAACCAACAAGAAATATACATATACAGACATACATACACACTCTGTGTGTGTGTGTGTGTGTGTGTGTGTGTGTGTGTGTGTGTGTGTGCAGACAGTAAATATAAACAGAAATCATTCTGGTAATTTGAGGAAGCATTTGAAATAGGAGTAGAGGAAGACTGAGAAAGCATGGAGCATATTCTGTGAAAAGGATCGAGTCCAGTTGAGTTAGAACTGGTCTATACAGGCGTCCAGGGAGAAACAGAACTGGAAAATATTTGTTGCTGAACAATAATGGTCTTGGATGCCAACTAGGAAATTGGAAGGTGTTAATCAATGGTGTCCTTAAGGCTCTTTGAACAAGGAAATGTCATGGCTGTGCAGTGGGAGCCTGCTGTCATGCATTGCTTAGAGGAGGTTTCGGAAGAAAGCTGATGCAGTCCACCAAGAAAAGGGGCTGGCCCCGAGTGACGGTACTCAGTCAGGGTTGCCAGTGGTAAGATGAGAGGAAACGACCATCAGCTGTCTCACTGGAGAAGGAGCTGGCACAGCATTCCCAGAGCCATGGTACCATGGTGACCCTGAGAAGGAGGCGACAAATATGGGTGTGAAGCACCGAAGCTGCTGTCTGTCACCCAGATGGGGCTCAGGACCCCATCGGAAGGCCAGTTCAGGAGCTATTGGTGTACAGGAAAAAAAAAATGAAAAGATGAGAGAAGAGGTTTTCCATTAGACTATCAGAAGAAGGTGACTGAGTATTGAGCTTTTTAAGAAAAAAAAAAAAATGACCTGGGAAGACGGAAGCCTGTCAAGATAGCAAAGAACCTCAAAGGAGCATGTTTCTAGAAGCCTCTGGAACATGGCTGTCACTGGGCTCTAGAGTCAGAGGGATGGGCTCAAGAACATGAGATTGACAAGCGGTGTATTGTGTGTTTGTGGGCCTTTTCTTCTGCAAGGTAATGTGGTTTGCACAATGAATATTAAGTGCTTTCATTTGCATAAGTTTATAGCTTGCACAAATCAAGAATAAATCTTGCATAAATCACTGACCCTAGCATGTTCCCAAACATACTTCTCATTACTAAAATTCAGGCTGCTAAATGTGGTTTTTTTTTTTTTTTTTTGGTTTTTTCGAGACAGGGTTTCTCTGTGTAGCTTTGCGCTTTTCCTGGATCTCGCGCTGTAGACCAGGCTGGCCTTGAACTCACAGAGATCCGCCTGCCTCTGCCTCCCGAGTGCTGCTGGGATTAAAGGCGTGCGCCACCACCGCCCGGCTAAATGTGGTTTTGATAGCGGTGTTAACACTGTATTCCATTATCAGCAGAGAAACCAGAGAATCTCTCCTAAAAGAATGAATTAAAAAACAACTTTCTGTTGTTGCAAAAAGTTTCTAAAAGTAACTTAACTCCGTTGCCTTTTACCGTATATCTATTAAACAGTGTGTCTATTTTTCTGGGCATATGAGCTTAATGCAATGGAATGAGGGTACTGGAGTCAGATAAACCTAGTCCCACGAACTAGCTGGGCCGTTTTCCAGACTGGTGACTTAAGCAAAGCCCCTGTAAGCCTGAGTTTTTCCATCCTAAGCTTATATTGGTCTATTTTGAAGCTTTGAGTGGTAGTTTGAACAGTAATTACACCATGGTAGACAACTGATGAATGATGGTTCCTTTCCCCTCACAGCTGTGTGCACAGATGTAAATGTATGCTATGGTGAATCTGCACAGGAAGCTGTATCTCCCTGGTTCATTGTAATGTATTTATTTTTCCCGTTACTGTTCTGTCCTGCGTGTGTTGAAGTGACCAGGAGTTTAGTATGGATCAGACTTCACCAAGGGCCATCTGGAGAGATGGCCCTAGTGGTTAAAAGCGTTTGCTATTCTTGCAGAATCCTTGGTTTTGCTTCCCAGCACCTACATGGCAGTTCACAAGGGACTGTACCTTCAATTCCAAGGGATCTGGTACCCTCTCTGGCCTCCACACGCACCTAGGTATGCATGCAGGGCACACACATCCATGCAGACAAAACACTCGTACACATAAAATAAAAACAAATCTTTTAAAGGAAAATTGTTAAAAATAAACAAATGAATAAATAAATAAATTAAAGGACTCCCCCTGGGTACCTGACTGAAATGTAGACTTCTGGGCCCTGAGAGTCTGTCTGATTCAGTAGGTTTGGGGTGGAGCCAGGGAATCTGTGTTTTAAACGAGAATTACCATGACCACGGATGAAGATTACCAAATGGCAATTCCTAGGAAGCAGAAGAAAGAATAAGCCTGACATTTGATGTGCTGGTTCAGATCCTGTTTCCCTTAGAGATGTGTCTGTGCTCAAAAGCTGCTTCCTTGTGCCATCCATGTCGATGGATCCTATTTGTAATCACACTGAAATAGGGTCCCGGTGCTCATGGGATGCCATTACCCCACCCTCCGTTGCCCTCTGCAGTGTCCCACAGTCCCCTTCCCAAACACCCGTGTGTTTGTGGGACCCCAGAAGCCTCTGATCCGCTCTGAGAGGACGGTGATTGCCTCCTAGATGTAAATGAGGATTTCCTCTTTTAAAAACACACCGCACATTCTGCTTGAACACACATCTTCTGGTCTCGTGGTCCATGACGTGACCCATGACTCCAGTAGCCATCTTCGTACTGAATCACCCGTGTGTCTGATGGAAGTGTCACCGTCACACCCTCTGGGTACTTGCCGTTGAATCACACCCTCTGTATGTGTTCACCCTTCCTATGGCTTAACTGAGTTTCACATTTGCTTTCATGGGAAACGATGGGAGGCCCACTCTGCTAACGCGCGCACGCGCGCGGGTGACTGAAGGGCAGCCCGAGTGGACTTGTTCCCAGGCTGGGCACTGGAGCCCTGGCTGTCCTCGGGGCCTGTGCTAACTGGAGTGAAGAAAACAACCCTGACCTCCAATGTTTTTTCCTATCAAGGTCTAGTGACGCTGGAGTGTCTTTAGGCCCTGTTCACTGTGAGTTGACTTTTTGCACAGATGTACTCTCAGTCACCTGGAAGACACATCCTTTCCTAAACAGAAATATACTTCTGAGTGAATTCTTACCCTGCCTTGGTATCTCTTTAATTTCTCAGCATTTGTCTCTGTCTTTTTCATTTTGCATTTTTTTTAGGAAACCAATTAAAAGAGGTTTTTGTTTGTTTTTTGTTTTTTTGTTTTTTGATAGGATCTGAGTGCGTTGAGACTTTATGAGTTTCTGGCGAAATGCGTTGCACTACTCTTCAGAAATACTCGTCGGCATGGTTTTCTTCTTTTGTAAAGTTTAAATGGGAGTCTTTCTTTTAATCCTAACAACCATCTTGCCTTAAGAATAACGTGATTTTCCCACGAGGCTCCCTTGCTCAGGGAGATAGTAAAAGCTCTGGTGGTTAGTTACTGTGGCATTCAGCAAACAAATACTTTGGGAAGCAAGATTTACATTCCTGGTGGAAAAAGAAGGCGCTCTGTGTCTGGAGTGAGAGTGTCCCCAGAAGGTACCCTGGTTGTCGTGTGCAGGTCCCAACCCGGTGGCCATTTTCTGTACGAGTCCAGGGTGGAGCTCCACCCACTGTGCAGCCTGGGAGTGGATTTCTAAAATGAAAGCACAGGCAGAAACTGGCGTAAGGAGCATAACCTGTGTTTAGATTATTTTTAGATGAGTATGCTTAAGCACAGTTGCTCTAAACAGCATGTTGTTGGCTTTTTATCTGTGGTGGATGTGGGGAGTTTTATGGTAGATAAATTCTCCCTAAAACATGTGAACAAGGGAACTATTTAAATACCCAGAGAGTGCCAGAAAGATGCATTCTGAGTTTTGTTGTTGTTGAGAGAAGGTCCCTCAGTGTAGCCCAGGCTAGCTTCCAACTCATAATCTCCCTGCCTCGGCCTCCCCAGGGCTGGGAGTACAGGCTTTTGCCATCACACATATCACACCTGATGCATTCTGCTTTAATGAAAGTAATTTCAGGGTGAAATTGGCAAACGCCACCCAAATGTAGTTCTTCATAGTCTTCTACTCCCGGCCATTTTTTTCCCTGTTGATTTCCTCGGTCTAGACGATTCTACCTCCATTTGTAGGCTGGCCAGAGTTTCCGTAGCCTTTCCATAGTTGAAAAGCCGTGTGTGTCCTCTTTCTCAGACCTTCTGTGTGCTTACTCAGCACGTCTACAAATCACCCAGACTTCCCAAGCTCTAGGCCAAAGTGACTTTCACAGCCCCAGGAGGCCTCAGAGGCCATGCCACCATACCTGGCCTCTCTCCAGGGATCACGGTGCTGCTGACAGTGGCTGCAAACTGGAAACATGGAGGAGGAATTGTGGGAAATGCGGGAGATGGAAATGTGTGTATAGAGAAAGTATGAACATCTGGGGTTCAGCCCAAACAGAGGGCTCTGTACATTGGCACCATGTGTCTAGAACTCCGTGGGAAACCACAGCAAATGTGAGGTGGTCGGTGGAAGGTAGAGAGGAGGTGAGAGCCCAGCCAGGCAGAATCACCAGTCATCCTCCAGGAAGTCCCAGTGACCACTCAGACTATTCTCCAGACCGAGGGGGTCAGCCTGTGTCTCCATGGCGTCTCTAGAGAGGAAGCTGGCCTCCAAGCATGGGCTTCTTTTGTTCGATGGAGCCGTCCTGGTTTGTGTCTCAGTGGATACGCTTTGTTACTGTTTTGTCCCATTGTCTTGAAGCTCCGACTGCCAGGCTCCATACTCATGGTCTGTCATTTTGTCCTTGTCATATTAGGACACAGTGGTGTACTGGAATGATGTCAACTCGGAGTCCTCTAACACAGTGCTGAGCTAAATAAAGGCCTGTGTGTTACTCAGCCGTTACTGTTCCCTATTATACCACCAGCCGAAGATGAGTATGGGCCTCTTTTAAAGGGAGGGTGGGTCGATCTGATGGGTTGGTCACCTCTTGCAGCTTGAGTAGACCCCATCATGAAAACACACAGATCGAAGTGAGGAGTTTGCTCCCTGCACACTGCCTCCCAGGATTCATGTGTTGAGAAGTTTCCCCATAGGAACAGAGTGAAGGGATGCTGAAGAACTGCTGTGTCCCCCAGATGCATTCCATGCAGGGAGATAATATGAGCATTAAGTGTGGGCTAATATAAGAGGATAGGGAGTAGTTGGAATGTGGCAAGCCAGAGGGCACGAGACCTTTTATTAAATTATTAATTATAAATAATTAAAGATTTATTTATTTATTTAAAAAGATTTATTTATTTAATGTATGAGTGCTTTATCTGCATGTATGCCTATGTGCCAGAAGAGGGCATAAGATCTCACTAGAGATGGTTGTAAGCCACCCATGTGGGTGCTTGGAATTGAACTCAGGACCTCTGGAAGAGTAGCCAGTGCTTTTAACCTCTGAGCCATCTCTCCAGCCCTAAGATTTTCTTTTTAATTATATGTATGTGCATGGGTATGTACATGTGAATGTAGGTACCTACTTATACCCGAGGAGTCTGATCCCTCTGGAGCTGGACTGAGAGGTGGTTGTAAGCCTCCAGATGTGGGTGCTAGGAACCCAACTTGGGTCCTCTGCACAAGCAGTACCTGCTGTCAACCACTGAACCATTTATCCAGTCCCAAGACTTTTGAATAACACTGTGTGAACTTAAGAGATTAGTATGCAGACTGCTGTCAGTTGTGGATTATCCTATCTCCTGTCTGAGTCCACCCATTAGGGTCGCCACAGTGGCAGCCTGTACCGACCTTTTCTGTGACTCACTGGGCCCAATTCAAGGAAAGCTAATGGCCCTTGACCTTTCCTTCCCTGTGTCTCAGCATATAAATCACCCACTTCGTATGTAACTATGCCCATTTCATGTGGGCAGAATAACTTTCTGGGAAGTCTGTAGCCGAAAACAGCACATATAGTTGTGCTGTCTAGAGAAGCATCAGGTATCTGTGGCAACCTTTGTTAGGCTGCCAGTACTAGGTGAAACAGGAGGAACCCATCAGAGGAAATCCCTCCTTATCCGGGACAGCACTCCCAAGGCAGCAGGATGGAGCCAAGCCTAGCATCAGATGATGGGTACCAGCAAAGGACAGCAGGCATCTTCTGATGTGAGATTTAAGGTGTTGACTTAACTCAGCAAGGATGTTTACTAAACTGTCAAGCAACAGCTTTCTAAGTTGTCCTGGAATTGTACGAATGGTCCCCTCCCCTTCTATTAACACTTTATTGACCTTCATCCTGGAGTTTGAAATGCCTTCCCTTTCTCAACACCTTTTAGCGATTCCCATTTTCCTCTTGGTGGTGAGTGAATCATGATGTGTGTACAGCATTCAGCACAGAGACTGGCACATAGAAAGTGCTGAGCAAATGTTAGCTTTGATATCACTGGCTTTGTCATCATCTCCATCAGAGCTATTACCACTTCACCAGAGGCAGGGCAACTCCATTTCCTTAGACCCCATTTAACCCACTGGTGTAGGTCAGGTGCCCCCATCTCTATTAGACGTGAGTGAAGACAGAACACACGTATAAGAGAGTACTCCAGAATCAGTTCTCTTTATTTCACCCACTTTTATTATAGTTATCAGTCTTGTTTGGGGATGCTGGAGTTAGTAAGGCAAATTTCTGCCATTCTGTAAGGGGGGGGGGTGCGGTTGTGTCAAGTGGGGTCACCAGTAGGGAGCCAGAATGTAGTTGTTCTAAGGAATTTGCTCCAAGATGTGTTGACAGATGAGAAGCCACCAGACAATGCAGTGAAGGCATGCTGTTTGTTCCTCAGCATGGTTTTGGACTGGCAGTGGGGACCTAACCTGAGATCCTTGCCTCCCACACTACCCCAGACCCACTAGATGGAAGAATGCACCTAAGATTCCCCTGATGCCTGTGAGTCTAAACTTTGGGGGACATTGCCATACACAGACTGGCTCGTGCAGACAAGCCTGCCAGCTTGCTAACTAGACCATGCTTGAGGACAGTCTTGGAGGGTGTGGGTTGGAGTCTGCTTTAGTAATGCATGCTGGAGAATTGGATTCTCAGTAAGAACTGAATTCTGAAGATGGCTATAAGTCTCAAAGAAGAGAAATTTCTGTCTAAAGGTATAGAAAACCTTTTCTGTGTGTCTGGGAAGTAACATAAATGGTTAGAATGAGATATTTTACTGGAGGAATGTGTATCACTATAGAGATGAGGGGTGAGCTGCTCCCTTTGAAAGGGTTTGGAGTGGTAATAGGTAGTGAGAAGGGAGTCAGAATCAACTCCAGTGTTGGTGACTAGCAGTATTGCTTGACCCTAAAGAAACATCTTGAGTCAGAAATAATCCCATTCAGCCATGGTGGCTTGTCCAAACTTCACAAGGGTTGGGAGAAGAGAATGTCACTGTTTTAGAGAGGAAATCTGAGCTTCGTATCAAATTAATCCAATTTAGAAAACGAACCAAGTCTCCTCGGCCCTTCAAAGTTCTTGCCTACATTTTGAAGGTGCCATAGTCATAGTGGCTCTGTTAACTTGTATACTGTTTTCTTGTAGTACTTTTAGGTGGCCCTTTGCCCTGATGCTTAGCAGTATGGGGTCTCTCAGTCAGTGCCAGTGAGGGCTTGGAAGTGCCGCTGTGTATATAAAGGGTCCCTGCAATGGTTTTATTTTTTTCTTCTCTGTCAACTGCTAGGAAACTCACCTTGCAGGTCCAGATCCATGCCCCTCTCCCACTCATCCATATGAGTTATTGCCTTGATGGTTTTACTGGGTTGAATGGTGAGGCCTCCCGAAAGATAATGCCTACAACCCAGAACCTGTGAATGGAACCTCATTTGGAAAAATGATTTTGCAGATCATCATAATTAAGGAACTTAAATGAGACCATCCTAGATGATCAGGCAGGCCACACAGAAGAGAGACATAGACATAAAGAAGAGAAAGCCCAGAGAAGACAGAGGCAGAGGTGGGGGTCCTGCAGCCATAAGCCAAGGAAAAGTGGCAATCACCAGGCAGAAAGGAAGGATCCTGCCCATGCTCCACACTCTTCAGAGAGATCCTGGCCTTGTGAGCACCCCAGTTGGACTTCTGGCCTCCATGTTGTAGAGAATGAAGTAGTGTCAAGGGTGTTAATTTGTTATAGCACCCTTAGGAAATCAGTTTAATGCCCCAAGCTATCCCTGATCTAAAGGCACCTGGGCATCTGTGAAATTCAGATTTACTCCAGGCTATTCCAGCTCAGAGTGACAGCAAGAAACAGTTTTTAATAAGGCTCCCCTGGTGGCTCTGGTAGGTCTGCCTGTCCCTCTCAAACTCCTTTGGGACTGTTCTTTAATGCAGTTGTGTTCCTTGGACAAAATCCATGACCACATTTGCAGCCCCCACCCCATGTCAGTACACTGCACAGTGTCCCCCAGCAGCCGAGTCCACTATGGCTGTCTAGATTTAGAGAGGCACCTGCCATTCCCACAGGCTACTTAGAGCCACGCTTCATTATCCTCCTCCACACTGGCTCTTTTATCTGGGATCCCTGCCTGTTAATGGCTAGTCAGCCATTCTTTCCTCTCTCCTCTAATTTCCAATTAGGAGATTCTCCCACCCAGATAGCTTTCAAGCCTTTCTCTTCTCTCCACTATCTTGTTAGTGCTAAAATCTTTGGGGCTAGAGGAAAAGTCTAAGTCCTTATGGCATTGACACTCCCGTCTGGGGCCCTGCCATTCTCCCTCCACATCTCCCATCAGGCCCTGGGAAGCAGCCACGCCCTCTGTCTATCCCTCTTCAGATGTGACATTCCATTTCCTGACTCTGTGTTGCTCAGTCCTCTTCCAAGAGTTGAATGCTGTTTCCCCTCTTGAGTCCTCCAGGATTTAGCTCCTTCCCCTTTTCTGAGTTCCCCAAACTAATCTTGAGGCTCCCTCCTCCTCAGCCCTGGACACCTATGAGCGGCTTCTCTAATCACCATATAGGGTTTGTGCAAGTCCATCAATTCCATGAGATAGCTCCTCTAGGAGATGCCCTGTAAAGAAATCAAGGAGTCCCAAGGCCAAGAGGAGGAAATAGCTCCGTTTCCTTGAATCAATATTGTCTCAGATACTTGTTAGTAAAACAAACAACTTCGTGATTTTAGGGAATGCATTGAAAATGCATTACTAGTCGGGCGGTGGTGGTGTACGCCTTTAATCCCAGTACTCAGGAGGCAGAGCCAGGCAAATCTCCGTGAGTTTCAGGCCAGCCTGGTCTACAGAGCAAGATCCAGGGCAGGCTCCAAAGCAACACAGAGAAACCCTGTCTCAAAAAAACCAAAAAAAAAAAAAAAAAAAAGAAAAAAAAAAAGAAAAAAATGCATTACTAGTAATATGTTATAACATTGACTGAACATTTTCTTGCCAAGGTCTATTTTTAACATAATTATCATAATCCTCCTGGATATTGCTGTCATTTTACAGAACAGATTAGACAAAATGCTGTGGTCAGGTAATGAAGGACAACACAGCAGAATAAAGAAGTGAGCACATGATCTGTAGTTTGGTGATGACATACAGGTTGGCCAGCAAAAATTTAAAAATGCAGCTAGTGATAATGCAGACTCTGATGTAAAATATGCCCAGGAATCAAACATGCTAGTCAAAAGGAGATGGTGGTTTATGTTTACTAATGTTGAGATCACACACACAAAAAAATATTTTTGAAACACAGAGCCACATGACCAAGACTGATTCCCATCCTTGCCAATTATAAGCTGTCTGGTGCTAGAACTTCAATCTAACTCTCCGGAGCCTTGGTGTCTCTTTTTTGGAATGGAAATATCATTTCATAGCCACAAGGACATCATGTGAAGGAAAATGAGTCGGCGTGTATGAAAGTGACTTGTAAATGAGACAGGACCAAACAGTATGAATATGGCTGGGTGCTCTTGCCTTTGTTCTGTGTTTGAGTCTAGAAAGGAGTCCGGATGGGGAGGGAGGTATTCTGCTTGGTAAATGGGCATGGGAGCCAAAACAGTGGCAGGCTATCTGAATTCCATAGCTAGGCAGGGAACCAGGCTGCTGGGAATGGGTTTGGGAGAACGGAGGAGAACGGAAATTAGTCAAGCAGTTATTGGAAGAGTGAGTAGACAAAATGAAGCTTTTGCACTCAGTCCCCTGTAACAAAAGACCAGGCCTGAGCTGTACGTCACTAGCTCCAGGAAGGGTGAAATCATGCTCTCTCCTTCTGAGGCTGTTCCTTGCAGCTCTGTAGCCTTCTGGATCTGAAGTCAAGAACTCACTCACATCATGTTCTTAGTTCTTGATTCTGCATGCAGTAGGGTTCGGAGCTGCTGCTCAGGGTCTCATGCTGGCTGTGTACCTCCAGCCTCCTCTTTAGGAAGGAGACTGAGGTTCTATCACTCCTATTTTGAAAGATGGAGAACTATGTCCCAGGGAGTCCCAAATAAACAGTACTGCCCTTCAAAGGCAATTTGAGTGGGTGCAAGAACATTTCTCTTTAGCTACCTTCAGGCCTTTTAGTCATCACCATCCTAAGTGGAAGCAGGAATCTGTGTAACACATTTAAACAATCAGTGGATTTCTTTTAAGATAAAATTAGTGTTCTTCACTATGTCAGCAGGTGAAAAGGAAAGGGACCAAAAGAACACATTTAATAGAATAAGAATGAACATGAAATTTTGAGTTTCAGTTGCAAAATTCAGTCCTGGATGTTTGGAACTCGGAGCTGGTAGAAAAGGAAAGAAAAGCCCATGTGCTTTCCTTCAAAAGTACACACAAAATAAAGCCAGTCAGCTGCGCTTGTGTTTGCTGGCTGCGCTGTGTGCTTATCTCCCGTCTGATCCAGCACTCTGGAAGCAGTGTGAGCTCTCTTTCCCAGGCTGAAGCAGCCTTCGGGAGGTCAGGCAGTTTCCAAGGTCAGAAAGTGCAGTCCCAGCAAAGCCGTTTGTGGGGCCTGGTGCAGGAAGGCCTGTGAAGCCAGAAGTCTGAGACCCGTCTTGCTCACCATGTGAGACCCTTGGCTTCTCTATAACATTCTCTTCACAAGAGAATGGCCGAAGGAATTAAGAGATTCAAATAAGGAAAGGGAAAACCCCAAAGGGCTGTGGTGGGACGGGGTTCTGCCTTTGAGGTTGCCCTGGGTCTCCTGAGCCAGCTCTGGAGTCTGTGACAAGTGAAGAAGGCGTTCAAGTGTGGCTCCTCCTAGGCCTTTGAGTGTCTCAAACGGCTCGTCCGCTGGAGCAGTGCCCTCCGTCCACCCTTCTGGTTTGGAGAAACATTTTGGGGGATGGATTTGCCTGCTGGGGAGGACAGAGTGTTCCTTTGGGTGTGTTTAGCACCATCTTGTCCCATTGCACTGAGACCTGGAAGTGGGCTTTGGTCATCTAGCTGTGACACACCCCAGGACCCAGCCCTGACAGAGCTTCCACCGGGGAGGGAAGGCTTTGGTCAAGAAACCATGTTGATGAAGTTGTCATACAGCAAGGAAGTTAGCAGAGGTAGAGAAGAGCCCAGGCACTGCCTAGGCCGGGCCCAGCTTTGCCTTCAGAGGAGAAAGGTAATCACCTAAGAAGAGAGAGGCTGGTCCAACTGAGCAAGAAGACTCCAATCAACCCCAAGTGCTTGGTGATGATTCTGATCCAGGAATTTGATGGCAATTTGAAGCATGATCTACCACAAAGTGTAGAACTGTGCTAAACCTCAAACTGAACCCATTTTTTTTTTTAATTTTTTTACTGAACAAACTGCAAGCTAATGAATCTATTAGTACTTAAACTACGAGAAAGAAAATATTCTATAAGCTAAATCACAACCAAACTGCTAAGATCTTAGATTCCTAGGTCCCAAGACTGCACTCTGAAAATCCCTCCTGCATGAAGACAAAGGAGCAGAGATGGTCTGCAGAGTCTGAAAGTAGATAGTCGAGATAATGAGACACAGTGTGGGGGGAGGGAAAAGACTGCTCCCACTGAATCATGTGTAGAAACCCCAAACAGGTAATATTTGCGCTGGTGAGTGATTATTCCTGAATTCATAGCCAAATTTAAGTGAGCCTCTGACTAAGAGGTACAGTGCATGACTTGGGGATGTATTGATCACATAAGCACTTGCCTTATTTGACCTCCTTCCTAACAGCTGATAAGTAGTTGCCTTCAAAGGGCTTTGTTGCTGTGTAGGGGTGGTACAGGAGGCAGAGGCAGATGGGTCTCTGTGAATTCAAGGCCAGCCTGGTCTACAGAGCGAGTTCAAGGACAGCCAGGAGAAACCCTGTTTTGAAAAACAGAGAGAGAGAGAGAGAGAGAGAGAGAGAGAGAGAGAGAGAGAGAGAGAGAGAGAGAGAGGAGGGAGGGGAAGGAAGGAAGGAAGGAAGGAAGGAAGGAAGGAAGGAAGGAAGGAAGGAAGGAAGGAAGGAAGGAAGGAAGGAAGGAAGGAAGGAAGGAAGAGGGTGTTAGTAAACTGTTAATGCCTTTTTGCATCAGCCTAGAAGAAACACTTACAGTGCCAGTGTTCTCCACTAGCGCTATTTGGCCACCTAAGAAACGGTGATACAAAGATCTAAGAAACTCACTTAAGTCCTGACAGAACCAAGACTGTCCAACACCAAGGTCGGACTCCCGCAGTGCCAGCCTGCCTCATCCTAAACTCCCCTTAGGTGGAAGCCTGTCTTGGGAGTGGATTACTTTTAGGCACTGAGTGTCTCTGTTCTCGATCAGTGACTGTCATCCACCCCTTCCTTCTGTTACCCCGTCTTGATAACCCATGTTAGATGCAATAGGCGGTAGGTGGTCGGCCTTGAAGCAAAAGTAGATGAAAAATAAAAACTAAAGTGATATTCAACTGCCATATGTTACTTTCAGGTTTATATAGTTTAAGAAAATGAATTAATATGGAAAGTAATGATTTCCCTTAAATGTTCTTGCCAGGGTCACCTGTGGAAAATATGGTACCTTTAAACATAAAAGAGAAATGGCCCCTTTCTGGTGGGTACAGGTGCAGATGAGGTACATACTTGACCAAGCAGTAGGCTTGGTGGTATGTGATTTGTGTACAGCCTACCACTGTGTATATTATAAACTGTACCCCTGGGGCACATGGTAGCCCTGACTGAGTCCAGGCTACAGTTTGCCAAACATGCAGTGGAGAGAAGACTGATACCCCTACAAACCTCTGGGATGTCAGTCCCCACACACATCACTCTCGCAACCCAGAAGATGAGAAATAGAAGGGTTTTCTTTTTTGAGATTCATTTATTTTATGTGTATGCATGTTTTCCCTGCATGCAATCATGTGTACCACATGTGTGCCTGGTGCCCACATCAGTCGGAAGAGAATGGTGGATTGCCCAGAACTCGAGTTATAGGTGGTTGTGAGCTGCCATGTGGGTGCTGGGAATGAAACTGGGTCCCCTGAAAAAGAAACAAGTGCTCTTAACTGCTGAGCCATCTGTCCAGCCCCCAAATCTAAGTTCTTTATTATGTCTTCATGTTCCTGGATTTGAAATAAAAATTGCAGTTTTTGAAGCAGTCTGTGATTTGAATCCCAGCTCTGCCACTCACAAACTAAATGATTTTAGCCAAGCTCCTCAGCCTCTCCGACTCTCAGTTTTACCATTTGTAAAATAAGATTGCACTAGGACCAGCAAGCTGGCACAGCAGTTGGACAAATCTCATACCCAAGTTTAACCCCCGTTAAAGCCGGATGCAGTGGCACACATCTGTAATCTTAGTGAGATGGGAGGTGGGGACGGGTAAATCGCCCAGAAGCCCAAGGAGCAGCTGGCCTAGAATAGCAGCAGCAGAAAACTGTAAGGGGGGAGGGGGAAACCAACTCCCAAAAGTTCTCCTCTGACCTCCACATTCACACCCACATGTATGCTGCAATAAGGTGTCCTGGGATAATGTATATAATGTATACACTGGTGCTGGACGCAAGTATTATGCTTGTTCGGTGTTGGGCACATTGTATGGATGTCATAGTTACCTGATTGTCTTCCTGCCAGTGGACAAGTTTTCAGTTTGATGCATTTGTGAGGAATGCGAATGCTCTTCTACAGTAATACTCAGAAAAAATGCCGAGCAAGGCTCCAATATAAGCATGCAGGAGACATAGGCATTTATTTAATGTCCTGAAGGATGTGTATAGCAAAGCGCACAGTAGGACATAAGAAGCATGACAGCCTAGGACCTATCTCCCAAAGCCCCAACACAGCATCAGTGGTACTGATGATTCTTTCTGACGTCCCCACTACTGCATCTAATTGCACCTTGTGCTGAGCACCACCAGGGTAAACGTGTGCTGCCATGCGTTTTTCCATCTTGCTTTTGGTTGCCTCATGGGAAGACAGCTCATGTGTGTAAGTCATATACTGGGCACTGGAATGCACAGGCACCCACAGTTCCATAACCCAGAAGTAGGTCACAGGCCAGCACCAGCTCCAGAAGAGCTGCTCCTCGGTAGAGAAGGCAGAAACTGTGGTCAGAAGGAATTTAAAAGTGGTTACAGGGAGTGGGGCGCTGTGTAAGTGCCAGAGGGAGGATGCCACGTGGAAAGCTAGTCCTTTACATGCATCTAATGTCAACGACACATGTCTGCTGCCAACTTTATATTTTTAGTGTTAAATTCTTAAAGCTTTTGAGACAGAGTCTTACTTTGTGGCTCTGGCTGACCTGGAGCTCACAGAGATCCACCTGCCTCTGCCTCCTGAGTGCTGGGATTAAAGGTGTGCACCACCACACCTAGCCTGGAAATTGATTTTTAAATTTGTTGTCAATTCATTGTAGGTATCTGAGACAATGGCCCAGTCATTGGGCTGTAAACAAAATGTCACCATAAACTCTAAAGGACTGATCTTTCCTTCCTTTTGAGGGAAAGCAGTGGTAGTGTCAGCTTGGCATGGAAATGGCCCCAAAGGCTCACGTTAAAGCCATGGTTGCCAGCTGACAGGCTTCGGAAGCAGTTGGATCCTAAGGGCTCTCACCTCAGCACCTGAATCCACAGATGGACTCATAATCTGATGGCATTGCTAGGAGGAGGTGGGGACAAGGAGATTGGGCAAGCTGGAAGAAGTAGGTCAGCATGCTCTGCCTGGTTCCCAGCACCTCTCTCTCGCTCAGTCTGCTCCCTGGCTGCCATGCAGTGAGCAGCCTTTCTCGTCCATGCTCTTCCTCCATGATGTGTGCCTCACTAAACACGGGTAGAAACGAACCCCTGAGCCAAAATAAGTCTTTCCATCTTTAAGTCATTTTCTTAGGTTGTTGTCACAGAGACTAAAAACTAACACAGTAACATTTTCATCACTGTAAACTTATGTGTTTTTTACTTGTGTGGGTAGAATATCTTTGTGGATTATAGATAGCCCTGGCTTGTCATATGCAGCTCAGTTTGCGTAATGTCACCTGACTGGCAGATCCCCAGAAATGCTCTTTCGTGGGGGTGGCTTTGTTTTTCCTTTTTCCAAGTCACAACAGCCTTCTTGACTTTCATGCACTTTGGTGTTTTTCCCCCAGTAGGAGATAGTAGAAGTGTCCATGCCACCCCAGTGCTCTCCCCTGAAAGCCGGGAATAGAACCAGGCATGTTTGTTTAGTGCTGGTACTATGGTAAAGGAAATGTATGTGGCAATTTCAGAGCTAACCAATCTGGGAAACTGCTAAACAATCTCAGCCCTCTTAGAATCTTTACTCTGTAGTAAGGCATACACTTACCAAGTAACTGTTAACTAGTCATAAGTACTAAAAAGGTCACGGTGGGGGGCTGCATGCCAAGAGTATGCAGCAGATGAGTAGGGAAGGAGGTGTTGGATGGAGACCAGGTAGCTTGCTCTCTGGGCTCCAAGGTATTCCAGCCTCCAGAAGCAACATGTGAAAGGGGGCGGGTTGGAGTGGCAGAAAAAGAGTTTGAATTGTAAGGGACTTAGTTAGCCTTTGTAAAGATCCTAGCATCCAGATACAAGACTCTAGCTCCTCACTGGCCAGCAGATCTTCCCTCTCTCCTGCAGGAGGTCACACTAGAGGCTGGCCTCCCCCTGCAGGATCTCTCTCTCTCTCCAGCATTCTTCTGAGGCTTCCCTCAGCTGATCTCATGCTGTGCCCTGACTAGAACCTCCTAGTCCCTCCACATCACTGGCCTGTAATGAGAGGACCAATTTACACTCTGTTCTTAGGTCAGGAGATGAACTCAAGCTCACCATCCTCATGCCTTCCTTCAGATCAGCACATCCTGGCTGTGCGGACGTTTTCCAGGCTGTGGAGCAAACACTGAGTACGTGGCAGGTTACACCTGGAAATGCCTGTGGTACAGCTGCTGTATACACCTGGAAATGCCTGTGGTACAGCTGCTGTATACACCTGGACTGCTGCTGGCAGGGTTCCTAGGCCCAGACCCATCAGCAAGGCCCGCTGTCTAGCAATGCCCAGATTGACCTGAAGACTGCTCCTAGGGTAACTCTTGGCGCCCATCCTCTGCTGCCCCACTTGAGAGCCTCTCCAGCATATTCTTCAGTATCTTTCAGAGATCTTCTGACCCATGACTCTCAATGGCTGTTATGACAGCCCTTCTGCCTAGAGCCTTAAGGGCCTGTCTCCGCAAACTTCAGCAGTGGTCTTGTGTGATGAATTTGCAGTTTGGACTCAGCACCCTCTTGTATATAGAACAAGTACCTTCTTGCAAACTGAGCACCATCCTCCATCAGAAACCACATGCCCTGGTATACATGAGTAACTGCTATGAGCTTGATTTCCCTTTCTCCCCTATGGGCATGATAATGACATCAGCTTCTATCTCTTGAACTTTGCCTCTGTTCATTCATTGAAAACTATCAGTATATAGTAATCCTTTCATTTATCTGGCAGAATCATAGGTTCGTGGAGGGCATTAAATGAGTTAATATGCAGAGTGCTTCACGACCTGAAATGTATTAAATAAAATTATGTTATTCAAAGTGGATTTGGGGACTGGAGAGATAGCTCAGTGGTTAAGATCACTTACTCCTGCAGAGAAGCCAGGTTTGGTTCCCAGAACACACATGAGGTGGTACTCAAACACCTGTAACTCCAGTTCCAGGAGATCCAAGCCCTCTGCTGGACTCCACAGGTACTACATGCATGTCATACACATACATTCATGTAGGTACATACACATATACATATAAATAAAAGTAAGTAAATCTTTTTTTAACTATTCAGGAATTTCACATAATGAACCCCGATCACTCTTACTTCCCAGTCCTCCCAAGTCCACTGCCTGTCCCCCCATTCTTGTGGCCTCCCCTCCAAGAAAAGATTGAAAAAAAAAAGTCCAATTTGTGTTGTCCATATATATAGTCACTGGAGCATGGTCAAAATCTTATAAAACAAAGTGGATATGGAGAATTTAGAAGGTGAAAATTGGGCTGGAGAGATGGCTCAAAGGTTAAGAGCACTGGTTGCTCTTCCAGAGGTCCTGAGTTCAATTCCCAGCAACCACATGATGGCTCACAGCCATCTATAATGAGATCTGGTATCCTCTTCTGACATGCAGGCATACATGGAGGCAGAATGTTGTATAAATAAACCTTTTTTTAAAAAGGTGAAAATTGTAATCAGCAACAACTCTTTATGTAATATTGATTTACAAACATATGTCTACTTCTGGTACAAATTGTTGAGTTTTTTAGTAAATATCTACCAAGGGCCTTCCCTGTGTCAGAGACCCTATTCTAGGGGCATAAGACACATGCGTGAAGAGGTAAAAGCTTGCTGCACTCTGGGGCTTTAATTCTAGCGAGCAGATGGACGGTAAATGTGAGGAAGTGATGTGCAGTGCTGGAAGGTGCCGTGTACTGTGGAGTCAGAGAGCAGTGGGGGCAGATGGAGACGAGCATGCATGAGACGGGCAGTCTGCATTTTCCTTCTGCTCGTTTTTAGGACAAGGTCTCCTGTGTAGCCCAGGCTGGCCTCCAACTCCCAATCTCCCTCCGTCAGCCTCTCTAGTGTTGAAATTACCGGCCTTGCGCCACCACGTCAGGCCTCATGGGTTGGATTTTCCATCGGGTTGAGCCACCTCTGCTTCATATGCTTTTCCTCACCCAACAAAACCTGAGTGGTGGCTTCCATGTGTCAGGAGCAGCAGCAGTGGAAAGGCTTGTCCCTCCCAGAGCCTCCTTCCAGGGAAGAAGCATGAAGAGTAAGCAGTAGTTCCCCTTTACCTAGACTTCCACTTTGCGCTGTTCCAGTTTTCTAAGGTCAGGTCCAGCCTGAGCATATTTAATGGAAAATCCCAGAAGTAACTTAGAAGTATGAAGCAACTTTCATAATTAAAAATATAAAATAAAATATATTATTTATCTTAATATTAAACTTATTTATATTTATATTAAATAAATATACTATTGTATATTTAATTGTTAAATTTTAATTATTGTTAATGTCAAATGGGGCCTAATTTGTAAGTTAAACTTGATCATAAGATGTATGTCTAGAGAAAAGTGTATTTGTGTATGGCAGGGATGGCACTAACTGGGCCCTGCAGATAACTAGGGATGAGTATATGTGTGATAATTGCAGGTTGAGATGAGCAGTATAAAGGCAATAAGGTGATGGGAGGTGTCACTTTGTCACTGGGACAAAATGTCTAAGGCACGGAGACTTAATGACAGCCCGGGATGGCCAGAGCACGGGAAAGTGAGCTTGCCACCAGCAACCCTCTTCCTTCAGTGAGGCTCTGCCTCCTAAAAGGCCTCCAGCCTCCCAATCAGCACTGCCAGCTGGGGACCAAGCACCACATGTGCATGGACCTGTGGGAGACGTTTCATGTCCAAGTCATAGCAGAGGGAAAATAAAAATGGGAGCATATAGAAGAGATGGCCGTGACTTCAGAGCCAGGCCTGAAGCGTGAGAGGAAGCCATCCCTAGGCAGTGTCTGAACAAGGGTGCTGTAAAGGTGGGAGCATATAGAGGAGATGGCCGTGACTTCAGAGCCAGGCCTGAAGCGTGAGAGGAGCCATCCCTAGGCAGTGCCTGAACAAGGGTGCTGTGAAGGTTCCAGGACCAGAAGAAACCTGGCAGACAGGAGAAGCAAAGGGAGCCTGTGTGGAGCAGGAATGAACAAGTGAGTTGGGGAGAACAGGGCACCCCATGGATAACGCAGTGCCCGCAGGCTGCAGAGAAGCCTGGATTTTATCCCAAGATGGGGAAAGGCCTCCGAAGGCTTTTAGCATGAATCAGCCAGATCTCTCTGTCTTTGTGCTCTATACAAAGGGTTAGGTGCATGAGTGCTTCTACCATAGTCAACTAGGCAGGTCACAGTTTAGTTCTCTAGCTGCTTGCTGATATTCACTGAACCGCTAATGTATGCTGAATACTTCACTTACTGGGCTGTGTCCGAATTCCTACTCTGTGCTAAGTGATGTATTTGCTGGGTTATCTGTGACAGTTACTGAACTCCCTACTGTGTGTTGTGATGCACTTGATGGTTTGTGTGTGTGTGTGTGATTTCATTCCCTCTGCCCAGTTCCTACTTTCCAGGAAGAATCGGCATGAACTATGATTCCACTGTCTTGGCTTGAGTCCCCAGGACCAAGCACAAAAGACCTGGGCAAGGTCAGGGAGCAATAGGTTCAGATTGACTAGCACCAAAGCAGCAGCTGGTGCGCTGTCCATTTTAGGATAACCTGTCCTTGCCACTTGTGAAATGTGCATTCTTGTTTAGAAGCCAGAATGTGCAACAGTTCTTCCCTCTACCCACCCTCAGGGACAGCAGTCAAATGAGAAAGGAAGGGCCAGCCTCCACTCATTCAGCCAGCCCTTTAAGTTCACAGGAAAAGAGCATTTGCCCTTTGAAAACCAACTACCTGGATAGACAGCTCATTCTTGCAGTGAGACATTTCAGAGAACAGGAACTTGTTCTTGTACAAAATGATATTCAGATTGTAAATGCTTTCAACATTTGGGGCTATTGAATGCTGGTGGAATTTGCTGAAACCAGGACATAGAACTCTGAGGGCTTAGGAGACAGCCTCTGAGCCTGTTTGCCAGGTTTCTCAAGCCAGCAGGTGCCTGGGCAAGCTTGATCCTGAGATGAACCCGTGGTAGGCAGGCCATCCTAAACTGCTCCATTTCAACAAGAAAAAAGAGCCCACGAACCTTCCCCTTTCGTCTCTGAAAACAAGCAGCCCCAAACGGTTAGGCGGCCTACTGCATCACCCACTAATCCGACACTACCGTTCTCACAGTCAGTGCACGCCACTACAGGTCTGGAGGCCCGCTGTTTACCTACTCACCACAGTGGGTGAGGTTGCCCCAGCCAGCCACCCCTGCGTGGAGTGCATTCAGTAGCCCACGACAACATCACTCTGAGTTTCAGGTCAGAAAAGGAACTTCCCTTGTCGCGCCGTGTCACCTTGAATTGGACAGCTTTCAGTGTATTGCAGCCTGGCACGCACAGCGTGCCCGTGCCCCTGCTGGAACCCATTTTGAAGACAAAATCAAAAGGATGTTCCTCTTCCTAGACACAGTTCTGCCCTATAAAGGGCTTCTGTTTTGTAATCTGTTTTCGAGATCTGGTGCTTGTGTTTCTAACACCCTATCACGTGTGGTCTGACGTAGACCTCACCGTGACTATGAGCAAATGCACTGCGAGGATGTGTGTGGGATGGCGGAGCCAGCTCCCTGCAGCAAACCGTCCTTTGTTAGAAAATTTCCATAGGGCCTTGCAACCCCACACAGTGGATTCTGCTTCCATAGGCCTGCGCTGGCTGGATATGGAATGTGAGTTTGACTTTTGCAGGATTCCAGGTCAGTATCCTCATACAGAGCATTCTTTTTTTAGTTAGGGTTGATTTCTAAGTTTCTTTTTATAGAACACGACTTGCAGTAGAGAGGGGAGAAAGCTGTTTGTCGGTTCAACTCTATTATTTTATTTTTGTTAGGAACTGAGTTGTCGGAGGGCTGGCAGGAAGGCTCGGCCTTCTTTGATCGGAGGATTTAGAAAACCAGAGTCCAGACCAGCTCTGGAGAGCAGCCTTCCCCTGGGAAGGGCCGCTTCCTCCTCCTCTGTCATGTCTTAAAGGTTTACCGATAAAACATAACAGACTTCAGGAGTTGGGGAGATGGCTCATAGGATGAAATGTTTATTTTGCAAGCTTGAGGGCCTGAGTTTGGATCCCCAATACTTAATGTGGCATGAACCCGTAACTATAGTGCTGGGGGGAATAGACAAAATAGCTCGACTTCACTGTGTACCCAATTGGTAACCTTCATATTCAGTGAGTGACCCTGTCTCTAAAAAAGCAAGGTGGAGAGTAATAGAGAGTAAAGAGGAGGACACCTGCTGCAGTCCCTGGTCTCCTCATATGCACAGATAGGAACCGTGTGCATGCATATGTGCACGCGCGCACTAACACACACACACACACACACACACACACGCACACACGCACACACGCACACATGCACACATGCACACACACACACACACACACACACACACACACACACACACACACACGCACACCTAACACCAGATTTTAATGCAAGTCCTATGAAGAGGTACATGGTAATTCTAAGTGTTTTTCCCTCTGTATATTTTGATAGAATTGTCTTAACTGGTTATAGGGAAAGAAGCTTTAATTAATTAAGCTGGAGATACTGGGAAGTAATGGTTGCATCATTTCCAAGAATTATTTTCTTGTTTTCAAATTCAGTCAGGGAACAAAGGCCTAAAAACAGCATCCTGGATAGGATGATGTGGGGCCTGATTTTTAAATAAATGAGTGGACAGAATCATTTGAACAGAAGATTGTTGTGACCAAAGTAGTTCTTGAGACTTAGAAAACAAGATGTAAGCAGTAGTAAATTGTACAAACAGAACAAGATGGCAGCCGTGCCAATCAAAGAGCAGCTTTCCCTGAGACTGGTCAGGGGTGGCCCCGTGGTCCAGCCGGCCCTAGGGTCCACCCAGCCCCGGGGTCCACCCGGCCTCAGGGTCCACCCGGTCCCGGGGTCCACCCACCTGCTTAGCCATACTCAAATCCAAAGAGAATTTGGAAACACCTCTTCACTCACCTCAAGGTGGGAAACAGTGTGCCTCTGTGGGCATGGCTCCATCCCTCACCCCTCAGTTTCCCTACCTGTCTCCCTGGGATTTCCGCTTTGTGTCTTACTTTGAGTCACTTTATGTTGAATTCTTTTAGGCATACATATGATTTTCTTTTTATTGAGTAAAATAAAATTAATTTCCTAGAGGCAAAAATTATTTCAAAGTATTATGAATGTTGCCTTACAGATTAGCACAGTAATTTCAAAGTTTTTGTCTTAGGATATACTTATTTTATTTTATGCATATGAGTGTTTTGCCTGCATGTATGACTGTGTACCACTTGCATGCCTGGTGCTCACAGAGGCCAGAAGAAGGTGTCAGATCCCCTAGACCTGGAGTTACAGATGGTTGTGAGCTACCATGAAGCGAGGTCCTGTGGAAAAGCAAGTGCTCTTAACCACTGAGCCATCTCTTCAGCCCCTGGACTTATCATTGAAGGTTCAAAGAGGTTTTGTTCATCTGAGGTCTGTCACTATTTACCATATTCAAAAATTCAAATGAGTATTTAAAAACTCATGCAAAATGACTTTGGTCAACCTAATTAAACAATAAAGTAGCATTTCACTTAAAATGATGATTGTGTGAAATAAATAAACCAGTAAGACATTTTGTCAAATATCTTCAATTTGGCTTAGTAGAAAGACAACTTGATTTTCACTTCTGTTCCTGTATCCTGTTGTAACACAGCATATCCATTAGTTGAAGTATATAAAGAAATTCAACTTTGCACAAACAAGTGGTTGGAAAGAGGGTTTCTCTTAATAGCCTTTCTAGTTAGCTGTGGACAGTCTTTGATATTATACCAAAATTTGACATGATGTTCCTTAAAAGTTAGTTGCAACAAGGACTTTGAATCTTGCATACTTTATTACTTTGTAAGTCTACTAGTCTCTTTTGTACCTTTTAATCCCAGCACTCGGGAGGCAGAGCCATGCGGATCTCTGTGAGTTCGAGGCCAGCCTGGGCATTATTTTTTTTAATGCATTGGTCATTAGAAAATCCTGGTCCCTTGAGTTAGGTCAACCTTCCAGATTTGCGAAATAATATCCAAAAAACATACTCATTCACATCACTATCAGCCTCATGAGAAGAATCACTCTGTATTGTGAAATGTGGCTTCCAAAATTTAAATTTCACATGAAAACAAAATCTTATTATTGATAGCAAAATACCTATGCCCATGAAATGAATCTTAGTCTGTTTTCAAAACTGTAATAGCTGCAGTCTGTCTATCAGTGATTCTCTCAAAACGGTATTCCAGGACAAAAGGTTAGTCTGGTTAAGCCCACAACTCAAAACACTATCCAGGTGCTTTTCTTGGAGGCAGTTATGCTTCAATATGCACTTTTAAATATTTTACATGTACCGCTTTGTTTTAGCACACAGAATCCACACACACACACACACACACACACACACACACACACACGCGCGCCTCAAGGTTAAAAGTTAATCAAATGATTCATTTTCAGTCCTTCCATTGATTACCTGTGCATGGTGTCTGCTGAGGGCCGGCACCTGTCATTGCCATTGCTGGTCTATACTTTTCAATATACTGAAAAACACAAATAATATCTCTATGTCACTACAAATGGAGTTTTGACCTCACAAATCAAGAAAATGTCTTAGGAAACCTAGAGGCCCTTGAAACATGCTTAAAAACTGCCAAGCTAAAGGATGCAGGAATAAAATTGGCAAGAACTAATTTTTATTTTCCTCTTTCTTTTGCTCTGGCTAAGTAGAGTTGAGCTCACTTTGGAAGTTCTGTTTGCACATATGTAAATACAGACATTTGCTTAAATTGCTCTCTGCTCATCATCAACATAGGCAGCTTGCATGTGCTGTACAGGGACAGAGAGTACAAAGATGGGCAACATCGTTCCTGCACTGTGGGGCTCATCAGGAAAGATGCATGTGAACAAACATCTTCCCAGCTCCGATGTGGGCATGAACACACAACTAGAAATCCTACAAGAGGGAGGCTGCCCAGGTGAGGGATTACTTGAGATGGGTGTGTCTAAAGACTGCCAAGTAGGAGAGCTCCAGGCTGGAGACACAGACCTCGAAGAGAAAGCATGAAGCCCACAGGAAGTAGGTCTTGCAACGCTATGAGAAACGTGGTCCATAAAAAGGAAGGTGTGCTGACTGGACCTCTGGATGTGGGGGTGAGAGGCTGCGATGGAGAAGGGACTGCTGCCCCCGACTGTTGAATATTTACCATGAGCTGAGACTTATTTTCTTTTTTATGAGGTAGGTCATTCTGGAGCCGTGGCTGTAGCTCAGTCAGTAGAGTGTGCTCCACAAACATGAAGACCCAAGTTTGCTGCCCATTACCCTTATAAGAAAGTTGGGCATGCTTGCAATCCCGGCACTGAGGATACAGAGTCAGATAATATCCCTGGGACTTGCCTAGCCTAAAACAATGAGCCCTGAGTCCCAGTGAGATACCTTGTCTCAAAAATCAAGGTGGGGGCCGGGCGGTGGTGGCGCACGCCTTTAATCCCAGCACTCGGGAGGCAGAGCCATGCGGATCTCTGTGAGTTCGAGGCCAGCCTGGGCTACCAAGTGAGTCCCAGGAAAGGCGCAAAGCTACACAGAGAAACCCTGTCTCGAAAAAACCAAAAAAAAAAAATCAAGGTGGATGGCTCCTTAGGAACAACACCTGAGATTGACCTTTGACCTCCACATGGTCATGCACATGCATACCATGTACACCCCCAATGTATGCATCTGCACACACACATTAACACACAAGGTAGTTAATTTTGAAAACAAATATAGCAGAATAATTTTATTAGTCATTTACTTATTTGTTATATCTAGCTTTTTGGCTTTTTTGGGGGAGGGATGGACAGGGTTTCTCTGTGTAGCCTTGGCTGTTCTGGAACTCACTCTGTAGACCAGGCTGGCCTCGAACTCACAGAGATCCACCTGCGTCTGCCTCCCAAGTGCTGGGATTAAAGGCGTGCACCACCACTGCCCAGTTTATCTAGAACATTTTTATTAGTCCTTTAAGATATTTTTTTATTTTACATGTATGAATGCTTTGCCTGCATGTATGCCTGGGCACCACATATGTGTCTAGTGCCCACAGAGGCCAGAAGAAGGCATCAGATTCCCCAGAACTGGAGTTTCAGATAATTGTGAGCCACCATGTGGGTGCTGGGAATCGAACATGGGTTCTCTGGAAAAGCAGCCAGTGCTCTTAACTGTTGAACCAGCCCCCCTTTTTAGCCTTTTCATGTTTCTCTATTTTTCTCTCAGTAGCACTTCCAAGAATAGTGAACTTGTTGCATGAAACTTTTTTTTTTTTTTGGTTTTTCGAGACAGGGTTTCTCTGTGTAGCTTTGCGCCTTTTCCTGGAACTCACTTGGTAGCCCAGGCTGGTCTCGAACTCACAGAGATCCGCCTGGCTCTGCCTCCCAGTGCTGGGATTAAAGGCATGTGCCACCACCGCCTGGCTCACGTGAAACTTTTTTAAGAAAACAGTTTTAAAAATTACATGTAAATTGAACCTCATCTTTCTGACTTACACTGTTTGTTCCAAAATCTGTTGTGAGCCTTCCATCTGCAAAGGCTCCTCTGAATTCTGGTTTAAGTTACTCTCTGTGAAGAAACGTGGAGGGTTTGTTGTGAGGGCTTACATCTCTAATGTCAGAGAACACCGATGTTGGCGAGAACGGCCTCCTCCCCTTCAGTGCTACGTCCCCGTTCATCTACTTCCTGTTTCTTCTGCTGCTGCTGTGACAAAGCCACTGAAGGGCTGGTGAGATGGCTCATCGGACAAAGGCACTTGCCCTACAAGCCTACTGACCTGAGCTCAGTCTCTGCAGCGTGTGTAATGCTAGGAGAGAGCGGAATCCACGAAGCTGTCCTTTGACCGCCGCATGTATACCATGACACATGTATCACCCTCCACATCGCACGCACAGAATAATGATTTTTTTAATTAAAACAATTTCAAATTGCAAGGGAGTTATTCCAACTTGTAGTTCAAGGAGCCTCTCCGTCATGGAGGAGATGGAAAGGCGAGGGCCCTTGAGGCAGCTGTCACATTGCATCCCCGATGCTACCTTTAGACGCATTTCTCCACTTGCACAATCCAAGCTCCCAACAAAAGAGTGGTGCCACCCACAGTGGGCAGGTCTCCCACTCTCAGTGGAATTGAGACAACCTCCCACAGACATGTCCAGAGGCTGGCCTCCCAGGTGATTGTGGATTCTGTCAAGTTGAAGATAGTCGTCACACTTCTTGTTCTTAGTGCCCTAACCACGGTTACTAAGAAAAGCTGCTTGGCCATGAATGCTCAGGCAGCAGTGTGTGTATGTGGGGGACATGGCTACATGGCACCAGGCCTTGCCAAGCTGCTGGCAACTGCAGTCCTGCCCAATCCTTCCTGCTTTTCAAGGAAAGACATGTCATTTTTCGTGTGTGTGTGTGTGTGTGTGTGTCTGTGTGTGTGTGTGTGTCTGTGTCTGTGTGTGTCTGTGTGTGTGCATGCGTGCGCGTGCGTGTGCGTGTGCAGAGAAATTAAACAGGATAAGATTATGAACCTGTGGAGAAAGTAGATCTATAGGATGTATTTCTGCTGTCCATTTTTACTGGTAGAAACAATCACCCACGCACAATTCCAGAAAGATTAAGTTAGAGACAAGGCAAAGCAAAGTAGAACTAAAGTTAGATAAAGAAACCGAAACAATGGTCACACCAGAAACCCCAGCTAGGAGCGGCTGCATAAGTGACCGAAGGCCTGCGCTTCCTCGTTTCCAGAACTAAAGCTGGTGAGCGCATATGTCGTTTCTTTGTCAGAACTGAAGGATTCATAGGAAGATGCCCTTTCCCTGGGACCAAAAGTGATACAAGAATTTATCAAATGATGCTTGTGTAAAGGAGCTAAATAGCACAATGGGGCGCAGCTTACAACAGACCCTTTACAAAAAAGTTAAGAGGAGTTTTTGTGTGGACATCTGGTCCCACTGAATAGATGTCATGAGCTAAATGCTATATAGACTCCAGGACTGGCAAGACATTGCCACTGGCAGCTAGAGAAATATTACCGAGTTGTATGCTTTCTGGAGACTGTATATACTGATGGCATAGGGAGGGGAGCTAGGGGTTGCATGGTGAGTCTGTCTTGGAGACCAGAACAGGGTATTGTTTCACATTTAGATGCAAGGAGGAATTGCCGAGAGTGAGACCTGAGTTACTGTCTGCATTTGTTTTAAAGGGGAAGGTACTGGAACAGAACAGATTGTATCATGTGAAGTCAGGGTCTTCATCTCATGTGTGGCTTAGGTCCCTGTGTGCTGTGTATTTGTTACTGTGGACAAGCGTAAAGGCTGCTGCTGTGGTCACGAGGGTGTCAGTAGGCCCTGGTCATCCCAGGTTCACAGTACAACATACAGAGAATGACAAGATTATTCACCCCCCCCCCACACACACACACAGTGGTGTAAGAATGTGTGGTCTGTCTTAATTGTCAGCTTGATTGGGTTGAGAAGGATGTAGGAGATTTGTAAAGCATGGCCCCGGTTGTAGCAGAAAGGTTAAGAGGGAAAGACCCACCTGAATGTGGGCAGCACCAGGCTGGGGGCTTGACTAGAGTAAAAGGGGGTCAGCTAACCAGGGCTCCTTTGTCTCCTCCCTCTACCTCTTCCCCTCCCTCCTCCTCCCACCACAGCTGCCCTGTTCGGTCACACTCTTCCAAGATCAACTAAAACCTCTGAACCGCTGGGACGTTTTTCACAGCACCAGCAAGTCTAACTAAAGAGAGTGGGTTCTTCAGGCTGCAGGCTGCAGGCTGCATGCACAGCATCCTTAGACCATCTGGGAGCCATTGTACCTTTCATTCATTCTGCTGTAGGAAGCTGTGATGAGACCCATTAGCAAAGACTTAGAAACGTACTTTCCTGGTTTAGGGTCTTGTCATCTCTGTTTGTCTTCATTTAAAACCTCTGGTCTTGTCTGATTATAATGAAGGAGAAATCAAAGTGGTCTGGTTCTCAGCAGGTCGTGTGGAGAGGAGCCAGGTGTCCCTGGTGCTCAGACCATCCGAGGAATGGGTTAGATATGGCTCCTTCCATTCTTGCTGTTTCTCTGAGCAGATACCTCTCATAAATGTACCACTCACTTATGGGAAACTTAAAAATAAGTTAGATTATTTCTGCTTTATGAATTATGTTTGGATCAGATTGTTAAGGTTATCTTTGAAAACATATAAAAGAGGCTGGGGGTATGGCTCAATGGTAAAACCATTGACCACATATAGAGGCCAGGGATTCAGTCCTCAGCAACATATGCACACCACACCACCCCCACTCCGCACCCCCCACTTCTGCACCCCCATCAAATGTAGCTAGGTGTGTTGTTACATGCACGCCCTTACTCCCAATACTTAGGAAGCAGAGGCAGGCCTATCTCTGTGAATTCAGTTCCAGCCTGGCCTACATATCTAGTCAGCAGGACTTGGGATGTGACTCACCTAGCATGTGTGTGTGATAGCCTAGCTTTAATCCCCAGATCCTTTGTGGGGGAGGGGATTTCAAAGAAGGCAGAGGCAGGTGGATCTCTGAGTCTAGATAACAATAGGACCGTGTCTTAAGGGGAAAGTCAGATGAACAGAGGATGCTTCTAAAAGACCATGATGCCACTCGGCTCTAGAGTCTCAGAGAAGTAGCCGAGTGGGGAGAGACCCTTTCTGCTTGGACATACAGAAACTTGCCCTCCCCATATTTGGACACACACACACATAGCCAAGACTTCGCAGCAGGCAGGGGAAGGAGTCCTGGGAGGATTTCCAACTACAGCTACTAGCAATGGCATGAGAAACAGTCTGGGGCGAGAAGGTTGGGCTTCTAATGTTGACCTCCAAGTCTTAGGAAGAGCAACAGGATGAGGTAAAAGTCTGAGTTTTCATGTGAAAAACAGTTTTCCCCAGAAGTATCAAACAGCCTAGAAATGAACAAGTCACTGATGGAAGGCCCCTGACCGTTTGTTTCTTGTTTCAGATGACAGTCATGTCCCTCTCCAGGGACCTCAAGGACGACTTTCACAGTGACACAGTGCTCTCCATCTTAAACGAGCAGCGCATCCGGGGCATTTTATGTGATGTCACCATCATTGTGGAAGACACCAAGTTTAAAGCCCACAGCAATGTCTTGGCTGCCTCAAGCCTTTATTTCAAAAATATATTTTGGAGCCATACGATCTGTATTTCCAGCCACGTCCTGGAGCTGGATGATCTGAAAGCCGAAGTGTTTACAGAAATACTTAATTATATCTACAGCTCCACTGTTGTGGTCAAGAGACAGGAAACTGTCACTGATCTTGCAGCTGCGGGGAAAAAGCTGGGAATATCATTCTTGGAAGACCTTAGTGACCGCAACTTCTCAAATTCCCCAGGTCCCTATGTAGTCTGCATTACTGAAAAGGGTGTGGTTAAAGAAGAAAAAAATGAAAAAAGGCATGAAGAACCAGCTGTTACCAATGGGCCAAGGATCACAAATGCATTTTCCATCATTGAAACAGAAAATAGTAATAACATGTTTTCTCCACTGGACTTGAGGGCAAGCTTCAAAAAGGTGTCTGATTCCATGAGAACAGCCAGCCTCTGCCAGGAGAGGACCAGCATCTGCCACGAGGCAGAGCCTGTCCGCACGCTTGCTGAACATTCGTATGCCGTTTCTTCCATCACTGAGGCTTACAGGAGTCAGCCTGTACGGGAACACGACAGCAGTTTATCTGGTAAAACAGGAAAAGAAAATGACGAAGCGCTTGCCACAAAAGCAAAGCCATGCCGAAAGCCAAAGACCCCAGCCCAGGATTCTGACTCAACTACAGAAAATGCGCCACGGCTTCCAGTAACCAACCCAGAAGTTAATGACGAGAGAAGTCCACAGCCAGCTCCAATTCTGCCACACTCAACACCTCCCAGCAATGAAGGAGAGGTCCATTTTCCCAGGGAAGAGGAAAAGCAACCCCCTGATCTTCCGGGTCCAACAGCAGCAGAGGCCCCGCCCCTTGTTTATAATTGCAGTTGCTGTTCCAAATCCTTTGACAGCAGCACACTGCTCAGTGCCCACATGCAGCTCCACAAGGCAGCCCAGGAGCCTTTGGTATGCAAGTACTGCAACAAGCAGTTCACCACCCTCAACAGGTTGGGTCGGCATGAACAGATCTGTATGAGGTCTAGCCACATGCCCATCCCAGGAGAAACCCAACCGTTTTTAGAAAACTATCCCACTATTGGACAAAATGGAAGTGCATTCACAAGTCCAGAATCCTTAGTACCAGAAAACAGGATGGGTGAACTTCCCAGCACTGGGAGTGCCTTGCCAGACACGGACCACATGGTGAAATTTGTGAATGGGCAGATGCTCTACAGTTGCACTGTGTGCAAACGTAGTTATGTGACTTTATCCAGCCTCCGAAGGCATGCAAATGTGCACTCATGGAGAAGAACATACCCTTGCCATTACTGCAACAAGGTCTTCGCACTGGCCGAGTACAGGACACGGCATGAAATCTGGCATACTGGAGAGAGGCGGTACCAGTGCATATTTTGTCTCGAAACTTTTATGACCTACTACATACTAAAAAACCATCAGAAGTCTTTTCATGCCATAGATCACAGACTCTCCATCAACAAAAAAACTGCAAACGGAGGCTTGAAGCCTCCTGTCTATCCATACAAACTTTACAGGCTCTTGCCTATGAGATGCAAGAGGGCACCTTATAAGAGCTTCCGGAATTCTTCCTACGCAAGTTCTCGAGAAAACAGCCAAAGGAGTGAGTCTGCGCCGGATACATTTGTTGTTCTGAATCTGCAAAGCTCTGACATGCCCACACTGAACTTGCAAGACGGCAGAAACACCTTGACCAGAAGCCCCGCCATCCCAGTGGAAACACCTTCACATGAGGGCACACCCACTCCTGCCAAAGTGAAAAATACGGAAGGCTTCAAGTGGAAAAAGGAGGCACTGAAAACTGGCCTTGTCGAGCACTTTGATGCAACTGGGGTGTCAGTTTCTTCCACTGGAAACTCTGTCAGTGCCAGCCTCCAGGCAGAGCCCACCCATGTTTCATCTGCGGGGAAGGGCAGTGAGCACTCAGCCTCTGTGATCAGCTATGGTGGCTCGGTGCCCTCTGTCATTGTGCACAGCAGCCAGTTTTCATCAGTGATCAAGCACAGCAACACGGTTGCTGCCCTGACCAGCAACCACGAAGCCCCGTCACAACCAGTCATCAGTCCGTCCCTGAAAGGGGATAGCAGGCCTGAGGTGGAGAAAGCCAGCAAACTTGCAAGCAGACCCAAAAGCGTTAAGGAGAAAAAGAAAGCTATTCCATGTAACAAGGGAGAAATAACAGAGGAGGCGAAATACATTGCCGATCATGGCGGGTCTTTGGGCAAAACCACTGATGTCGTCGAAGGAACCAGTAAAACCGAAACTTACATTGCCAAACCTGCTCTGCCCGGCACCTCCACAAACAGCAACGTTGCACCCCTTTGTCAAATAACAGTGAAAATTGGGAATGAAGCCATTGTGAAAAGGCACATCCTTGGGTCAAAGCTGTTCTACAGAAGAGGGAGAAAACCCAAGTATCAAATGCAGGAGGAGACGTTGCCTCAGGAGAGTGACCCAGAAACCCATGGGGACAGCCTTGGGCTTTGCCAGACTGACTACGTAGAGATGAGTGAAGCGTTTGATGAAGCAAGTGACCAGGATTCCACTGATAAGCCGTGGCGCCCGTACTACAACTACAAGCCCAAGAAGAAATCCAAACAGTTGAGAAAAATGAGAAGAGTCAAGTGGAGGAAGGAGCACAGGAGCAGAAGCCCCAGCAGGAGGTGCAGATACCCAGCTGAACTGGATCGTGCAGAGGCAAAGCCACCTCCGGATAAGGCTTTGGAAGAAGAAGAAAATAAAGAGATGCCCAAGCTACAGTGTGAGCTCTGTGATGGCGACAAAGCAGCAGGGGCGGAAGCGGAAGGCAAGCCCCACCAACATCTCACGGTGAAGCCTTACATCTGCGAGCTCTGTGCAAAGCAGTTCCAGAGCCCCTCCACTCTCAAGATGCACATGAGATGCCACACTGGAGAGAAGCCATACCAGTGTAAGACCTGTGGGCGGTGCTTCTCAGTGCAAGGAAACTTACAGAAACATGAGCGCATCCACCTGGGCGTGAAGGAGTTCATCTGTCAGTATTGCAACAAGGCGTTCACGTTGAACGAGACTCTCAAAATCCATGAGAGAATCCACACTGGGGAAAAACGTTACCACTGTCAGTTCTGCTTTCAGGGTTTTTTGTATCTTTCCACAAAAAGGAATCATGAGCGGAGGCATGTTCGGGAGCATGACGGGAAAGGCTTTGCTTGTTTCCAATGCCCCAAAATATGCAAAACAGCTGCTGCCCTCAGAATGCACCAGAAGAAACATTTATTCAAGATCTTAAGTAAGCAGGAAAAAATAGGTGACATGTGCCATGAAAACTCAGATCTCTTGGAGAGTCAACTGGGCACTGATTCGGAAGACAGTGACCAAAAGGATGATATACAAACCTTTGCTGAAAATGTTGAGTGACGACAGCAGTTAGGAAAGGCCTCAAAAAGTTGTTTGTGAGATTGTTTTTCAGTTTTTTTAAGTTTAGTTTTGTTCACTTAATAGTCACAAAGGAGTGGGGGGGGGGTTAATTCTCATGTGTGTAAACTCAAAAAAAAAAAAAAAAAGGATCCTAGCACCTACTTTGGGTTTGGGTTTTATCATTCACTTCACACAGAGTGCATAAAAAACAAAATAGCTGAGTTCTCTAAGGACCCAAGTGTTTGTGAAGGCTAATCAAGTTCTGAGCTGTGGTATTTTGAACAGTGAAAAAAAGCAGCTGAATTTTGGCCTAATTTAAAACTTTCCCATGTGCGCTAATGAGGACTGCTGAACTGTTGTTAGTCACTGGAGAAAACAAGGGTCAGAATCATGAAAACGGCATCTCTGAGATGAGTGTGTTAAATGCTAACTGAGCTATGACAGTATTTATTCCCATCCAGTTTCCGCACTATTAATCTTTGTTTAAATTAATGGGTATTTACAAAATACTTAACAATATAACTGAAAATATGTAATGGGTAGCCTAAAGTAGGACATTCATACATCATCTAGAACTACTTTTCTGCAACATAAACCTTGTAAAATACATATATGAATCACTATAACTTTTAACTGTCTGTGACCCTTGTAGAGAACCATAATGAGCAATAGACCTGCAAATAATGAGGACTGGTGTCGAAATCAGTAGAGCATTTGGAATCTGACTTATGAGCATGTGTGTGCTTCTCGATGGAATGCTGTGCTATTCTCTTAAAGTATGGCTGAGCTGTTATTAAAACTGGTCTACTCAAGTCACACAAAACATAAGTCATGCCTTATCTATGGGGAAAGCCTTCCCACAATTACCTGAGATTACCTATGCTGTATAATCCTTTGCAGTGGCCACACCTCAGAGAATGAAGAATGGTCAAATTCTTCTGAACTCCCTGCAGTCTTCCAGTCATCCCAAGGCCATGGATGTTGGGGGCTATTCCACACAGACTTAAGGGGTCATATAATCTTGATGTCTCCCATTCTACTGAAGGAGTATGCAAGAGGTTGAGTACAAGACATACCTCTGTGCTAATGAAGTTTCAGGCACTTGGAAACAGCAGAAAGTCTAATGCCTCAATTGTACACCTTCTTGGAGATGATGCAGCCCACAGGTACATACTAGCTAAAAGGACAACAGAAGCCCCTCCCCCACTGGTGACATGAGCACAAGGGGAAGTTATGACCTTCCTTGCCTCAAATAGCAGCATTATTTTTGAGGGATGGGGAGATAGGAGGTGCAGGGACAGGGTTCTGCTCCTTACTAACAGGACTCAGAAGCATCCACAAAGCCAGATGCTGTCCTCATGTTTGCAGACATCTAGTTCCCTAGATGTCAAAGCCTCACTTACGTTTCTAAATCGCTTTTTATATTGATGCAAACTGTCGACAGACATTGCCCTCAAAAGTCCATTTGCCCTTCAGGATGTTCTTTCATGTGGACTAGTATCTTGGTAAGCTGGAACTCATGATTCTTACTGTTAAAACTGCCAGAATCGGAGGGAGGGAGGGAGAGAGGGAGAGCACATTCCTACCTTCCTTCAATCACCAGTGTGAGCAGACTTCAGAACGGTTCGAGAGTGGCCAGCAGCCACTCCTGTTCCCTGGATTTGGTAGATGGAAATGCTGGAAGGTTGTCATTATGGCTGGAAGGTTGTCATTATGAAGAAGTAGCTCAGAGGACTCCAATTTCTTCCAACAAATGTTGTGGTGTGTCCATGAAGAAGATTTAGTGTGGTTTGGGGTAGGCAAGAAAACATTTAAACACCCAGGAAAAAGGACATGATTCAAGGTGACCTTTTTATACTGTAGTTGTTAAGCAACTCCAATATTGTATCTGCATTTATCATTTGTTCATCTACTTTCACCTACATACAGTATTATATACTAGAGGAAAATGGGGAAATGCAAACAAATTCAACTTTATTTTATCCATTGTATATATGTACACCCACACCATTCACTTGTGTTTTGTTAAGGATGTAGTCACAAAGGGCTTATGAAAATCACTTTTGAATTAATAATTAGATGGCAAGCAATCCTATGATCCACTAATTTGTTCTATCTCAGTTAAGATTATAAAGCAATCAGTTATGTATTTAAGTTGTTTTGATTTAACTACAAATATAAAGTTATATGTACTAATGTCTCCCAGCCCTTATATGTGGATATTTTTTAAGTGGACTTGTATGCTGATAATTATAGACCAAAGTAAATATGGCAGAATATTTATACATAAAAAATAATTTTGCAAATATTTTCTATAATTGTATTATTCATTTAAAATGTTGATAGCTTGTGTTAGTTTCAGGGAGGGGTGTATATTTTGATAAAATACTTGACTTTGTAATTCTGTATATTCTATACAATTTATAGCAGAGCCATTTTAAGACAACTGGTTACAATTTTTTTTGATTGTGAAAATGTTATGAGTGGTGTTTAAGTATGCATCGAGTACATAACGACCAAGTAGAATTAAAGTTAAGTGTAAACAGTGAACATACTGTATGCTGTACAAGATACATTTGTCATTTGCTCTTTTAGCATCTGTATTTTGGTGAGAAGATATTATTAAATACAGATGTTAAGGATTGGAAAGGTCTAATTTTATTTTTAGAAATAATATAAATTTCTTTTGCTTGATTAAAATAGCTTATTCCTACATTAAGTCTCCTTTTAAATGTCTTAGTGTTAATTCTTTTATGCAGCTGTTTCATCCTTGTGAGTCATGGCTTTGTTGCACACAATACTCATTCAATATAATTGTTTCCTTGCATACATTTCATGGAACCTACATGCTTAGGACTTATAAACTGCGATATTAACAAAATGCAGACCAGACGTGGTGGTGCACACCTTCGATCCCAGCACTCAGGAGGTAGAGGCAGGTGGATCTCTGAGTTTGAAGCCAGCTGGTCTACATAATGAGTTCCAGGCCAACCAGAGGTACCAAAAACAACAACAAAAATTGAGTAAGAAACATTGAATGCTCTAGTAAATGAGTGTTGGGATCAGCCTGATGTGATGACAGTATCTCAGAGTGAAATACTCACTTGAAAGTATTCTGGTCTCACAGAGAACAAATTATATTTACTGAATCCCAGGCTCTTAGCAGTGTCTTTAAATCTAGGCTTTCATTATCAACCCCGGTTCTGAAGAGAACCCCATTACCTATTTTGTAGTGAATTTGAAACAGTTCCCCAGCTTGACAGGGTAATGGTTTTCCTGATTCTAAAGTCCATATGTTTGAACTTTCTCAGCCCTTTTAATAAAAATGAGTATAGCAAACTGGAGAGTGAAGGGACAAGACAGTCTGGCAGCTTTGGAATGTTCTAGAGGCTTCTGTGGAGTGGGCCGAAGGAGGCTGTGTCTAACTCAGTGTCATATGTCCTTAGCTGCTCTTATGGTCTAGAGGTATTGCCCCCATAAAACCTCTTTCCAGAGTGTCTGTTTGACTGTTTTTTCAGACAATGGCATGAAGTTATAATTTCATGCCGCTGTCAGCCAGAAATCTGTCACATGAAGAAAAGTGTTCCATTGCCACAGACTATATTCCTAACCTTAGCTGGCCGTCCTGTGGCAAATGCAGTCAGTCATGAGGGGAAATGTGGGAAGAGGGTTCTGAGGGTCAGAGAATACAACCCACCGACACCAGCAAAGAAATGCACATTCTTTTAACATTTACCAATGGCTTCTTGCTGCATCACTTTTCTGTTTGAAGGGCAAACAAACCAGATTTACCCAAAAATTGATAACTGCTATCTACTAAAAACCAACTGCATTATCTAGTAGCCAGGCATGATGGTACATACCTTTTATCCTAGCTGGGAGGCAGAGGCAGGTGGATGTCTGTGAGTTAGAGACCAGGCTGGTCTATATAGTGAGTTCCAGGATGGCCAGGACTATTCAGACCCTGTCTCAAAACATAAAAGCTGGTAGTAATTAAAGTACACACATTAAAAGCATTTAAAATAAGTCAGGTGAGGCAATACCATTGGTACGTATTTTTAAAAATTCACATTTCAGTCACCACCTCGTTGATATGGCTTTCCTCCATCGCCCATCGATCTCTTTGCAAGGATGCTTCCAGCTTGGATTTTGTCCGTATCAGAACTTCTTACCCTCCCTCTCACCGGTTCCTGGCCATCTATTGACTTTTCCTTCCAGATAGAGCTGCTTTTTCCCTCCCTGGTCTGCACCCTGTGGCCCCAATTCTCCTAGAAATATGGTCACTGAGCAGGTATGTTGGCATGCAGTAATCTCTCCAATTATAGACAATGGATGGGAAACCTAGTCATGTCAGAAATGCTATGTTTATTATTTGGCAATAGTAAAGGCATCAATACTATAGTAAATGTTTTCGTGGGCGAAGGAGATAGCTCAGTTAGAAAAAATGACTGCAATCAAGTCCAACAGCTGGGTTTAATCCCTGAGGCCCTCATGGTGGGAGGAGAGAACTGACTCCCGCAGGATGCCCTCTGACCTCCACACATGAGCTGTGGCACAACACACACACACACACACACACACACACACACACACACACACACACACACACATTATTTTTTATTATTATTATTATTATTTATTTATTTATTTTTGGTTTTCAAGACAGGATTTCTCTGTGTAGCTTTGGAGCCTGTCCTGGAACTCACTCTGTAGCCCAGGCTGGCCTTGAACTCACAGAGATCCACCTTTCTCTGCCTCCTGAGTGCTGGGATTAAAGGCATGCGCCACCACCGCCAGGCTTAAATATTTTTAATGTTCCTAAAAAAATCAAGGTTAGTCTTCTGATAAAAGTTATGCCTTTTGAGTAATTATAGTTGTAGGTATTTTTTGCCTAACATTCAAAACTTTTATAGGTAGAGATTTTAAAAGATGGATCAATGCTAAAATATATAGAATTCTTTTCTGGCTGTTGTTTGGTTTTAATTTGGGTTTTTTAAAACAGGATCTGGCTATGTAGCCCAGGCTTGCCTCAAGTCTAAGATCCTCCTCCTTCCACTCCCCACATGCTGTGATTACAGGTGGGCCTGAATGCTGTGGGATATTTGTACACTGTGTAAAAGATATATTGCTCTCATTGGTATAATAAAGAGCTGAATGGCCAATAGCTAGGCGGGAATTATAGGCGGGACTTCCGGGCAGAGACAGAGGAAGTAGGAGGAATCTAGATGCAGAGGGAGTTGGACATACAGAATGAAAGAAAGGTAAAAAGCCATGAGGCAAAACATAGATTAATATAAATGGGTTAGTTTAAGTTATAAGAGCTAGTGGGGCAAGTCTAAGCTGAGGCTAAACTTTCATAATTAATAATCAATCTCCATGTTGTTATTTATGAACTGGCGGCCCAAAGAAAAATCCATCTACACCTTAATATACTTAATTCTTAGTATTATGCATTTGTCTAGGCTTGGGCCATAAAAATGAGAGGCAGCATGTATGTTCCAGGTACTTATGTCTTATGAAGAAGATTGATGAAGCAACAGAGAATTAGGAAATTGACCCTGAGCTCCTAAGGGTTCAAAACCAGAGCAGAAAGAAGTTCTGAGGGAGCCCCAATCTTCACAGATCATGTCCAAGTTGGTATGATTGGAACAAAGGAGCCATAGGTAGATGTAAACTGTTCAAAAAGTCTGTGGGTAAGCCTGCTGGACAGGCAGGAGAAGGACACATAGCAGGTCTCTGTGGATCTTAGCACAGCATTGAACTTCTTTCTCTTCTAACACACAGGGCTGTGGTGGAACTGGGGAGGGACTGAGTAGGAGGGAACATGGGCTGAGAGGTACCAAAAGTCCCAAACAAGGTGAGGCCCTTTGGAGGTCTGGCGCAGAAAGGGAAAGTACCTGGTGCTTTTGAGAGAATCACTCTTCCTGTGGTGTAGTGAATAGACCACCAGAGAGGACAGGGCCAGAGACAGGAGAGCAGATGAGAGATCGAGAATGGGTGGGTGGGAGGTGGAAGTGACTTAGATGAGGCTGAAAATGGAAAACAGAAGAACGTTAGAAATAGTAAGGGCATGTCACATTCTGGACATATATTTTTAGATCTTTCAATGTGGAAATTTTCAAATGTGCACCTCCCAAATACCCATAATCCTATGCCAACAATTAGTTACCAATCATAGTTTAGTTATCTCTCCCCAGCTCTCCCTCTCCACTGTATTATTTTAAAGTAGGGACTGGCCTGGACAGCATACCATTTCATATGACTAATGCCCCAGGCTCATTCTAACAAGTAAATAGCGGGCTGGAGAGATGGCTCATCAGTTAGGAGCACTGGCTGCTCTTTCAGAGGACCCGGGTTCAAGTCTCAGCACCCACTTGGCAGCTCACAACCATCTGTAACTCCAGTTCCAAGGGATCTGACATCCTCTTCTGGCCTTCTCGGGCACCAGGAATGTGTGTAGTGGTGCCCATACATACAACGCTCATATACATAAAATAAGAAATAAATCTAAAAACATTTTTTAATTAATAGTTACCATCACAGGAGATAGCTGTCAGTAAAGTACTTCCCACTCAAGGCTGACGACTTGAGTCTGGATTCTGAGCACGCATGTAAAAAACTGCATGCATACACCTTGTCTCTGCTCTGGGGAAGCAGAGACAAATTGATTCCCAAGACTCACTAGCCAGCCAGCCTAGCCAAATCAGTGAGCTCCAGCTTCAGTGAGAGACCCTGACTCAAAAAGTGAGGTGGAGCATCATGAAGACACCTGACATCAACCTCTGTCCTCTGCGTGGGAGTACACAGTTATGCATGCACGTATGCGCGCGCGCGCACAGAGGCATGCAGCATGCATGCACACACACTCGCATACACCCACATGCCCATGTGCACATGCACAAATACCACCCCCCCACAAATGTTACTTCATATGAAATTTCATCAGCTACATTTATTATTATTATTATTATTATTATTATTATTATTATTATCATCATCATCATCATCATCATCATCATCATCTTGGGCTAGTGAGATTGCCATGACCTTCATAGCTTTGGATGTGACCTGGCTGGGGTAAAGGGAATGAAGAAATGACAGACACACATACAGAAAGACTGGGATTGACCAGGTGATGCTCCAGCAGCAGCCTGGAAACTCAAAGGCGTTTACTAAACACAACACAAACAAGGAGAGAGTGAGCTAATCAGTGGGGGTCTGTAGGGGAGCAGTCTGACCTGGAGTCCCCTGGGAGAAGGAAGGGGTGGTAGACACTTTCTGCACACAGGGTCAGCATCTGCACTGGGACCAGGGGAAGACCTTGCCACTGCTTGGAGCCTAACCAGGGAAAGTCTTGTCTTTCCCGTGGGTCTGAGGCATGAGGGTCCTTGACATGGTAGTGCTCATGTGAACAATACATTCACTCAGAACTTCATCTGCTCCCCACAGAGATGGCTAACAGCACATACTGCTCTCGAAGAGGGGCCAAGTTTGATTCCCAGAACCCACATCAGGCGGCTCACAACCACCTGTAACTCCCACTCCAGGGGATCCACAGCCCATGGCCTCTGCAGTTCATGTGCACATACCCTCTCTTGCCCCTGTCCCATATATACACATAACTAAAAACAATAAAAATAAATCTTTTAAAATTCTACTATCATAATTGTCATGATGTTTTATAATTTAAATCATAATTTGAGGTCTACAGTATAATTTTCTGATCCATAAGTCCCCCTCTCTACCTCTTCCTTTTTAAATGTAGTCTACTAGGCTGTTCACAGTGTAGGTATTAGCAAGGAAACTTCCTCAGTGGAGCCATATTCTTCCTTTAGAAAGCACACACTATTGAAGACATTGAGTATATTTTGAAGACAGATTTAATAGTTTTTATTGGTGTTTAGGTACCAGGAGGTAAGAAAAATGAATCAAGGATGACTGTTTCAGCCTGAGCAATTGGAAGGATGGAATTACCTACAGACAACTAGACACACAGTCAGAGATTCAGAAGATGTGACTTGTTGCAGGTGTGCACTCAAGAGCTGTGTTTCAGTCCCATGAAGCAGAGATGCGTTAGGTACCAAGAATACAGGAGAAGCAGAAGACCATTTTCACTATCCAGTGGGAAACACGAAAAAAATGAGTAATTATAACCACTTTTAAGAGCTATAAGGAAGAGGGTCAAGGTTCTAGGAGACCATCTAATGGGGTAACATGTCCAAAACTGGCCTTAAAGAAGCAGCATTTGAGATGAGATCTTTTTTTTTTTTTTTTTTTTTTTTTTTGGTTTTTCGAGACAGGGTTTCTCTGTGTAGCTTTGCGCCTTTCCTGGAACTCGCTTTGGAGACTAGGCTGGCCTCGAGCTCACAGAGATCCGCCTGGCTCTGCCTCCCGAGTGCTGGGATTAAAGGCGTGCGCCACCACTGCCCGGCTTTGAGATGAGATCTTAAAGATGAGTAACAGCTAACAAGGACAGAGCTTCTGGCCTGAGGACTGCTGTGTGCTGAGGTCTGCCTCTGGAGAGATCACAGTGCACAGGAGGTCAGTTGTGACCAGAAAGCAAGAGCAATGAGCTTGAGATCTAACTGAAAGACAAAGGGCTGCAGGATGTGGGACCTTTCCGGTTATGACGAAGATTTGGGTCTTGTATGAGAAGCGACATGGAGGCACTGAGGTGAAGACGTGACTCGGTGTTTACTTAGCATGTGTGAGCCCCTGAGTTCAATCCAAAGGAAGAAACAGAAGGGAGGGAGGGAGATACTGATGGGGAAAGGAGGAAAGAGTAGACCAGTGAGAGGTTTTAAGCAGGGTAAGACAAGTAATTTTGTATGTGTATGTATGTATTCATGTGGGTGCATGTGTGTGAAGGTCAGAGGTGAACCTCGGGTGTTATTCCTCAGATACTGTTCACTTTGGGTTTTTGAGACAGGGTCTCTGTCTAGCCTGGAGTTCAACAAGTAGAGTAGGCTAGCTGCCAGTGACCCCTAGGGATTTGCTTGTCTCTGCCTCCCAGGTGCTGAGATTACAAGCATGCAACACTACACGCCCCCATTTTTTAAAAAAGGTATTTTCAATTAAAATAGGATTAGATCACTTTCCCCTTTTCCTTTCCTCCCTCTAGGTCTTTCTAGGTACCCTCCCTCCAACACCTCCCAAGGCCCCTCTCTCAAATCGAGAGCCTCTATTTCTTTGATTATTATCGTTACATATATATTTTATATGTAAACAAAAGGCCAAAACAATGGCAATATCAATAGACATGCTAATGTGGAAGAGGGAAATTTTCATGGGTCCTTATCCCCTGTCAAAACAAAACATAGGTGACTAATGCCTGCCTGCCAGGAGAGGGTATTGCAGAATATTATTTTAAGGCGTATTTACTTTTGTTTATGTGCATTTGTGAAGCTGTGTTACTTTGCCAGTCTAAAACACCTGATGGTCTAACAAAGAGCTGGATGGCCAGTGGTGAGGCAGGAGAGAGAAATAGGTGGGGCTGGCAGGCAGAGAAGATAAATAGAAGGAGAAATCTGGGAGGAAGTAGCCAGCAAAGGAAGGGGACTCCAGGGGCCAGCCACCCAGCTGCAAGAAAGCTACAGAACAAGAGTAAGATTTACAGAAGTAAGAGAATGGGAAAAGCCCAGAGGCAAAAGGTGGATGGGATAATTTAAGGAAAGCTGGCAAGAAACAAGCCAAGCTAAGGCCGAACATTTATAAGTAAGAATAAGCCTCTGTGTGATTTATTTGGGAGCTGGGTGTTGGCCCCCCCCCAAAGAGTAAAGAACAAAAACAAACTACAAAAAGAGGGAGAATTAGCTTCTGCCAGAGAGGAGCTCCTTTATTGGTTATCCAGTTTTGTCTTGTTTTTGTAAATGTGAGTCCTGGAAATCAAACTCAGGTCCTCATGCTTGAGCAGCAAACACTTTACTTAGTGAGGTAACTTCCCAGGCCCAAGGGAAGCATTTTAATCACTGTCTTTTTATAAAAGAATCTCTGTGATTAGGTATCATGATCTACACCTTTAATCCCAGCACTCAGAAGGCAATGGCTGGTGACTCTCTGTGAGTTCATGCCTAGCCTGGTCTACATAATGAAACACTGTGTCATCATCATTCCCACCCACCCACCCACCCCTACCCACCCGCCGCTCAAAAAGAAGTCACTGTGTCTGAATGTGGAAAAAGCCTTGAAAGACTGTGGTGGGTCAAAAGCAGCCATTAGAAAGTGATTGTGAAAGATGATAGTGGATCAGATTATACATCTGCAGCGACTGGGGAGATATTTAGGAGGTAAAATCAGCAGGACGTGGTGTTGGGTTAGATATGAGACATGAGGGTTAGGGAGGGATCAGGGATCATCTTTTGGCAATGAAAGATGTCCCCCATGAAGCTTCGATGCAAAAGGAGCCAGAGTTCCAGAGAACTCCAGTATCTGAACAATGAGTCAATAGATGCTCCACTCAAACGGGTCACCTATGGAGAAGGCCAAAGCTTAGAAGAGAGTCAGAGTCTGTGGGACAAGCCAGTCTCTGGAAAGATCAAGTTCCTTCAGTGCTCTCTGCTGCATAATATCACAGCCTGAAAGTCAGTCAAGTACACTCACACACATCCTGGTCCCTCTACCAGAAGGGCAAGGAATTGACGTGTCAGCTAGAAAACTTCACGTGAGCTGCCAGGCATTGCCACAGCAAAGCTGACTCATCTCTGGAATGGCTGCTTTCTCTCCCACACTCTAACAACCTGACACCACATACAGGAGGAGAAGAGGACGTAATTAAGACTGTTAGGCCTGCTGTATAGCTTTTAAATATTCAGACAAATGATATACAGAACTCCAGCTGTATACTCTCTGTAAAATTGGGGTTGGGGAGGGGTTGGCTGTCACCACTCCCACAAACTCCAGTCCTTTCATCACACTATGTCTGTGTACAGCTCCTGGCCATATTAAAATGTTCTCCTATGCCCGCAGTCATTTCTCAACACTTAATTGGAAAGGTTCTGCCTTGCGGTGCTGTTGGGAGATAGCCCCTTCGACCTCTACTCTCTTTGTCTGGGACCTCACTGCTACTCCGTGAGATCCTGGATGAGATCCTGGATGAATGTATGCTGTTGATGTGACCATAGCTATGTCAAGGACACCAGTGCCTCAAACCCATGGGAATGACAAAGCCTTCCCCTTGTCCTTGTGCAGATGTTGATAGTGTGTGCAGAAAGGTATGGGCTCCAGCTTCCTTCTCCCCAATGTTTACAGCCAAGAAAGCTCCCCTATAGAGATCTCCTACCAGGATAAGCTAAACCTGCCTCCTCGTTCAGCTATATATAAAACCCACCTCCTCAATTCAGATGTATAAAATAAATGCACCGAGTTTCTGGGCCGCTGCTGGTGTGTCTCCATCAAAGCATACAGCCTGCCTGACCTCAGCTTTTCTGTATATATGTCTGTCTGTCTGTATGTATGTATGTATGTATGCCCTTTCTTCATTCCCTCATTGCTCCAGTCAGGTCAACCCTACAGCCGTTTGGGTCTTGACATGCTCTCTGCGTAAACCATCCTCAACCCAGCCTCTGTGTCAAGCTCCATCCAGCAGAGTGGAGCCCAGAGCTAGTTTCCTCAGCACCATCCTCCCAGGAACTGTATAGTGATATCAAGGTAAGACACCTACTGAACAGCTGATCTGCCATCCAGGGTGACCAACATTCCAGTTTGCCCAAGACGGGCGCCGCTCCCAGCATGCATACCTTCAGTACTAAAACTAACACGGTTCTAGGCAAACTGGGATGGATGTTTGGTCACTGCAATGGGAAGTCTCTCTAGAAAGGTGGGATTCAAGGGGAAGGAATTAGCAATCATAACAGAAGGAGAAGTAACTGGGGGGACTTAAATCAACGAGAAGCAATGGGCCACAGAGAAATGTGCCTGGCTCTACAGGTCTGGGCTGGGAGAATAGAGGGGATAACCCCAGGGTTCACTTGCAGGTCCTACTGGAGTCCTTCAGTCAACTTACATGGATCCATCCACTCCCGGTTCTCTGAATGGCTGAGCACAAAAGGCTGCCCACACAAGGCATTTCCCCCAGAATTTTTAAGAGTCCAAAGTGCTGGCCTTTCCAAGTCTTCTCAGTGTGGTGGATACCTGTGGGTTTTCCTGCTGAGCCCTTTCCTATTTTTACTAAGAAAGCCCCTAAATTTCCTTCAGAAGCCACCCTTGCCCTCTTCTTCAGCAGCCCCACTTTACAAACATATCTGAAATCAGGATCAGGTGATTGGGGCCTGAGTAGGATCTCACCAAGAACCTTTCTGGTGAGACAGAAACGATTGTTCACCATATGGAAAGGATAGACAGTCTAGTGTTACAAGATCAACAACATAATGAATATAGATTGAAGGTCCCATAAGAGTATAACGGAGCTGAAAAATTCTTAGCACTTAGTGACGACACAGTAGCCATCAGAAAGATCTTCAAAGCCCCAATGCTACTCAAGAGCTTTTGGTGAATCTGGTACAAGCACACCTACATCACTGCCACCTGTGTAAAAACAGCCACGCAATTCTGTATGGTACACAGTACTTGATAGTGGTCATAAACTACTGGATCAGTTACTTTTCTCATCACATGGCCACATGATACTTGACAGAATCAAGGAAGAGGGATTTACTTTGCCCTACAAGTTCCAGGGCTAGGATCTGTCATTGAAGGGAAGACATGGGAACTGATGGGTGGTTTGTCCATATCTTGGTGGATCAGGTAGCAGAAAGGTCTCAACTGAAAACAGTTCTCAAAGGCCCACTCCCAGGAGCCCACCTTGGCCAGCCAGGCCCCACAATCTCTTGAAATGACACCACCAGCTGCAGACCATGAACCTATGGAGGACACTGGATTCAAACAGTAACAGCTGTGTTACTGGTCTATACATCCGCTATGCTATACTTCTTATGGTTATTTTGGAGTGTGTTTGTATGTGTTAAAGTTGTGAAAAATATACCAGTAAGGCCAGCAACAGCCCTCATACATCTCACGTTCACCATTTTTCTCCATTGCATCAAGAGGGCACATCCAGCAATCAACCTATGCTATCTAATTTTGTGCATGTAGGAAGTTCATACAAGAAGTTTGCCTAATGACATATCTCAGAGATTATCACATCCTTGAGTGACACAAACCATCATAGGCTTTGAGCAAAGCTGGATCCAAGGCTTCACACAGTAATATTCTCACTCTCTATCTCTGCCCCCGCCCCTTCTCCCTACATACTTCCCTCTGGGTTGGCTTCAGTACAACATTGCTTCTTCCAGTTGATGGCAAAGATGTCTAGACTTAGCACAATAAAGCTCTCCAGCCAAAGAGAAAACATCCTTCAAAAGAAAAAGTAGGAGCTGGAAAAATGCCACAGTGGGTCATTCATTTGAAAGCCTGAATACCTGGATTCCATCTCCAGAATCCACACTGGAAGGAGAGAGCTGACTCCTATGGTTGCCCTCTGCCTCCCACGTCTATGCTAGGACATGCACATGCACTGTGCTGCTGAGTTTTTACTGTCAACACAACCTAAAGTCACATGGAGAGAGAGATCATAGAAGAATTGTCTACGTCAGATTGGGTTATGTGCTGTGGGATGTTCTGTATGGCAAATGTGTTGCTCTGATTGGTCAGTAAATAAAACACTGATTGGCCATTGGCTAGGCAGGAAGTGTAGGCGGGACAAGGAGGAGAATAAAGCTGGGAAGTGGAGGGCTGAATCAGAGAGACACTGCCAGCCGCCATGATGAGAAACAGCATGTGAAGATGCCGGTAAGCCACGAGCCATGTGGCAAGGTATAGATTAATGGAAATGGATTAATTTAAGATATAAGAACTGTTAGCAAGAAGCCTGCCGCGGCCATACAGTTTGTAACCAATATAAGTCTCTGTGTTTACTTGGTTGGGTCTGAGCAGCTGTGGGACTGGCAGGTGAGAGATTTGCCCTGACTGTGGGCCAGGCAGGAAAACTCAAGCGACAAATGGCGTCCAACGTGGTGACAAGAGTTTCCACCTAAAAACTGAGGAAAAAAGATTCTAAAACGGAGCTAAAAACAGCTTCCTAATTGTCTCTCTCAAATGAGCGGCAGCTGCTGGTTTGAGCTACTGGCGGGTTCCTAGCGTGCGCGCTGGACCTGAAGTATGGTGGGAATGAGGCCTCTGCAAGTGGCACATTAAGCTGTGCGGTGGATTTAGCCTTTGCTAGTACAAAACAAAAAAAGAAGTTTCTGGGCTACATGCTGCTTGGATAAAAGCATAGACCCACGATAGCTCCCAGAGCCGGCGGTAAAGTACCATGTTGGGAAGCTGAGGTGGGTGGAGCCAGCAGCCACAGCTGCTGCAGTTTAAAGCAATAGATTCACAATAAGACAGATTCAGTTGTAATAGTTTAAATGTGTGTAAAATATACATAGGCTTGAAAGAGACAAAAAAGGTGATATATAGTTATATAAACAAATACATAGTTTTAAAAAATAAAGTCTTTAAAGAGACAGTAAAATTAATATAAAAAATAAGCCACATAAAGATGAATATTACACAGAGAATCTGGATTGTGTTGTCTTTGGGATTCTTAACTGCAGAGAGAGATTTGATTGCAAAGGAAGCTGAGTTAAACCAATATGTATACTTTAAAGATACCTTAACTTCAAAATTTAGATATAAGGATATGTTGCTTTGGAAAGGAGACTCTGCTTTTGTTCCCACAGAAAGCCAAAGGCTATGGATTTGTTCCAGATTAAGATACATCAGGTTTGACCAGCCAAGACCCCCTGAAAGGTCTCCAATGACACCATGGCCCAGATGATCCAACATCCAGAATGGTTTCAAGGCAACTGGCTCAGACGATACAGCCTCACGGACTATTCCATAATCCTAAAATTTTCTTTGTATCCCCATAAGATACAGCGTCCCCCTCCAGCAGGAAGTAGTAAGAGAAGCTACGCCCAAATTCCCAAATTATATGTAATTTTACTTTGTTAAGGTTAAAACCTTCCTTTTTGAGAAAAAAGGCAGGAAAACTCTAGCTACAGTTATGGGCATGTCTTTGGGGCTCATCTTGATTGATGATTGACGCAGGAGGGCCTGACACATTTCTGGAGGCACCATCCCTAGGCAGATGACTCTGGGCTGTGTAAGAAAGCTAGATGAGCCTGAGTGAGAAAGCAAGCCAGTAGGAAGCATTCTTCCATAGTTCCTGTATCCACTTTCCTCTTTGGGATTCCTGCCCAGACTTCCCTCAATGATGGACTGTAACATGTAAGCTAAAACAAAACTTTCCTTCCCTAAGTTGCTTTGGGTTATGTATTCTATCACAGCAACAGAAAGGAAATGCCCCATCACCACCATCACCGTACCATACACACAAATAACAAACTAAAATGATAATAATAGAGCTGTATGTGGTAGCGCATGCCTTTAATACAAGCACTTAGGAGGCAGAGGCAGATGGATCTCTTTGAGTACAAGGTCAGCCTGATCTCCAAAGTGAGTTCTAGGTCAGCCAGAAATACATAGTGAGACCCTGTTTCAAAAATTTGAAAAAAAAAAATCTTTTTTTTTTACTCCAGCATAATGTGGCATCACACACCTGTCATCCTAGCCCTCAGCATACTGAAGCAGGAAGACTGAGAACCAGAGGCCAGAGGATCAGGGAGTTTGCTATGAGACTGTGTCTCCTAGTACTGTCAGAAGCTACGCCCACAAAGTCTCACCAACGTGACTGCCTAAACAGGAGCCGGACAAGGACAACATGGACAGTCGTGCCAAAGCTGATGGGGAAAAGCCCACCAGGCTCAGCCCTGCACAAAGCACTGCAAACAAGCAAGGGATGCTGGGAGTGGGAGAAATAGTCTTCCCCAGGGAAGAGCATGCCAACGCTCAACCAATACCAAGGGGTCAGCCCTGGAAACATACACACAAGTAACATTATACAGACTCAGTGGGTTATAGTTAGGGATGCATACAACAGCAATCAATGAAAAAAAAAAAGGCCATGAATTTGAAAGAGAGCAAGGAGGGGTATAGAGGAAGGGTTGGAGGGAGGAAAGAGAAGGGAGAAATGATGTAATTATATTATATCTCGCACACATACACAAAAACAGACCTATAACAACAACAAAAGAGTCAGAGGCTGCAGAGTGAGATCCTGCCAACAACAACAACAATAATATTCAAAGAGATACCTCTAACCATCTCCTTGGAAACTGAATTCCAACACAGCACCGCCAGCATCATAGCTGACCCTCAGTCTCTTCTAATTGAAGTGGTATAACGTCCTTTTAGGACATGTTGGAGAGGAGCTGGCCAGAATGGCACCAAACATTCAACATCAGCCAACTAATCCAGGCTCTGCGCCAGACGCTCTAATCTTTATTTAAGAGAATCTGGGGGAAAGGGTATTGCTTTCACTAATTACCGGATGCAGCCTGCAGGCCCAAGCCAACGACTCCACTGTTCTAGGTGTTGAGAGTGCACTTAGAATTCAGATGGGAAGCCATGTTCACTTACTGAGCGATTCCTCAACTCCAGATATCAACTCCCCAGTCCACAAACTGCACCCTTCCGAATTTCACTTTGCGTGGAAAAGACAACAGTGAACTTTCACATCCCCCCTCTTCCACCGGATTGCACTAGCAATTCACAGATAAGAGGAAGCACAGCAGGATGGACGATGGAAACAGTGTAGACAGTTATGAAGACCCACCCAATTTCCAGGAGCTCTTAAGGGTAAGAGAAATGTCTACTCAAAAGTATATTAAGAATAAACTCAATAAAGCTGAAAAGCGGGCTAGTGCAGTTGTGTATACATGTGTGTCCGCTGTGTATTTAAAGAGCTAATACATGTACATGGGAACATGTTTTTCACATGGTACAATCATTCCATAGATGCCAATGAATCTCTCTCTCTCTCTCTCTCTCTCTCTCTCTCTCTCTCTCTCTCTCTCTCTCTCTCTCTCTCTCTGTGTGTGTGTGTGTGTGTGTGTGTGTGTGTGTGTGTGTGTGTGTGAGTGAACTTGCATATTATCCTTTTTCAGACTGTAACACTGCACACATCACTCGGTATTGTTTCTTTAAAATAGAATGTGGGAACATTCCATCCATCTTGTTCTTTCAATAGCTGCCTAATGTGTAATTGTATGATGAATATGTAACTAGTTTCCTAATGGTGAGCATTTGTTTTCAATCTTTTGCTTTTGTTTATGCATTTTAGATAGATTTTTATAGCAAATATAGAAACAAACTGGGAGAAAGGTTTTCTGTTTCTCATTTAAACGAAGTCCTGCTAGACAAAACCCCATTCCATTATGAGCTTTCTTGGTGGTTTGCATGAATTCAAATCCTGAGTTCTCAAAGCTTTTCAGAATTCTGCTCTATATCTTAAATGCCAGTTAAACAAAAGCCCGTGTCTTCAGGAACTTTCTTGCTTAAACAAATGCCGTGGTGGAAGGGAAGAATAGTATACGATTGAACCCAAGGAGGCAGGGCAAAAACTGAACTAGAAGCAAAAACATCTCCGGTCATCCTTCTATGTTCTCTCTGTGATGAGCCGCTTCTGCTCTCTCAAGCTGTGGGTGGAAGATGCGGTCTCGTGGTTCCCCAGCAAGGGAATGTTTCTGACTGCCATGCCCCGGTGTGAGGATAGGTTACTGCACGGTCAGGAGTTAGCCTCTGGTCCAATGAGCTCTGACTAGAGTCAGAGCCCAACAGTGAAAGATGGCTGCAGAGACTCCACCCACGGGCGAACCTCACGCTGGAAAAGGCTCTCAAGTGCCACCTGGTGGCCCTACAAAGACAAGAGGTTTATGAAAACGCTGTTTAAAAAAACAACAAAAAATCCTGCAGGATCCTAGAAGATCTGCCACAATGGCTTCAACTTGGCTGCCCAGCTTCCGGGGCTGGAGTCCCCCAGGACAGACGTGCCTGGACAGTTCGTCTGCTTGACTTAGATGCGGGCTAATGCGTGAACGACGGCAGCATTTTGCGTTGATTTGTGAGTTAGGTGAGGTGGAGCGATAGGAGGTGTGAATTTGTGTAACTATAAATGGTTTCTCGGCATTTAGCCGTCCAAGGCGGACCGAAGAGTAACCTTATTCAGTATTCGTTTCACTTTGATGTGTTGTAAACATGCTGGGGTGTTTTGTTTTGTTGTGTTTTGTTTTGTTTTGAAAGAAAGTTAGGGCCGGAGTGGTGGTGCACGCCTTTAATCCCAGCCTCGGGAGGCAGAGCAGGTGGATCTCTGTGAGTTCTAGGACAACTTGATCCAAGACAGCCAGGGTCACATAGAGACCCTGTCTTAAAAAAAGAAAAAAAGAAAAAATTCAGACTTCTTTGGGTAGAGGCACTTGTTTTTGGACATGATGTTTTTTAGTTTGGGTTTTTTTTTTTTTTTTGGTTTGTTTGTTTTTGTTTTTTTACATTTGTTTAGTGTGTGTGTGTGTGTGTGTGTGTGTGTGTGTGTGTGTGTGCGCGCGCGCGCACAGGGACATACGCCACTCACACATGTGGAGATCAGAGGACAGCTTTCGGGAATCGTTTCTCTCCTTCGAACATTTGGATCTCAGAAAGTGAATTCCATTATTCGGGCTGATCCATCTGACCAGCTCCCTTTTTGAGAATTTTCGTTTTAAGATTCATTTTTAATTTTGTGTGTCTGTGTGTAAGGGTGTGCGTGTGTGTGCAGATGCCTGCAGCAGTCAAAGGCGTTGGGTCCCTCTGGAGCTGGAGTTACAATTGGTTGTCAGAGGCTGATGTGGGAAGCAAAGTCAGTCTCTGTGCAAGAACAGCACACATTAACTACTGAGCATCTCTCCAGCACCCTTTCTGAGAATTTTTAAATAAACTGTAATTGTATCTGAAAGTGAGCAAGCTTTGAGAGGAATTCTGTAGCGGCAAAGACAAGAGCCTCACTTGAACTTCTGGCAGCTGAGGCCCCCAATGAAAGCGTGAGCAGGGAAGCCCAGGAGCTCTGCTCTCTGTTGTCTTCCGGGATCTCAGAAGACAACAGAACCACCTTCTTGGAGGGGACACTTACCTCTTGTGCACCGGGAGAGGGAAATCCCACCAGCAGAGGTCACTGGTGCACCAGCTGGAATCCGCAGCAGCTCCTCTCACCCGCGGTCCATGCATCTCTCTGCCTTGCTCCCTGCTCAGCTCTTTGAAGGGAATCAGTGCAAAGTGTGTGCATGCTGCTGGCAGATTTTCTCAGTGGGGCCCACCTTTGATACCCCCAACCTAAGCTATCAACATTGATTTAATACTCAAGGCAACTGGCTTGTACATCATCAAGTTTAACCTGGTCCAGGAAGTAGTTATATGTGCTTTTAGCCAGGAACTTAAGGAAGGCACTACTTTCCCCAATACCACACACACACACACACACACACACACACACACACACACACACACACAGAGGCGCCCTTGGACACACACATCTAAATGGCTTGAGTGTGCATACAGAGACCCTACTGAGTAAGAATGGATGCCATGATGTGACATGGAGTGGTACAGACACCAAGAGAAGGTGCCTGTGGACCATCTGCATCTGAGCCACTTAAGAGTGTCAGAGCTAGCCGTGGACAACAGCTGTGTATAATGGAATGACCTGCTGGCCTTCTTGAGTGGCCATCAATAGCCGTTCTAGTCAAGGGGGAAGGGAAGGGAACTGTGGGACACCTAAACACCACCAAACCATCACAGGACAGGACTCACCTCATGCTGTCCTGGACGAAGATGCTGCCAACCTCAGAGGCCAGGTGAGAACACTAACTACAGGAACCAATCGGCCTGTGGCTTATCTCCCACAGGCATCTGGGTGACTGGGCAGCCAGGTAACTGCAACTCACGGGCATTGGGCAAAAGATGGTGATGACACTATGATACTAGAGGGGTGAATGGAGGTACAGTGGCTCCAGCAGACTTCTTGGGAAGGAAAGGAAGTTGTCTTTTGCCTGGAAAGAACTCTAAGGGAAATCATGTGACCTAGGCTATGCATTGTACTTCCATGGTCACAGGGATTGGGTCCATCGATGTGTATGTGATCCACTTGGAACCAATGAGACAATGACTTTTCTAGGACTCTGGTAAGAGAAAGGGCACATTTCTCTTCCCAGTGAACTTGTTGCTGAGGGTGTATGGATCTGGAGAAACACCCTCTATCTTTCCAACACAAAGGAAAACCCAGAACTGAGTGGCCACATTGGGGTTTGTGACAGCTGGTTTTAATGTCAATTTGCCACAAATTAGAATCACTTGAGTAGGGAGCTCTACCTGAGGAATTGTCCTGGTTGCCTTAATTGATTGGAGAAGACTCACCCCAAATGTGGGCAGCACCTTCTGGTAGCACCCCAGATAAAAAAAGGTGTGGCAGAAGGAAGATTGTTCTAGCTTCCTTGGCCTTCCCGCTTGTTAATGAGTCGGTTTCCCCTGTTGCTGCTGCTGCTGATTTTCTTCACTGATATCAGAACCAGTGTTTCCAGGCTTTCTTTGTTAACTAAGGACCAGAGGCTCTTCCAGAAGCTTCCAGGTTTTGAGCACCAGATTAGGACTTCTGGGCTACATATATCCTATTGTTTCTGATCCTCTAGAGCAGTGGTTCTCAACCCTCCTAATGCTGTGACCCTTTAATACAGTTCCTCAACGTTGCTGTGAACCCCCAACCATCAAATTATTTTCGTTGCTACCTCAAACCTGTAATTTTGCTACTGTTAGAAATCGTCATGTGGATATCTGATGTGTGACCGCTGTGAAAGGGTTGTGTGACCCCCTAAAGAGGTCATGGTCCACATGTTCAGAACCACTCCTCAGAGGACCCTGACTAATACAAGTCCTGAGACATGAACAACACAGCAGAGCCTCAACGTGCCTGGAAACTGAGGCCCAGTATCACTGTCTGAACACCAAATCAAGCCCTACCTGGAGTTTATGTTATAACTGGAGTTTTCAGTGGACCCGTGAATTTTTCCTTTGCTGATTAGAATTGCATTTCTGGTCCTCCTTGGGTAGGAAAGACAAGATTGATGTTTTGATGTTACTACCTTTAAGATTCCTGTTCATTTTTAAAAAAAAAAGATTTATTTATAGCCAGACATGGGAGCACACACCTTTAATACTTTAATAGTCATGAGGCAGAGGCAGATGGATCTCTGTGGCTTCAAGGCCAGCCTGTTCTACATGGCAAGTTCCAGACCAACCAGGAGTATATAGTGAGACCCTGACTCAAAAGGGGGTAGGGATGGAGAGATGGCTCAATGGTTCTTAATCACTTTTCTATTGCTGTGAAGATACACTATGAGCAAGGCAACTTAAAGAAGAGAGTTTATTTGGGGCCTTGCTTAGTTTTAGAGGGTGAGTCTATGACCATCATATCAGGGAGCATGGCACTGGAGCAGTAGCTGAGAACTTACATGTTGAGATAACAACCACAAAGCAGAAAGAGCTAACTAAGAATGACATAGGATTTTTTTTTTTTTGCAGGGGGAGGGGTTTCAAGACACAGTTTCTCTGTGTAGCCCTGGCTGTCCTGGAAGGCTCTCTGTAGACCAGGCTGGCCTTGAACTCAGAGATCTGCCTGCCTCTACCTCCTGAGTGCTGGGATTAACATGCACCACCACTGCTCAGCTGACATGGGCTTTTGAAATCTCAAAGCCCACCCCTAGTGACACACCTCCTCCAATAAGACCACACCTCCTAATCCTTCCCAAACAATTCCATGTAGCAGGAATCTTAAAAGTTCTTATTAATAAAATCAAACCTGAGACCAGTTATTGGGGTGAATGCTGGATGATCAGAGAAGCAGAACAAGCCACAGCTAGCTCACCTTGCCAGTTCCTCAGCTGGTCTTGTTTCTTCAGACTGGAGGCCTCTGAGTCCTCATCCGAATGGGTCTCAGCTGAACTGCTGCTCAAAAGCCTGAATGTATAACCAGGCCAAATGCTTAACAAGGACAAATGCTTCTAGTTTCTGGTTCTCAGGCCTTATATATCTTTCTGCTTTTGCCATCACTCCCTGGGATTAAAGGCACACTTCCTGGGATTAAAGGCGTGTGTCACCATGCCTGGCTTTTTCCAATGTGGCCTTGAACTCACAGAGATCCAGAGGGATTTCTACCTCTGGAATGCTAGGATTAAAGGTGTGAGTGCCATCATTTTCTAGCCTTTGTATCTAGTGGCTGTTCTGTCGCTGACCCCAGATAAATTTATTAGGGTGCACAATATTTGGGGGAACACAATACCACCACAATTCCACCAACTAAGGACCAAGCCATTCAAACATATTAATCTGTGGGGGCCATTCTCATTCAAACCACCACAATGGTTAAGAACATTTTTGCAGAAGATCTGAATTTAGCTCCCAGCACCCTAACTCCAGTTCCAGGCAATCTGATGTCTTCTTCTGACCTCTGCTGGTACTATGACCATATGTGGTACATATATGCAGGCAAAACACTCATACATATGCATAAAATAAAATAGAAATAAACTACTTAGGCAATTTCTTCGTTTTTTATTTTTTACTTTTTAAGTTAAATAAAAAAATGTTCCAGTAGGATGTAAATCTTGTGTACAGATTGATAAATTTTAACACTTATGAAACAAAAGATTTGACCTCTCTGGGCGTCCTCGTTGTTGAGTGAATATTGGTGAGGCTGCATATATTGTCTTCTTCCCAGAAGCTGTCTTCCCAGCGGGTTACATCCACTCTGCATGTTTTGATGTAGCTGCTCTTAGATCTCAAATGCAGTACGTCCTTTTACCCCACACTTAAAGCAGTGGCGCCAGCACACTCGACACTGAATACATCATTTTTAGATTCTGGGGCTTCTTTTGGCCCTGTCTCCAGAGGAATCCAGCTTTGGATGGAGGAGGTAGAGGAGGCTGTGAACCCAAGTGCCCACAGCCCATAGTGCCGCTACAGTCAGCACAGTGCACATGATACCCAGCCGAGGGACCCAGAGAGCCCATCACCAACACAATGAGAAACAGTCACATGGAGGAGGTTCGACAGACTTTAATGGGTGGAAGAGATGGAGGGAAGGCGTAGGAGACAATGGGAGACCCGCTCCTACCTTTCCCAGCTTTTCTAGCATTCTTAGGAGGAGGAGGAGGAGGAGGAGGAGGAGAGAGGGATAAGAAATATTAGGTAGAAAGAGAGACCTAGACAATGAGAAGACAGAAACACAGGATAGCTTTGGGAGGGCCTGGATCAATACCCAATAGCCTCTTCTGTTTATTCAAAAGGGCTTTTTATAACAATGCCAAGGGATGGGGCAAAAGACCTTCCTCTTGCAGGATCAAAGCACACGGCACAGCCAAGTGTAGACCCTTCCAAACATCTGGTAACCACACCCGTGGTCAAATCATCCCCTTATGCAGCCCTGCTGGGTAAGCAAGCTCAGATTCTCTGACCCTGAGTAATTTGGGCCTCCACAGAAGGAGGGCAGGAGGGAGGGAGAGAAGGAGAAGAGAGGAAGGGAGAGCATGATCTCAGTTCTAAATCCTTCAGGGAAGGACAATAAATAATTAAACCTAAGATGCAGTTGTGAGGTAAGATGCTGTTGAGTTGGAAGCAAAGGGGGATTCTCTGGTCCTTTAGCTGGATATTTATCATTCACGTCCATCTCCAGTTCCTCACCATGAAACAACAAAGTCCTCAGAAGTCCTTTGGAGTGCAGCATCTTGCTGAAACACTAACCACACCAGTGTGTTCAACATTGGCTGAGGAGTTTGTTTTATATCCAACCCGCTGAGGAAACGTGTGTGTATCAGCTAGGATGCACTGGACAGCAACCCAGAGAAAATCCCACAAGGAATCCCCAAGTGGGTGTTTCTAGAGCTCAGTTTTTTTCACCTTTTATTCACCTCTCAGCTCTGTCCTTACTGTCCGCATGTGCAGGCAGAAGATGACCCAGAGCAGTCCAGGCATCAGGACCTCGCCAAGACCAATGGGAATAAGAAAGGCCATCATGCCCGTATGCTCTGCCTTCCTCAAAAGCACTCAGCAGCCCACAACAGACCAATCCTGGAAAGGCAGACGTATATAATCCCTTAAAGGGTTACCCTCTGGAACAGCTACAAAACCAGGGCTCTGTGAGCAAGCACTATAGGAAAAGGTGTGAATTATGGGTGAATCAACATGTTTGCCATGGAATCACCACATTGACAAGATACTGGCCGTCATCCAGGCCAACCCAAATCCAACCAAATAAATTATTCAAGTAACCCATTTCCACAGTAAAATTGTGTCACAGCCATTGACTAAATAAGCAAGGGCCCTGTGTGAGAAGTTCCGGTGGCTTCTAGAAACTTGATGACAATGAGAGCCTTCTTGGTGTTTACCACAGACTCTTTGCAGCAAATGAAGAGGCTTGACGAGTGTGCTTGGCCTCTTCCTGAGTAAAGGTCACAGGCAGGAGAAAGCAGCTTGTTGTGTGGCTTCACAGAACAGTCACCATTTGTTCCTTCTCAATGAAATGCCACAGTCTGGGAACAGAACTGAGCACCCTCCAGCGCCTCTCTTGCCAGCCCCACCTCAAGAGCTCACCCACATGAGCTGGGTGAATTACTGTGAAGAGAATTGTGGGCATGATGGGGGGATGGACAATGACCCTGGAAGTGGCCAAGGTGAGGGCAAAGGGTGATTTCCCAGGAAGTATGAAAATTGCTACCTAAGAGGCTCCTCCACTAACAATTGGCCTTTTATTCCCACCCTTTCTCTCCAGTTACGTAAGACCAAGTCTTCCCTGAATGGAGGGTGGGGGCATCTGTGTGTGTGTGTATGAGTGGGAGGGGAGTGGGAGGGAAGCGGCAGGGCCCAGAGGCCCAGGAAATGAATTGTACCTGTTATGATCATACCTTAAGGATCACTCTGGGACCACAGGCTGCCACTCTTTTCTTCCTCCCATGGGATCCACTGTCTCCCCCACTTCAGACTGAAGCACGTTTTATTTCCACAAGGAAACTGAAGAAACAGTCACAGAATGATAGAAAGACATCTAGACCTATCTAAGTGCTGCTGCAACTCAATAACAAAAAGACAGCTCAATTAAAATGGGAAAATATTAAGTTAGGTGTTGGATGTGTAGGCCATGTGATTGACATTGGGTGTCTTCTAGTATTTTCTACTTTTTTTTTTTTTTTTTTTTTTTTTGAGAAAGGGCCTCTTACTAAACACAGAGCTCACTGATCTAGTTAGACTAGCTGGGTAGTGAGCCCCAGGAATTCTTCTGGCTCTGTTTCTCAGGCTCTAGGGTGCAGGCACATGCCATCAGTCCCAGATTTTCTACGTGCATGCTAGGCATCCAGACTCAGAGCCTCATGCTTGTGTGATAGGCAATTTACTGACGAAGCCATCTCCCCAGCACCTAAATTAGACTTTTTTCCCCTAAAAAGGTCTACACATAGATAGTGAACACACGATGTTCAATATTACTATCACCATTTCCTTAACATACAAAATCAAAACTGTGATAAGATACCACCTCATAATATTAAGAGTATTGTGGCCGGGCGGTGGTGGCGCACGCCTTTAATCCCAGCACTCGGGAGGCAGAGCCAGGCGGATCTCTGTGAGTTCGAGGCCAGCCTGGACTACCAAGTGAGTTCCAGGAAAGGCGCAAAGCTACACAGAGAAACCCTGTCTCGAAAAACCAAAAAAAAAAAAAAAAAAAAAAAGAGTATTGTGTTTTGTTAGAATCCAGGGAAGTTTAAATCTGTGTGTATTGCTGGTAGGAATATAAAATGATATATCTGCCCTGAAAACAGCCTAGCAGTTCCTCAGAAGATGAAACATAAAGCTATCACATGACCCAGCAATTCTACTCCGGGTCTATGTCTGGAAATGTGTCTGTGTCTACACTTGCAATCGGGTATTGATAGCAGCATTATTCATAACAGCCAAGGAATGTGAATGACCTGAATGTTCACCAACCGACAGAAAGGCAAACTAAATGTGCTTTATGCATATGAGGGCATAGCACTGGGCAATAACAACAATCCAATGTATAGTTAGAGTCAATTGGCAATTCTTAGGTCTGAAGTTGTACAGGGACGGAGAAAGGGAAATAGAAAGAAGTGGAAAGTGATTTCTGCTGATCAGGGGATTTCTTCTGGAGGTGAGAAAAATACAAAATTTTGGAGATGTCTTTGTGGTGGTATTGTGTTCCCCAAAATATTGTGCACCCTAATAAACTTATCTGGTGAGAGAACAGAACAGCCATTAGATACAGAGGCTAGAAAATGGTGGCACTCACGCCTTTAATCCTAGCATTCCAGAGGCAGAAATCTGTCTGGATCTCTGTGAGTTCAAGGAATTCCAGGAAGTGAGCCTTTAATCCCAGGAAGTGATGGCAGAAAGGTATTTAAGGTGTGAGGACCAGGAACTAGAGCCTGATTAAGCTTTTAGGCTTCTAGCAGCACAGTTCAGCTGAGAGGCATCCAGTCTGAGGAAACAGGATCAGCTGAGGAATTGGTGAGGTGAGGAAGCTGTAGTTTATTCTGCTTATCTGATCTTCCAGTATTCACCCCAATACCAGGCCCTGGGTTTGTTTTTATTAATAAGACCATTTAAGATTCATGCTGCATGTCTTATTCTGAATAAATAATATAAAATTGCATTATACACTTTAAATAGTGAATCATGGAGCTGGGGAGATAACTCAGCAGAGGATGTACTTGCTGCAAAATCCTAAAGACCAGAGTTCAGACTCCCAGAATCCACAAGGATACCCACCTGGAAATATCTGGAACCAGGAGCCCAAGAGCAAGACGAGCTAGATGAGATGAATCCATGAGTTCCGAGCCCAGACAAAGGAGGCTGCTTCAATACATAAGTGATAGAGTAATGGATGGAAACAGTCACATCAGTGTCAGGCCTCCACACATGGATACCACACACACACCAAAAACTAACGTACTTAGAATCATTCAGCAAAACTAAAGGAATGGACAGTAATCCCTGTCCTATGCATCCTCACTTGAAGTTCTACCCATCTTACAAAGACTGAGGCAACCTGCCTGGTTTCCACATGGTAGAAGGAGAGAACCCATTCCTGAAAGCCAACCTCTGACCTCCACATGTGCACCATGGCATGCATGTATGCACAAATCTGCACACACACAATAAAAAAGTAAATATAAACTAGGCAGTGGTGGTGCATGCCTTTAATCCCAGCACTCAAAAGACAGAGGCAGGCAAATCTCTGTGAGTTCAATGCCAGCTGAGTCTACAGAGAGAGTTCCAGGACAGACAGACATGGCTATACAGAAAAATTCTATCTCCAAAAAATAAACAAAAAACCAAAATAGTAAACATAAGAAATTAAAATTGACAGCATAGCTTCTTGTAGTCAGACTTTTTTGTCCGGACTATTGACTCCCAATTATGACACAAAGACTTATTATTAACTATAAAAGTGTGGCCAATAACTTAGGCTTGTTTCTAGCTAGCTCTTATAACTTAAATTAATCCATATCTTTTAATCTATATTCTTTTATGTGGCTTGGTTACCTTTACTCTGTACTGCCCATGCTACTTCCTCTCCATCTGGCTGGTGACTCTTCCTTTCTTCTTTCCAGAGCTCTCTGTCCCTGTAAGTCCTGCCTATACCTCCTCCTAACTATTGACCATCCAGCTCTTTATTAAACCAATCACAGTGACACATCTTCACACAATGTAAAGGAATATTCCACAACAGCTTTTCATTAAAATTACTAAATTTCTCCAACAACATAAATAACATTCACATACTATTGTGATAATTATAGAATTTATGTTTAACTCCATTTTTTAATAATAAGGGTTGATTTATTTTTACTGTATCCTTCTTTTTTCTTTTTCCATTTATTTATGTATTCATTTGTTTATTTTATTTATTCATTTGTTTGTTTGTTTGTTTTGGAGACAGGTTTTCATTGTGTAGTTCTGACTGTCCTGGAACCAAGACTACTGTGGGCTCGATACTTCCGTACAATTGGTAATGAAGAGGCTCCTGCAGATCCACCTGCCTTTGACTCCTGAGTGCTAGGAGTGTGCTGCCACACCTCATAATGCCCAACATTTTCTCTTGATTTTCTCAGAGCTATAAAGGCAGTTATTTTCCAAGCTGGAGCCACTTTCTCAGCCCATGGAACATGGACTTAGGATACACATTTCTGATGATGGTCAAGATACTACAATCCATTGCAGAATATGGGCTTTTTGTTCACCCATATGTTGCTAGTCACACTTTCTGCCCTTGCATTTTATGTAGTAGCTAATTTTCTGACTTGAATTAAAGAGTCTTTGAATTCTAACTTTGCCCACTCAATCTGATTCTTTCCTGGTGTATTTTGAAGAGATTTCCCCTATTTGAACCAACTTTAATTGTCTTTTGTTCAAGCATTTAGAAAATACTTGATGGGCATGAATGACTCACATTGAGCCTTTCAATAAAAAGTGCTTGTCGCCGGGCGGTGGTGGCGCAAGCCTTTAATCCCAGCACTCGGGAGGCAGAGGCAGGTGGATCTCTGTGAGTTCGAGGCCAGCTTGGTCTACAGCGCGAGATCCAGGAAAGGCGCAAAGCTACACAGAGAAACCCTGTCTCGAAAAACCAAAAAAAAAAAAAAAAAAAAAAAAAAAGTGCTTGTCAATAAAAGGAATGATATGTTTATAAGTGTAGTGGCCGTTATTTATGTCAACACTGCATAGCTCTTTGTATCAGTGCTTAAGTAAGAAAGAAAGAAAAAACTTGCTGAATAGAAGTTGTATAGGCAGTGAATCGAAATCCCAATAGTTCTGCTTTAGGAAATGGCAGTTATCCTAATGGTTCATGTGGAAGAAAGTGCAAGAAAGAAAAGGTATGAAAAATTCTAAAGGAAATAGTAATGAGGAAGACTTGTATATTAAAAAGTACTGGATAAGCCAGGTATGGTGGTGCATGTGGTGAGGCAGAGTCAGTCTGAGGCCAGCCTGGTCTATGTAGTAAGTTCCAGGACAGCCAGAGCTATGTAGAGAAATCCTGTCTCAGAAAAACCTAAAACAAACAAACAATATGGAATAGTTATCATGGTCAAAACTGTATGGTATCAGAACAATAATTAGTAGGGTGCTTCAGGGAACAAAGCAAAAGCCATAAATTTGTGTTCATGCATCAGACTAGTTGTTTTTTTGTTTTTTTTTTTTGTTGTTGTTTTTTTCGAGACAGGGTCTCTCTGTGTAGCTTTGCACCTTTCCTGGAACTAACTCAGCAGCCCAGGCTGGCCTCGAACTCACAGAGATCTGCCTGGCTCTGCCTCCCGAGTGCTGGGATTAAAGGCGTGCACCACCACCGCCCCAGACTAGTTTATAATAAAAGAAAGAACACAACCCATGTGTTCTAGTTTGATTTCTGTCATTGTATTAAATACCATGACCAAAATGGGAAGAAAGGGTTTGTTATTACAGTCCGCCACTGAGGGAAGCCGGGGCAGGAACTGTAAGAGTAGAGGCAAGTACCACAGAGCAAAGCGTTTACTGGCTTGCTTTCTAGCTTCTGCTTAACTAGCTTTCTTATACAGCCCAGGCCTCCCTGCCTAAGGATAGTACCGCACACAGTAGACTGTGCCCTCCTACATAATTAGTAGTCAAGAAGATATTCCCACAGGCTGGCCTACAGGCCAATCTGATTCAGGCAATCCCCCAATTGAGACTCCCTCAGATAACTCTGGGCTGAGTCATGTTGACAGCTGAAAATATCTAGAAGGCCATGGAAAAGCAAATAGTCCATTAAACAAAAGGTGCTGGGGTTATACTTGGAGGAAATATATGATGCTTGCTTCAGTAATATACAAGAGTAAATTTCAAATGAATTAAATCACTTGGAAAAGTTAAATTATAAAACCAAGCACATATGTACCTGATATCTAGACAAGAAAGAAGATAGAAATCACAAAGGACCAGCTGGGTATGGTGGCACATGCCATGCTTTTAATCCCAGCACTTGGGAGGCAGAAGCAGGCAGATCTCTGAGTTCAAGACCAGCCTGGTCTACAGAGCAAGTTCCAGGACAGTCAGGAAAGAAATTATCACAAAGGAAAGGGTTGATTACAGATATATAAAAGTTGGCTACTTTTGTTTTTAAAATACCACAAACAAGGTGATGGGGGCCAGCTTTCTAAGGCAGCATGTGCATAAGTTCCAGGTTCAAATCCTAGAATCATATACAACTTTTCCTTGGAATCACTAAGCAAGATCATCAAAATCAGGGCCATAAGAAGATCCTGCTACCAAGAAGATCTGATTAGGGAACCAGTAACCAGAAAAAGAAAAGAAAAAGAAAACAAATCCAAAACCACAAGACTTTTTAAAAGTCTGACAATCAGTCCAGAAATAAAGACAAACAAACCAACAACTCCATTTTTAATGTCACATGGTAAAAGTCACAGCATGAGACAGCAATAACATCACTTGAGTCAATAAGCATTTCTCCTAAGGTAGACAAGATGGCTGAGGTATAAGTATGTTTTCTCTCATAATTTTAGAGTTGGGCCGGCTGTAAAGTACAGTCACTAATGTCTTTAGTCACGGTTCTATCAACTACTGTTTCACAGTTTTGAAGTATAACAAATGTTCACAGTAGTAACTGCATGCCTCTGGGGTGGCAGCTCAGCAGACTTAGAGCAATACTTTTGCTGTAGCATGTGCTTCTACCACAAATATCAAGTGGTCCATGTGTGGCGCACAAGGTAATCTTAGTAATACTTCACTCCCTAACTGCTTTTGTATGAGAGGAGGTGTTTCACAATTGAATATGATGTATCTGAAAAGCGGACCATGAGGTTAAGCGAAGCTAGTATTTCAAGGAAAACAGTAAGTTAAGCAGAGAAAGCAAAGCCCCAGGTATGAAAAAATTTTAAAAGCCAAAGAAGATTCTAGATGAAATTTTCCAGTGCGATTATGTTTCTTTGTAAAAGCTGGGTTTTCTGTTCAGTCCAACAGGTGGCACTGTGCTAGCATCAGGCCTCAGGGGAAGGACTGCTACATGGCTACCAGGAGCCCGTCACTTTCAGGCCAGGATGAGACATCGACTTGTAAACTCACTCTATGTACTTAAAAAACAAAAACCAAAACCACCCCACAGCACCTCTCACAAGAAGGCACTTAATAAAGCATACTCGATGAGGGGCATGTCAATCCCTCCTCCGAGAAGCACACTCATTCATTCCCTCATTGCTCTGTCAAGTCTATTGAGGACTAATGTGTCAGACCCAGGTGTGGCACTGTGACAACAGTGAGGAAAATGATGGCCCTGCTCTTACACACGTTGTTTCAGTGGGGGAAACATGAGCTACTGAAAGCTCATGCTAACAGAGTAATCACAATTTGTGGTGAGTGATTTAAATGGAAAGTACAAGCCAAGGTACAGTACAGCTATCAAGACAAGGTAAATCAAGGCAGAAGAGCTGTGCAAAGACAGCCCAAGTTCTGTGCAGGTGAGTGAGAAACTGTCGAAAAGGTTTAAAAGCCAGGCGGATCTCCGTGAGTTTGAGGCCAGCCTGGTCTACAGAGTGAGATCCAGGACAGGCATCAAAACTACACAGAGAAACTGTCTCGAAAAACCAAAATAAACAAACAAACAAACAAACAAATAAATAAAGGCCTGTTTATTAGGACATGTCTGTGACCCTCTGAAAAATCACCCGTCTCCTCACGGTTGCTAGTAGACACAGCATTATACTTCATCTAAGTCTAGGATGGATTTCAGCTTTCTCTCAAATGCTTTCCTTCCTCTCTAGCCTTTCCTCCTCACAATGCAGGAATCCACCAGAAGCTGCATGGTAGCCTGCATTTTCAAAGCTCTGGAACATGCTTTTCCTCTTCCTGAGTCCTTTCTTATGAAATAGCCAGAAACTTAGACTGTCTCAAAGCTGACCTGCTGCTCTCTTACCCTGTCACTCAGATCTCCAGAGCCTGCTCCAACTGCCTTCCAGTCCTGTCTCTCACAAGCCCTGTGGACAGAGACGGACACCTGCCACCACTGGAGACATCGGCCATCCCCTTCCTGGCCTTTGCTCCATGCGTTCCAGCTGTCCGAAGTGGATTTTGCACTTGTCTGTTAGCAATCTCCTCTCTAATGGTCACCTTTTTAAAAAGATGTTAAAAGTCCTTAAAAAAATTATTCTTTTTCTTCTTTTCATGTGCACGTAGTATGCATGTATATATACATATCAAATACTTGTGTGTGTGTGTGTGTGTGTGTGTGTGTGTGTCGGCCCAAGGTTGATAACAGGAATCTTCCTCATTCTTCCACCTTATTCTTTGAGGTAGGGTCTCTCAGTCAAACCCAGAGCTGGATGATAAGGCTAGTCTGGCCTTGCTCCAGGGATCCTGTCTTCACCTTTCCAGGCTAGACTTACAGGTGCCCCCCTCACCTTCCTGGCATTTACGTGGGTGCTGACGACTCAAACTCTTGCTTGCACATTAAGAGCTGTAACTGCCAAACCATCTCCACAACCTGTAAGGTCCTTTTCAAATTCTATTTCATGTGCATTGATGTTTGCCTGCATATACATCTGTGTGCGGGTGCCAGATCCCCTGGAACTGGAGTTACAGACAGCTATAAGCTGCCATGTGGGTGCTGGGAATTGAACCTGGGTCCTTGAAAGAGCAGCCAGCGCTCTTAACCTTTGAGCCATCTCTCTGGCCCCAAAAAGGTCTTTTTAAAAATGGCAGAAACACTGAGGCTATAAAAGCACAAATAGTGATTCTTTTTAAACAAACTTACCTGCAAAATGGAAGAGTGTTATCTCTCTGTTATTCCTTCCATATGAAAGACTTTGTTTCACCAATCTCTTCAAAGAGCCTGGCCTCACTGGGTTTGTGAGGAAATTTCCCACACTGGGAGATTGCTCGTCTTGAGGTTCCAGACTTGCGGGTGGCAAAGCAGCCCTTTTCCTGTCTGTCAGCAGTTAGTCTGAGTGTTCCAGTTTCCTGTGTGGGAATCTGTACTTCTTCCAGCCTTTGCCTGGACAGATGTGGTCTACTCACAGGGCTGTGGTTTCAGCCCGAAGGCCTCAATGGAACGTCTCCATCAAAACATGATGTGTGGCAGGTAAACTATAAAGGTGTGCATGGTGGCAAAACAGTTCTGAAATATCAGAACATGTGACCTCCTTTCTCTTTACCATATACCACCCTCCCTTACACTTCTAGAGGTTTTCCAGTTGCCTTAGTGAGGCTTAGAGTTGTTATGCCAAGAAATGCAAAAAAAAAAAAAAAAAAAAGAGGAAACAGGAGAAGGGAAAGTTAAAATCAGCTACTAAATAGAATTTTCAGACATTTTAGCCAAATAGTAGTTTAAACAGCTGAACTTCGTAAGAGAGAAAGTATGCTACACAGTCACAGATTCCTTTTCCTTGTTTGTTGGCAACAGAATCAGCTAACCTCGGAGTTTTATGTCAGGAGTTCTGGAGCGGGCAGACAGAGCAAAACCTACCCTGCTAATCCTAGTACACTCCTTGGAAAAAACCGGGAAAGATGAGGGAGGTCACAGGCTAACGAGAGTATTGTCTCCCTTCTCCTGACCCTGCCTCAATCAGCTTGGTGGGGAGAAGGTGGAGGGCTCCTGAAGACCCCATCTTTTGGGCTCTGGGAGGGCCTACCTGCCATGTTACCTGGTCCCTAAGAGCGACTACAAGGTTATTTAGGGAGAAGGGTTGAGTGTAATGTCCTGGACTGCCCCCCAGGATCACAGACGAGAAGTAGCTGAGCTGACTGAGCTGAGAGCCAACAGGCCTCTGTGTGCCAAGCATCACGAGAGAAAGGTGAGTCACTAGCAAGGTGGGGGTGGACACTCTGGGGAAGAGCCAGATGGAGGATGTGGGGTCAGAGTCCCAGCCAGAGCAGCACTGAGTCATCAGGGAACACACGCAGGTCCTTCCAAGCCAGGAAGGACCAGACCACAGGCACTAGACACCGGCTCAGCAGCAGGTGCCGACAAACAGCCTAGGAACAGAGCCAGTCAGTCTCGTCCTCACAGGTGAAACACCGGACTATCCAGACCACCCACCTAGCAAAATTCAGCGAAGATGGAGGAGCTAGGAGTGGACTCGGGAAGCCCATCCTCTCTCTGTCCCCAAAGAATCTGTTAACCATAACCTCCAACCCAGATCGGATATCCAAAAACTAAGAATGTTTTATGTTCTTTACCTGGCAGGATGGACCATTCACTTGACGTGTCTAAGTTCTTTCATTCAAATGCCCCCCTCTATTCTGCGGCTGGAGATTCAGAACAGAGAAAATAATTTTAGAGAAACAAAGATAGTACGTCGTCTCTGCACATCTGTGAGTGGGGTGACAAAAATCTGCAACCTTCCTCACACATGAGCACTGCCAGCCCTTTCCATCCTCCTCCGCTGCTAAATTGGGTGCTTCTTGGGCTGCTCAGTCCCTCCCATCCACCCACATGCAACTGTGTAGAAGAGCTCAGAGGGTCCAGACCAGCTCTTTGGGCTTTTGGGTGCAAAACAAAGCTGATGGGAAGGAGGCTGGAAATGGATAAGCCACAGGAGTGCATTCTAAGGAGAAACAAAGAAAGAACAAGTTTGTCTTGAAAGAGCCTCTAGAGGACAGAGGCCATGAAATGTGTCCAAAGGTGTCGGAGAGGAAGATGGGCACATAGATGCCAGCGCATGTACTCTGGGGAAAGGCAGCAAGGGGCCGGTTGCTGTTGCACTTTAGAGAAGACACAAGGCAGATTTGGGTAGGAGATGCCGTGGACTCCGTTCTTGTGCCTTTGCCATTCCTTGGGATTTAAGGGAGTTACCATCAAGACTGTTTCTTTGAACCCCATTTAGTCGCCAATGTGCAGAGATCTCAGCCTTGACAGGTTGACAACCACAGTGCCCTGATGCTATGTAAGAGATGACTAATAAGATCCAAGACTCTCAATTGGGGGGGGGGGGTTCATCTCCTAGAGGACATTTGAGACATGCTCTGATGTATCCCAGGTGGGCTTCAAAGTCATTATTTAGTTGACAATGACCTTGAACTTAGTTTTGTTCTGCCTCTGGGGCTGAGATTATGGGAATTTGCCACTTCTGGATTTATGCAGCTCTGGGCATTGAACCCAGGGTCTTGTGTGTGCCAGGCAAGCACTGTGACAACTGATCTACATCTCCAGCTCCTGAAGACATTTTCAGTTGTCACAACTGAGATATGCTAGCGGCATATGGATAGAGGCTGAAGGCACCGCCAAGCATCTTGCACTATACAGGACAGCTCTCCACAGCCAAGTGTCCCAGGTAGAAAGAAACATGACCAAGAAATGCTCGTTTCCTTACATCCCTTTCTAGTAACAAAAATAAAGACACCTTTTCTTGTTTGAAACATCCTTTCACATTTGTGATACTCTTTTTAAAAATGTTTATCGTATTTATTATTTGGTGTGTGTATGTGAGAGAGAGAGAGCGCGCACAGGAGATGGAGAGGGGCAGCACACGGTCACAGGTACGTGGTACTTGTGGAGGACAGATGACGACGAGTACTTTGGGGAGTGGTTTCTCTCCGTCTACCAGGTGGGTCCTGGAAATGAAACTCAAACTGTCATTCTTGGTGTCAGGTGTCTTTACCTTCTGGGCCATCTCATTAGTACCTCATATCAGTCCTTATCCGGTAATCTAGATAGAAACTGGGTTCATAACAACCATTAATGTGAAAGAATTCCTGTTTAATTCCAGACCCTGTAGGGGAAAAATAGATTTGAAAAAAAGAAAATTCTAGAAAATCTTTTTGAATTTCTATACATGTGTTGTATGTGTTCGCATGTGTGGGGGCATGTGTGTGTGTGTGTGTGTGTGTGTGTGTGTGTGTGTGTGTGTACATGTAGAGGCCTGAGGCTTACCTCAGGAATCTTCCTTTACTGCTCTCCACACTACTCCACTAGTCTAGCTTGCTTCAGGGATACCCTACTTCAGCCTTCCACCTTCCCAGAGCTGGAATTATAGGCAGGCTGCCAAGGCTGCCCAGCATTTTTGTGGGCTCCGGGGATCAGAACACTGCTGAGCCATCTTCCTGGCTGTTACCAGTATAAAACAAGCACACAGATGGAACAGCTGTCGTGACTAAGACATGATCACAATGGACAATTATGGCTTCTCCACATCCTTTGCTCTCTAAAGAGAATTCCCAGAATCCAACTCTTTGCCCGGTCCCTCCCACACACCTTTAGGTAATATATTCATTAAGAAGGATTACTGGGGTAAGGGGTTAGGAAATGGTGGCATATTTAATTTCACATTTCTATTCGAATCTCCCTGGCTGGGTTCTCATCAGCCCTCTCTACTCTGACAGTCTTAGGCTTCAGTCCTAGGAATCTACACTATATAGCTTTAAAAACAAAACAAACTAGAATGCTCACATTCTTGGTGGTCACTGGTTCAATTATTTCAATAGGCTACCAATTTATCCAAACCCTATTTCTTTTCTGCCTATATACCCTTGTCTTTTCTCTGAAATGATGTCCTATGTTTAGGAAATAAATACCAACATCTCATCTATGAGGGCCAAGATATCGGGCTGGCTTTCTCCAAGCCCCTACATTTCTCGATAGGAACATACCAAGTCACAGGCCCAGAGGCAGAGCACGTGGCCAGAGGGCAATTGCCAGCAGACTTGGTCCGGCACCAATGCCATCAAAAGCAGCTACATTATTGCCTCTACTACCCTCGGTGGAGACCTACCTTTCTCCTTCAGTAGCAACAAACAGCAGGCAGGGCCACCCTTGGTGACTCCAGACCATTGTCCATCAGGTGATTTGTGAATGAACAACTTGACCCCTATGAAATGGGGTCATAGCATCAGCACATAATGTGCCAAAGTTAAAGGTGAAACCAAGAGGGGCATGCCTCAGGCTGAGAGGCAGTCTGTCTGTCTGTCTGTCTCTCTCTCCCCACAAAGACTGGAGGAATGAGTTCAGAGCTGGTATAGATTTCAGAGTCAGGACTCTCATGATCACAGGATCCTGTCATGATCACAGGATAGCTGTGGAATTCCCAGGCGTTTGTCCTCATTCAACAAAGGAAGATGGCCGGGCCTTAGGAGAAATGGTGACAGTCTATGTATCCTTCCTAGTGAGCAAACAAAGCCTTTTGGAAGATCAAAGTGGACTCTCTCTTAAGTCTCACTGAGTCATATAACCAGCTGCAGCTGCCAAGGAGACTGGAACACATAAGGGAGAAGTTGGAAAATATTGGTTGCTTTGACCATGACACAGACGTCACACCTGTAGCCTCGCATCTTAGACTCGTGTAGTCCTGATGGTGAGAGGGGGAAACTCAGCGCTGAGAGCTGCTTTACAAGTCTTAGAGCCTGCAAGGTGCTACTTTGGGCCTAGAAACTGAAGAGTGGCCATTCTTGCCAGCTTTGCTGACACCTGGATGCCCCATGGGTTCTGAAACATGGTGCTCTTGGCTTGGGTCTTGACCTTCTCATAGCGGACAGAGTCCCATTATGTGACACAAGAAGCCAGAGCAGGGAAGGAAGAACATAACCACTCCATCCCCCTCCTGCCATACAACCCGACCCCAAGATGCCAATGGCAACCCCATGGCCCTCCTGGGAGTCAATAACTGAGGAGAGATTGAATTATTTGGGCAGGAATGGCAAGATGGAAAACTTTGGATTGATAAGGCTACTTTCTTCATAAGTCTGAAAGTAGCTTACAACTTTGTATTTACTTTCCCTACTTTTTGCAACAACCCACAAAAATGGAAGATGTTTAGCTCTCAGCCACTGCTAACAACAGTGTGTGGCCAGTGAGCTTCTGTCTTCCTCTGCCCTCTCTGCCAAATCTGAGTTGCTTGTGACACACAGCCCAGCCCAGGGTGAGGACTACAAACCACAGAGCTTGCCTCTTTCCCTTTCTTCTTCCTCACCTGACTTCTGCCACTTTGCCTTCCCTCTGCCCCTACACTTTCTGCAAAGCTCTTGCTTGGCCCCTCTGGCTCCGTGATGAGCTCTGCCCTCCCTTACCAGCTTCAAGTTCCGAGTCTGGCACATTCGTTGGCAGCTTCTCTGAGCAGCCTATCTCGTGTCTTTGTCCATCCACTCATTCTTAAACATCAAGTCGGTGCCTCCTGTGTCTGTTTTGTTTTCCACATACTTCTGAGTCAAAGGCACAGTACTGTCCAGTTTTTGAGAGCAGCACACACAGCTGAACAGAGAGGACTTAGGAGTTTGCTATGAGCACTGTGGGCAGTGTCTGTGTGCACACGGTATTATGCTAGCCCAAAGGAAGAAGAGGTGGGTTTGTGGGCAGTAAATGTACCAAAATATTTTCAGTTGAGCACAGGCAATACGGGTGGAAGACATGCTGTGGTGGACAGGGCTCTCTGACTTCATGGATACTGATGCCCGCTCTCACAGTAAAACATTGATTTGGTCCAGACTGCCTGGGAAGAGGCAATGCAGGTCCCCTGATGATGAAGGACCTGTCTTCAGGCCCATTAACGATGATTAGACTAAGACAGTTCATACATCCAGAACGATTGTGAGTCTTCAGGAGAAAGTCCTGGTCCATGTACTCCATGATCAGAGGTAGGTGTTTTCAGCTACCATAGCCATCTTGTGACTATGAAACAAAAGGCAAGATGATCACAAAGATGCTAACTCCCCTGGAGGACCCCCAACCACAATGATTTCTTTAAATATACCATAAGATGTGTTATCTCAGGGCTGGAGAGATGGCTCATGCTGCTCTTTCAGAGGACCCAGGTTTGGTTCTCAGCAACCATATGGTGGCTCACAACCACCTGTAACTCCAATTCCAGGGGATCTAACATCCTCCTCCGGCCTTGCACGTACTGTATACACGTATATGCATGCAGGCAAAACATTCACACATGTAAAATAAAATTAAATAAAATTGTTTTCAAGATCATCATCTTAGTATTGGTAAGTACATTCACACTGTCGGGCAACTTTTACCCCCATCCACTCTAAGAGTTCTTTCCATGTAAAAAACTCAAACTCTACCCATCAGACGGTGACTCCCTATTACTCCCTTCACCTAGTCCCTGAAAATCCCCTCCTACTTCTGTCTGTGTGAACTTGAACCCCTTAGGTACCACATATAAGTAGAAACTTACGTGTTTTGTAACTAGCTTGTTTCACTTACCACAATGTCCTTGAAGTTCGTCCATATTATAGCATGTGTCAAAACTTCCTTCTTTTTTACAGTTGAGTAATGTTCTGTAGTATGTCTACACTACACCTTGTTTTTCCATTCATCTTTTAGTGGGTGCTTAGTTGCTTCCACTTTTTGGCTACTGTGAATGATGCTGCTGTGGAGATTAATGAACAAATGTCTCCTCAAGACCCTGCTTTCAATTCTTTTACCCAGAAATGTAGAATTGTATGGTAGTTCTTTTTCTAATTTTTGTAACAGTAAACATTTCTTCTCTATGAAAACCAATGTAGTATAATTGTTTCAGACATTTCTGAACATTTTTCTGTTAGTTACAGCCTAAGATCTCCTAACTGTGCCCATGAAGGGTGGGACTTGGCAAGTTGTCCAGAGGAAGTGGTGTACATACAGGAGTGCTCATGTAGGGATTGCAGACCGCTTTGCACATCAGCACAGACAGTGCAGGGATGTATCTCACTTTACTTGAAACAACTGAAACCCCTGCTTACTAAGAAATGACTGCTTTAAATGGGTTAGGTAACCAAGAATCCCTTGGAGAGTCAAAGAACCAAATTGCAAAACTTACCAGTCATGAACAATACCCAGTTTACATGGCCAGTGGGCACAGACACTGTGGTCTGTGCAGGAAGAGTCGCCCAGGGTTTGGTGGCCTTACTGCCTGAAGTCTCTCTCAGACATCATACCAGCTCCACCTTCAATGTAGCCTTCTCCAGTCCTGCCTTCTTCCTCATGTTCCCAAGAATCAAAGCTTTGTATGGCTATAATACTCTATGGGAAACTGAGTTATGCATATGCTTCCTAGCTGAGAGCAAGGCTTCTCTCAGGCCAAAAACGTGTGACAGAAATTCAGGGACATTTTACAAAACAACTGGCATAAATTCACTAAGAATATCAAGCCTTGTCAAACTTGCTGCTTCACCCCCACCATCTAGTATTCATGGTACTGGAAGGTACTCTGCATGCTACCATTGAAGGGTAGTCATCAACCCAGCTACAAACCCTGTGACCTACAATGGTGATCTGCCTGGGAGATATGCTGGTGCAATGGTGGCTCAAATGTTGTGGGAGTAACCAACCACTCTCTGATGACATGTACGGCCTACTCCACAAGATGGAATCCATGCCGGACACTGCTTGGGTGGCCAAGAACCTGAGACTGGATAGGCCATGGGCCTAGGAGAAAACCAAATGCTATCACTTTGCTAAAGGAATACAGCAATAAAATGACTTCTAACAATACTCTGCTATATCCATAGATCACTGTCTCACTCAGAAAGGCTTCTTGCAGGAGAGGGGAGCTGACACAGAGACTCCTAACCAGACAGTATACAGTGAATGAGAAACTTTAGAACCCTCGGTCCAAAATGGGGTATCTTCATCAACCCCATCCCCACCCCAGGGCTCAGGACCTACTCAGAAGAAGAGGCAGAAAGACTGTAAGACACAACAGGACTGATGCACACATGAATGCACAGTGTCTGTGGCAGCATGCACTGGGTATGCACAGGTTCAAGCCAGATGAGATCCCAGAACTGAGAAATGGAAGTGGACATGGGCAAGTTGTCAGCAATTGATACCTGCTTGCAAAGGAAAAGTTAGTTAGTCATTGGGTATAGAAACCACACTCCAGTGTAGGCATCATGTGACTTGGACATTTTTTTTGTCTTAATGGTCTTTTGTTTGTATATTTTGGTTCCCATTTTTGTTCTTGTGGGTTTTTGTTTTTGGTCTTTGTGTGTGTGTGTGTGTGTGTGTGTGTGTGTGTGTGTGTGTGTGTGTGTGTTTCTTGTGGTTTTGTTTGTTTATTTATTTATTTTGGTTTTTCGAGACAGGGTTTCTCTGTGTAGCTTTGCGCCTTTCCTAGGACTCGCTTTGGAGACCAGGCTGGCCTCGAACTCACAGAGATCCGCCTACCTCTGCCTCCCGAGTGCTGGGATTAAAGGCATGCGCCACCAATGCCTGGCTATTTTTGTTTTTTTAGAGAGAGAAAGGGCATGGAGTTGGGTGGGTCAGGGTGGGGGGGGGATCTTGAAGGGATTGGGGAAAGTGTAATCAGAATATATTGTGCGTAAACTATTTTTTTTTCAGTTAAAAAAATATCGTGCTTGAGAAAGACAAGAAAAAATTGAGGAACTGCCCCAGGTTAGAAGAAAACAAAGACAACCAGTGGATGTCATTCAGAAGCAGGACTTTCTTTTTCTGTAAAGATGATTGTTGAGTTAATAGAAAAGTGAATAAAGCCTGTGGATTAGCTAGTGTCTTAGTAATACTGCTCTCCTGACTCTGTAAGTATACCAGGTGGGGCAAAAGAACTCTTCGGTTTAAGAACATACACTGGACTATTTAGGGTGGAGAATCACCTACTTCTAACTGGTTCTGGAACACAGGAGAGATGACCCGGCAAAGCCAAGACGAAAGACTTAGTAAGCACTGCTGAGTCAGGCATGAGGTCTGGAGTTCAGACCCCGACCACCCACATAAAGGCCAGGTAGGTATAGAAGCACACCTGGGATCTCAGCTGTTTGGAGGCCCAGACAGGGATCCCTGAGTCAAGCCTGCTCACTAGACTAGCCAAATCGGCAAGCTCTGGATTCAACAAGCCCTTGTCTCAGTAACTTAAGTGGCGAGCCGTGGACAAAGACACTGTCAACGTCCAACCTCCACACAAATGCACACGCCGACAACGACACACTTTTGGACCTGACAAATTAGATGCGGCCACCTGTGGTTGTCAAGACTCAGCGATGTTTCATACTGCCTTGGGGTCAAGCTTCCTCCTCTGAGCTGGTAAACTCACCACCTGGGGCCAGGCCATCTACCAACCGCCTTTCTCAATGGAATGACAGCAAGCCTAAGGAGATACCCCTGAAAGCTGGGCCATTCATCTGTCTTGCCCGGGAACAGAGAGTTATTCAGATTCCAGGCTTTAATGGGCCCTAGGAACGAGAGTTCTCTGGACCTAGAGCCTTCTGGAGGGAGTGTCCCTCTGTGCAATCTACAGGTATTCAGAAGTGGCCTTGGAGCTGATGTATAATGTACTTTGCCTTCCTGAATCTCTGGGTCCCACCCCAAACAATTTCTCATGCCTCAACTTTCTTAGACTTTCCTCTTAGAAAGAAATCAGACAGGGTCTCTGGACCACCCACCATGGCACCACCATACCTCCTTTGGGGGTACAGTGTTTTTTTCTGATGTCTGGGTGATAAGTGGCAAGGTGAACCTCCCCACTTCATTTGCCTGCAACAGAACAGTACAATAGCTGCCTCCTTATTTCCCAGTATGTGTGGAGGACCCCTGCTCACGGATTTGCAAGAGTCTGAGGCCTACTCTGTGGCTAGTGTTAGACATGCTGGTCTCTTGTAAAACATGAGATGTCGCTGGAGTATGAACAACTGGTGGAATCCCGGGGCAAGAGGCCGAAGCTCCTGCTCTCGATGACAGAAAAGGTAGACAAGAGTGCAGAGAAGAGGAAACGTCCTGGGGAGAGCTTCCCCCAAGGCCTGAGCTGGTGGGCTGAGAAAGTACAGGAACTGAACTGGGTAGGCTGAGGAAATGTGGGAGACAGGTGTTGGCAATTGTCAGCTGGCAGATGGAGTAGACGGGGCTAGAACTGCAGTTCAGAACAATGTCCAGGTAACCTCCATCGCTGGCACATGAGAAGGGAGGCTCCCCAGAGCACTGCTACAGCCTCAGCAGTAAAGCCAGGTCATGCTAGGACTCCATCTGTGACGGGGCTGTTCGTCCATCCCTCTTCTTCTGGACCCTGCCTCCCCCAGAGAAGATGGCAACCTCAGCGAGTACAAAGAGAGACCACAAAAGAGGCAAGAATTGAGCAAAGCCCTACCTCAGCTCTGCAGTAGCCTCCCAGCCTCAAAGGAGAGGGGCAGCTGTAGCTTTGACTGCTATCCTCAACTAGATGCTTAAATGGCTGAAAAGGGTGACGGGGATGCTACCAGACTTCACTTAGAGCTAGGAAAGAAGCAGCATTAGCGAGAAGAGGTCAGGGAAAATAAAATGGTTTTTCTGCCTCTATAGAGCCCTGCTTACACTTGCCTGTGACAGAGTTGCTGGCTCTCCCCCCAAGGATCTGCCCTGCCCCTCGAGCAGGGTCCTCTTTCCTCGAGGCCTGTTCAGACAGTCTCAGGTGCAGCCTGTTTGCTTCTCAAATACTTCTCTTCTTCTGCTTCTCCGGGGCTAAACCCCCATTCTGCCTTTCCACATCAAAAACACCACAGAAGCGGCTCACAAGTTGCCCTGGCCATCAGACATGACTGTTTGCCAGAGCTGACCTCCCCTAGTCCTCACCACTGGAAAACAGCCCAGTGGGCAACGGAGCTTCTGAAGAGGGCAACAAAGAGGACTGTGCTTGGCAGTCAGGGCGCATCGGCTCAAATCCTAGAGAGTCTGTGGATCAGCTCTGCTCCGAGCCAGCACAGTAGCATGAGGATAACAGGAACAGACGCCGACATGAGCCATAAAATGTCGAAGAGTCTAGTACGGCAGGTACCGTCGACCTGCAGGGGCCGGCTTGAAGTGCCTGGTTCAGTATTTACACCCAGCACCACTTCCTGTGTTTTGTAGAGGGGAGAGATTCTGCAAAGAATTCGCCTTGTGCCTGCATTCTTGCCTCGCGGTCCTCACTGCTGATTGATGGGTTCCTCCACTCCAGGCTTTGCTGCAAGAGGGAATTTGGGTCAGCTCTCTAACTAGGTCTTTTTTTTTTTAAATTAAGTTTTATTGTACGGGTGTTTTGCTTGCATATATGTCTATGCACCATGTGCATGCCTGGAGCCCCAAAAGGCCAGAAAAAGGTGTTGGACGCCCTGGAACTGGAGTTACAGACAATAGTGAGCTGTCATCTGAATGCTGGGAATCGAACCCAGGTCCTCTGGAGGAGCAGCCACTTCTCTTAACTACTGGGCCATCTCTCCAGTCTTGTTAGGCAGCCCTTCATTGGCTCCACTTTCTTTTTTGCTGAGACTTCAGAAGCATTTGAAGGTACCATTTAACCAACTACCACTTCATTATTTTCCCAAGGCTCTGAGGAGGGGTTTAGGGACCTGGAACTTTCCATGAGCATAGCTCGGTGGGTCTCCAGCCTGCATTCCCTGAAGGTGCCCACGCAGATGTGTGCCAGCCAAGTTAATGACAGGGATACTGGGAGACCCTACCTGTATCTTAAGAGTGTGGGACTCAGCTGGACCATGACCTGAATGAAATTCACGAAGCTGCTGGGTTTGTAGGGGCTGCATGGCCTGAGGTACTCTTTTTTTGGGGAGAGGGTTCTTTTTTTTCGAGACAGCGTTTCTCTGTGTAGCTTTGGAGCATTTCCTGGAACTCACTTTGTAGCCCAGGCTGGCCTCGAACTCACAGAGATCCGCCTGCCTCTGCCTCCTGAGTGCTGGGATTAAAGGCGTGGGCCACCACCGCCCGGCGGCCTGAGGTACTCTTACCAACTGAATGACTGGTGTGCGTCTCCAGGATTTTTGATGAATGGATAGATCTGCCCAAACAAAGACATTTCCTGGCACAGAACAGATGAAACAAGTGCACAGTTGCTCGACATTTCCAGTTTTCTTTTCAGAGCTGTTGTTTTATCAGTTAAAAGTGACCAGGAGAGCACACTGGAGGAGGGGAACGTGCCATCATAATTCAAAAGGAAGGAAGCCGGAGGACACCTGAAGTCACTCTGGCCAAAGGGCACATGCGACCTTATGCTCCGACATCCAGGCCTTTAATAGCCTCCTCCAGGAGCTAAACGTACTCAAAAGTATTTTAAATAGGCGAGCTGGAGCCTTCGGGATAAAAGTTTGTCCACATTTTTTGACCAGTTTTATCATGGCCTTGTTCAGTTCTGAAGTGAAATCGTAAATGTTCTCTGAGTATTTAAGGTCTTTTATCACCTTCCACAATTTCAGCTTTGCTAAAAAGAAAAATGCTGCCTGGATTTAGAGGTTGAGTGAATAACTTGAGTCCACAAAAGTACTCAGGAAAACAGGGAAACCAGATCATCATTGATAAAAGAAATTTGCTTCCCAACCAGTCTAGGGGAAATAATTCTGCCTCATTAGTGCACAGATCTATGAAAATGACCTACATGTAATACTAAAATGCAAGCACACACCCCTTCTCCTGAATTATCAGAAAATGCCAGTAACTCAGGGGGCCATATGTGGTGGCCAGCATATTTGACCCCAGCACCCAGGAGGTAGAAGTCTGTGCTTCTCTGAGAGTTCCAGGCCAACCAGGCCTACATAATGAGCCCTGAGCCCTGTCTCAAAAATAAAATAAAATAGAGGCTGGAAAGATGGCTAAGTGGTTAAGAGCACTTGTTCTTGCAAAGGACCTGAATTAGATTACCAGCACCCACGTGGAGGCTAGCTAACAATCATCTATAACTTTAGTCCCAAGGGGATCCATGGCCTTCTTCTGACCTCTACAGGGGTGCCAGGCACTCACACAGTGCACAGTCATACATGCAGGCAAAACACCCATTAAACACATAAAATTTAAAAAAATATTTAAAAAAATTACAACTTAGAGCCAGGAGATACCTCTCATAGGTCATATTACAGGCTAGTGGGTGATTCAGAAATAGGCTGGAACTGACAGGCTACAGAAATAGTTTCTATCGTCAGGATGTATTTATCTCATTAAGAGATAAGGTGATGTTGCTACATAACCCATCATGAATGAGCTGATTTGTAGCTTCAAATGAATGAATGGGTTTAAAACTAGTAAAGAAATCAGAAAAGATAAAATAGTGAATGATTGCTCATCAGAATGGAGAAGAGTAGAGACAGGCGGATAGCCTTTAAATACATTCATTAATAATATAGGGAAGGAAGTGGACTGCAAGATCTCGTCTGGTGCAACATTGTTGCAGTTACCAAACACCGTGAAGAAAGCAGAGGAACTCTAGATGAATTCAAAACCCAGCGCAAGAGCCGGAGAGGAAATGAGATGAAAAAACAGCCTTGCAGTCCGAATGTCAATCTTAGCAGTCTGTAAAACTTGATTTCCCAGACGCCTTATATTAAGGAAACAATGGCCAGTAAAGATTTCTTCAGCTGGAAACATTCACATCCTTAAATGATCATTCACAAATGGAGTAATTAGAAGCAACTTCAGATGAAAAAAAGAAAGGAAACTTGAGAGTCTTTAGTGGTACAGTGTGCTAATTTTGAACTCTGCAACAGGAAGATGTCCTAGGAGGAAAAACTGATGTTACTTCAAGTTAAATTGTTTTTATAACTTCAGTAACAATTTAGTATCAGAGTGAAGGGAAATGAGAAGACTGGTATAGGTACCAATATTTTTCAAAGAAAAAGCTAGCTTTGGATGTCTAATTAGAGGATGTTGTTAAAGTTTTCAATTCCGACGCCTGCCATTTGGACGGCTATGATAACAAATTACAAGTGAGAAACTTCAAAATAGGGAAGCTCCAAGTCTGCAGAGCAGAGGAAGTGAGTTAATACATCACTCATTCATGCATCGAACATACTGAAATCATTAGAACACTGAATGTAAGAGGTGAAACACCTAATCAACCACCCCTCCGTTATTCTCCCATAGTGCAAGGAGGGCTTCTTCTTTTCTTTTCTTTTCTTTTTGGTTTTTCGAGACAGGGTTTCTCTGTGTAGCTTTGCGCCTTTCCTGGAACTCGCTTTGTAGACCAGGCTTGGCCTCGAAGTCACAGAGATCCGCCTGCCTCTGCCTCCTGAGTGCTGGATTAAAGGCATGCACCACCACCACCCGGCTGCAAGGAGGGCTTCTTATAACACCTGGTAGAAAGTAATCAGAACCATGTCACATGAGAATTACTGTCTACGAAGAAACCAACAGGAGAATGAGGAGGCAATGAGGCAGCCCTCCAGCAGGCTTTTTTTGTTTGTTTGTTTGTTTTGAGACAGGGTAGCCCTGGCTGGACTGGAACTTGAAATGTAGACCAGGCTCACAGAAATTGGCCTGCAACTGCCTCCCAAGTGCTGGATTAAGGCACGTGTCCCTGTTCCTGGTTTAGGGAGCTGCTCAACACCAGGTTGTTGGGGAAAGTGGCTCAAAGTGACTGAGGTAAGAGGACTGTGAGGTGGGCTGGGTCCAGTCTCCACCCTGAACACCTGGCCGAGGAATCTGGACTTTATTCATTAGTCATCTTTAACACTCTTCATGACCTGCACTGTACACTTGCTTGGTAAGATGAATGAAGCCATTGATAGGGTTTGGGTTGTTGTTGTTGTTTTGTTTTCCACAAGAAGTACCAAGCTTCAGTTTTTCGTTTAGATTGAGACTAATCTATGGTGTTGAATGGGAACGATAGGGTAGACCTAGTATAAGAATTCCTGTCAAGAGTGTGAAGCGGCATTTACTGAAGTAATCCTACTAGATGCCTCACAGACATGTTCTCAACAACTGTTTAAGACCAGTGACAGAGGGAAGAGTCAGTGCAGCATTTCCATCCTGCACTAGAGAAACACACGCAGATGTTCAAACCTACAGGATAGTGCTGCTTTCAGCCTCGGCTGGGAGCCTCATTTTTCGGTGGACAGAGGTTGAGATCCAGAGGAGCTGGGACAGAGAAGTGCTCGGCCCTAAATGAGACACGCACACCAACTACCTCTGAGGTTCGGAGAACTTCAAGGAAGATGGGGCAGGAAGAGTGTAAGAGCCTGAGGATGGGAAGCATGCTGTGAAATGCTGTCTTCGGGACTTGACACGGCCTTTGTGCTCCTGAACTCACAGCAGCTGTGGTTACTGACACACGATCACGGATTGGGAGGGGCTCGGGAGAACCCTCCCCTCTCTGAGGAGCTATAGGCAGTTAGTGAATGGCTGCTGGGGGAGGGCAATCATTTTCGTTAGTGGTGCAGTCACTGTTTAGTCACTCCAGCCAATAAATCCCGACTCACAGTCCTAATTAAACTACGACAGACACACAAATACACACACACACACACACACACACACACACACACACACACACACACACACACCCCACGCAAACCGGGACTTTTGGGGGAAAAGGTAGGAGTGGGAGAGTGATAAGGGAGGGTAATGGGGGTGAATATGATCAAAATGCAGTGTGTATGTGTGTGTGTGTGTGTGTGTGTGTGTGTGTGTGTGTGTGTGTGTGTGGTTATCAGAGAAGAGACCACAGGACACACAGAAATCAAAGTGAGGCAGAGCTGGAAGCTTCTTCCAGCTAGCGAGCCCTCACAGTGCCAGAGGATGCTATGCAGACTTGGTGGAGAACTGTCATCAGTAGTCTCGCGCAGCTGTGGTCCCTACTTGCTACATTACTGACCTCCCAGGCAAAGGGTACCTGCTGATGCACCAGTGGCATGTTCACTATGGGGGTTACCAACCACTTCCTGCCTGGAATTGAGGTCTGCTCCCTAAGAGGGAAGTCACATCTGGTACTATCAATCTGATTAAAAGCACATGGCTGGGGAGGTCACAGGCCTTAATAGGGAGGCTACGGATTTTGTTTTGTTAAATGAATGTGATGTGTGCACTAAATTGTGCACAAGAATTGTGCTTGTGCCCATGAATTAGTGATGCTGTCAGGTTTGGTTAGAGAGGCTTTTTTTTTCTTCTTCTTCCTGCAATGGGCAGTGGTAATGCAGAGACTCCTAACTGGTCAAGATATTGAGAATAGGAGACTGCTGAGGGCTCAGCCTCAAATAGCACCTCTTTATCACCTCTTCTGAGGCTCAGGTCATGTTGAGGAAAAGATGGCACAAAGAAAGTAAGAGAAAAAGGATAGAGTAGAGTGTTGTGGAATCTTCTGGGCATGACATGACATGTTTCATTACATTCTCTTTAAAGAGATATTTTTATTTATTTTTATGTGTGTGTTTGCACACGTGTATGTATGTATACCTCACGAGTGCCTGGTGTCCCCGGAGGTCAGAAGGAGTCGGATCCCCCGGAACTAGAGTTACAGATCCACCATATTGGTGCTAGGAACTCCTCTGCAAGAGCTGTAAGTGCTCTTAACCATTGAGTCATCTCTCCGGCCATGACAGTCTTTACCTGACAGCAGCTGTGGTTATCTGTCCAAGATCTGCACAAGACTGGGGTGTGGAGTCGGGAGGGACTGAGGAGGATTTCTAGGCCGTTAATGGTTGCTGGAGGAGAAAGAAACATTTTCTTCAGTAGTGTAGCCGCTGGTGAGTTCCCCGAGCTCCTGTAATTAACCTATCACCTAATGATCCTGGAAACAATTATCAAAAATTCATTGGCATGCAGGCCTGTGGCTCAGTGAGTAAAGGCTCTTGAGACCAAACCAAATGACCTCAGCTAATTCCTAGGATCCACGTGGAGGCAGGAGAACCAACTCCCCAAAGTTGTCTACTGACCTCCCGTGGATCAGTGAAGAGGGCTAGCAAGGAAGAGGAAGGGATTCAGAGGAAGTGGAGGGTGACAAAAAAAGGGTAATGGCAGGGTGACCATGATAACTACATCATACACATGTGTGAAAATGTTTCCATGAAACCCATTATTATGCATAATTAATGCATACTAATAAAGCATTACAAGTTTTAAAATAGAAAAATGCCAGTCTCCAGCACGTGGGCGTGAACTCTGATTTGGAAAGGAAGGGGAATAAAGTTTGGATTTACTGCTTGTGAAGACAACAAAATGCCTGTAAGAGGAGGTGTGTAAGCTCACTTTTTCTCTTTTTTTGGTTTTTCGAGACAGGGTTTCTCTGTGAATCTTTGCGCCTTTCCTGGATCTCGCTCTGTAGACCAGGCAGGCCTCGAACTCACAGAGATCCGCCTGGCTCTGCCTCCCAAGTGCTGGGATTAAAGGCGTGCGCCACCACCGCCTGGCGTAAGCTCACTTCTAAGACTGCAGCATACAGGAAAGGAGGTGGTAGCACGCACCCCAAGCTGGATTAGAAGCACTGCTCTGCAGCCTAAAACGCCTAGCAAGCGGAGGTCACTGTCGGACTAACCGGCCTTTGCTCAAGTGGCTTCTGCTCTTCGAAACACTTCCGCTCCTGCTTGTCTTCGGTTCACCCTTCCCAGGAAGTGTTCATTCCCAGGAAGACTCTCCCTTAGTTTCCTCATCTGACTTCTCTCTTCTATCAGCCCCCCTCTGCCTTCTTGTGTGTTCCCTTCCAGATTGAGGTGCTCAAGTGCTGGGGCTCTCTATCTCTTGACCTAAGGCCATCTCTATATGTCTGAACCTTAAAAAAAAAAATCTCTTGACTGACTGGCAAAGAACAACCCTTCTCCATGAAGTCAGTTTCTTCCTTCTTAGGGCAGCGCAGTTAACGACCTCAGGACCAGGAAATCATCCCCCTCATCACATACCAGGGTATTATTCACGCAGTTTACTCACCGTAAACAGTTCCCTTAAGATAGTGGCAACAACTAGTTGAAGATTTACAAACTTCCCAGGGCCAATCTACTTTCTGAAAAGCCTGTTTATGGGAGTGGGAAACAGGTCACCTTTCTGATTCTGAAACACCCAAGTGGCGATAAATCCAGAATTTCTCTGGGTCTCGGGCTGCATAGGAGTCTGTGGTCCTTTTCTTGAACCAGTTTTTGCGGAGCAGTGTACTCAGAGCAAAGGTGGTGTGAGTGGTTTGTCTCCGCGTTCGGGAGCATTCTGGACACGGTTGGAAGAGTCTCGAACACATACATCTCTTAGTCGCTGAACGTTCGTCAAAATGCCAAACTTTTTCTTTGAACGTGGAGTCGCACTGACTGAAGACTGCTATTTTCCTCGAGCATTAGGGGGCCTGGAGGTCCGTTCGTGAGGGACGCCCAACTCCCAGGGTTCTGGGGATCACAGCAGAGCCAGGGTTCCCCTTGGGCTCCCCCCGCACCCCGACTTGCCCCAGGCCGAGAGCTGGAAGCCGGTCCCTGCAAGGGCGCAGGACGGGCGGGCACGGCGCGAGGGGGCGGGGCGAGCCAGCCCGAGGCCGGGGCGGGGCCAGAGCGCGGCTCCAGCCGGCCTAGGCCTCGCCGGGCTCCGCCTTGCCCGGCTACGCAGGCGGTAGGGCTGCGGTAGGGGCCGGGCGGCACCATGGCGGCGGCAGCGCCTGCTGCGGCGGCTTCTCCCGAGGCGCCGGCCGTCCCCGGCACGGCAGACCCGGAGACGGGAGACGAGGACAGTCGTGAGGTCCGAGTGCTGCAGAGCCTGCGCGGCAGGATCTGTAAGCGGGGCCGGGGCCGGGGAGGTGGGCTGAGGGGACCCCGGGGCGGCGCGGCGCGGCGGAGGGTGGGCGCGGGGGTGGCGGCCGCCGGGGACTGGTGAGACTGGCCGGGGGTGTGTTCGGGGAGGCGCCGCGTCGACGGGACGGCGCGGGTCGGGGCTCCCCTCGGAGCGAGCGGGGCGGGGACCTGGCCGCGCGGGCGGGCGGGCGGGCGGGAGGCGTGAGGGGCGCTGCCTGAAGCGCGGCCTGGACGCGGGAGCCCGGGGCGCGGCCGGGGGCGCGCGGAGTTTCCGGCCTCCCTCCCGACGCAGGCCTGCGGGCGGCCGCGGACGACGGGAGCGGCCCGAGGTGGGAGCCCCGTGGTAATTACCGGGGAGGCGCGGCTGGAGGAGGGAAGGAGGGAGGGAGGGAGGGAGGGGGGCCGGCCGGGGCGGGCCGGGCGGGGCCGGGCGGCGGGCTGAGGAGGGGGGGGGTGCGGGCTCCCCGGGGGGCTCCTGCGAGGTGGAGACGGGGGCCGGGGGCTGCGGAAGCGGGCGGCCCCGGGGCGGCTGGGCGCGGCGAGGCGCGGCGTGCAGGCGAGCGGGACGGCCGCCCGCCCGCCCGCCGGCCCGAGGAGCGCGGGCCGGACACCTGTGCCCGCCCCACCTTGCTGCGGCGGCGGCGGCGGCGGCGGCGGCGGCGGGGACTTGAATCGAGAGACGGCGGCGTGACTGACAGGGACTTGGGGCAGGATGTAGTGGCTTCCTGTGAGCAGGTCTCAGAACACAGTCATCCAGTCCGCACCGAACCCACTTCGCGCTTTGCCGTGCATGTGTTAACTTCTGTGAGAGCCGCGCCGACGAGCGTCGGGTCTTCCTCAGAGACAGGCCGGCGTGATTGTCAGTGCCATCCCTAGTCTTTGGAATGTCCCTTTGATAGTACATTGGCGCCCCCCTCCCCCAGCTTATTTAGACGACCCCTTTTCATTGGAAGACAGACAATACAACTTACTGTTACTTTTGTTGAAAAGCACTTTTTATTCAGGAGCCTCAGGTTGGAACTGTGCTCCCTGATGTCTCTCCTCAATCCGTGACTGTGAAAGATACTTTATATTTTGTGTTAGGATGGCTAATACTGCTCTTTCTTCAGCAGAATATAAGTTTTTCTTCTTAAATATTGATGCTATAACGTATTTTGGATCCTCCCACTTTTTTTTTAAGGTTACTCCCCTTTCAAGGATTTGGAATTTTATTAAAACCCCAGGAACAAACATGTTAAATGCCACTTTTTATTCCCTGATGTGATCCTGGGACTCTTAATTAAGACATTTCAGGTGTTAAAACTTGGAAAATTACACCAGAGCAGTGGATGTTTTGTGAATCTAAGTAACCATTATTTAAGTTACTTTCTTAGGGTGTAACCTTTTCACAATTTATATTTCTTACATTTAATATTTGCATATATGTGTAATCCTTGGGGCAGCCAAATAAACTAGAATTCCTTCCCCTCCATTGATCTGGTTTTCCAGATTTTACTCCTTTATATTTTTCTGTGATTGGATACTAGACACTCTCTGTGGAAGCCTCGCTGATCTGTAAGAGCAGGTTGTGTTGTGGGATGACATAGGATTGGACTGTTTCTTTTTTTGGTTTTTCGAGACAGGGTTTCTCTGTGTAGTTTTGCGCCTTTCTTGGAACACTGTAGCCTAGGCTGGCCTTGAACTCACTGAGATCCGCCTGGCTCTGCCTCCCAAGTGCTGGGATTAAAGGCATGCGCCACCACTGCCCGGCTGGATTGGACTGTTTCTAGAAGGACTTAGTCACTGTCTACTTTGACCTGCTCCATAGCTAAAGTTCTGTGAACAATTTGACAAAAATATCACTCCAAGAGAAATTAGGGTGCACCTTAAAAGCACAACTTGGTTCCTGTGGTTTAGGCAGTCCCACTGCCCAGAAATTGACCATTAAGTTCCTGGGAATGTTATTTTTAGTTTAACTAGTGCTGAAGTATTACACTTGCTTTCATCCTAGACAGTTTATTTTTTAATTGCTCACCTTATAGCTCAGGTAATGGTGTGACTGTTTCACAAAGGAGTATGTTTAAATAAAGAATACCCCTCCCATTTCTCTGTCCTCCTTTTAGCGGGTATAATCTAGAGTTGGTTGAGCCTGGGAACCTTGCAAGGAGATGCCGTTCTCTGTTTCTGAAACTGACATGTGGGTTTTGTAAGATGAGGGCTGAAAAGTGGCAGAAATTTCAGCAGGTGTTGAAGTCACAGAAATGGGATGATGGTGGTCTGGCAGTGAAGATACTAAGCAGTCTATGGATGGCGAAGTACCTGTGTCACGATTCCTTTTCACCACCCCGAGAAACCTTGGGGAGGACCTGATATTTGCCTGTTGGCCTGGAGATGTACTGTCAGATTCAAAACTCTTTGGGGACCTCTGATCTGCAGAGTTAGAGATCTAGACAGCTGAAAAATCTGAGAGGAAACATTCTTGTTCATATTCCTGGCACTTCAACTCCGAATCACGCTAGTGAAAAGTGAGGATGGATTCATGGATATGTTGTTGAAGTTCTAGAAAAAGATAATAGTCCACACCCTTCTTCAGGTGTCTCGTTCCTAATTTGTTTGTGTCCCGTAGATTTCACAAGGTATATAGTATCAAGTTGATGGATCAAAAAACCTATAGGGTGGGGTCAAGTGCCTGCTGTGCAGACATGAGGAGCTGCCTTCAGGTCACCAGAGCCCATATCAAAGATTCCTTTAACCCCAGCACTGGGAGAGTATGGCCACAGTCTGATGCCTGAAACTCATGGACCTGGCCAGCATGACTGAGTAGAGCTTCTGGCTCATTGAGAAACCTTGTCTCAAATAATAAAGGTGGAGAGTCTCAGGCACCCACATACATGGGCACCTGCCTGCACATCTGTACATAGCCACACTAACATGTACACACGCATACACAGGAGTCATTTCATAGCTGCCTTTACACAGTTGGTTTAAGGAAGTCTATTATTGGAGACAGTATTTTGGATTAGAGACTGATGCCCAATTATTCAAGTACTTTTAGTGTGTTAAAAATCCTGAACATTTTGAATGGTCAGCTTCTTTAACTGTATTCAAGAGGCAAAGTTGTTGGATATCTTCGAATTGTCATCTGAGCCTTTAGTAACCAAAGTTAGAAGTAGTTTTGGTCTGAACTACTTTGATGTAAGTGGCATACCTAAAGCTAGTTTGTATGCCCCCCCTCCCCATTACACCCTATTTTCAGGTGAAAGAAGGGCTTTAGACTTTCTCCTTTATATCGTCAAGCTTGATGTGACCTCCTTTTTGGTTACCACATTTTGTTCAGTCTTCCTGTGTCTAATGAAGTCAATTGTAAAAGTTTTGAAAAGACTCCACACTACTGTATGCACAGGCTTTTTCGCTTGGGATACCTGGTTCACAAAGGTACCAATTGTGAAGATTTGTGGGAAGTGTTTGATGTATTGTACAGTGAGATCGGTGAGACAGTGATGGTGACCCAAGAACTCACTTAGGATTTTGATATTTTCAGACCAAGAATGACTGAGGGCTGTTTGACAAAGCAGAGCGCACTCGGCAGTGCTTAAGCTTAGGGGCCTGGTGTAATTAGTCAGCTGGGATTGAGTGTACACTTAATTCCCAGCTTTTGCTCACACCTTGGTGTTCCTTTGTAGTCTCATGTGTACATTGTGAATAGTAAAAATATCTGCCTCACGGGATTGCTATGATGATACCCTCAACCCACAACCAAAAAAAAAAAAAAAAAAAAAGCTGGGTCAGCCATGGGCCGTCTCTTAGGAAGGAGTGAAGCAGGAGATAAAGCCTTATCTGATGCTCTTGTCCAACACGCACTAACATTTCCTGGTGTGCAAAGCGGACTGAAAGCAGAAAGCTGCGTTCTGCTCTATCCTTCGTTAGGTCATGTTCCTGTGACTTTAGGCAGCTCATTTACCTTGAGCTTGTCTTTGTCCTCTCTAGAGTGGGACTACTGTTTTATCACTAGCCATCTTGCTTATGTTGTTTCCTCAGCCCGAAATTCCCCGATATTTATGTCAGAGAACCCCTACACATCCTTCAAAAGCTTGCTCCATGTGGTCTAAGTCTTTGAGCCAAACTTATCCTCATTTCTAGCCATAGGGTTTTGATGCTAAAACAAACTGCAATTCATGACCGTTTTGTTATAGACATCATTTGTGTAAGTTCTTGTTACACTATGAACTCTTTCAGCTTAGTGTACATTCTTGTTTGTTTTTTATTTTTGTTGTTGTTTTTAACAGTCTCATAGAATAGGGCAGGCCTTTAGAAAATACCTTTTATTGTCATCCTGAGGATAGTTTCAGAGTACTGGATGTAAAGGATTTTCACATTGCTGAACAAACTAGCAAGTGTTAGTTTTATTAAAAGAAAACTTCGTGGATCTCTCAAGAAGTTTTTTTTCCTTTCCCTTCGAAAATTGGAATGTCCACTTATCTTAGGTTTGAATTGAGGTCAAAGTTGTCTCCTTAGGAAAGGGGTTAAGTTTTTCTAAATACTGGCTTATTAATTAGAGCACTAATTTTTTTAATTTATTTTTTATTTTATGTGCATTGGTGTTTTGCCATAAGTGTTGGGTCCCCTGCAACTGGAGTTAACAGTTGTTAGCTACCATGTGGGTGCTGGGAATTGAACCCAGGTCCTCTGGAAGAGCAGTCAGTGCTCTTAACCGCTGAACCATCTCCCCAGCCCCCTAGAGTACTAATTGTTATTTGACTATATTCATGAATTTTGATACTAGTTGGTCCTGAAGCTTGGAAAAGAAAATCTTAAAATCATACTTGACCCAGGAAGTGTTTTTATTTGGCATGGCAGGTTTAAATGTTTTGGTAATAAGATATAAATCAAGACATTTTTATTGACTACCCAAGAGTTGAGAGGAAGAAATTTAAAAGGGATTATTCATGCTAATAATTATTATCAGAATTTTTAAATGAGACGATGAGAACTTAATAGAGGGGTTTAAAGGGTTTACTCACGATAATAATTCATTATTGTCTGAAATTGGAAATGAGATGAGAGTTATTTAGGACAGAAGAAGAATCTATCTGTGAGATGGATATAAACTGAGGAGAAAGGGATCTTTGTAAAGTTCACAGCATTGAGCTAAGCATTTGCTCTGTAGAGGACAGGAGTAAACCTTAGTGAGTTCATAGAGGGTTTTTTTGTAACTGAGAACTCTTGGAATAGTCCCATCAGTGACTGTGGAACTAATGGAACTAGAGTAAAACCGTCATTTTTTATCCTTTAGTTATAGACCCTAATCCTATTTCCTTGAGAATGTGCTTTATGAAATTCTTTGATAATAGCAGATTATGTGTTTTGCCTACTGACACATTTCTATACTCTTCTAAAAACCGGTAATAAAGTTTTGTTGTGTAGTCATTTATTATCATTAAATTAAGGAACATTTTATGTAAATTAAATTTTTATAACATCTAGTTATGTGTGATATTTTAATCATCAAAAATCTCTAGTTAAATTGGCTTTATTTTTAAGTATGTGTGTGTGCACACGCGCACAGGTACACATGCATATGTGTACATGTGCATGTGAAAACCAGAGGACAATCTCAGCCGTTGTTCTTAGGAACACTGCCCACCTCTTTTTTGGCCTGGTGCCCAGTAATTAGTGTAGACTAGCTGGCCAGCAAGCTCCATGGATCCCTCTGCCTCCACCATCCTAGTGCTGGGATTACACGCATGACAACCCCCCCACCCCCCACCCCCCAGCATTTTTGCCTGGGTTCTGTTCTGGGGATTGAACTCAGGTCCTCCTATTTGAGGCAAATACTTTACTGACTGATCTCTCTTCCTAACGCCCCAAATGGCATTTATAAGGTTACATCAAATATGAGCCAGGCAGTGGTGGTGTACACCTTTAATCCCAGCACTCAGGAGGCAGAGGCAGGTGGATCTCCAAGTTCGAGGCCAGCCTGGTCTACAAGAGCGAGTTCTAGGACAGCCAGGATTACACAGAGAAGCCCCTTCTTGAAAAACAAAAACAAAAACAAAAAACAAAGAAACCAAAACAACAGCAACAAAAAGAACAAATAGTGTGCTGTAGTTGGAAATTTTAGTCCTTTGAGTGTGGTTCCTAATATCCTAATAGTGTTGTTAATGATGGAATAACTAGGCAGATTGAGGAGACCCTGCTTCTTTACTTCAAAAGTGAGTGTTTGGATGTGTCTTTAAACACACCCTTCTAGTTCTCTCATAGTTGCTTTATGAAGTAAACCATTTGCTTTAAGACAGTACATCAGAGACCTTTGCTTTAATGCTTGAATTTGCTTAATATACAGGTTTACATTTAATACAGTATTTTTGTTTTGTTTTGTTTTGTTTTGTTTTTTCGAGACAGGGTTTCTCTGTGTAGCTTTGCACCTTTTCCTGGAACTCACTTGGTAGCCCAGGCTGGCCTCGAACTCACAGAGATCCGCCTGCCTCTGCCTCCTGAGTGCTGGGATTAAAGGCGTGCGCCACCACCACCCGGCTTAATACAGTACTTTTAAGAAATTTGCCTAAGACTTATTAGGATTGTTTGAATCCTAAACATTTTTTCTAAGGCCAGTAGTTAATTCAGTAGTAGTATGTAATATATATTTGAGTATCTGTTAGGGCATATCAGTCTCTTGGACTGTCAAGTAAGTCTAAGTATAAGTACTAGTGTACTTTAAAATGTCACAACAAGTCTAAGTTGTGAGTGGGATGAGAAAATCTTTACTCACTGGTTTATTCTAAACTTTATACTAAGCAGAAGCTGTCATTCATTCTCTGCTTAGAGGATTATGAAGTTTTAGAACTGGAAGAGAAAGAGCATAACATTTATCCTGTTCTTGTGTACATGAAGACTGATGTTCAGTGACCCAAGTGTCACACAGTTAATGACTTGTTGGACAGTAGTGCACTCTCAAAGTTCTTTCAAGAATTCAGTTGATTTATTACTATGAATGTTGAAAATATGCTACATATAAGATGTGAAGACTGCTTTACCGCTCTGATGGTTTTTAGAGTGGTAATAGAGTTTCATTGAGTTTTGTACATATGTTCATCTGTTCCTGCTAAAGAACTTTGTGTATCGATAGGACTAGCAATGCAACCAAGGTTGTGAGCTGTGTGGAGACTGAACCTGGATGTTTGCTTGTTTGGGCCAGACTTTATCTCAACTCTTTGAATTCTTGACTGTCCATCAGTGTTACTAGTGTACTTTAAAATGTTCTGATACCCGGACTCTAGAATCATCATTTTGAGGGTCTACCAGTTTAGATTGTATCCTTTTAGAAATTATTTAAGTACTTACAAACAATTATGTATTGTAGCTTTTCCACCACAGAGAAATAGAAGCAAAATATGCAGTGTTCTGCATCTTTCTTTTTCAATATAACTTGAAGATTTTTCATATCCTCATTTAATACATTTATAATATGCATAATCTCTCATCATCTGGATGTACTGTATTTTATTTAACTAGTCACCTATTGATTGACACTGAAGTTGTTTCTTGTCTTTGCAATATCAAATGTTGTGTGTGTGTGTGTGGGGGGGTGGTACTAGGGAGAGAATTCAGGGTCTTCTTTGCACCCTACCACCAAGCTGTTTCTATAGCCCAGCTTTATGTTATCGTTTTGTTTTGTTTTTCGAGACTGAGTTTCTCTGTGTAGTTTTGGTGCCTGTTCTGGATCTCACTCTTTAGGCCAGGCTGGCCTCAAACTCACAGAGATCCGCCTGGCTCTGCCTCCCAAGTGCTGGGATTAAAGGCGTGCACCACCACTGCCCCACTCTATGTTATTTTTCTCTATGTAACCCTGGCTATCCTAGAACTTGCTCTGTACACTAGGCTGGCCTTGAATGCACAGAGATCCGCCTGCCTGTCTCCCAAGTGCTGGGATTAAAGGTGTGCACCATCAACGATGGCTGCTGTATGTTATTTTAAATGTGAGCTCACACTGTGTTTCCCAGGCTGACCTTGAATGTGTAATGATCCTCTTGACTCCTGTAATCGCTGAGTGTGGGATTTCTGGTTTGCATCACTGTGTCTGGGCTTCATAGAGATTTTTAAATTAAAGAGGCCACTAGAAAAATATATGCAAAGGTATTTCACAGAAGAAAATAAATTATCTAGTAAATATATGAAAATGCTGGTGAAATTGAGCAGGAATGAATCAGAGAAATAATAATGTGAATACATCACCACTTACAAAAAATGGAAACCTTGCTTATTCAGTATTTAATGAGTGGTTGGGGAAACAGATACTTTTTGTACTTTTATTGTGATTTTAAATTTATAAAACCATGTTAGAGCATTTTGTTAGTATCTATTAAAATTTAAATGTATTTTTCTTGTGTGTTTTTACTCTTACCATATTGCCCTACAGTCGCATACAAAGGGGTTTTGTGTTGGTCTTCTTTAAAACAAAAGACATAATTAAAGTGTTCATTAACAGGAAAGTGAATAGCTGTTCATACATGTATACTATAGCAGTTAAAAAGAATGAAGTACATCTATATTAGAATGACCCCAAGATATATTATTGGGTGGAAAAAAGCAAATTATTAGAATTTAATATAATTTGTGTATTTAATTATCATGTGTCCATTTGTCTGTCCATCCATCCACCCATCCGTTCCTCTAATCTGTTTTTGTGGTGCCTGAGGATCCTACCTAGGACATCACAAATGCTAATTCAGTTTTCTGTCACTGAGCTACAGTCCAGCCCCTTAATGTGTGCTTTTAAACTCTTGGGACACTGGTCTTTTCTCTACAAATTAATAGATACATTTTATAAAAAAGATGTCTGAGAAGTTGTTTGGTTTTGATTTTTTTTTCTTCAGTGATGGGCAACAGGAATTAGTCATCCCTGTAGTGACCTGATTTTTTAATAGACAGTGTAAATGTATTGGAGATACTATTAAAAATTTCTGTTTGTACAAATGAAATTATGAGTTTCAATTTAACTTGAATTCTGTATATAAAATCAGATTTGGTAACATTTTAAGTACACATTGAAAAGAATAATATCAACTTTTCTATTTTCAAATTTACTTATTAGTGTGTGTATATGTATAAATTTTACTTATTAGTGTGTGTATATGCATAAATGTGTGTAATTATGTGGGGAAGGATGTGTGTGTGTTTGTGTGTGTGTGTGTGTGTGTGTGTGTGTGTGTGTGATAACTTGTAGGAGTTGGTTTACTCCTTCCACCACGTGGGTCTTGCATATTGAACTCAGGTTGTCAGGATTAGCAGCAAGTACCCCCTCTTTGGTTTTTTTTTTTTGTGTGTGTGTGGCAATTTTAAAGATTTATTTTTAATAATGTATATATGAGTGCAGGTACCTGTAGGAGCCAGAGGAGTTAGAGGCAGCTGTAAGCCATCCTATGTGGATGGTGGAACTGAACCCAAGTCTTCAAGAGAAGCATGTGCCAATCCCCTAATTTAAGTTTAAAGAAAGTGAAACTTAGAAAGATACAATGGATTCCTATATAGTTTGCCTATTTGATCAGTTGCGTATGCTAAAAATGTTAACTTTTCAAAAAGTTAGTAACTTTCAGAGGGATGTTATATGTGAAGGTCCTGGATAATTTTGACTCTGTATATTGGACATTGTTATATAAAATTTCCTCAGTACATATGGGGAAGTGAATCCATGTTTATTGAATAGTCACTGGTTTCTAGGTATGGTGCTAGGATAGTTTGCGTATTATTTCATTTCATGTAGAGGATTGTTGTTCTTACTTTAGAGGAGTAGCAGCAGAGAGGCGCTCTGGCAGTGTAAGAGGGCAGAACCAGGTCTCATCAGGTTTGCTGACCAGGCTCTGTCTTCTCCCTACCAGGCTGCCTATCTTCTAGTGTATTGGAATGAATTCGTTTCTCTTGACAAGACATGGCGATTACCTCTAAGTTAACAATGGTCTAATGAAATGGATAGTCAGTAAAGTTAGAATGTTGTCAAATGCAGTAGACAGGAGTTTTCTAACTCTGCTCTTGGGGTTTCTCTCTCTCTCTCTCTCTCTCTCTCTCTCTCTCTCTCTCTCTCTCTCTCTCTCCCCCTCCCTCTCCCCACACACACACACACTTCCTTGTTTTTTTGACGTGAAATCTCATTGCGTAGTTCTGGCTAGCCTCAAACTCTCAGTCTAGCTGGAGTGTTGGAATTGCAGGCCTGTTCTACCACGCCCACTGATTTCTTTGCTGTTTAATGCAGTTTCTTGCTTTTGAATGCTTCTAATAAATACACACCTTTTATTACACATAGGGGTATGTGTTGTATCTTCTTTGTTATCAGGTGCTGCCTTTTGCTTTTGAAAAGTGGCTGATAAGAATTCCATTACCAAAGATAACAGTCACATCCCACAGAAGGCCTGTCCTGTGGCCCCAGGCTCTTCCAGCATCTGTCTTTAAGCCTTTTGCCTGCCATTCCAGGATCCCTAGGTTGCCTTATGAGCCTTGCTAAGCATCATGTAGCTTCAGGGACCAATGGCCTAGCTCAGCAGAGATTACCATAATCTCTGTTTGCTTTCTCACCTCCCCCCACACATTCACACATTCAAAACTGACCCCATAAGTGGGCAAGGCAAACCACAGGAAGATCATTCTTACACTTGGTAACATACTTCTATAAGCCCATGGACACTTTCTGGCAACACCTTGTGAAACTTGCCTTTTCATGTACCGTAGTTTCCTAACTTCTTGTTCTACACTAAGCTTCAGTCAGAGGTGATTAATATGATCACAATACAGATAACTGTAACAGGTATTATATGTTATCTTTGATCGGGACCTAGCAGCTTGGATAAGGGAATTGTCTGTAGATGTTAATTTTTAAGACCCTCTAGCCAAGTGAGAATACTGATAGTTACTGTTTACTAAGTACTTACTTTGTTTTAGGTATTGTGCCAAGTGCTTTACCACACTTAATGTTCACAACAGTCCTAGATATTACCTCTTTTTACACAGGAAACTGAAGCTAAGGACCTAACATTGTTAAGTACAAAAAGCTTGTATTGAAACTCAAATGTCCACCTTAAAATGCATTCATTTAACTTGCTGTATGGTCAGTGCCCCTTGTGGTTTTAGAATTGCCCTGTTGCAAAAATTGGAATTAAAATTCAAAGAAAATTTCAAAGACTTCATTATATATTACCATATCATAGCTAGGATTGTGTGTTGTATAAATTAGGTGACATTTTAATCTTACCTAAGCTTATCAACATGAGTCCATATTTTTTTTTTTTTAAGATTTAGCTATTTATTATAAGCACCAGAGATGGTTGAGAGCCACCATGTGGTTGCTGGGAGTTGAACTCAGGACCTCTGGAAGAACAGTCAGTGCTCTTAACCACTGAGCCATCTCTCCAGCCCAAGTCCATATTTTTATACATTGAATTTTTTTAAACTTTTTCAAGATTTATTTATTCTCACCTCAAGTATATGAATGTTTTGCCTGAATGCATGTATTTGCATTATATGTGTACCTCATGCCCTCAGAGGGTACCAGATCCCTTGAACTGGAGTAGTTATGAATGCTTGTGAGCCATCATGTGGGTGTTAGGAACCAAACTCAGGTCCTCTGAAAAATCAGGAAGTGCTTTTACCTGATGAGCCATCTCTCCAGCTCCATTTTTAAGTATGTTAGATCTATTCTTTTTTTTTTTTATGTTAAAGAATGGTGACTTACATAGTGTTACATCTTCTCACTGTGTAAAAGCTGTATGTTTAGGTTGACATTTCTTTTAAGAAGATAACACATCCCATGTCACTCAGGCCAGTTGACACCAAATTCTCTCTGTAGTATCGCTTCCGTTTTTTCTTTCCTCTCTTTCCTTTTTGTTACCTCAGTCAAGACCCTTGCATATTTTCCTGAAGTTGACCACATAAAAACTTTTAGTAACCCTTGCCTGGAAGTGGTAGCTCATGCCTTTAATCCCAGCACTCGGGAGGCAGAGGCAGGTGTATCTCTGAGTTGGCGTCCAGCCTGTTCTGTAGAGGGACTTCCAGGACAGCTAGGGCTACATAGAGAAACCCTGTCTCAACAAAAACAAAAACAAACAAACCAAAACCCCCAAAACTTAGTAGCCCTTGTCTACTAAGTAGAAACACTGTAGCTTTCCACTTAAGGTCTCCGTTGGACTCTCCTGTATCCTTCTGGTTCCCCTTTCATCTACTTCCTTAATTTGGTTAGTCACTGCCTTAGTCACTGCCTCTGGTTGCCACTTCCAGAACTGTCTTCCTGCTAGGACATTGTCCTTCCAGTATTAATTTCTGTATTTTGAAAAAAAAATACATCACTTGAAAGATTTCTTGTGAAAATTAAGTAAAATAACATGGCATTCTTAAAAAAAATCTACTAATTAATATTAATCTATTAAGCAAATGGTAGCTTTTATTATCGTTTAGCTTGGCTTTTTCCCACTCCAAGTAGTCTTTTTCTTAGTATTATTTTGTTCAGGACCCTGACCTATTATGATTTCCTTTGAGAGTTGATCCCTTTAGGATCTGTCTTGGCTCCTACTCTTCTTTGTATTAAAGGTATGCTTTGAAGTAGGTCTGGGTTTACCAAATTTCTTTCAGACAGGGATAGAGTCTCAGAACTACTATTTTAGAAAGACTTTAAGAAGAGAGTGGAAAGACAGTCATACTATAGCTTTTGACTGTGATTTATTCATTGATCCTGTTGTTGCTGCTGATTTACTTTATAAAAAGGAACTGTATTGCTTACCTCATAGGGTTGTTATACAAATCAAATGAGGCATTTGAGAAAATTCTTAGTTGTGGGGCATTCAAATATTTAAGAGATAGCTTATCTCAGTAGTGTGTTCTCCTAGGACATGTATAAGTATACAACACAACCTACTGATAGAAATATATAGTTAGAATGTTCTCCAGACATGCACATAGACACATACACATATAAAGGTATATAAACATACATACCAAAGTCTCTGTTGAGCAGTTTGATGTATAGTATTCTAGCTGTAGATACAATGTATGTAGTAGGCTAGGAAGATGGCTCAGTTGGTAAAATGCTGCAAAATCATGAGAATCTCTGATCTCCACGACTCACATAAAAAACAAACAAGTAAACAAGCACGGATGTGGTGGTCCATGCTTATAATTCCAGCTTGTGGGGGAGGTGGAACAGAAAGATCTCTGGGGCTCGGGGGCTAGCCAGATCTAGTCAAACTTGTTAGCTCCAAGTTCAGTGAGAGGCTTTGTTCCCAAAATAAAAAATTACATGGTAGGATCTAGGTACAAACAAGTCTCCCTGCCCACCGGGAATTATTGTACAATCTGCACAGGGAGGACAAGCATTGAAATATATAACTGTAGCTGATGTATTCCTGCATCCACCCAGCTCCTGCAGCCACTTAGACCCAAGTAAATACACACAGACTTATATTACTTATAAACTGTATGGCCATGGCAGGCTTCTTGTTATGTAGTTCTTTTTTGTTTGTTTGTTTTGTTTTGTTTTTCGAAACAGGGTTTTTCTGTGTAGTTTTGCGCCTTTCCTGGAACTCACTCTGTAGACCAGGCTGGTCTCGAACTCACAGAGATCCACCTGGCTCTGCCTCCCGAGTGCTGGGATTAAAAGCGTGCGCCACCACCGCCTGGCTTGCTATGTAGTTCCTATATCTTAAATTAACCCATTTCTATTAATCTATAAGTTGCCACATGGCTTGTACTGGTACTTTACATCTTGCTTCTCATGGCGGCGGCTGGCGGCATCTCCTGACTCAGCCTTCCACCTCCCAGAATTCTCCTCTCTGCTTATCCCACCTATACTGTACTTCCTGCCTGGCTGCTGGCCAATCGACGTTTTATTTGTCAATCAATCAATCAATCAATCAGAGCAACACATTCACAACATATAGAAAGACATCCCCAGCATATAACACTGGGGTTGGAGTGGTGGCTAAGCAATTAAGAGCACATCCTACTCTTCCAAAGGATCTGAGTTTGATTCCTAGCACCCAGATTGGATGGCTCTCAACAGCTTGTAATTCCAGCTCTAGGGGTATCTGTCACCCTCTTCATGGCTTCCATGCACACTGCACTCAGGTGCTCAAATACACACACACACACACACACACACACACACACACACACACACAGCATTTAAAAATTAAAATTATTAGTGTTTTAGGCCAGCCAAGGCTACTTACTGAGACTGTGTCTCCCAAATAAATAAATAAATAAATAAATTTAAAGAAAGTTACATGTGATTTATCCTTTGATAGAAGTTGATCTGTGTCAGCACTCTTAATAGGTCTGCTGTATACAGTATATGGCACATTGATAAGTGTAAACAGGAGTGGGTACCACATATGATGACAGAGGATGAGAGTGGTCCAGGAAGACTTCATTGACAAGGTAGTTTCCGCATCAATACCTCCGGAGATGGAAGAAACATTTAACTTCATAGGAGTCAGTCACTTTTTGCCATTGTCAAAAAGTAAACTGTTAAAAGCAAGATAATAAATACCAATGGAAATAGTAACTGATAACAGAAATGGAAAATCTTCCATATAAATGTCATTCATATAAAGGTCATTAGAATTTTAAATTAAGATTTAAAAATGATAATAGCTAAGTGTGGTGGTACAGGCCTAATCCCAACACTTGTGAAATAGAAGTGTGTGTGTGTGTGTGTGTGTGTGTGTGTGTGTGTGTGTGTGTGTGTGTGTTTGTGTGTGTTTGTGTGTGTTTTATGAGGGAAAAGTTACATTTTATTCTTTGGACAAAACCACTGGCATATAGTGTAAAGATATTTTGGCCAACATGCATTACATCTGTGAAACAAGAAATGTCTAATTGTCTTAGGGTTTCTATTGCTGTGAAGAGACACCATGACCGTGGCAACTCTTATAAAGGACAGCATTTAATTGTGGTGGCTTACAGTTCAGAGGTTCAATCCATTATCGTCATGGAAGGATATAGTGGCATGCAGGTGGACATGGTGCTGGAGAGGTAGCTGAGAGTCCTACATCTTGCAGGCAACAAAAAGTCATCTGAAGCCGGGCAGTGGTGGTGCACTTGGGAGGCAGAGGCAGGAGGATCTTTGTGAGTTCAAGGCCAGCCTGGTCTACAGAGCGAGATCCAGGAAAGGCGCAAAACTACACAGAGAAACCCTGTCTCGAAAAACAGAAGAAGAAAAAAAAAAAAAAAAAGGAAGTCATCTGAGACACTGGGCGATATCCTGAGCATAGGAAACCTCAAAGCATGCCCCCACAGTGACACACTTCCTCTCACAAGGCCATACCCACTCCAACAAAGCCTCACCTCCTAATAGTGCCACTCCCTTTGGGAGCCATTTTCTTTCAAAGCACCACACTACTGAAGGGTTTATTTTGCTCATCTTGAACATTTGAAAAAGAGACATTTTTTTTTTTTTTTTTTTTTGGTTTTTCGAGACAGGGTTTCTCTGTGTAGCTTTGCGCCTTTCCTGGAACTCACTTGGTAGTCCAGGCTGGCCTCGAACTCACAGAGATCCGCCTGGCTCTGCCTCCCGAGTGCTGGGATTAAAGGCGTGCGCCACCACCGCCCGGCTGAAAAAGAGACATTTTAAAAGAAACTTGAGATGCTTTAAAAGAAATTTAGTCAACAGTTATGCATTAAGCCATAATGTAAGCTAAAGTGCTTAAGTACTATTGGTTAAGAATTGAAGAAAAACAGTTGTTATGGAGTAATAGAAGTTACGGTGGAGTGCTGTCCTCATCTTTTCAGTGAGGAGCAGTTGATTGTGAATGATATACCTCCTGATGTTGATTTATTGTTGATGGAAATAGTGACAGTCATAAATACAACCAAATATATACTTTTTGTTATAGGGCCTTTGTATATTACAGTACCTTGGCATGTTTTGTGAACGTGAGGACCCAAGTTTGATCACTAGCACCCAAAGAAAAAAATGCCAGGTGTGGCAGTGCATTGCTGTAATCCCAGCTCTGGGGAGGCAGATCCCTGAGGCTTGCTGCTAGTTAGTCTGGCTGAGTAAGGGAGCCTCAGGTTCAGTAAGAGACCTTGTCTAAAAAATTAGGGGAAAATGATTGAGGAAGACAACCAGTGTCAAACTCTGGCTTCCATATGCACAATGTACCTACTGAACTTGGACACATAAACATGTACTGTAGCCGGACACTTCGTTCTGTTCCACCCCAGTCCTGCAGTCACTTTTATAAATTAGTCACTCAGAGGCTTAATATTAACTACAAACTGTTTGGTCTGTGGCTCAGGCTTCTTGCAAGCTAGCTCTTTGATCTTAAATGAACCCATTTCTATTAATCTGTGTGTTGCCACATGGCCATGGCATTACCAGTCTGTTGGCATGTTTTTTTTTTTTTTTTTTTTTTTTTTTTAGGTTTTTCAAGACAGGGTTTCTCTGTGCAGCTTTGCGCCTTTCCTGGATCTCGCTCTCTAGACCAGGCTGGCCTCGAACTCACAAAGATCCGCCTGCCTCTGCCTCCCAAGTGCTGGGATTAAAGGCGTGCGCCACCACAGCCCGGCGGCATGTTGCTTCTTAAGTGGCGGGCTGGTGTCTGCTCTGACTCTGCCCTTCTTCTCTCTGTATCACTGTTTAGATTTCCTGAATGGCTCTTATCCTGCCTTACCATAGGCCAAAGCAGCTTTATTTGTTAGCTAGTGGGAGTAACACATTCACGGCATACAGAAAGACATCCCACAGCACTTCCTTTTTTCAGTCTAATCAAAAAGGAAGGTTTTAACTTTAACATAGTAAAATTACATATAACAAAACAGTTATCAAGCAAGAATTACAGTTGCAATTTCTAGTCTATTTGTAGTTGGCAAAATTAAAGAAAATATTCAATCATCCTATATTTGTGAGTCTAAAGTTTCCTATCTAATATACCTTTTATCATAACCAAGGAAAACTATAACTATCTAGTCTTCAACTCTTTCACAGACCCCAGAAGGATATTATCTGAGTAAACAGGAAGTGCATTATAAGCAACTCCAAAACTCTATGACAATGTTGGGGCATCCATCTTCAGTCTATAGGCCTAGAGTATCTGGCAGACTTTTAGTGAAGCGAGAAATTTGAAGAACTGTCCCATCTATTTTGGCAAAGTTTGTCAGTCACTTTCCTCTGTGTCCTGCAGAATGTCTGACAGTTTCTTTGTGAAGCAGGAGCTTGAAGGACCATCTCACCTTGTTTTTGCAAAGTTCAGTGGTCACTTTCCTATGGGTCCTGCATGTCCAGTTTATACAGCATACTGTCAAGCAGTTGAGGCAAAGGCACTTTTTTGCCCAGTGGCTAACTTTTGCCACAAAAAAGTAAACTCCATATGGAGTTTCTTTGATGCCCATCATCTTCTTTGAAGTAATTGGTGCTGCTGGGAGCAGATGTGTCTCCCTCTCTAGAAAAGTCTTAAGTTCTTAAAACATTTTAAATGCCATATTCTATAGGTCTTTGAAGTGTTTGAAGATTACGTATCTATCCGAAATATATCTTTGTGTATCTAGAAAACTAAAATATAAGTTTGATTATTATAGATGACTATTAATTTGTATTTTTTAATTATACATTACAATTTCAAGTGAGCTGTATAAGCATAATACCCCAAACGAGCAGAAATATACATTGAGTATAACAAAATTAACTTTAAATTTGTATCAATAAACCAAATCCATATCAGTGTAAAGTATTTTGAGATTAACAGTTGTTTTTTGGATCAAAGTAGATTCAGTAATCTACCTTTTTTTATCATTTCTAATTCATATCCCCCTTTTTATTTATAAAGAGGTTATATTTATAATCAACCCTCTTTAAATAAAAGCAAACATAAACAATATTTTGGGAATTTGGGCATAGTGTCCCATACTACTTCCTGCTGATTGGGGGTGCTGGCAGTCTTACGGGGATCCTGAGAAATTTTAGAATTAAGATTAAATCTTGGCTGTAGTAGTCTGTGGGGCTGCATCATCTCAGCCAGTTGCTTTTGAAGCTGTTCTGGATGTTGGATCATCTGGGCCATCTGTTCTCATTGGAGATTTTTCAGGGGGTCTTCCTTGATGGAACATATTAACCTGTGGAAGGAATTCACAGCTTCTCATTTTCCGTGGAAACAAAAGCAAAACCTCTTTTCCGTAGCAACATATCCTTAGACCCAAATTTTGAAGTCAAGATACCTTTAAAATATATATGTTGGTTTAACTTAGCAGCCCTCATAATCAAATGTCTCTCTGTAGTTTAAAAAAAAAAAAAATCCCAAAGACAACACAATAATATACAGTATCCAGACTCTCTGTGTATATTCCATCTTTCTGTAACTTTTATTTTTTACCTCTATTTCTTTTTAAGGATTTTCTTTACACTCTTTCTTCTCTCTCTCAAGCCTTTGTATAATTTTAAACATACTATAACCCGTTTAGAGGTTTGTTCCATCTGAATCTGTTTCATTGTGTATCTGTAATCATTTTCTGACCATTGCTGTAAACTGCAGCATGGCTAGGACCAAAGCAGCACTGGCTGCTGGCTCTGCCCCACTTGGCGTTTCAACATGGTGTAGGTACCAACAAGTCACACTTCCTCAATTCTGGGAATTAGTGTTAAGTGTAGTGGAGCTGTGTTCTTAGGTTCACAACTGTGCTTTCAAGCCCTTAGGCAGTGGCTAGGAGAAGCCTCTCTGCCTGCCACTACCTGAATAACCACATACAGATTTCCTTTTATTACAATGGAAGTGAAAATCATTTTTTCAATTGGCTTGCCCAAGTATCATATCTCAAGCTACAGTGAAACGCTATAAGAAATTTTCCAGAGACAGATACACTTGTGCATTGAATTAAAATATATATATATATATATATATATATATATATATATCACTTTATTTTAAAGATTTTGGTTTTTATATATGTGTCCATGTAGGTGTGTGGCATAAGTGTGCCAGTACCATTGGAAACCAGGAGAGGGTGTTGGATCCCATGGAGCTGAAGTTAGAAGCAGTTAGTTGTGAGCCGATTGGGAATAGAACTCCAGTTCTCTGGAAGAGCAGCAAGCTGTCTTAACTACTGTGCCAGCTCTCCAGCCCCCCACCCCACCCCCCAACTCTCTCTTTGGTTTTTTTTGAGACAGGGTCTTACTATGTATCTCTGACTGACTGTCCTGGAACTCATTCTGTAGACCAGGCTGGCCTACCTCTGCCTCCTGCATGCTGGGTTCAAAGGCATGTGCTACCATGCTTGACTTTTTTTTTTTTTAAAATTTAAGAAGCTTTATGTGTGTGTGTGTGTGTGTGTGTGTGTGTGTGTGTGTGTGTGTGTGTGTGTACATGCAGGTGATATGGAGGTCAGAGGGTGATTTTGTGGAGTCAGTTCTCTCCTACCATCTTTACATGGGTTCTGAGGATCTAATTTAGGTCATTAAACTTTCATGGCAAGTGCTTTTACCCACTAAGCCATGTTGTCAGACCCAAGATCTTTTAGTGAGTTCCAGGCCAGTGAGGCATCCTGTGTCAAAAAAAAAAAAAAAAAAAAGAAAAAAAAGAAAAGAAAAAGGGGCGGGGGGAAGGTGGACAGCTCTTAAGTAATGGCACCTGAAATTGTTCTCTGGATTCCATACTGACTACATACTTAATGTGCACATGCTGTCTCCTCCCTCCAGGCTCCCAAAACAGACTGAGTGGAATTCTCATGACTGACTTCGAGTGTGAGGCCCTGAGTTCAATCCCCAGTACCACAAAAACAGACAAAATCACATCTCAGATAGGCCACCAAAAAGTTACTCTTTTAAGATCAAAAGAGCCCTGAAGAGTTGGTAAAAAGCTTTAACTTGTAATTATTACTGCTTAGAACCTTGCTACCTTAGGAATGTTCTAGTATTAAGAAATAGCCATTGGCAGGTAGTCACCTTCATCATCACTGTTGCTGATTCTAGATCCAACCCAGACCTCCCATAGCCTGTACTACAGAATAGATGCCCTGCAAAGTTCTCCCTCCCTTCCAAAAGAAGGTGTCACTTTGTAGCTTTGGTTGGCCTAGGACTCACTGTGTAGATCAGACTAGCCTTGAACTCAGAGATCCATCCACCTGCCTCAGCTTCCTGAGTGCTGGGATTAAAGGTGGGTGCCACCATGCCTGGAAAAGTCTTTTATTTTATAATGATATATTTTTAAAATACCTATAATTGGTCTTTTACCCTGATGAGTTTAATAGTCTGTCCCAAATTTCTTCACATTTAAGTATGTTCTGTGGATAAAGGCCTGAATGAGGGATTAAAAAAGACAACTGAAAATGAGCCTCCTCAACTCAGGCAGGGCAGTGTTACCAGATACTACAAAGTGGACAGATAAAGTGGACATTGAAAGGCAATAATTGGATTTTGTGGTGCTTAATATTATTAGTGTTCTTGAAGGTCTATACAAAGGAGGTTCTGAAGCTAACTGTAGAAAGTACAAGTAGAAGAGAAAGATTAGAGCTAGAAGATAGCTTATTGTGGTCCAGTGCATGTGATTTATATCCTAAAATTGCGTGGAGGTAGTAGGACCATCTGTGAGGAAGTACAGCTTCAAAAGTTCTTCACTTTTGCATTTTTTGTAGCTTGATGATGTGGTGTGTGCTGTTAACACCTTTCCCTTCTACTTAGAGATGTGACAGGTGCAGCAGTGCTTTAATGTCCCAACCATTGGCTACTGCACTTTATAAACAGACAGTAATCACTGTTGTAGTTGGGAATTACAGTTTAAATTCCTGATGACTGATTAAACATGTTAGTGTGATTGTTTTGGAGAACTGGGCATTGATTGGATGAATTAATTTTTAGCTTGGCTTATTTGAACTTCAGTCAGTGGTAGATATTTTTTTAAAAAAAGCAAGTTAGGAGAATTGCTTTAATAGAAAGTGATATTGGGGTGCATTTCTTTATATTATATAAGATCTAGACCTTTAATTATTCTAAGTAAGTTTCTGGCCATGTCAATTTCATTAGATTCTGCCGACAGAATAACTCTTGCTTCCCTCTTGGGGGTGGTATTGGTAGATTATGTACACATTATGCACCATTATTTTCTAAACAGTACTTAACATGACTAAAACAGGTTCACGCCCAGGGGCAGTGATTTAATGTTCTAAACTCTCACATTAGATTTGGAGCATATTTATTGTAATCTAATTCTAGTTTTTTTATACTTCAGGCCTTGTGTGATGGTCTCTATGAACTTTGGTTTTAAAACAAATCCATTGTGTTATGCAAAGGAGGAGAGTCTGAGAAATGAAAATAGAATTGCTAAACAAGGTCCTGAGTGGGAGAGAGAATCCTGGTGGAAGGGCTAGCTCTAGATGAAGAGAGGATTCTGGTTTCTTATTTGTTTTTCCTATAGGGAACTGTTTCACTTATAAATACCATCTCGTTTTAGTTAGTTTGGGAATCATTTACACAGTGAGATTCCCTGATTCTGATTTACTTGGGATGAACATAACTTTGTTTATAATGACTCAGTGGTAATTTCACTTTTTTTCTAGTCTCCAATAATAAATTTAATAATAATGAATATTTTATTATTGCCTTTCCATAGACTCTTTTTTCCTTCTTTCCTTTCCTTTTCTTTTTAGACAGGGTCTCATGATGTAGTGCCTTGGTTGGGATGGAACTTGCTATGTAGACCAGGCTGGGTTCAAACTCAGATTCTCCTGCCTCTGCTTACTGAGGAAGTACAGCTTCAAAAGACACACACTACCACACCTGGCTCTTTGATTTTAAGTTTTAAAAATTATTTGTTTACTGAATTTTTTTATAAATGCTTCTCAAGTTTCTGGTAGACTTTATAACATATTCACTTTAATAGCTGTTAGTTAAGCAGAAAGAACCCAAACCTTCATTAGAAAAACTGTTCTACAGTGATTTTCTGAAGTTATGTAATGCTTAGTAGGAGAGAAAGAGAGACATTGATCTCATGATTCTTAGAGTAATTAATGTTCTTTCCTTTAGGAAGCTACCCTGTTTTCTTTTAAAAGCTTATTTGTCTGTTTATTACATGTGTTGGGGTAGGGATGGGATATATGTACATACTATGGCATATATGTAGAGGTCAGAGGACAACTTTTAGGAGTCAGTTCACTTTGCTTTTGAAGCAGAGTCTCTCTTGTCTGGCTCAAGAGCTGCTGGGTGGTTCTCCTGTGTGCTCCTCCCATCTTACTGTAGAAATGCTGGGAACAGCCTGACAGTACTGGCGCATGCCTTTAATCCCAGCACTCGGGAGGCAGAGCCAGGCAGATCTCTGTGAGTTCGAGGCCAGCCTGGTCTACAGAGTGAGATCCAGGACAGGCACCAAAAACTACACAGAGAAACCCTATCTCGAAAAACAAAACAAAAACAAACAAACAGAAAGAAAAGCTGGGAACATTTCATGTGCACCCCTCCATCCAGCTATTTAGGATTTTACACAAATGTTTTCACCCACTGAACTTTCTTGCTGGCCCCTTCCTTACTTTCTTTTATTTGTACATGGTGTGTATTTCAGTGCATAGACTTGTATTTGTCCATTTGGTACATGAGTAGCTCACAAGAACTTCAAAGCTTGACTTACTGGGTTTCTTATTCCTTCAACAAATAGGCCACCAGATGTTTACTGTTTTAGATCTCGATTGAGCATTAGCAAGTTCTGAGACCTCATATAGGAGCTGCAAAAACTCCTAACAGAAGTTCAGCCAGTTACAAATGCTCTCACAGACCAAACAGAAAGAGTATGGTAGCAGGATCATGTGATTTAGACAGACTAATCAGAGAAAGGGTTTCTGACAAGTGTCATTTGAGCTGAGACGTGAATGATAAGAATGTATCCGCCATGTGAAGAGTAGAGAGATCCAGGAAGAACTCATAATAAACTTGACATGGCTGAGGAATGGAGGAAAAGTGAACACTGGGGAGAACAAACGAAGAAAGAATCAGAAGGGATACTTGGGGCTCTGTGGTTTAGAGATGAGCTTTTATTCTCAGACAAAGGGTACGATTTTGAGCAGAGGAGTGACTGACTTGAGTCTGGTGAAAAGATCACTCCTGGTCTGAATTATGGCTCTGTGGCAGAGTACTTCTACCATGCATTCATGCAGAAGGCTTGGGTCTGATCCCCAGCATTGAAAAGAAAAGAAAAGATCACATCTTTTGGTGAAGAATAGATTGTAGGAGAGTAATAGAAGCAAAGACACCAGTTAAGATATTGCCTTGCGCCGGGTGGTGGTGGCGCACGCCTTTAATCCCAGCACTCGGGAGGCAGAGCCAGGTGGATCTCTGTGAGTTCGAGGCCAGCCTGGACTACCAAGTGAGTTCCAGGAAAGGCGCAAAGCTACACAGAGAAACCCTGTCTTGAAAAACCAAAAAAAAAAAAGATATTGCCTTGCTTGTCTGAACAAAAAAGTTACAGTGCTTGGATTTGGGTGATACTGGTGCAGGAAAGAAGCCATTAAATTTTAGATTTTACCTTTTTAAAGATTTTCTGGATTTGCTAATGAACTGGATGTATAAGAAAGTGGCAGAAAGATGATAAGGGAGAGAGAAATAATGGTAGACCAAGGGAAGAGCTTCTAGAAGAGGAAATAAGATTTTTTTCCTAGGACTTTTAAATTTGAGATACCTACTGTATATCCAGAGAACATTTACATTTAGCATGGAGGAGGGAAGTCACGCCTGCAGACACAGAACTGGAAGCCACTAGCATTAACACTCCATGCTGCAGGAGTTTATAGAAAAAAAGAAGGGTAGTCCAGAACTGAGCCCCGAGGCAGTTACGGCATTGTAGTAAGAGGAGGGTGAGCAGAGTGGAAGATATAGGAGGAAAGCCAGAGATAGGATGTTGTAGAATCCAAGAGCAGGGAGCTTGTTAAATGTGCACACTGTTAATGACGCTGCAAGGGTGGCTACAGGAAGAGCAAGATTGAACATAAGATTTAGTAAGCCAGCATTTATTGACATTGGTGACCTTGATTAAAGTAGTGTCACACTGGGATCAGGAGATGATTAGAGAGGGCCAAAGAGTGGATGGAAAGTGAGAAAAGAATCTAGAAGTGGAGGTTTGGAAAGGAGAAGAGGTGGGATTAAGGATGATTATTTGCTTCTTTTGTTTGTTTTAATGGGGAAATGTTTTTTTGTGTGCTGATGAGAGAAATCTGGTAGAAAGGAAAGTTAATGCTGATTCAGGAAAGGGATTAATTGCAGGAAAATTCTTGAGATGGTACTTGTTGGACAGAATGGAGAGTGAGTACTTTTTCATAGGGGAAGGATGCAGTGTTGTATTGTGACCTCATGTGTCCAAACATAGCTTCTCCCTTCAGTCTTTTTTGTTTTCAAGCATTTAGGCTTTTTCTTTTAATTAAAAAATACATTTTGCTACAGAGTTCTCAGGAAAAGTTCATCACTTTTTAGCCACATCTTCCAGTCTTACTAGTCTCCTTTAGACCACCTTGACCTCTCTGATCACTAGTTCCTTTTTTCTCTACTCCATATTATGCCTTCTTTCAGACTGAATTCATATACATATATAAGCCTTAGGTGGTATAAGGAAGGATATTTAATATCAATTTAAACTTTTGTGCCAACAGATGAAGCAAAAAATTTATTGCCATATCTTGGACCCAACAAAATGCGAGATTGTTTCTGCACTATAAATTTGGACCAAGAAGAAGTTTATCGCACCCAGGTTGTTGAAAAGTCTTTAAGGTTGGTAGAAAATAACAAATTACCATTCATTTGCTATGTATTCATAGTTTTATATATTTTCCAGATTTTTATGAAGTTGATGTTCTTGAACTTAAACTACTATTTTTATTTAAAGATTTTCTTTTCTGTTATGAATTTATTTTTAGAATTACAGGATGTAAGCATTTGAAGGGCTTTGAATGTTCAGTAAGTTAGGCTAACAACATCGGCTCCTTAACAGTAGCTTTGGCTAGGGGTCATGTGGCATCTGCTTAATAATATTCTAGTCACCAAGGAGTTCATGCTTCCTAAGCAGTCTGCTTGGTCTTTGAACTGTTCTGACTCAGAAAGTGCTTATGTTTAATTGTTTAATGATTATTAAAATGACATCCAACCATGTACCAAGCTCTTGCTCAGTTCTGGGTTCTGTTTACTCATCTGCCTGTGAGGATGACATCAATGCAGTGCTTGCTTTCATGTGGCTTTTCATTGCCTTAGGAAGTATTTTTTCTTAGTTGTCCTAGGAGATCCCTTAGATTTTCTGAGGAACGAGTTTAGTCCATCTTTTATATGACACTATTAAATGTTTGAAAACTATTGTAAGACTTTAGTCTGTCTTTTGGGCTAAGTTTTGCCTATTTATTTGAGCTTTCCTCAAAGTGCATCATTTTATTTCTCCAAATAATAAATTAATTCTTAAAGTTCATACAAGTTGGAGCTAGAGAGATGACTTAGTTGGTAAAGTACTTGATGCATGAATATGAGGATTCCTGTTCCATCCCCAGCACCCATGTGAGAAAGTCAGGTGCAGTAGTTCCCACTTGTAGTCCTAGTGCTAAGGACATGGAGATGGGAGGATCCAAGGAACTGGATTGCCAGTTTTATAGCCAAATTGTTCAACAAGAGCCTTTGTCTCAAAAAATAAGTTGGAAAATGATTGAAAAAGAAACCTGATGTCAACCTCTAGCCTACACACACCCTTTACCCCTGCACCTACATATACACAAGAACACACACACACACTCACACTCACACTTGAAGTTAACTTACTAGTATATTATCAGGGGATAAGCCCTTGGTAGGTTGTTTTCATCTTTGGAAGTTAATTACACTTTGAAAGTATCACAGCAAATCCTTAATTTGCCTCCTCTGCCTTGTTGCAGTGTTTGTGGTTGTAATTCTGATTTAGGATTGTGCTAAAGCCAGGTGTCATGACACATGCTTTCAATCCCAGCTTGGTTGAATTTGAGGCCAGCCTGGTCTACATAGGAAGTCCCAGGCCAATCAGGGCTACGTAGTGAGAGCCTGTCTCAAAAACAAACAAAACAAAACAAAAAACCCACCACCACCAAACTGCTGAAAAGATAGTCTTCAGGGACAAAGCAATCAAGGATTCTGGGAGTTGTTGGAACAAGCCTGGTGAATGAAACAGTTGTTGTAACTTGTATTTCATTCCATTGGATTTCTGGAATATGTTTTGGTACTGTGTTTACCCCTTCTCCTTATTCTTGCCTGTCTTCCCCTCTGAAGTTTGCCTGTGTCTCCTTTCCTTTTCTTCCTTTCTCTTTCTCCTCTTTCTTACACCTTCCCTTCCCCTTTCTTCCTCTCCTCTTCCTCGACACAGTGTCTTGCTATGTAGCCCAGGTTGGCCTTGAACTCTTACTCCTCCTACTTCAGCCTCTGAAATGCCTGTATTGTAGGCATACCCCTCTGCATGCCCTTTTATGTCTTTTGGTTCTTATAAGTTTGAACTCTTCATAAGGAAAGTATTATATAAAACTAAAGTAGGTCAATGTAGAGAGTTAGTCAGTAGTTTGTAAAGATGTCAGCTGTTGAGCTTGACAGCTTGAGTTTAGTACCTGTAGTTGGAGTTTTTATGTGTCCCAGCCTTGCTCCCAAATCTCTTATCATTAATTATGAATGCTTGGCTGATAGCTCAGGCTTTTTACTAACTAGCTCTTAGAACTTAAATTAACCCATTTCTATTAATCTATGTGCTACTCCAAGGCTTGTGACTTTTACCTCTCCTGTATTTCTTGCTTCCTTTCCTTCTGGCTGGTGACTCCTCTCACTCTGCCTTTCTTCTTCCCAGCTTTCTCTCTGCCCCCAAAATCCTGCCTAGCTTTTTATTAACAGAGCAATACATATTTATAGTGTGCAAATATTATTCTATAGCAAGTGCCCAGAGCCCACATGGTGAAAGGAGAGAAACAACCCCCACTGGTTGTTCTCTGACTTCACCGTTGAATAAATAGTAGCCCATAAAGCTTGGGAGTAATACACAAAAATACAAAGATTTTTGTCATAAGTCATATACCTATATTGATGTTTTTCACATTTGTGCATACAAATTCATACATGTCTTTTTTACTTACATTTATAAATGATATAATGTCACCAAAAGTCTGAATAATTTGTCACGTAATGAACGAAGTTAAAGGCACAGCAGGGATTTGAGACCTGAAATTATTTAAATTTCAGTCTGTTACATCAATTTTATATCACAAGATATTCAGTGATAAAACTAAGTAAGTTGGGTACTTGTAGTTTGTAATATGTAGCCATATATATGAAAATAACCAGAATTAGCTTATATTTTTTTAGCCTTTAACCTTTCTGAATTTTTGTGTAGCAGAAAATGATGAAATCAGTTTTCTTTATTTCTTTATCCACCTTTAAAAATAAGAAAATAATTTGAAAGATAATTGAAAGCTAGCAGTGTTATTACCGTAGTCACTTAAGAGTATAGCTAGTTAGAGTAGGTAATTCTTAGATTCTGAGTGTCAGACTCTAATTTTTCCTTTTAGAATGGGGCAAAACAATCTGTATTAAAAACCTTTCCACATCTTGATTTTATTATAATGTTCTCAATATTTATATAAGTTGTGATCAATCATTCAGCTGAAAATAACTACACAATAGATCTAACTTCTTCTCCCTCCAAGTTTTTTTCTTTTTGTTCTTGATCTTTAATTTTTATAACTTTGAATTATGAAACAGAAAATGGTATAGAATTCCCAAAAGAATTATGTAATATATTCTGCTTTTAAACATCTCTAAATCAAAGCAAAACCCTTAATAATTAAGAAATTTAAAATATGAGAAGACTCAGATATTTCATAAAAGATGATATACAAATGTCTTGAAGACACATGAAAAGAGATCAAGCACCGTTAATCATCAAGAAAACAGTCTAAAACCATTTTGTCAATATTAGGATTTAATCAGTAATGTAATGATAGCGCTTTTACCAGTTGACTTACAGTGTGGTGGGGTAATTGCAGAGGGTACAAGGGAAGTTTCTGGGAGATAATTTTTTTCCTTTTTTTTTTTTTTTTTTTTTTTTTTTCAGAGCTGAGGACCAAACCCAGGGCCTTGTGCTTGCTAGGCAAGCACTCTACCACTGAGCTAAATCCCCAACCCCAATAGGTTTTAATTTTAATTCAGTCTTTGAAAATTCTGTGTTTTTAGAATTTCTTTTGGGACCACCAGCCCCCAAATAACGACACAGAGATTTATTATTAATTGTGAAAGCTTGGCTTTTAGCTTAGGCTTGTTCCCAACTAGCTCTTATAACTTAAGTTAACCTTTTTCTATTAATCTGCATTTTGCCATGTGGCTTTTTACCCCTTCTCCATTCTGTATGTCTGAATTCCTCCGTGTCTGACTCCCTTCATGTCTTGCTGGTGACTCTGATGCACCTGGATTCATTCTTCTCTCTGCCTGAGAAAGTTCTGCCTAACCTCTCCTGCCTAGTTATTGGCCATTCAGCTTTTTATTAAACCAATCAGGTGCCTTAGACAGGCAAGGTAAAACAGCAACACATCTTTACAGTTTGCTCAAATATCTTGCAACAATTCTATACGTGAATGTATTGTTTTTAAATCATACCCCTTGCACACCCTCTGAACACCTTCCAATAAGTTCTCCTATTTTCGTTTATGTATGTGACCCACTGAGTTCAATTAGGTCTGCTTGCATAAGCATGAGTAGGACATGATTTCCTGGAGCACGAGCAACTAACCAACAGCTGCACCACTGAAGAAAATGATTTCCTTTTCTAGTAGTCATTAACTGCCAGTGGGGCCTCCCAGGCCCTTCTCCAACAGTGATGAGTCAGTTGATAAAGTGCTTCCTTGAAAGCATTGAGAACTTCATTTTAGATACTTAGCAACCCATGTAAAAAGCCAAACACTAGTGGTGTAATCCCAAGACTGAGGATGTGGAGACAAGAGGATCCCTGGGACTTGCTGGCCAGTCAGAATAGCCAAATCAGTGAGCTGCAGGTTCAGCTAGAAACCCTGTGTCAAAAATAAGGTAGAGACAGATGGAGGAAGATGTTCAATTTCAACTTCTGAACTCTATACTGATGCACACATTCACACATATGCACACACAAATCACTGAGTCTGGGGAGATAGCTCCGTCAGTAAAGTGTTTGTCATGTAAGCATGAAGACCTGAGTTGGGATCCTCAACACCTGTGTAAAAAGCTGTTTGCCATGGCAGAAAAATGAGCCGGGCCTGTGGGAACAAGAAAATCCAGACTCGGGGAAAGACCCTGTCTCAAAAAATAAGGTGGAGACAGATTGAAGAAGACACTCAACATTGATAGACTCACACCTGCACACATATGTGCACACATACACACACATAGGAAGAATTCTTATCACTGGACTAAGAATATAGCTCAGTGGTAGAGTACTTGCCTAGCATATACAAGGCCCCAAGTCTAGGCCCTGGACTCCCTCAACCCCGTAAAACTAGTTGTTTGTGTAAGGTACTATTGGGAGCATAAGGGAACTTTCTAAGGTGGTAACAGTGTTCTATATTTTGATTGGTGTGGAAGCTACACAGGTTTGTAAATTTATCAAAGGCCACCAACCTCCATAGATCAGATTTGATAATATATAGTTTATAAATAATTTGGGAAAGATAATGAAAATATTTAATATTCAATATTTATAATACATTTGAAAATATTTTATATAGCATTATCCATTTTAGGTGTTAAGTATTATTGTGATCAATACAACTTTATGTAGTTATATATTTCTAAGATAATAATGTGAATGGCTTTGTTCTTGACTCTCATTTAGGTCTACTTTAGGTGAGCATGACCTAGGCAGTTACTAGATCTTCTGTCCACAAGACTTTCTGAAAAACTGTGTGTTTAGAATTCTTTTAACACCTGAGGTCTTTTTAGTTCAGCTTAATTTGTTTAGGATCTCAATACTAAAACAATATTGAGAATAATTTTGGGGTTTTTGAAGTTCTTTTCTAAAGAATTTTAGTTTATAATTTCATTGGTGTTTATTGAAAGTGACATTTGAATGTGATTTTATTTAACAGGACCATTTTAATAGTGGTAGTAATGAATTATTTAATAGTAATAATAAATTAATATATTATTTGGCATAATGAGCTTTCTCTTTTCTCTCTAGACCATATTTCAGTGAAGAATTTTACTTTGAAATTCCAAGAACTTTCCAGTATTTGTCGTTTTATGTTTATGATAAGAATGTCTTACAAAGAGATCTTCGTATAGGTAGGTACAATTCATAACTTTTTTTTTTTTTTTTTTTTTTTTGAGACAGGGTGTTTCTCTGTGTAGCTCTGGCTGTCCTGGAACTCACTTTGTAGACCAGGCTGTCCTTGAATTCGCAGAGCTCCACCTGCCTCTGCCTCCTGAGTGCTGGGATTATCAAGATAAAATATTTGTAAAATGTGGGTGCTTAGAATCAAACCCAAGTCCTCTGAAAAATAAATCATTGCTCTTGAATGCTGAACCATTTCTTCAGCTCCCTGCCCTCCTTTATCCCCCGTGAAGATTATGTCACTATATTTCCCAGACTGGTCTTGAACTGGTGGATCTTGAACTAAGGATCATCCTATCCCAGTCTCCTTAGTAGATGGCATTACAGCATGCCCCATCAGCCCTGATCTATCACGTTTGTATTGTAGATGTCTATAGACTTGTATTCTATCTCATCACTATATCAGAAGTTTTCCTGTGTCCAGCCTGGCTCTGAGCAGTCCAGACAAATCTCTCTCACCCTTTTCCTGCAGCCGCTTATAAAATAATCATTCAGAGGCTTAATATTAGTTGTAAATTATATAGCCTATGGCTCAGGCTTCTTACTAGCTAGCTCTTATAACTAAACTTAGCCCATTTCTATTAATCTATATGTCACTGCGTGTTCTGTGGCGTTACCTGTATGCTATTACATGCTGCTCCCCAGACAGTGGGATGGCGTCTCCTCCACCTCTGCCTTTCTTCTTCCTGACTCTTTCCTGGATTTCCTGCCTGCCTCTAAGCTGCCTTGCCATAGGCAAACAGCTTTATTTATCAACCAATCAGAGTAACACATATTCACAGCATACAGAAAGACATCCCATAGCACTTCCCCTTTTCTTTCTAATCAAAAAGGAAGGTTCTAATTTTAACATAGTAATGTTACATGTAATAGAACAGTTATCAAGCAGGAATTACAATTACAATATCTAAAAGACAGGGAATTCAAGCAGAGAGACGAAAAAAGGAGAGGCACAGGCAGAGAGTTGCCAGCCTGCCGCCCAGGGAACAACATGCCAGCAGACTGGTAAGCCACAGAACACGTGGCAAAACATAGACTAATAGAAATGGATTAAGTGAAGATATAAGAGCTAGCTAGCAAGAAGCCTGCCATATGCCATGCAATTGGTAATTAATAAAAGCCTCTGAGTAATTGTTTTATAAGCGGCTGTGGGACTGCAAGCCGGGTGGGACTGGAGAAAAACTTTTCAACTACACATCACCATGACAAGTTCCTGACAGAAGAGACTTGAAGGAGGAAGGAGAGACTGTGGCTTAAAGTTTTACGGGATTTGTCACGAAGAGACAGGCACAGCAGTGGGGTGGCTCAGGCTTGGTCACTGGGAGCATAAAGTGGCAGGTTCATCCTGGCAGTTGACCAGGGAGCAGGGAGCATGGGACAAGAACTAGGGCTCAAATGCCTGCTCTAGATACTTGTCTTTGTCAGTTAGGTACCCCAGACAGCACTAGCTGAGGGCCAGGTGTTTAAAATACGTGAGCTGTGGGGAAGGATTTCAGAGTTGAACCATAAAATATGCTAGCTTTTGTCACTTCCGCTGCTGAATACTTGTTCTTTCAAATTCTTTTCTGCCTCAGAGCTTATTGAAAGTCAACAAAGAGACATTTTCATGGTAGTGCGTTTTCTTTTATTTTCTTCTGTTTGTTTTTATGAGAGAGAGAAAGCCAGCCATGCACATGCATGCATGCACCAGTGGTTTGCATGTCTAGGTCAGAGGACAACTTGTAGGCATCTGTCTTAGTCAGTGACTAAGCTCATATGTTGCTATGAAGAGATGCCATAACCATTGGAAAACATTTAGTTGGGGCTGGCTTCCAGTTCAGAGGTTTAGTCCATTATCAGCATGGCGGGAAACATGGCAGATTCAGGCAGACATGGTGCTGAATATGGAGGTGAAGAGAGTGACACTGGACCTGGTGTGAGCATTTGAAACCTCAAAGCCTACTCCCAGTGACACAGTTCCTCCAATAGGCAACTCCTACACGGCCACTGTGTGAGCCTGTGAAAGAAAGCCATTTTCATTCAAACCACAAAAGCAAATGCTGTCTCCTTCTGCCGTGTAGGTCCTGGGGATTATGATCAACACCATCTCAATGGCCACAGAGTTGTTTTCTTATATCTGCTTCTTAACTTTCATGCACTCTTTCTTCTTCCTAGAAGCCTCTTATTTATAGATCCCCTCTTAGGCTGCATCCTCAGTTAAATTAAACATTTGCCAGATACTTACATGGAGCATACAAAAGGTGGAGTTCCGAAGATAATAGAAGACACGTTGCTTCCATTTTATCTGAGAGGCAGCCTTGTTCTCTAATATTCAGCTTAAGTATGCTTTACTGGAAATACTAGGACTAGAAGTGTTTGAGACTTTGGAGTTTTGACATACTTTTGTAGATTTTTTTCCAATTGCTCATCCATAGTAGAAAAAAATCCCAAATCTAATTTTTTTTTAAATGTTGCATTGATGTTCAGAATGTCTTAGATTTCAGAGCCTTTTAGGTTTCAGCTTTTTTGGATTAGGGATGGTCAACCTATAGTATAATAGAGTTTGTTCTGGAGATGTGAACAATATACTTAGAAATCACAGAAGAGAAAAGAACTAGTTTTGTTTAATGCAAACCACAGCATGCACATGCCAAAACACACGTGTGCATGCATGTGTGTGCACAGTGCCCCCTCTCCAATATATATATATAAAAAAAAAAAAAAAACAGTTAACAAAGACTCTGAACAAGGTAGGAAAAGGAAGCGCAGTAGCAGGTCATAGTACCTGACAGGTGAAGAGGAGGAGGGATGAGTGCTGTGTCTGGGATGTTAGTTCTGTGTTGGTGTTGATGTTAATGGGATGTTGTTAGGAGAAGAATGATAAGAAAGCACAGCTAGGAATATACATTGGAGTCAAGCTGTGATACAAAGCATTTCAGCTTTCAAAAACTCTGAAATTTAAACTTTATTCTGTAGATAATGATTTTGAACCTTTTAAGAATATAGTGGTTCTGTACAGTTGTATGAATGAATCCTCGTATTTTTATGTACTCTTGTTTGTTGATTTTGTAGTTTGGAAATCATAGACAATAGGTAGTTAGGGTTTAGAATAGGGTGAGACTGGGGCACGGAGACAGTGAAGATGCTGTTATGTGAGGTGAATGGGGCATTGGCATCAGAAATGCTAAGAGGGAGTGCTTTAGAGGGTTCAGATAGGACTTAGGGACCAAAGGGTGAAAAGGATGTGAGGGGAGGTGGTATTTCTGTGGTGGTTATTAACTGAGTAGGAAACAGTGGAGGAACGTTCAAGTTTGAGGGACATGTTGAAAGGGGAGAAGGGACTTTGGTTTCAAACAAATTAAACTTGTATTACCTGAGAATTTAGGAGCTGCTCTAGATTGAGCAAAAGTACCTGGGAGCAAATGAGGAGGGTTTCAGGTATCAAGAGTCCCCAGTGAACACTGATAAGACATTTTCAGAAGGTAGGAAGAAGGATAGGAGAGATTAATACCTATCACATACTGCAAGATCTTTCAATGTCAGAGAGGTAGAGTAAGGCTTTGAAAGAAGCTGTTGGTTATTAGCAGCATTCTGAGAGTAACTGATAATTAACTGCATGTTGCTAAGATGCTCTGTGTTTTCATTTCCCTTTACATATCCTATAGTCTTCATTTAGTGTTTCTTGACAAGGCCTTTAATATTTATTTCAGTAAATAATAATGATTTACCAAAGTTGCCTTTGCTATTTGCTTATTTTTAAAGTAAAATTCACCAGGCGTGGATGTTCACACTTGTATACCAAGAGATTGAGGCAGGAGGATTGCTGTGAGTTTGAGGCTATCTTGGGTTACAGAGTCAGACTTCCATCTAGAAAACCAAACAAATACTTCTTTAAAAAGGCACTGGTGGCTCATGTCTTTAAACCCCATTACTTGGGAGACAGAGGCAGGCAGATCTGAGTTCAAGGACAGCCTGGTCTGCAGAGCAAATTCCAGGACAGCCAAGGCTACACAGAAACCCTGTCCCAAAAAACAAAATACAAAACAAAAATGGGGGGGAGGGAGCGTGCATAAGAAGAAGATAATTTGCTTCTCAAATGTTGTACTTGTGGGGCTGGATTGTCTTTTGGGAAGACACCCGTATCAGGTGTATTTCCTTTGATCTGAAAGATTTAGTAGAAAAGATGAATTTCTATGCAGCTTTTAAGCACATATTTGGTTAAATAGGCTTAAGTTGAGGCAACATGGAACTTGAATCACTGTTTGTAACAGTACCAGTGTGATTTATAGAATGAGGGCATGAATTGCTCAAAGCAATAAAGTTCCAAATAAAAACTTTCAACTCTCCCTTTTAAAGTCGAGTGCTTACTGTGCGTGTGTGTGTGTGTGTGTGTGTGTGTGTGTGTGTGTGTGTGTGTACACATCTGCATAAATATTTACAAAGTCTGCTTAAAGCTTTAAAATTATGGAAATGGTAGACTAGAGTGTAGATGTAACCAACCTTCTTATTAAATAAGAAACACAGAACCAATGCAAAGAAGAAAGCCAAGAGGTCAGAGCTAAGAGCTAAAACCTTATCCTTCCTCCTGCAGTGGTCTTACCTCTCCGAACCAGAGCTACCCCTGTGTTAAAGTCTTTATATAGAGTTCCTGTCCTGCCTTCTCATTGGTTGTAAACCCAACCACATGACCGCCTCCTCACGGCCTGTCTGTATAGGCCTCCAGGTTTTCCATGATTGGTATTGAGATTAAAGGCATGTGTATCCAATAATGGCTGTATCCCTGAACACACAGAGACTTACCCAGCTCTGCCTACCAAGTGCTGGGATTACAAGCGTACGCCACCACTGCCCTGCTTTCCTATGGCTTGCTAATAGCTCTGACCCCCGGTCAACTTTATTTATTAACATACAAATAACATTTTAATCCAAATAAATTATCACCATACTAGAGGTTCTGTAGAGGTTCTTTTTCTGTACAATAAGTTTCTTTCTTTCATGCTCATTCTTACTCATATTCATTCATTATATATCTATATCTATATCTATAGATATAGATATAGATATATATAGTCTCCCTTCCCCTCCCCCTGCTGACTTGAGATCACAGTTGTTTTGCTTTAGCTTCGTAAGTGCCAAGTTTATAAGCATGTGCCCACCACATCTGGCTTAGGAAACTCTCTAAAAATTACATCCTAGGACTGGGACTGAAGCTCAGTAGCAGAGTGCTTTTGTAGTGTGCCTAGGATCCTAATAACAAGACAAGCTAAAAAAGTAATTCTGTATAAATTGAAGATGTTAAAAGTTGTATGCTAGATATTCTCTGTGCTTTTTCCTGGGGAGAAGATAGCAACGATATTCCCTTACAAAAATCTGTAAAAGATAAGAACTTCAGCTGTAGGGCGTATGTGTACGTGTGTGTATGTGCATATATATACATACATATGTATGTATAAATGTATTTTTAAGTACCAAGCTATTATTCATTCCCTTAAAATTTGCTTCTGATACAGAATCAGTGATAATTGGTATTATGATAGTTATGATTATCCTACATTCATACCATATTAAATTGAATGCTTCATTATTTTGTATCCTGAGCCATTTCAGATAAATTGATTTCCTAAAAATTTTGTATAATCCATAGATGAAACATTTCAAGAAGTTTATATAATTTGACCCTCGTCTAAATTCCTTTAGTAGTATAAGAATATTTGCTTCTTTTAGTTAATGCCCATATTCTGTACTTAGATATCAGTGTACACCTTCAGTACCAGAATAATTTCAGTTTTACCTTCATTTTTCATCTTTAAAATTCACAAAAAAAACCCTGAAGTACATTTTCCTAGTGTCACTTTGTACAATTCTATCTTTATATTAGATTTCACTGAATATTTAAAAGAAAAGATTCATGGGTTTAGAGTTTTATGTATTTTCAACTTTCTGTGTTAGTAAATTAATGAATTTTCAGTAGGTCTCCTTTGAGTAGTAGTATTACAATAGTTGCCATTCTAATAAAAATCTAATTGTATATTTTATCTTTAAATTATATATGTCTGTAATTCGAGTTCTAAGTTATAAATAGACAAGCTTATAAAACTAATATGTTAAATAACTTAAGTAACAACTTTATTAAGGTGTAAGTCACATACCATAAAATTTCTTGTTTTGAAGTGTGTATTGTAGGGGGCTGGAGAGATGGATCAGCATTTAAGATCACTGGCTACTCTTCAGAGGACCCGGGTTCAATTACCAGCACCTACCTACATGGCAGCTCAGAACTGTAACTCTAGTTGCAGGGGATTCAACACCCTCACATAGACATACGTGCAGGCAAAACACAAATGCACACAAAATAAAAATTAATGATTCTTTTAAAAGGTGTGTATTGTATTTAATTTATTTTTTAATGGCCCAGAGGGAAAAATCATTTTATACACACACACACACACACACACACACACACACACACACACACACACATAAAATTTTCTGATACATATATCAGAAAGAGAGCAAAACATGATAAAAATGTACTAATGTAGTAAGATTTTGGAAATTCTGGGTGAAGAAAATGGAAGTTTTGTGTACACTGTTCTTGGTAGCTTTTTTTCCAAATTTTAAAATCATTCTTTTTTTCCTTTTTTTTTTTTTTCCTTGAGGCAAAGTCTCCCTCTGTATCTGCCCTGGAACTTACTATGTATACCAGGCTGGCCTTTAACTCACAGAAATCCATCTGCCTCTGCCTCCTAAGTGCTGGGATTATCAAGATAAAATATTTGTAAAATGAGAAAAGCATACAGTTTTTTTTTATATATCGTGCAGTAGTATAATCACCATCTACTTCCAGAAAAAAAACCTCAAACATAAGTTTTTCTGTGTTTATTTTTCTATCTTCCTTTTCACTTGATATCCCCAAGTTGATGTTTCTTCTTATAAAAGTTTATCATTTTCTTAGTGTTTTCATCTGTTGAACTAAAAGTAAGGTATGTTATAAGCCAAAGGACATAACATACACAGTTCAGGTACTTCAAAGGAAAGTAGTTTTTTTTTTTTTTTTTTTTTTTTTTTTAGGTACATTGGTGCTTTGTGTGTGTGTGTGTCTGTGTGAGGTGAGTGTGTTGGATCCCCTAGAACTGGAGTTGCATGCAGGTGGCTGTGAGCTGCCGTGTTGGGTGCTGGGATTGGGGGTCCTTTGGAAGGGTAACCAGTGCTCTTATTTAACCCCAAGTCAGCTCTCCAGCTCCAAGTAGTCACTTTTTAAAAACAGAAAAAGGTGAATTCCTTTAAACTATAGCGTATCTCCTTTGTTGGAGTTTTGTGCAGTCTTTGAATTGCTAGTCATGTGCAAAACTATGTCTAATTCTTAAAACTTGAATTGGGGGAGGAAATGCTTTGCCCCAACATGGCAGATACTTTATCTGAAGAGCATTTGTTTCTTTCATACTGCTTTGTTCATTGTACACTCTCTTTCCTGGTAGGTAGAAGCACTTCGGAAAGCTGCCTTGATTTTTTTTTTTTTTAACGTATGAATTGAAGTAGTATAGTCAGTTTAATAATGTTTTGATAAAGCGAAATTTTAATAATTTTTTAGATACTTTTTATTAGTAGGTGATGCTATTTGTCCTTTCACTTAATTACAACATATAACCTCGTGTTAAATGCAGACATAGCCGGGCGGTGGTGGCGCACGCCTTTAATCCCAGCACTCGGGAGGCAGAGCCAGTCGGATCTCTGTGAGTTCGAGGCCAGCCTGGGCTACAGAGTGAGTTCCAGGAGAGGCGCAAAGCTAGACAGAGAAACCCTGTCTCGAAAAACCAAAAAAAAAAAAAAAAAAAAAATGCAGATATAACTGCTCAAAATTAGCCAACACATTCACTTTATTTACAGTGTTATAGAACCTGGAAAGTTATATTGCACTGCCATTTATATATTTTTTTACCCTGAATGTACTAGTAAAATATTAATCTGAGTGCTAAAATACAGTTACATTAAAGTCCAGCTGAGTTCTTAATTTCTTTCTTCCTTTTTTTTTCCTGGTATTTTGAGACAGGGTTTCTCTATATAATAAATAGTCCTGGCTGTTCTGAACTCTCTTTGTAGACCAGGCTGGCATCAGATTTACAGAGATGCACCTGCCTCTACCTCCCAAGTGCTGGGATTATGGCTGAGTTTTTCTAATCCCCTGATTCAGAATGACCCACAAAAGGATCCGCCAATGGACCAACAGAAATAAGACATTTCTCCTTTAGGGTAGAGGAGAAAAAATTTATAGAAACAGGTTTTTAAATTCTGTACTCCCAGCCGGGCGACAGTGACACACGCCTTTAATCCCAGCATTTAGGAAGCAGAAGCAGGTGGATCTCTGAGAGTTCAAGACCAGTCTGGTCTACAAAGGGAGTTTGAGGACCACCAGGACTGTTATACAGAGAAACTCTATCTCAAAAAACAAAACAAAACAACAACAACAAAAAAATCTGTAATTCCAGCACTCGGAAGGTTTAAGCAGGAGGATTACCCTGAGTTCAAGTCTATCTTGAGCTATATAACAAGTATCAGGACAGCTGGGGCTACATAGCAGCATCCTATTTCAAAGAAAGGGGTGATGGTGGATTTTTATATCAACAGATTCAAGTCTAAAGTGTTTTCCACAAAGTATATAACACTGCTTATGAGTCACAAGATTGTATAAAATAGGTTTTCTCATCATCTTATTTATTTTCTGTAGGAAAAGTAGCCATCAAAAAAGAAGATTTGTGTAATCACAGTGGTAAAGAAACTTGGTTTTCACTGCAGCCTATTGACTCGAATTCAGAAGTTCAGGTAAGTTAAGTACTACAAGAGATTGTTTTTTTCAGAGCTGAGGACCAAACCCAGGGCTTTGTGCTTGCTAGGTAAGCACTCTACCACTGAGCTAAATCCCCAACCCCAAGAGATTGTGACATACAGAAAATTGAGTGAAAACTAATTATACTAGTTTATACTGCTAGAACTTATTATACCTTATTTTAAGTTCTAATGCCACACATTATAGACCTTCAAGTAATAGAGAGCTGGAAGGAAGTAGCTTTTCCATGCAGATATAAAAATAAGGTGTGAATGGTGAGATAGCTCACTGAGTAAAGATGCTTGCTGCTAAGCCTAATGACCTGAGTTCAATCCCCAGAGCCCCTGTAAAGGTAAACAGAGAGAACCATCTCTTACCTCTGACCTCAATACACATTCATGGCACCTACACACATACACATACATGTACATACATGTATTCATAGAGGACTAACCACAAAATAAAATCTAACAGACATATTTAAAGAAGGTATTCATGAGCAAAGAACAATATATACATATATAGAAATGCCACAGTGACATCCGTTAATAAATGCAATTGATGTGCATTGATTAAAAAAAAAGTATGTGGCTGTATATACCTATGAGTTTAAGAGTTTTGTTTGTTTGTTTTTGAGACAGAGTCTCTCCATGTAGCCCTGGCTATCCTGTAGCACACTATGTAGACCAGGCTGACCTGGAACTCATAAAGGTCCACCTGCCTTTGCCTTCCAGTACTGAGATTAAAGGTGTGTGCTACCACATTCAGCAAGAGGACATTTCCTTTATTTCTGAGTCCCAGTCACAAATTACTGCTTTTTTTTTAAAGAGGAAAACATTTTAAAGGAAAAGATGTTTTATTAACTCTAACCTTTAGGGGAATACATGGACGTTTGGTTCTCATTAGGATGCTTTTATTCCATTTCTAATAAACTAGACTTGGGAAAAATGTTACTTTTTTTTTGGGACAGGGTTTCTCTGAGAGCTTTGCACCTTTCCTGGAACTCACTTTGGAGACCAGGCTGGCCTCAAACTCACAGAGATCTGCCTGCCTCTGCCTCCCGAGTGCTGGGATTAAAGGCGTGAGCCACCACCGCCCGGCCAAAATGTTACTTATTTAAACCATGCCTGGGTCTGCAGTGTGCAGCCTTCATTCCCACCTCCCTGCCCTGTTCACCTCTTTGAAAGGGTATCACTATGCTTGTTAGTTTCTTTTTTCTTGCCAAAATAAAAGGCCTCATATAGATTCTGTATGTGAACAGAAATGTATGTTTAGCCAAGTAGTTGAAGTTTCTAGAAAGCTTGAATTTCTATGACTTAGAAATTATTTCTAAGAGAATCTTTTTTTTTTGTAACCCTATTTATTAAATACAGTAATGATTTTGAAATCATTTCTAAGAGCATAACTGCAGTCAGGATTCTTCTTCTCTTAAGGAGGCGATAATTCACCACTAGGACTCAAACAGGTGTTTAAGACAGGGGGAAGAAACATACCCACAGATACTTTTGCAAATAAAGTGTGTCTCCATTTTCTCATAACCTTTCATGCAATCTCTGTGATTAAATTCTCAAAAAAATAAGTATTGTGTGCTAAAATCCCTTAAGTACAAAAGATAGCCAAGACTTTTTGTTTAATCTATTCCACCCCATTTTAATATTCTTTTCATTTGGCCATAAGTATTTAGATCCCAGGGGTACAGCATTGTTAATGACCCAGGTGAGAAGCAATGTGAGGAAGTAGAATGGGCTGGAATTAGAAGTCAGAAAACTTTTATTTGGTGTCTTTAGATGGTCATTTTAATGATCTTGAATTTCTGTAAAATGAGAATAAAACTCACCATATTTGGCTCATATGGCATGAGAAGATACTTTAAAATTATTAATTTTGAGCTGTGTTGTGGTTCAGTTTGGTAGAGTGTTTGACTAGCATGCACAAAGCCCTGGATGTGATCCCCAGTATCACAGAAACTGAACATTGGTGTAAACCTGTAATCCCAGAACCCAGGAAGTGAAGGCAGGATTTTAAGGCCAGCCAGGCCGCATAAAGTCTTGTTTTTAAAATAAACAAATAACCTGTTAATTTCTATACAAATGTAATTTTTTTTTAACACCTATCAGTCTGGTGGTATCCTAGTTAGGGTTTCTATTGCTGTGATGAAACACTGTGACCAAAAAAAGCAAGTTGGGGAGGAAAGAGTTTATTTGGCTTACACTTCCATATTGCTGTTTATAGTAGTTTGAATGAAAATGGCCTCATAGGCTCATAGGAAGTGGCACTATTAGGAAGTGTGGCCTTGCTGGAGGAAGTGGGTTGTTCGGAGTGGGCTTTGAGGTCTCTGATGCTTAAGGTAGGCCCAGTGTGGCATTCTCTTGCTGCTGCCTGCAGATCAAGATGTAGAACTCTCAGCTCCTCCATCATCATGTCTGCCTACATGCTGCCATGCTTCTTGTCATTACGATAACGGACTAAGCCTCTGAATTATAAGCCAGCCCCAATTAAATGTTTTTCTTTATTATGGTTGCCATGGTCATGGTATCTCTTCACAGCAGTAAAACCCAAACTAAGACACTATTCATCATCAAAAGAAGTCAGGGCAAGAACTCAAACAGGACAGGAGCCTCAAGGCAAAGAGCCGATGCAGAGGCCGTGGAGGGGTGCTGCTTACTGTCTTGCTCCTCGTGGCTTGCTCAGCCTGCTTTCTTATAGAACCCAGGACCACCTGTACAGGGATAGCACCACCCACAATGGGCTGAGCCCTCCCCCATCAATCACTAATTAAGAAAATGCTCTACAACTGGATCTTATGGGGTCATTTTCTCAATTGAAATTCCCTCCTTTCAAATAATTCTAGCTTGTGTCAAGTTTACATACAACTAGCCCGCATAGGTACCTTTCTTATGTAGCCTTACAAAATTACCAACTTACTTTTTCTTTTTTGACACATGGTTTAATACATTTTCCATACACAATCCCCATAAGATTTTGCGCATGGTGTTAGCCTTTTTGGAGATGGTGTTCACTGTGTGCCTGAGATTGGCGTCTGCACACCTTAGAAACGTCCCTAGTGTTGGGGTTATAGGCACGCATCCCTGCACCCATCTAATCTTTCTAATAGTTTGAACAAAAGGAAAGATAAGAAAAGGCTTTGAGATTTTGATCTGAAATGGATTAAAAGATTCATTACAATGTATTTGCTAAGTGCATTCTTAACAAATAAAGTTAATGACCAGCATAACTTTTCTGAAGGATTTAAGAGTTTAGTTCTGAAAACATAGGGCTCTATAGAGTATTCTTTATGTAGTACTTGGAGATGGCACTAGAAACTCATACTGTGGTGCAGGCTTTTGACAGTATATGTATAAAACTGTCACCTCTGAAACAGGAAAATACTTGAAGTTGCATTTGTGTTTTATATATATAGTATCAGCATTTAAAATTTTAGTACTGTTTCATTTCATGACCATTAGTCATTAACCTTTCCAGAGCTTTCTCTTAAATGGTAATTAGCAAGATTTACCCGATATTTAAAATATATTTTAAAGGAAGAATGCTGTAGGAGGTGGGAGGGATGGATAATACTTTTCAAGATAATATGAGGTCTTTGGGAATATTATTATTTAGCCACAAACCAATCTGAGGATACCACATTAACCTTGTTAGTATAAAAGATAGGAAAACAGCCCATAATTAATAAAGAGCCTAATATGTTAATGTTTGTTTGCCCTGTATGTTTTATAACTTTAAAAAAAATGACAATATAGAAAGTGATGAGAGTGAATTTAGCCAGGACTCAATCTAATGATTATTTTTAGTAATTATAAAAGTATGTACCAGGTACAACAGTTAGCACTTAATGTATATTATATCATATAAGCACCAAGAGGTAGATAGTAGCAACCTCATTTTACAGATTATTTTAATAGGATTAAAAGATGCACTGACTTCTCCAGTTACAGTAACTGTGACTCCATTGGAGATCTGTATGACTCTTAATCACAGCATTGTACTGTCTTTCAGGAATGGGGGTGCATTAGAAAGTTCCTAGGGGACTTTTTGAAGTGAATTGCAGGAACTTCCCTGTGAGTGGTAGTCATCAGGCATTTGCTCAAAAGCTGCATGTTAATTGGCTGTTAGGTTCTAACAATAGCAGACAAGATAAAAATTCATGTAAGTTAAAAGTGAACTTTGGCCGGGTGGTGGTGGCCTATGCCTTTAATCCCAGCACTCGGGAGGCAGAGGCAGGCGGATCTCTGTGAGTTCGAGGCCAGCCTGGTCTCCAAAGCGAGTTCCAGGAAAGGCGCAAAACTACACAGAGAAACCCTGTCTTGAAAAACCAAAAAAAAAAAAAAAAGGGTGATCTTTGAAGTGACTATAAATTCTCATGAAATGGTTGACTGCCACAGAGAGAGGTTTTTTTTTTTTTTTGTGATTTTTTTTTTTTGTTTTTTGTTTTTTTGTTTTTTTTTTTTTTTTGGTTTTTCGAGACAGGGTTTCTCTGTGTAGCTTTGCGCCTTTCCTGGAACTCACTTGGTAGCCCAGGCTGGCCTCGAACTCACAGAGATCCGCCTGCCTCTGCCTCTTGAGTGCTGGGATTAAAGGCGTGCGCCACCACCGCCCGGCCTCACAGAGAGAGTTTTTATTTGGGGCTCTGATGAGTGAGCACTGTGTGTCCTGTGCTCCTTAGCAGTAGGCCCCAACCCTGCAACAGAGCATACTGGAAGGCAGGTGGGACTGAGATCCGCTGATTGATTTCTTTCTTTTCATGTTTCTGTTCTTTTACCTTCCATTTTGCAGTAAATAGTTAATGTTTTCTTCTTTTACTCTCATTTTAACAACTTTATACTTGTAGAATAAAGAGAAAAAAATATTTGGGGGGGTGTTATCAGGGAATTGTGTGTGATAGGTGTATGTGTGTGCAGGTGCTCATGTACATGTGAGCTTGTGCATTTAGAGGCCAGAGAATAACCTAGGGTGTCATTCCTTAAGATACTCCCTCTTGCTTTTTGAGATGGGGTCTCTCATTGGGACCTGGAGTTCACTAATTTGCTAGGCTTGCTGGTCAGTGAGTCCCAGGGATCTGCCTGACTGCCTCTCTGGCATTGGGATTACAAGTACACAATATCATGTCCATCTTTTTAAAAAGTTATTTCTTTAATTTTTTGAGATAATATAATTACATTGTTTCCTCTTTTCTCCCTCCAAGCCCTCCCATATATCCCCCCTTGTTCTTTTTCAAATTCATGTCTTCTTTTTTCATTAATTGTTGTTACATGCATGTGTACGTATATATATGTTTATGTATGTGTATATATTTATATATTTTTTTAAGTTCATACTACAGGCTGCTCAATCTGTATAATGTTGCCTGTATGTATGTTTTTGGGGCCTGCCATTTGGTATCAGATAACCAGCTGGTGTGCTCTTCACTGGGGAGGACTATTTCTCCTGTCAGCACTCCTTAGGTGGCTGTAGTTCTTTGTTTGGGGTTGGCACCTCCTAGGGTACCCTCACCCCAAGCCCCATTGGCTTTCTGTTGGTGAAACTTTATGGGTGTACTTTTTTTTTTGAGACAGGGTTTTTCTGTGTAGTTTTGGTGTCTGTCCTGGATCTCGCTCTGTAGACCAGGCTGGCCTTGAACTCACAGAGATCTGCCTGCCTCTGCCTCCTGAGAGCTGGGATTAAAGGCGTGCGCCACCTCCGCCTGGCTATGGGTGTACTTTCTAGCATTACTAGGAGACAAACTCCCTGATCCTCTGGCTCTCACAATCTTTCCACCCCCCTCTTTCACAATGACTAGGCCTTAGGTAAAGGAATTGTGTTGTAGATGTGTCTGTTGGGACTGGGCTCTACAGCTCTGCATTTTGTTGGTTATGGTTTTCTGTAATGGTCTCGATCTGTTGTAAAGAGAAGTTTCTTTGATATTTCAGATGAGGACTTCACTTATCTGTGGGTATCAGGGCAAATATTTAGAATGTAGTTAGACACTCGTCTCTTTACACACCCATTTTTCTGGGTAGGTGGTAGGGATTAAATGCCATCCTCATGCATATGTGGCAGATGCTCTGCCAGCCACGCTACCTCCTCTGCCACATTTGAAGATTCTTAAAGATAAGATTTCACCCATTCTTTTTGTATGTCTAATGAGAATACATATCTCTTCCTTTGTTTCTTTCTGTGAATTTACTCTTTTGTTGACTAAAAAAATGCAATATTCATCTTTAAGTTTCTGTGTCCATACAGCTTCCTCATTCTTAAAGATCTGACTCACAATCTGCAGAGAGAAGTTAGCTGAATTTGGGTCACTATCCACTGAAGTCTAATTTGATGTTGGAGGAAGCATAAGGCAATGCATTCTGGAGTTTAGGTTAGGCCTGTTTGTCTAGGGGCTTGTGTGGATGAAATGATTAGTTATCTCAGAGAGGGAGATGTTTAGTTTTCTATCGTTACCAATAATTAATGTTTGTACCTCGAGTCATTACTGATAGTTGTTGCCCAAGGATCATTTATGAAATGAGGATCTCAGTGTAAAGGGTTGCCCTTGCTTGTAAAGACACAGGAAGTGACACACGTAAATGTAGTTGAATTCTTAAAGGAGATGATCCCTATTTGCATTTTTACCAAAACAGTTGAAATATTCTTTAGCCTTTTACTTTGCTACTTTACTATTGTAGTTATTAATTATTTTCTTTTCAGGAGTTCATGATAGCAGTTATTTAATGAGTGCATTTTTTTACCTTTTTGGACAGAATTTTAACTTAAAAAATTTATTTTATGTGTGTGGATGTGTTTGCCTGTATGTATGTCTGTACCATGTGTGTGCCTAGTGCCTGTGGAAGCCAGAAGGGTGAGTTACAGATGTTGTGAATTGCCATGTGGGTGCTGGGATTTAAACCCAAGCCCCTCTGCAAGAGCAGCCAGTGCTCTTAACTGCTGAGCCGTGTCTTCAGCTCTTTGACAACATTTTTAAAAAGAATATTTATTTATGTATATGTATCTGTGTCTGAGTATATGTATGTGTACCACATGTGTGCAAAGCCCACAGAAGTCAGAAGGGGGCATCAGATCCCCTGGAACGAGAGTTACAAGTGAGTGTGAGCACCATGTGAGTTCTGGGAGTCAAACCTGGGTAACACGAGCAGTGAGTCCTCTTAACCACTCACTCTTAACTGAAACATTTCTTCAGCCTCTTTTCTACCTTTTTAATGAAACACAAAAGTTTTTTTTCTGTTTGTTTTTTTTTTCCATTCTCCCCTGTGGGTTGAACTGTTCTCTTAAACCATTAAAATATGCCTTTCAGACTCTACACTGAGTCTTAGAGAACACACAAATGCCTCTCACTACTTAGGACATTATGCCACCAAGTTCAGTGGGCGTTTCTAGTCTTCCTTTCCTTGACTTTTAATTAGGTCTTGATTCTGGCTGACTGCTTCTTTCAAAGCATTTCCTCCTTAGGTTCTAGTCCTGGTTCTGGTTCTGGTAGTCATTGTGTGCCACATGGTGTGCTTTTCCTGTATTTTCTTCCATACAAGCAAAGTTAGTACAGCTTGTACCAGTGCCTTCTGTAAATTGTAAATTGTGTTTGGTTTTAGTGCCTGCAGCTATCCTCTTAGCTGTAAAGATGCTGGAAATCACAGCTTTTTTTTTTTTTTTTTTTTTTTTGGTTTTTCAAGACAGGGTTTCTCTGTGTAGCTTTGCGCCTTTCCTGGAACTCACTTGGTAGCCCAGGCTGGCCTCGAACTCACGGAGATCCACCTGCCTCTGCCTCCCCAGTGCTGGGATTAAAGGCGCGCGCCACCACCGCCCGGCGGAAATCACAGCTTTTAAGCGTTGTTTCATTCTTATTTTTTAGGCGCCATGATACAGAACATACTTTACATAAGAATGTTAACTATGGGTGATGTCCCACCCAACTTGTACAGACAGCAAGCCCAGATGTAATGTCAGTTACATCTTTTTGATGCAATTACTTATTAACTCTTACCCAACAGGATAATCTTGACCACCTGGATCACTATAAGTTGTTGTTATATAATTTTTGTTCATGGCCTTTGTTTTAAAACTATTTTAGACAAATGTTTAAGAAGAAACCTATACTAATTTATTAAATACATGCTCAATTAAGGCATAGTGAACATAAAGGCATAATTCATTATTATAGATTGATTTGTAAAACTTCATTTCATTCACAAATTTGTACATGGGGAAAAAACAAATTAGCCATCCTATCTTTTTTTAATTTAATTTCTTAATTTTTATTTATTTATTTATTTTGAAGCATGGTCTCACTATGTAGCCTTGACTGGCCTGGAAATCACTGTGTAGACCAGGCTAGCCTCAAACTCAAGAGATCTTCTTACTTCTGCCTCCTGAGTGCTGTAACTACAGGCATGCATCCCTATGCCCTACTCTATCTCATTATTAAATTATTGTTTAAAGAGAAAAACAAGTTTTTTTTTTTAAAGAATTGCCACCAATATAAGATGTTATAAAGTAAAACTTTGTGTTTTATGTGACAGGCAGTTGTGTCCAAAATTATTTATAGAAGCAATTTCTATAGATAAAGCTATGTCAGCTGCTGTGGTGATGCGTGCCTATAATTCCAGCTCCTCTGGAGGCTGAGGCAGGAAGATTACCTACTCTGACTTTGGGAACCAACCACTTAGGCAGTATAGCAAGACTTGATCTCAGAAACAAGCAGCAGAAATCTGTCAGAAGCCATATGTTTGATTTTTTAAAAATAGTTGAAACATACCAAGTTCTTTTTAATTTGTTTTTTAGATTTGTTTATTTTATATGTCTGTGTGAGTGTCTACATGTGTGTATGTATGTGCACCATGTGCATATTTGGTGCTCTTAGAATCCAGAAGAGGCACCGGGTCTCCCAGAGCTGAAGTTACAGGTGGTTGTGAGCTGCTGTGTGGATGCTTGGATTTAAACGAGGGTCCTCTGCAGGAGCAGCCAGCATTCTTAACCACGGAGCAGTCTTACTAACCCTGAAACATACTGAGTTTTTATAAGGAAATTATTAATATTTAAATGTTTATGATTTAAAGACTGTCTAGATATGAGAGGATTTTATCTTTATGCATTGCATTTAACCTGAGTACCTCTGTTTTTTCAGAATATGCATAAATTTTCATGCATTTTTATTTGATACTGATCAGTATATATACATGTCTCTTATGTTTTTCCCTTCTCTGGGCTTCTTTATGAGTATTTTCTACTGATTAGCCTCTCTTTTTTATTCCTCTTCAGCTATTGCTGATTTGATATTAAATACATCTCATTTCAGTTACTTTATTATTTAATTCTAAATTTTTTATTTAATTCATATCATAGTTTCCAGGTATTTGCTAGATTTTTTTACTTTCTTCTGTGTTTAAAAAACAAAAAACAGACTGCAGTCGACATGTAAAAAAAAATAATAATAAAAATATTAACAAAAAAATCCCAGGGGTACATATTGTGAGTTTGAGGCTGGCCTGGACTAAATAGTGATGTTTTTTTTAAAAATTTAAGAAAGCTATTTTGAACTCCCACTCACCTTAAAATCTGCTATTCTTTTTACACACATACATACACACACACACACACACACACACACACACACATACAGGTATATTTTATTCTTGTCATCTGTGTAGTAATTTTTGGTAGACTACTGGCATTGAAATGTAAACATACTGGAAATAATTTTGGGCTGTTAATCCACATCTACACAGTGGTGAAAGATGTAAGAAATTTGTGTGAAAATAATCAGGGAAGACTCATTTTTCTAAAATGTTCACATATCTGCCCTTTTTTTTTTTTTTTTTTTTTGAGAAAGTGATTGGCTATATAGTGTATGCTGATCTCGAATTTACCATTCTTTCAGCCTCAGCCTCCTAGGTGCCAGGATTACAGGTGCATATCACTACGCTCAGTGCAGATTTGGCTTTTTAACACTGAAAAGCAGCTTTGTATAATTTAAAATATACATTCACTTTCTTTACTAAAGGCAATACAGGAATACTCAGTATTTTGGTGAATACTGGTGTAGTAATTTGCACATGTATTATTTATGTTCCCAAGTTAACATTACACACCATATTTGCAATTGTTTTTGTTGTTGAGATAGCCCTGTGACCCCTGGCTATCCTAGAACTTGCTCTGTAGACCAGGCTGGCCTTGAACTCAGAGATCACCTGCCTCCATCTCCCAAGTGCTGGGATTAAAAGTGTGCACCACCACCACCACCCGGCTGTAACTATTTTTGTTTTTTTATAAACCAACTATCATCTTTTTATGAAAGTAGACAATGAGGGCTGGGAAGATGCTTCAGTGGGTAAAGCATTCTGTGTCACAAACCTGACACCTTGACCTTTATCTCCAGAATCCATGTAAAGGTAGAGGGGACAACTTCTGACCTATGCAGCACCATGCAGTACCAGTGGCCACACACACTCACACTAATAATAATAAATAATTTTCAGTAGACAATTAACTGCTGTTTTATTGTTTATAAATTATAATTCCTTAATTTAAACTTTCAGTTTTAGTGTTCCTCCTTAATAATGTGTATCTATTTGTTCTATCTTAAGTATTTTCTTGACCGGGTTAATATATTAGTTATTAACTAATACCAAAGGAATGCTCTCTTGACCATTAGTAGGAGTAATTAACATACTAGCTTGGCTTGAATCAGTGATAATAATTCCTGGTAAAGTTTCATTAAATATTTTATTTCTAGGATTATGTACTGTGATTTTAGTTGTGAATAGTTTTCTTTCTCTATTTTAATGGTTTTTATTGTTTTAGAAATAGAATAGGTCCTAGACATTTCCTGAGAGACATATGGAAGTACTACAAAATGTGTATGTTTTAAAATAGTGAAACTGCTTTAACATGCAGATGTTTGCTCAGTTATATAAACTGCCTTTCTGGGTAAGTAACATACACATGCTGGCATGACAGAAAATGTGACTTAAAGTTCCAGTTGAGTAATACTAGAAATTGCTATGTAGTATGGACCTTCAAGGCCAGTCTTGAATCACAGAGGTTGTGAATGCTATAAATGCAGGAATGGTGAAAGACATAGTGTGTAAGAGATGTGTGATTTATATCAGTATGTGTCTAGAGGTTCCTGGACTGTTTCTCGGTTTAATTCCAGCTCTACATAACTACTCATTTTATACATTGATGCCTTTTGTTGCTTCAGAGCTTAATCCTCTTGTGCAGACCTTTGCATTATGACTCATAACTAGTTGTTGTTTGTCACGTGGTATTCATCTAACCCTGAACTTCATAGCTCATAGTCCTGAGATGTGTTCTTGTAAGACAAGTCCCCATAGAGCAGTAAAACTGATTCAGGTTAGATTCTTTGAATGAATGTCTAAAAGAGCTCTGAAGAGAAGCCATAACTAGAGAGTAAATACCCCTACCTCTGATAAGATCTCTCAGTTCACCAGCCGCTAGACGATATACCCTAAGATCTCCACTTGGCACTGTGGGTATTTGTCTTGTCAGTTGAGTAGAGGTAATGCAGCACTAATTGTTAACCAGTTTAGAGTTACTCATCACCAGTGAAGGGAGAAGATAACCAAGCTCTAGATTATGTTGTTCCTAAGCTCTTTTTTTTTTTTTTGGTTTTTCGAGACAGGGTTTCTCTGTGTAGCTTTGCGCCTTTCCTGGAACTCGCTTTGGAGACCAGGCTGGCCTCGAACTCACAGAGATCCGCCTGGCTCTGCCTCCCAAGTGCTGGGATTAAAGGTGTGCGCCACCACCGCCCGGCCCTAAGCTCTTTTCTTAAGGAAGTTGACGGCTTGACTTGCTTTCAACTTACTAAACTGTGTTTTAAACCCACCTCTTAACAGCTGTGCATCAGAGAGAACTGTTTTATTCCAGTCCTTCCATCAGTGGTTTTGGCCATGTATTGTTACTCTTTAAGTTATGTATCCCTGGCTAGTTTGTGAACTTCTGGTAGGTAGTGCCTGTGTCTTAGACATCTGCTTGTTCCCATCTGTTCCCATAGTACCTCCTAAAATATAGCATATATTAAATCAATCTTTAGTAGTTGATAGAAGTAAGTTTTAAAATATTGATTCTTACTGTCTTTTACATAATTTTATAGCTTTAGAAATTAATTTCTTAATTTTTCCAAAAACTTAGGTGCCATCTTTAAGGAAAAACTGTGGTCATTAAGGTACATAAACACTTATGTTTATGTTTAAACAGGGCATAAAGTTCTTAAATTTTTTGCATATTGTATTTAATACAAGTATTAAACTGTTTTCTTTCAGAACTTTGATATATATATATTGTTGGTTATTATACACTTAACAACCAAGTGTATGCAGAGCCATGTGATAGTGGTTAGTGAATTATTATTAAATATATGTGCCATTTGGACAAAAGTACATTGTAATATTTTGTTAGCAAAATAGACTGTTCCGTTTATGATTTTTTTTTTTTTGTCACAGGGAAAAGTTCACCTTGAATTAAAACTGAATGAACTGATAACAGAGAATGGAACTGTGTGCCAGCAGCTTGTTGTACAGTAAGCATATCTTTTTTATTTTTATTTTTTCACCAAAATTACCTTGAAATAATTCTCTACTTTATGTTCTTAGACCAGCTTCTTATTTTTAATATTTCAGAATCTTCAAAATGGAACTCATATATCATTTCTTTACCAAGCTAATAATCCAGTTCATTTTTTCATCTAGTCCACTCAGCTTATGGCAAATCATTACATATTCAACTTATTTTTATTGGATGTGGGTTAAATGACATATCTCTATAAGCATTAAGGTATGGCAAGGTCATGGGTAATTGCCTCTGACTTCCTAGCAGTGGATATTTGGGAAGTATTTTCAGAGGATGTCTTTTCGAAGAACTCGTGACACTCTACAGAGCTTTTAGGGAGACACACACACACACACACACACACACACACACACACACACACACACACACGAGACAAGACACTCAAACTAGTGGACACCCTAAAGTTGCCAGCACTTTTCCTGCAGATTTGGTATTATTATTCTTTTGTTTGTGGGTTTTTTGTTTTTTGTTTTTCTTTTTCGACACAGGGTTTCTCTGTGTAGTTTTGGTGCCTGTCCTGGAGCTTGCTCTGTAGGCCAGGCTGGCCTTGAACTCACAGAGATCTGCCTGGCTCTGCCTCCTGAGTGCTGGGATTAAAGGCGTGCACCACCACTGCCTGGCAGATTTGGTATCTTTATCATCCACATTCCTAATGGTCTGACTACGCTGTAAAATTCCTCTTCTAGCCTAGTCTTCTACTTCTTCCCTCCCCTTCAGATCCATACCCTAAGTTATGGATCTGAAGCTACCAAGACTCCTTCATGCTGGGACCTTCTGTGTCTTTGCTTCAGTTGATATCTGAATATCCCCTGAAATGAGGAGGTAAATAACCCACATACCTCAGGGCAAGGAAACATTGTTCCTTTTTTATTGCTGCTCCAGACTATAATTCACTCTCCTAATGATGAAAACTCCCATTCCTGAAGGCATTACCTTTCTGTATTAGTCTGTACTAATACTATATATGATCTTAGAGGTTCTTTTTTTTCTGTTTTTATCAGCTGTCTTGATGCTAATAAAGATAATAAAGTTTTATTGTTATTTGCTTATAGTTTCTGTTTTATTGATTTTCAACTTAAGTTTACCTGTTAAAAATAGTCCTAAGCCAGGCGTTGTGGTGCATGCCTTTAATCCTAGCATTCAGGAATCAGAGGAGGTGGATTTCTGTGCATTTGAGGCAACGAGGTCTGCATAGAGATCCTAGGACAGCCAGGGCTGTATAGACCCTGTCTCAACAGAAAAAGAAAAAGACATTCCAAGATTTGTTTGCAGATTTTACTCCTAGACTGAGAGCCTAAGGTGAAATTCTTTGAATAAGGCCTCTTCCACTACTCCCTTCCCTGCTTAAGGTTGGTTGTTATAGTCATTTGAAGTACTGTTAGTTGGATTAGTTTGTTTTATTTACATACCATTTAGGTTTCTTGATTTAGTTCTTGTTGGTTTAGTTTTTTTTAATTTAGTTTTAATTTATGTGTATTGTGTGCGTGTGTGTTCAGGTATATACCACACATGAAGATGTGTTTGCAAACATCAGAGGTGTTTGATCCCCCGAAGGTGGAGTTACAGGCTGTCATGAGCCACCTGGTCTGGGTACCTGGAACCTAACTGGAGTCCTCTGAAAGAAGGAGCATCACGGGCTCTTTATTGACTAAGCTGTCTTTCCGGCTCCCTGGTTTTATTGTTGAGGATGTAGACTATTAGCATGACTTCAAAAGAAGAAAGTATATCAAAAGGCATTCATAAATGCAGTTCAATCCCCTCTTCTTCACACTCCACTCTTGGCAACCACAATCTGTTCTCTGTATCTGTCGTTTTTTGCTTTTTCCAAAATGTCATTTGAATAGACTCATATAATAATACATCCAGTTTTTTGTGTCTGCCTTTTTTTTTTGCTTAATATACTCCTTTTGATATTCATTCACATTGTTGCCTATAATAGTAGTGAATCTTCTTTCTAATGTTCTGTTTCCTGATGCTAGGCACACACAGGGTTAAGTTCTACCACCGAGCCAAACTCCAGCCCTTTTTTTTTTCTTTTTTTGCTGTAGCTTGACAGATAATCAATGCACGTACTGGTTAAGTAAACCCAACTTCACACTCTTAAGTTTAAGGGCTAGATGTCAACTTTGGACATTTATTTAAAAAATGTTTTTAACTTGAGATTATAGATTCACAAGAGGGGTTGGGGATGTAGCTCAGTGGTAGAGCGCTTGCTAGGCCCTGGGTACGGTCCTCAGCTCCGGAGGAAAAAAAAAAGAGAGAGAGAGATTTACAAGAAGTTGTAAAGGTAGTGCAAAGAGGTCTTTGTGCTCTTTACTCAGTTTTCCCCAGTAGTTACATCTTACATGACTAAAGAAATTTGTATTGATACATTTTATTGTATGATTATATACCACTTTATTATAGCATAGATGTATGTGTGGAACCAACACTACAATCCAGATAGAGAACATACTAATGTCTTCTTAAAGCTGTCGCTCCTGCCACCCCGATAGTCATACTCCTCTCTGCACCACCATCCCAACCCTTTTCAAACCTCTTTTCTGTCTCCTTGTCCATATATTGTCATTTCAAAACTGTGTGAGGGCTGGAAATGTCAGCACTGGTGAAGTGCTTCCTTGTGTGCTGGGAGGTCCTAGGCTCAGTCTTGAGTAACACACACACACAAACGTGCACACAAAGAAGTGGGGGGAGGAGGAAGAAGGGTGTAGGAATAGAATATGAGTGTGCATAGCCTTTGAGATTGACTTTTTTGTACAAATCTGAACTATGTGTAGTCACTTTTAGATGATGTCATTTTTGCGGGGGGGGGGGGTGGTGGATGGGTTCGAGACAAGGTTTCTCTGTGTTGTTTTGGTGCCTATCCTGGATCTCGCTCTGTAGACCAGGCAGGCCTCGAACTGAGAGATTAAAGGTGTGTGCCATCACTGCCCGGCAGATATGTCACTTTTAAAAGTCATTCTGGGTAAGAGAGTTGCTAGAGAGATGGCTCCATTCTTTAAGAGCACTTGCTGCTCTTGTAAAGGATCTGGGTTGGGTTCCCAGCACCCACAGGGTGGCTCATAACCATCTGTAATTCTAGCTAGGAGACTCCAAGAACCTTTTCTGGCCTCTGTATGCACCAAGCAGGCATGTGGTGCACAGGCATACATGAAGACAAAACATTCATACACATAAAGTAAGAATAAAACTTAAAGTCATTTCTGGGGCTGAAAAGATGGCTCAGTGATTAAAAATGTATATTGCTCTTGCAGAGGACCCAAGTTCAGGTACCCACACCAAATGACTGGCAACTGTCTGGAACTCTATTACTCCAGTAGATCAAATGCCTATACTTTCATGTATGCATAAATTTCCCCCAATACACATAAATAATAGATAAAATATATTTTTAAAGGAGTAATGTTCTGTTTTGTGAATTTTTACCATTTATTTTTAATGTAATTATTGATAGGCTTAAATCTGTCTTGTGTACTGTCTTCTATTTCCGGAATTTACTTGAACATAATTTAAAATTACATTTTTATCTTTAGTACTTTTTTATCTATAGTGTATCTTGTTACATAGGTTCTTTTTAGTGGTTGTTTTAGATACTAAACTATGTACATGTATGATAAACTATGTATGATAATCTATTGTCACCACTTCACCAGTTATAGACATCTCGCCTCCTCTTAAACCTTTCCCTCTCTCCCATTTTTAATATTTTTTGTCTTAAACATTGTGAACTATGCCAGTGTTAGAATTCTTTTCTTCAGCCATCCAACTTAATTCAGAAAAGAAGGCAAATGTAATATTATTTACCCATTTTGCTCTGTCCGTGTTTCTTTCTTCCTGAATTGACATTCCTTTTGTCATTTTGTTTAAGTAATTCCCTTTTTTTGCCGTTCTTCTAGGGTAGATCTATGGGTGACACATGCTCTTAATTTTCCTTCTCAGAATGTTTTGATTTTCTCTACAGACATACATATGCAAAGTAAAACTAGCTCTCCTCACCCTCTAAGCTTTGGCCATTAATGTGTGTGTGTGCGTATGTGTAGAGCAATAACTTTAGTTGTTATTTGAATTTGTTTTTCGCTTTTTCGTGGAGGAGCCAGTGGACATTAGCTTATAAAGGTTTGCTTTTCTGAGTACCCTATATCTTGATTATTGAGCTAGGGAGAATTGGATGGAGTCCTTTCAAAGGACATTTTTTTAAAATCTAGATTACTCACTGATGTTTCCAGGTTTCTAATGTCTTTACGTCTGTGTGAAGTGAACAAAACTAAGTTAATTAACTTCCTCATCTAGTCACTCCATGCCTTTCTTCGGGTCCTCATGTCTAATTGGTTGGCTTTCTTCTCTTCAACTTGGAGTTTTCATGGTTTTTATAAAAAGTATCCATGGTTTGTGCTGTGCTTACTAGAAAATAAAAACATGTGTTTGTTCCATCCTGTTTTAAAATTGGCAATCATTTCATTTTATTCATGAGTAACATTCCATTATATAGACTCTGTCCATCATCCATTTACCGCTTGGAAGACATTTGAATTGCTCTAATCTTTGAGCAGTTGTAAAGAAAGCTGCTATAAATGTTCATGGACAGGTCTTTTATGTGAACACATGTTGGTCTGTTCTTTTCTTTCCAGAATGTTTTAAACCTATATTGTATATACCCTTTCAACTTGTAGCAACAAAAACCCAGTGAGAACTTTGTGGAGTTTATTGTTGTTTCTCAACCTTATAGATCTTTTCCAGTTCATGACAGTCTCTGTTTGGTGTTGCTGAAGTGTATTTTCATGTCTAGTTGTCTTTGTGCTGCCTGCTCAGCTTTTAGTTTGGAGAGATCATATGTGGTGAATTCATATCGTAGTAGTTGTTACTATCTTCTTTTTGCTATTTTTTATTTAAATTTTTCATACAGTATATTTTGATCATTTCCCCTCCCCCAACTCCTCGAAGATCCTCCTGACCTCTTCCCACCCAACTTCATATACTTGCTTGTACTCCATGAACTCTCACTCACACGAATGCGCACACACATACACACATTCTTACTTTAAAAATAAAAAATGAAAAAACCAAAAAAAAAAAAAGAAAAACACAACATGGAGTCCCGTTTGTATTCTCCAACTGCTCCTGGGCACAGGACCAGCTTTGGAATGTGTATGATATACCCAGAGACACTATTGGAGAAAACTGATTTTTCTCTTTCCCAGCAGTTTTCAGTTGCAAATAGCTTCTTTGCATCCACTTCTCCTTCTCAGTGCTGGAATTTTATCTTGTTTGATTCTCTGCAGGTGTTATGCATGTTGTCTCAGCCTCTGTGAGTTCATATTATATCAATCCTGTTGTCTCTAGCAGTTGCTTTCTTGGAGTCATCTACTACATCTGACTCTTAGAATCTTCCTGATTCTTCTTCCACGTAGACCCCTGAGCCTTGAGGGGATGATTTGATGAAGACATCCCATTTAGGACTGAGTGCTTCAAAGTCCCCACTCTGCACATTGTCCAGTTGTGGTTCTATGTTAATTCCATCTACTGCAATAGAAAGCTTCTCTGATGAGGGTTGAGTGATGCACTTACTTGTGGGTATAACATTATGTCATTAGGAGTCGCTGCTATGTTCCTTTAGCGGAATAATAGCAGTAGATTTCCCCTAGGCCCATGACCTATCTCGTCTCAGGTTCCTGACCACTTTAGCAGTGTCAGGACTGGGTTCCATCTCCTGGAGTGGGCCTTAAGTCAAGGCAAAGGTTGTTATTGTGAACATTTGTGCCACTGTTGTAGCAGTGTACCTTCCAGGCAGGTCTCTGTTGTAGGTTACAGGGTTTGCAGTTGTTTCCCCACTTCAAGGACTCACTTTCTTCGGCTATGCTTTTCTCCTGCTTCACTGTCTCCTGATTCTCACTGGCCTTGTTAGATCTCCCATCCTAAAATGCATGCCTCTGAGACACTTGTACTTATCTACCCCTCACTGCTAGCTAGCTCACCCTCATTTTCTGCTCTCCTTTGAAGACAGACTTCTCAAAGACATTTCATTTAAAGATGCAGGAGCTCGGGGAATGGTGTGTGTACAGGATTGTACACAAATGTGTACAAAATGAGTGCTGACCAGTAGATATTTATATGAAAAAGAAAACATTTTACATATTCATTCCCAGTTTTATACCTATCAGACATGTGTGGCTATTGAAGACTTGAAATATGGCCTATATGATTACATACTTTTTAATTTTAATTTAAACTTAATAGCTAAATGTGGTTAATGGCTGCAATATTAGTATAGCTCCAATAAAAAACAAACAGAAGCCTAGAATCCTTTTTTAACGGTGGCTGTTTTCAGGGCTGGGATAAGGAAAATATATGATGAGGCTAGAATATCTTATGAAATTAAAAAGTAAAAAATACTCTCAAGATAATGGACAGATAGATGTGAATGATTGAAAGACATTGAAACTAATCTGAATGAACTCCAGATGGCCAATTGCTTTAGCCTCAAAATTAGTAATAATAATGGATTAAAATCTGCAGAATAAAATAAATATTCATGAATCCCTACTGATACAAGCAAAGAGTTGAATAAATGCATAGGAGGAAAGGATTCCTTCCTTATAGTAGAGTTCTAATGAGTGAATTCAAGAAGAGTGATGGAGATCGAAATCAGCACTGTTGGTAAAGACCAACTAGTAACTGGGAAAGACAAACACTGCACACTCTCAGTTATATATGGACATTTAGAAAGCTATTATCAAGGAAGTGCATAAAGAGTAGTAGTTCCCAGAGCCTTGGTAACACATAGGGGAAGGATTGTGGAAGGAGAATTGTTAATAGGTACAGAGCTGCAGGACAGGAGGAATAATTTCTTTTCTTTCTTTCTTTTTTTTTTTTTTTTTTTTTTTTTTTTCTGAGACAGGGTTTCTCTGTGTAGTTTTGGTGCCTGTCCTGGAACTCACTCTCTAGACCAAGCTGGCCTCAAACTCACAGAGATCCGCCTGGCTCTTCCTCGCAAGTGCTGGGATTAAAGGTGTGCGCCACCACTGTCGCCCAGCAGGAGTAATAATTTCTGATGGTTTATAGCACAGTTCAGCACAGCTAGTAGGGAGAATTTTGAACGTTCCCAAAACAAAGAAATTATGTCTAGATGTTAGATAGGCTAATTCCCTGATATGATCATTATACATTATATAAATGTATTGATCTGTCACACTGTATTCATAGGTATGTACAGTTATATGTCAGTTAAAAATAAAAGCACATAATAAAAATATAATTAGAGATTTAGAGAGGTGGTTCAGTGGTTAAGAGCACTTGCTACTCTTTCAAAGGACCTATGTTTCGTTCCCAGAACCCACATGGTAACTCACAACTTCATTTCCAGGGGGATCTGACACCCTCTTCTGACTTCCACAGGTACTAGACATGCAGATGGTGTACATACATTTAGGTAAACACTCATACATAAAAGATAGAAATAAATAGCTAGATAAAATATAATAGGATAAGAAAGTATCTAATACTAAGCATGTCTGCCTAAGTATGATTGCATATTTGTATAGTCTCAAAGAATTTCCCCATTAAGGTTATCTCATAGATAACCAATTCACAGTAATGAGACATCCAGTACCTCGATATTATATATTGTAGAGGACATCAAGCTATCTGATTCCAATCTGGTCATGAGCAAATACCAAACAAACTCAGATTAACTAATATGAAAGCAAGTATCCCAGGGGACATGGTACCTGAATGTAGTGTAGGATCCCATATTGCATCCTGGATCTTGGCAAAATAAGTGACATCTATAGATTAGTGTTAGCAACATTAAAGTTAATGTTATTTATTACAGTAGTTTCACTATTACAGTAGTTTCACATTGGTTAACACTGAGTACTGGGTTTGCAGAAACTCTGTATGGTATCTTTACAACTATTGGAGAAACACATGTTTTTGATGGTCTGTACCTCGTACATTGAACCTGTTGGTGTGAGTCTTAGTCTCACACCCACTGTACTGTCTGTACCATTGCAGCTTTTCACATCTAAATCCGAATTCTCTTCTTCTCGTGTTTGTTTAGCTCCTCTCCACGGCCTTAGCAAATACCTGAGTTTACCTGTGTTTTTATGTCAGACCTTACGTTTTTTCTATCTCTAGACCTCTGTTGTTTTTTTTTTTTTGGTTTTTCGAGACAGGGTTTCTCTGTGTAGCTTTGCGCCTTTCCTGGGACTCACTTGGTAGCCCAGGCTGGCCTCGAACTCACAGAGATCTGCCTGGCTCTGCCTCCCGAGTGCTGGGATTAAAGGCGTGTGCCACCACCGCCCGGCTAGACCTCTGTTTTTTAAGGTGTTCTTTGTCTCTGTATGCTATGAAATAAAATTTTTAAATGTCCTTGTCCACAATTTTATTTTCTGTCATTTTTGCTTCTGTTTTGGTTTTGTTTTTCACAATAGGCCATGTTTATTATTTACATTGGAAACTGAAGTCACTAAAGACTTTGTATTCCTGAAATGTGCTTGAGTTGTTCTGTCGGTATCAGTTAAGTTTCTTGGAAGCAGTTTGTTCTGATTATAATTTGCTTCTCAGCTTTGTCAGGCAGATGAGAGCACCATATATCACAGAGCTAGTAAAGGCCCACCAGTCACAGAAGAAACTGGTAGTTGATTAATGACGCCTCATGCGTGGGAAAACAAAAACCCTAAAATATGGTGCCTTGGCCTGTGCTGTTTTGGTTAGTTTCAGAATTTTTTAAAATAATTTATTTAAATTTATTTTATGTGCATTTGTGTAAAGGTCAGATCCCGTGGAACTGGAGTTACAGGCAGTTGGGAGCTGCCATGTGGTTGCTGGGAATTGAACCTTAGTCCTCTGGAAGAGCAGCCAGTGCTCTTAATTGCTGAGCCATCTCTCCAGCCCTAGTTTCAGAATTTTTAAAATTTGACTTTTGATGCCCAGTTTAATAGAAAGAAATCTTATTTTTAATTTTCTCTTTACTTGTCAGTTCTCCATTTGCAGTTCACCCGTATATGTAATGAGTAAGTTTTTTGGAGAGAAATAGAGGATGTTGCTCAGTAGCCCTGGTCCTTAGAAATACAAATAGAAAAAGAAAAAAAAAAAAAAAAAAAAACCACTTAGCAGCATTCATGAGCTTCTGTTACGCAGCAGGAAATGAAGACTTAGACATTAAACTAACTAACTTAGTAATAATTACTGAGAAATTTTGAGAATCAGATCATTAAGTTGTGTTCTGTGCTTTCTATAACTACAACTATAATCCATAAAGTGGATTGGATGGCCTTGGTGTTTATAGTCTAGAACATTTTCTACAGAATAACGCAGGAACTATTGCTGAGAACCCTCACGAAAGACTACAGAATTATGTGAAGCTTGCCCTCTATTTATGAATCAGATTTTAAGTAAAACCACAACCGTTTCCTTGTGTGTCATTCATGCTTTAGCAGAGGATATGGTGCCATGGTGCTGGCCTGGTTTGTAGTTTCTCATGTAAGGCTACACCACTTTCTTTTCCTTTTTAGAAGCCACAGCAGTTTTGATGTATTATCAAACCACAAAATGTACCTTGAGTATTTACCAGGAAGAAATGTGTTATGGTAGACTGAGTACCGATTGTGTCATTCCTGTTTACTTCTCTTTGGGCAATAATCATGTAAATAAGCAAATAACATCATTTGGAGTAGTTGGTGTATTGGAACTGCAAAAGTGGTAAATAATTTTAAGGCCTTTGAATATGTTGATTTCTTTCTTTTTTTTTTTTTTTTTGGTTTGGTTTAGTTTTTTCGAGATGGGCTTTCTCTGTGTAGTTTTGGTGCCTGTCCTGGATTTTGCTCTGTAGACCAGGCTGGCCTCGAACTCACAGAGATCCGTCTGGCTCTGCCTCCCAAGTGCTGGGATTAAAGGCATGTGCCACCCCCGCCCGGCTATTGATTTCAACTTAAAGGTAATGTTTAGAGTTGAGAGTGCAGCTCAGTTGCAGAGCACTTGCTCTGTATATGTGAATTCAGGCTTCTGTCCCCAGTCCATAAGAAGGCAAAGGGGTAGGGTGGGGGGAGATAAATGTTATGATGTTAACTTGACTCTAATAGTTTAAAATCTCTTTCTTCCTTAGCATCAAGGCATGCCATGGATTGCCTCTCATAAATGGACAAAGCTGTGATCCTTATGCAACAGTTTCCTTAATTGGCCCTTCTAGGTAATGTTTATTGAATTGTTACAGGATTTCCAAGTTTAAAGTTGGATTTAGAAATTGGAAATGTAAAGTTCTTAGACCAAATGCTAAGTAGCTATGACATAAAATAATGCTTTAAAAGAAGGATTTTTAGTAAGTTCTAGTGTACACTTGGTAATCAACTAAGTTTGTTTTCACAGAAAGATTCTGGGTATCATTTCAGATCTGTTATGTATTTACTAGAACCATGGGGAAAACCTATATACCTTGGACCAGGAATGGAGGGTGTATGCCTTTAATCGCAGCACTTGGGAGGCAGAGGCAGGTGGCTCTCTGTGAATACTAGGCCACTCTGGTCTACATGACAAGTTATAGGCCATCCAGGGTCTAAAACAAAAACCCCAAATCATATAATCTGGCTGCCTTTACTTATAACATTCTTACTTTTAGATAACCTTAATGTCATACAAGTAAAAATCAAGTTTTAATAAATGTCAGCTCAATATAACAAAGTTGTTTCCATACTGTTATCTGGAAAGCAGCTCAGAACTGAAAATTGCCTTTTCTATTCATGATATCATTGCTTTACGGAAAGAGTTCCAAGCTCTAGAAAAACTACTGAAGTCCCAGAGTGGTGAAGTGCACTGTAACGTTGCTTTAAATAGTCTACAACTTACGAAAACCCAATAGCAATGTCTATATTAGAGAACTTCATTGTGGTTTCTTTAAGAGACTGACTAGGCTGCAGTTTATCTGCAACTTGAAGCTGTTAGAGTTAGGGAACAAAAGCATGGAATTTGTTCTTACACACACTTCCGCTTTATTACCTAGAGCTCTGGTTTTTTTTGTTTTTTTTTTTTGTTTTTTTTGTTTTTTTTTTTTTCGTTTTTCGAGACAGGGTTTCTCTGTGTAGCTTTGCGCCTTTCCTGGGACTCACTTGGTAGCCCAGGCTGGCCTCGAACTCACAGAGATCCACCTGGCTCTGCCTCCCGAGTGCTGGGATTAAAGGCGTGTGCCACCACCGCCCGGCCTGTTTTTTTTTTTTTTTTTAAGTCACAAAGTTTTTGTTGTTGTTTTTGTGTCAGGGTTTCTCTGTGTCGCTTTGGAGCCTGCCCTGGAACTCGCTTTGTAGACCAGGCTGGCCTTGAACTCACAGAGATTCGCTTGCCTCTCTCTGCCTTCCAAGTGCTGGGATTAAAGGCGTGCACTACCACCTCAGCAGGTCACAAAGTCTTAAAAAGTGTGTGTGTGTGTGTGTGTGTGTGTGTGTGTGTGTGTGTGTGTGTGTGTGTGTAAAAGTATCTGATACCATGGGAGCTGAAATACTGGTATGCTATTATTACAGATTGGTTTTACATTTAAAGTCAAGAATTCATACAGCATTAAAAGCTGTCAGAAGGTTTGCACACACACATACACACACACCATGTTAAAAATATTCAACCCTGCTAGGTATTAGAAGCATAACAATAATCCTATACCTGGGAGGCAGAGTATCACAAATTCTGGCCAGCCTAAACTACTAGTTAAACCCCTGTCTCACAGAGAAATGGGGGTTGGGAGGGGGGAACAAGTCAGCTAGAGGTGCTGCTTGTTTGGAGTAAACTTTTTTTGGTAGTTCTGTATTCAAACCCAGCCTATTGATGATAAGCAGTTACTCTACCAGTGAGATACACCACAACTCAGGAGGGTGCTCTCGTTTTCTGTTTAATGATTTCTATCTCATGAACAAATCCTTTTTTTTTTTCTTCCCCCTGAGACAGGCTTTCTTTGTGTAGCCCTGGCTGTCCTGGAACTTTCTCAGTAGACCAGGCTGGCCTCAAAGTCACAGAGAAATACCTGTGTCTGCCTCCCGGTGCTGGGATTAAAGGCACGCACCACTGCCACCACTGTCCAGCTTCTCATGAGCACATTCGTTAATGAAACTTTAACATTTAATAGAAACTATGTTTTTTTAAATCACAGTTGATTTTGCTATATAATTGCACAAGACATTAGTTGAGTCTGGGTAAAGACACAAGACTCCCTGAACATTTATTTGTAAGTGCCTCAGAGTTTGTATACTCACTTGAGAATTAGCAGTTGGTTTGTTTACATCACTGTCAGGGCCACACCCCAGAAGTAAACTAAGAGACACATCATGTTCTCCAGGTGTTTTCTTTTTTTTTTCTTTTTTTAAGATTTATTTCTTTATTATGTACACAGTGTTCTGTCTGCAGGCCAGAAGAGGGTACCAGATCTCATTACATGTGGTTGCTGGGAATTGAACTCAGGACCTCTGGAAGAGCAGCCAGGGCTCTTAACCCCTGAGCCATCTCTCCAGCCCCTCTCCAGGTGTTTTCAACATCAGGAAAGGCACTTGGAGCTCACTGCCTTACTCCTCACTACTTTTTCTGCTTATGTAGTAGGATGTGTTGAATACTTTGAAAGAGATTTTGGCAATCAGCCTCTCACAGCCATGGAGAGAGTAACCCAATCTTGGCATGTATAAATACCTAAAACTTGTATCCTATGTATGGATACTGTTTGATTGTGAGGCCACATTGGCTTTTCTCCCTTACACAGTATGTAAATTCTTATCTTCCCTCAGTCATCCTAACATTTAGACAAAGGTCAGGCTTCCTGGTTGGAAATAGCTTGTTTTATAATTGTGTACTATTAAGTTCTACAAGGTAAAACTCTACCACATTGGAACAGGAATGACCAAAAGAAGACAAAAGTAAAGAAGAAAACAAGCAATCCGCAGTTTAATGAAATCTTTTATTTTGAGGTAATTTCTTGTTTATATAAATATTAATATTTAATGTAGAATTCTAGTTGATTTAATTTTGTAAACCACAGCCATAGTATTTTGTCAGTTAATGTAACTAGTAATTTCTGTCCAGAAAGCAATAGAACCATGATGTAACACATGTAGCTCTGGGGTTTGGAAGTGAGGAGGGCTAGAGCATCCCCACTCTGTAGTCATCCTCCTTGTCACAGCATCCTCCAGCCTCTTCCCACACTCTCCAGTCCGCCTGACACAGAGTGACTCTTCTGAGCATTCTTATTAAAACCTCTAGAAAAACAAGCATTACTACTCAGAAGATCTGAAATCTTTTCCCAGTTGATGATGTTTAATGATGAACTAAACATGAAGCTTGCATTTCATACCCTGTGAAAGGGCAGTTTTTTAAGGGAAAACATTAGCAAATGTGCCAAATACAAGACTCCTTGGGAGTGTGAAGCATTTCAAGCTTAAACCTTTATATCATTAATTAAGTTCTCCTTAATCCAATTTACTCTGTAGATATATCTTATTCATGAAGGTTGCCTTGAGCAAGTCCTAACCCCTAGACCACCAAGGTACATCTTCAGCTGCCTTGAGATTGTCCAAATACAGTGCTTTGGTATCTTTGAAATATTTAATAAATCCTCTTTCATATTAATTGCAGACTGTAGAAAAAATTAAAAATCAAAATCTCTAAAAGATTATGTGGTAACAGAGTGAGTTACAATTGGTATTATTATGCTAGAACAATTTGTAGGTAGTTATCAAAAAGTTTTTCTTTTGTGTTTCTCTTCTGTTCTGGAGAGAGCACCAGAGTACCCCTTCTCATGCCTGATTACTGTAAGAAAATACCAAAAGTGAAATAGGAAACTAGGGTGGGGGGGAGGTAAGAAGCAAAGAAAAAGGAAAACATACAAGTGCAAGAGACTTCATTTCCTGGAGGACTTGGTGCAGTTTTCTACATTTATTAATGGCTCTTATGTCTAACCATGAGAACATGAAGAAGATGGCCACTTTAAAAGCTGCTTCCAAAGTCACTCACTCTTGCATATAGTTCACACCTCAGATGGGCTGGAATTCACTGTGGTAGGACCTCATTACAAGCAGGTAGGTAACTTTTTGAAAGTCAGAGTCTGAACTAACTGCTCATCAAACCAATTTACCTGTCAGGCCTTGAAACATTTATTCATTGAACCCTTTGTTAGATAGGTTACAAAGATAGATACGTTCAGCAAACCAGAGCAAGACATAAGAAAGCACACACATATGTACATGTACACAGCTATAATGTGCAGCTCATATTGCTTGAGCCCAGGGTCAAAACAGTCCAAAGAAAGACTAGATTTTCCTAAGTGAGAACAAAGAGAATAGTACAGAGAAAGAACATTTTAGGCACAGAGACAGAAAAAACTGAAAGTTAGGCCCCAAGAACATCTGAGTAATGACTTAACCAAGTTTGGTAAGAAAATAACCAGAATTAAGAATAGAAAGATGGGGGTGGAGAGATGGCTCAGTGGTTAAGAGCACCGACTGCCTTTCTAGAGGACCTGGGTTCAGTTCCCAGCACCCACATGGCAGCTCACACCTGTCTGTAACTCCAGTTCCAGGGCTCCTGACATCTTTACACAGACATACATGGAGGCAAAACACCAGTGAACATTAAATAAAAATAAATTACCAAAAAAAAAAAAAATAGAAAGATGGGATAAACCAGTGAATGAGACCCTCCAGTGCCAGGCAGGAGAAGCTTTAATTGTAGTCATTGAATATCCTTGAGCCTAGAAAGAAGTAACTGTGATCTCTTAGCAGGTGCCTAAAATCTTATGGTTTCAGTGTTCAGACAGCTGAGAGAGGGGCAAAGAAGAAAGGTACTGCAGGTCAAGATAACTGAGTATAGGAGGAAAAGGGAAACAAAATCAGAAATACCCGTGGATCTGTGTACAAACCCTGCACCAGGCAACAGATGTGATGTGTGCCTGTGATCCTAGTCCTTGACAGGTGGAAGCAGGAAAACCAGAATTTCAAGGCCAGTCTCAACTACATAGTGAGCATTAGGCCACCTTGTCTCAGAAAACAAATAAAATTTGCTAACAGAACAGTTCGTGACTGAAATATGATAGGTGATAACTGTAGATCACAATACAAGTTTGTCACAGTCTGCAAAGCCAAGGAAATGAAGAGATGCAACAGAGAGAACCACAGAAGCTCTGCACTGAGTATTCAGCTACGGATGTGCTACTTAATTTTCATACTGCAGCTTCCTCGTTGTTAAGACAGGATAATAAATCTAGCCCTGCCTGCCTCAAAGCAACATTCTGATGTGTAAAAGAGATGATGGCACAATAGCACTTTGTAAGCTGGGCAACACTGTGTGGCTTTAAGCTGTTCTTAGAACAAAATAAAGCAGAATGCCACCTGTGTAGATTCTAAGGAAGAGAAGAGTAGCAAGAGGTGGCAGGATAGTCCTCAGGTAAACTCAGAGCAAAGAGCTCTTCTGGGAATAGGTCAGAAGGAGAAGCCCAGGGACAGTAAGGAGCATGAGTTGACTACAGATTTGGTGAGGAAGAGAGATTTTACAAGGGTGATCTGTAAGGAAGCTGGTGATAAAGTGGTTACTGGTGGTGAGGAAGTACTGGCTCTGGGATGGATTAGTTTGAAGGTAGTTGTCTGAAAAAGAAAGAGCAGGAGGGCTATGATTTAAGAGGAAATTTGTTCTTAGACTAGAAGGGAGTGATCCAACTAGTGAGGAAAGCTGTAATTAAGATAGGTCAGATGCTTACAGCACATGCTGAAATACACTGGAGGAAGGGGCTAGCCTCGGGGGTGCTCTTAGAATCATCTCTGGAAAGACTCAGGTAGAGAGAGGCCTGAGGGCGGGAAGTGGATGTTCAGCAGGGCGGCAGTTGAGGAGGTCCCTGCCTGGCGGCCTTGACACTTTGAGTAAACATGTGAGAGGGAAGTAAGAGCACAGTGGTGTGCTTTGAGAAGCGGGGACTTCAGGGTGTGTGTAGAAGTGTAGCTCTTTAAACATGGTGCTTTCCTCTTCGTGTTACTGGCAGACACCTGTAAACCAGGAACCAGATGTTGCTACAAGTAAACTGGTAGAAGTGGTATGGAGGAAAGATGCCTTTGATTTTTGTGCTACCTTTCCTTAGCTTTCTGGGGCCTCGTTGGTATACTTTCCATGCTTTGAAATATTACTGCCACACTTGACTGTTTTTATATTTGTAGTTGAATATTTTGGGAATTGTCATTTTTGAGCTCACAATGGAAAAAGATACTTTAAAATATTTTTACTAAAATATTTTGTTTATAGGTAACCAGATCCAGTAGTTATACCAGGAAGTCCCAGTTCCAGGTAGAAGAAGAGGACATTGAAAAATTGGAAATCAGGTGTGTGCCTTGTGGTTTTCCTAGAGAATTGATTTTTTTCCCATGTGAACTTTGATAGAATTCTCTGTAGCAGGTTGGTAGATGAAACTTAGAGGAACAGACATCTAATTTAATCCAAATTATCTTTTCAAAATCTGATTTCTTTTCAGAAATACCAAAGTATATTTCTTGTGTAGGCAAAGACAACCTAATTTCACCTATTCTGCTTTTAATTTCCCTTAATTTAATTGTTCCTTAACTATCTGGATTATAGTATAATGAGTGGAAAAGCAATTATATTTAAGCCAATTTAGAAATAATTTTTTTATTCTTCTTAACATATCTGCTGACTATCAGAAATTTCAGTGAGGTAAGGAGATAACTCCACAGGTGCATGTGTTTGAAGTTTGTGAGATTTCCTAGGTCTTAAATATCTATGCTGTTTTGGAAAGGAAACTTTTGCAAATGCATGTGTAGGTGTGGTGTTAACAGTGTGTTATCTAAAAGGCACATTAATCACGTGTTCACAGTGGTAGGCAATATTTTTCTAAGTCACTGATCTTTACATATTAATTGTCTTCAAAAGAGAAACTGTAGTCTTATATTGTTTGTATTTTCGAATTCAGTTGAGTAACCCTTTTGTCCTTACTGCACTGCTACAGATTTAAAAAAAATACTAAACTTTCAGATTTAAAAACATAAGTTTCTCCTTTTAGACTATTTAGAATTTGGCCAGGGAGATGGCTAAGCTGGTAAAGGCACTTGCTGCCCAGCCATTTTACCTGAATTCTGTCCCTGGGACCCATACAATGGAGGGAAAATACCAACTCCTATAAATTGTCCCCTGAGCTCTACATGTGCACAGTGGCATGTGCCCCTCCCCCCAAATTAATAAATTAAAATGTAATGTAGAATTTAAATTGTGATTTTTCAATAAAAGTTACTGTAGTACTTTGCTTTCAAAGTCTGGATAATGAGGTATATGAAGATGCTAACATCTCATTTTAAGCATGTAAAATTAATGTTATAATACTCATCAAAATCACTTGAAACTATTCGGCCTAGTTCACAAAGACTAAAGCTAGGTTTTCAATTTTCAGGATTGATTTGTGGAATAATGAAAACCTAGTCCAAGATGTTTTCCTGGGTGAAATTAAGGTTCCTGTGAATGTGTTAAGAAATGATTCCTCTCATCAAGCCTGGTAAGAAGACAATGCTCTAGTGAACTAAAGATGCTCAAGTAACGCTCTTTAAGAAAAATGCATGCTTACTGGGGTCAAAGTTACTGATATTAATTTGGTTGTGAATTTGTTATTAGAGAAAAGTAAGTACTTTAATGTAGCTAGAGTTTTTCTGGTCCTGCCTGGCCCACGGTCAGGACAAATCTCTCTCACCCGCCAGTCCCGCAGCCGCTCAGATCCAACCAAGTAAACACACAGAGACTTATATTACTTATAAACTTTATGGCTGTGGCAGGCTTCTTGCTAATTGTTCTTATATCTTAACCCATTTCTACTAATCTATAAGTTGCCATGTAGCCCGTGGCTTACCAGCATCTTAACATCTGCTTCTCATCGTGATGGCTGGCAGTGTCTCCCTGCCTCAGCCTTCTACTTCCCAGAATTCTCCTCCTTGTCCCGTCTATGCTTCCTGCCTGGCTACTGGCCAATCAGCTTTATTTATCAGTCAATCATCCACAGCACTTTAATAGTCATGATACTTGATCTGTGATACTGAGATAAAAAGAACTTAGTTGTCTAGGAATATTTTTCTGTTTAAAAATGAAATCTTGGGGCTGTAGAGATGGATGAACTCGCTGCTGTATCTGGACCACATTTCAGATCCCAGTAAAACAGTAAGACATCTCATGAACCACTTATGAGAAGATGTTTGATCACAAGTCATCCTATGCAGTTCAGATACTTGGCTTTTTGGTCACAAGAACTGTGGGTGAGAAGCAAAGGGCTTACTGAGAAGATGCAGTTGTTTTTGGGGATTGGCGTATGATTTTCCTTCACCACACACTATTAAAAATGCAGATAACCTTGGTGTATTTTCTGAGAGTAGAGTGTTGGCATTGAACTGATTCACTGTTTAGGAGCTCTGGGAGCTCAGTATTGACTATAGTGTTATTTGACCTTTTCATGGCTTTAGTGGTGATACTAGGTTTAATGTTAGTAAACTTAATGTTCAGACATTAAATTCATACTTATTTCAATGTGAAACGTTTTATCTGTCTATAGCCCTTAAAAAAACTGTCCCTTTTGCATATCTTTGCCAGCGTTCCTTGATTGGTGTTCAACTGAGTATGTTGAAACAAGCCTTTCTCAGTTATCATATGTATGTGTGTTTGGGGTGGTGCTTGTTCCTGTGGCTGTGTAAACATGTAAATGTGCATGTAAAGAACGGAGCTTGATGCTGGGTATCTTTATCAATCACTCTCCTCTTATTTTGTAGAAAGGACTTCTGAACCTGGAGCTCACTGATTAGCTGGGCTGGCTGGTCAGTGAACTCCAGGGAATCCATCTGTCTTTACCTCCCCTGTGCAAGAATTACAGATGTGCATACTACTAAGCCCAGCTTTTTCGTGGGTGCTGGGAATCCAAACTCAGGTCCTCATGATTACATAGCACGAACTTTATCAGCTGAGCCATCTCTCCAGCTTCTGTCACTTCTCTTTAAAGATCACTTTTAAAAATGAAATGTAATATTTGTGCTTACTTAGAGAAAAATAAGTACTATCACATGTATATAGTGTGTAATGATCAAATCAGTATAGTCAGCATGTCCATCTCCACAAATACCATTTCTGTATGTTGAGAAACTAATTATGCAACGTTAATTGTTATAGACTATAGTTACTAACCTATTGGGTTATAAACATGAGAGCTGCTGTTCCCACAGCTGCATTTAGAGCCCACTCCCTACCTTTTCTCTACCCCTTCTCCCTCCTGCTTCTAGCAATGCTCCTTTCTTCTTATGTGGATCAACTTTAACTTTCACAAATTAGTAAGAACTTGTGGCCTTTATCTTTCTCTGCCTGTTTCACATGATAGACCTCCAGTTCCAGACAGATTACCACAAATGCTGGGATTTCACCCTTTGATAGCAAAATGTCTGTTGACGAGTGAATGGATTTAAATAATGTGGTGTGTACACACTGTGCAGTGTTAGCCATGAGAAACACTTTTTAGAACTCAGTTTCTGCTGCCTGGAAGAGGGGTTGACATTTGGATATCTAGGGATTGTTTTTGTTGTTTTGTTTACCAAGACAGAGTTTCGATGTGTAATGTTGGCTGGCCTGGAACTTGCTATGTAGGCCGGACTGGCCTTGAACTCAGATCTGCCTGCCCCTGCCTTCTGAGTGCTGAGATAAAAGGTGTGCCACCATGGCCGATACAGAGTATTCTGGTATTTCTTTTTGGTCTTTAAAAGAGCCTGCATCTTCTTTCCAGCCATCTCATAGTCTCCCTTATTTTAGACTTCTTTTTACATTATTTATTACCTCTATTTACATTAACTCCTCTAAAATAAGCCTGACATGTATTGGTCTCTCTAATGACATTTTGTATCATTTCTAAATGCATCGGGGCGGGGTGGGGGTGGAATAACTTTATCATTAAGAAAAATATATCAATGTTTGCCCCCTCCATATGCCATGCTTTCTTGCATCTCCATGAAAATTTCTGAACTCAGTTTTTAAGTCTTTAAAATAATACTCCATACCTTTTAGTACAGAAGAGAAAAATGAGTTGTTGTATCTCTCAGAGCCCACCAAAATGAACTTGAAATCTGCCCCATGTCATGTACTTTCAATGACACTGTCTCTCAATATACTTTCCAAATTTGACAAAACTTTCTACCTTGGCAGACTATGGAATATTAGCAGACAATAAGTAATTTTATTTCAGCTTCTTCTGTCAATAGTATAAATATTTTATGTGCACTTAAGTGCTGGTGTCTTTGAGGCCAAAGTCGTTGAACCCTCTGGAGCTGAAGTTAAGGTAGTGGTGGCTACCAGATGTGGGGGCCAGGGACTGAACTCAAATCCTTTGCAGTAGCACCATATGATCTTCACCACTGAGCCATTCTCCAGCTCCCAATAATAGAAAATTTTAAAGTAGCCTGTCAGAAGCGTAAATGCTAAAACTTATGCTGCATTAAAAAGAAGACTCTGGCCGGGCGGTGGTGGCGCACGCCTTTAATCCCAGCACTCGGGAGGCAGAGGCAGGCGGATCTTTGTGAGTTCAAGGCCAGCCTGGGCTACAGAGCAAGATCCAGGAAAGGTGCAAAGCTACACAGAGAAACCCTGTCTCGAAAAACCAAAAAAAAAAAAAAAAGAAGACTCTGCTCATCTCTGTGTATTGATGTACGTTGTAGGGAAATACAACAATATTAATGCCATTTTATTTTCACTCAAGGTGCTTTGTCGCCTTCCTCACTGTAGCGCTGTAGCATCCTCTAGTGGGGCTGATGGCAACTGCATGAAAATGCCATAATTATTTCTTAATTTTGGTCTTGCAAAGGGTCATATCTTATCAATAGGCAGTAAGATTGTTTGAAGTTTTTCTATTTTCTTTTTTTCTAATAATTTCCTTTAGTACTTGCCTATTATATTGGACTCCTGGTTTTTTATAGTTTTAATTTATTTAAGATTTTTATTTTATGTGAATGAGTGTTTGCCTGCATGTATGTGTGTGTACTACATGTGTGCCTGGTGCTTGTGGAGATCAGAAGAGGGTGTCAGATGCCCTGGCACTGGGGTTACAAATCGTTATGAGCCACCATGTGGGTGCTGGGAGCCAAACCCAAGTCCTCTGCAAAAGCAGCAAATGTTCTTAACTGCTGCTCCATTTCTCCAGATTATAACATGATTCATCACTTTTTCTTTTTAAAACTTTGTTACATTTGTCTGTTCACTTACCTATGTGTGTATGCCTGTGTGTAGCATGTGAATGCCTGTAGGAGTTGTTGCTCTATTTCCACCGCCTGGCTTCTGGGTATCCGAATAAGGTTGTCAGATGTGTATCACTCTAGTTGGCTCTTGTTAACAGTGGAACCTGGGAGAATGGAACCTAAAAATCAAGCAGACTAAAGTGTCAAGCAGTAACCAACTTCATCCAGAGCATTAGACAATTTATACCCTGAGGGTAAAGAAGAATCACATGGATAAAGTGTACAATCACAGGGACAAGTTGCATGTGGCAAAAAAAAAAAAAAAAAAAAAAGTTTTTCCATAGAGGCATATAAACAAATAACAATAGCCAGTTGTAATGAATAATTGAAGTAAACTCACTCCTATCCACTACACCTGGGAGGAGCATGAAAACATATTCCAAGAACAATTCCATGGGTGGTGGTGGTTGTTTGTTTTGTTTTAAGAAACTGAGGTCACAGGACTTGTCCTTTTCTCACAAGCACTCAGAATTTCCCTTGTACGACTCCATTCTTAGGCCATGTTCTGATAGTCAGCAAGTGCTGCTGTTCCACTGAGCCATCTTTCAAGCCCCCTTTTTTCTTACTGATTTACCTCCTTAACATTGGTGGGTTTTTGTTTTGTTTTGTTTTGTTTTTTATGGTGATAGTTAAGTCAGATGTTAGCATTATCTTGTTCATGTTGACACTAGCTAATTTTCACTTTGCCCTGTGTATATAATAGAATTTGATTTGGTTTAAGGGTTGTTGTTGTTGTTTGTGTGTTTGTTTGTTTTTCGAGACAGGATTTCTCTATATAACTATCAGTCCTGGCTCTCCTGGAACTCGCTCTATAGACCAGACTGGCCTCAAACTCAAAGAGATTGCCTGCCTCTGCCTCCCATGTGCTGGGATTAAAGGTATGCACTACTGCTGCCTGGCCAATTTTTTTTTTTTTTTGATAGGTAATGCACTCGCACCATTTCTAGATAAAAAGATTCAAAAGAGAATCCTGCCTCCTGCCCCACCCTACCCCCCAGCTTCTCAGCTAGGTCCTATTTTTGAGCCAGCCACTGTTCCCTAGTTTCTGGGAATATTTTCTATATATATAGGCAAATACGTGTGTATATTTTTCATTCATGTATTTGTTTTATTGAAATTAGGTAGCCTAGACTGGCTGGAACTCACCATTTTCCTGCCTTAACCTCCAAAGTGCACACAATACCACACCCACCTGTACCATGCTTTTATTTTTACTTAACAGTATAGTAGAACATATATATGACTCTTGATAGTGGTTAAGAACTTGTATTCTAGAATCAAACTGCTTAGTTCAAATCTCATCTTTGCCAGTAATGATTTCCTCCGTGTATGTACTAATTTCATTGACATGCTGGAGATTGAATATGATGAGAACATTTTCACTTCTGAGCATCACTCCCAGCCCCTGCTTTATTTTCAGTAGCTTACCTGTTTGTTTATCCCACTTGCTTTTTCCTCATGACCACCACTTGGAGGTGACAGTACTTTTACTTTAGGTACTTGCTACAACCAAGAGACAATGGAAACAAGTCATCTAAAACTGATGACCTGGGATCTCTTCGATTAACTCTATGTTATACAGAAGACTATGTGCTTCCATCAGAGTACTATGATCCGTTGAAAACTCTGCTGCTAAAATCACCAGATGTTCAGGTACTTTAAAAACCTTACATTTATGACTCGATGTGAAAGGCTAAACTAATTCTGTAAATGATGAAGAAAAATTTTCATAGTATCAGCTCTTAAAGAGCTCTGTGTATTTAATCTCTCTGAACCAGAGTGCTGATGTGTGCTTCAGATTTTATCTCTGATTAGAATTTAGAAAACTAAATGCTATTTTATACATCAGTTGTAACTAATGCATGTATTTAAATTACATCCACAGATTGAACATGTAACCATGTTTCTTTGATTTTGTGCTTGTTTTCTGCCATTCTGTATCCTAGCCAGTATCTGCCTCAGCTGCTTATATTTTGGGTGAAATATGTCAAGATCAAAAGGATGCTGTTTTGCCTCTTGTACGACTATTGCTGCATCACAATAAACTTGTTCCTTTTATCACTGCGGTGGCTGAACTGGACTTGAAGGATACCCAGTAAGAAATGTATTTCATTAAATGCTAATTATGCGTTGTTAAAATTGAACTTTAATTTGCCAGATTGTTTTTATAGTCTCAGTTGTTTTTTTTGAGGTTTTTGTTTTGTTTTGTTTTGTTTTTTTGTATTGACCAAGTTTACTATAGAACAGGTGAAAAAGAACTCCTTAGTCAGTAACAAAAGACAGTTCTTAAAGTTACCAGAGGACTGGGCGGTGGTGGTGCACACCTTTAATCCCAGCACTCAGGAGGCAGAGCCAGGTGGATCTCTGTGAGTTCAAGGCCAGCCTGGTCTACAGAGTGAGCTCCAGGACAGGCACCAAAACTATACAGAGAAACCCGCTCAAAAAAAAAGTTACCAAACAGAATCCAACAGCAATAAGGACCAGTTAATAAGGAAATGTGTTTAATTCAGTGGTGCAGTTTCCTTTGTTACTATTGCTGGTCTTTTCTTCTTGATGCAGTGATTCACAAGTCAGGTAGTAAGAACACTTTGTAAGACACACATAGGACACTATGAGGAGCAATCAGATGGCTTTCCATTCCCATCATAGTAAAACAGCATCATCATTTTATGCACACATACCCACACTGTATTTGTTTAAATTAATAAATACAGTTTCTTCTTTAAACTGATGCTAACATTTTCAGAAAGTAGTTTGAATAGTTTTAGAAACTCTTAATGGCAGCAGACTTTCCTGTTAGTAGTAAAATTACTAAAATTGTGTATATAATCAAAGTCAAAAATGTTACTGTTTCAAAACTTTTTCTTCTTTCTTTGCTGTACTTGATTTTTATCTCTTTCTATTTCTGTTTCAGAGATGCAAGCACAATTTTTAGAGGAAATTCCCTGGCGACCCGGTGTCTGGATGAGATGATGAAAATAGTGGGAGGACACTACTTGAAAGTCACATTAAAGCCTGTTCTAGACGAGGTACAGCATAGACCTCATTGCCAAAGTCTGTGACCATCGAGAGCAGTGGTTCAGAACCTGTGGGTTGAACTGCCCTTGCACAGGGGTCTCCAAGACCATCTGCATATCAGATATTTACATTATGATTCATAATAGTAACAAAATTACAGTTTTGAAGTAGCAACGAAAATAATTTTATGGTTGGGGGTCATCACAACATGAGGAACTGTCTTAAAGGGTCATAGCAATAGGAAGGTTGAGGACCACTGGTCTAGAGTTTCTCTTTCAAGAAGTAATATGTTGACTTGAAGGATCTGTCCGTTCATGGGCTACTGAAGGAATAAGGATAGACACTTTATAAGTAAATTAATTTGCCATCAGTGAATTTTTATTCACAAGGCACATCGATCTACATTATTGTTCGTTATATTTTTATTTTACTAAGTCTTTAAGAAACAATTTTGAGCCAGGCGGTGGTGGCGCACGCCTTTAATCCCAGCATTCGGGAGGCAGAGCCAGGCGGATCTCTGTGAGTTCGAGGCCAGCCTGGGCTACCAAGTGAGTTCCAGGAGAGGCGCAAAGCTACACAGAGAAACCCTGTCTCGAAAAACCAAAAAAAAAAAAAAAAAAAAAAAAAAAAGAAACAATTTTGATACAGTTCTTTGGGAAAGTGTCTACATTGTACATAATATCTTCAGGTAGGGGCTTTAAACTTCGTTAGATTTAGTTTTTATATTATCAGAAAAAGCATTACTTTCATGTTGTCAAATTACCTAGGAAAGAACAGTAACTGAAAAACACATGTATTTTTCAGATATGTGAATCCTCGAAATCCTGTGAAATAGATCCTGTTAAGTTGAAAGAGGGAGATAATGTAGAAAATAATAAGGTAAGTTTATATAATGCAGTTTAGAGCTACATTAATTTTTTTCTTAATGTTATACCTGTCTCCCGCAAATGGTTTATTTTATGAGTGTTTTGCCTGTGTGTATGCTGTGCACCACATGTGTGATTAGTACCTGGGGAGATCAGAAGAGGGCATTGGATTATCTGAGAATAGAGTTATAGATGGTTGTGAGCCACCACGTGAGTGCTGAAAATCAAACCCAGGTCGTCTGCAAGAACATAAGTGTTCTTAACCACTTAGCCATTTCTTTACCCCCACCCCCACCCTTAAAATTAATAATGCCATGTGTCTGGAAACAATGTTGTTTATTCTTTACATGAGCCTTTATTTTTCAGGACATTTCCTAGTGTTGATTTTACCTTATTTTAGTCTTAATTTTTTTTTTTAAAGATTTATTTATTTATTATGTATACAGCATGTATGACAGCAGTCCAGAAGAGGGCACCAGATCTCATTATAGATGGTTGTGAGCCACCATGTGGTTGCTGGGAATTGAATTCAGAACCTCTGGAAGAGCAGTCAGTGCTTTTAACCTCTGAGCCATCTCTCCAGCCCTAGTCTTAAATTTTTTAACTTAGCATTTTAATTATATATGTGTGTTTGGAGGTGATGTGCACATGAATGCAGGTGCCAGCAGAGGCTTAAAGAGGACATCAGATCTTCTGGAACAGAGCTACAGGCAGTTGGGCTGCCTGATATGGGTGCTGGGACCTGAGCTTGGCTTCTTTGGAAGCTGATCTTGTGTTAGCAGATATTATAGATAATAATAGGTTATGTTATATTTTTGTACATGTTTAGAAGGCATTTTGATCATGTTAACCCCTTTTATCCTCTTTGTTCCCTCTCCTACTGATCCATTTCCTCTTTCCAACTAGTCCTCCCCTTCAACTTTTCTTTCTTTTTTATTTTTTAATTGTGAGTATATTCGTGTGAAAATATAGTGCTGTGGAATCCAGAGGCTTTGAATTCCCTTGAGCTGAGGTTATAGGCAGAAGTGATCTGCCTGACATGGGTGCTGAGCACCCTGGGCTTCTGTGAGAGAGCAGTGTGTGTTCTTAGCTGCCAGAGCCTCTCTGACTGCCACCTTTACTTCTTTCTTAAGGTTTTGTTTTTAATTATTGACCCTTCTTTTCTACTTGTGTGTGTGTGTGTGTGTGTGTGTGTGTGTGTGTGTGTGTGTGTGTGTGTTGTTTCCGTGTGAGTTCATGTATCCTAGTAAGTTTACTTAGGGACAGGAATTGAGGGGTTAATTATAGTAGCATAGACAACTTACCAATAGTTACAACACCAATAAATAAATAAATAAAATGTTTCTCCTTCCCCCAGCAACCCCTTATTGCCTGTAGATCCTTAGGGATAGGTAGGGACTTATATAAGCCTCTCCCCACTCCATGACAGACAGTTGATGGGCCTGATTTCATATAGGTCTTGTTCTGTTGATCATAGCTACTGAGAATTCAAGAGTGCAGTGGCCATGTAGTGCTCAAAATACTGTTAGGAGACAGTCACTCTTTCCTCCTAGATTCTTTCTGTCCACTCTTCAGTGATGTTCCCTGAACCTCAAGGGAAGTATTCTAGATAGCCCATTTAAGGCTAAGCACCTATTCTCAGGTGACGAAGTCACCTATTCTCAGCACTGAGCCTCTACAGTGGCTGCCACCCACTGTAAAGAGAAGCTTCTCTGACCAAAGCCAACAGCAGCACTAGTTCTGGACTTAAACAGAAATATTTAGAAGATCATTTGATAGGCATATCTATTTAGCAAATCAGCAGCAGTAACTTCCCCACCACACCGCCACCCTTACCCTAGCCATGGGTTTTTGGCCAGGTTTATAGTGTCAAATGAGAATCCCCTCCTGTGAAGCAGGCCTCAGATCCAAATCAGAGAGTGCTTGTTTATCCCCAAACAGTGATGCCCTTGTTGCCTGACAAGTCAATAGTACAGTACACAGGGTTGCAGCTGAATAAATTCTTTTTGTTTGGTTGGTTTTGGGGTTTTGTTTGTTTGCTTGTTTGTTTATTTGTTTAGACAGGGTTTCTCTGTGTAGTTTTGGTTCCTGTCCTGGCTCTCACTTTATAGACCAGGCTGGCCTCGAACTCACAGAGATCCACCTGGCTCTGCTTCCCGAGTGCTGGGATTAAAGGCATGCACCACCACCGCCCGGCTCTGAGTAAACTCTTAATGGCAATTCTGCATTAGCAGCCTGCATTACACCTTCTAACACTGTGAAGGCTGAATAACGGGGAGAAAATTTCTAGACCAGAGCACATGATGTCTTCAGCAGTAGGGTCTTCCCATCTAGTTCTAGTGAGCAACCAACAGTAGTGACAGTAACCTCTAATAATAATGGATTTAAGCTGCAGCTAGTTACAACCTCCATTCTGACTATTCCTTTCAGGTCAGACTCATCGGACTAAGTGACATAATGATTCTAGTTGAGACTGAGAAATCTATAATTATGTTGGGGGTCACAGGTTTTATATACTGTAGTATAAACTGTGTTGCAGTGTACTAATGGTGCCTATCATGAGTTCTTTCCCTGGCTTCCCTCTTTATTGTTTTGTTAGCTGTGCTTCTTGTGAAAATTATTCCTATACTCACCTGTCTAGAAAGTCTGAATTTATTAAATTAAGTCAGAATGTTGATTGCCTTTTTAACTGAATGAACTTGGAGAATGGAAGCAGGCCTTTAGAATACTAGATGGCCATCGTCTAATAAATCTCATATCCATTACTTTTTTTCGTAAAGACTATTGAAGATGTGTGGAAGTCAGAATCTTAGTGTTTACTTTGTTAAATTCTGCAGGAGAATCTGCACTACTATGTGGACAAAGTATTCAATACAATTGTAGGATCAAGTGTGAGCTGCCCCACTGTGATGTGTGATATCTTTTATTCTCTGAGGCAAATGGCTACTAAGAGATTTCCTAGTAAGTGCCTTGATAATACTCAGTCATACCATTTCTTTTTCTATATTTTTTCCTACATGGTGTTCATTTGGTTTCTGTGAAATGTTTGTGCATAGGTCCAGTCTTCTAGAAGTTTTTCAAAATGATGCTAGCTTCTTTGTGAGACTTTATGGTTTATTTTTCCTATAATTTCAGAACAGTGCAATCCATTTTATTTCAGTATAATGGCAACTTTATATAAAGTGCAAATCAAAATCATTAGTTTTAAGAAGGAAAAGTTTGGATCTATAAGATTTTCTGTAATATATAAGTAAGCCTTTATGTACTACATATTTAAGAGCCTGTGGAGTACATAGGAGTACCTTTGTTGTACCGGTTGTTTTCCCATTTGCCTATATTCAAACAGTAGTAATCATTAGTTTCATACAATTGACTAGATTTGACAGCTTGGGAATGCTGGAGAGATGTTTTTATCAAAAATAGTCTTTGGCTTTACAAACACTTGTCCCAACATACATAAGATTTTGAGGTACATATATCAAGAAATCATTGTGCTTAATTTTGCAAAATCAGCTATATTAAGATTTTTCTTGGAAAGAATTTATAAAGCTATGAATTACTACCTCTTATTGTTAGTACTTAGTTCATTTCTATTACATAAATAAATTTGCCAAAGCCCATTGCAGATCTGCCTAACAGAGGGGGAGGCATAGATAGGGCAGCTACCTGTTAATAATCAGGTTTATCTAGCTGCATAAAACTGTAAGTTAACTTTTTTAGCCATCCAAAGAGATTTTGTTATTTTATTATGTTTGCATGTATCTGTCCCTGTGTTTAACTTACCCAATACTAAAATAGTATGGCTGAGTTGTCTAACTTATACATGAATCAGGTTTAGGTCTCTTGGCTAGTTATAATAAAGATACAAAACATTTAGCTTTAATTAAATATCTTTAACCTTCATAATCAATAGAGGAAGCAGAGACTTGATCCTGCATACATAAAGATGAAGTGCTGATTGGATTCTATCTTCAAGTAGTGAGCTAGATCATAACCGTATTACCTGCTTGCTAGCCTGTCTTGTCTTTTACTCCTAACACTGTTTGAGGCCATGCCCATTGGTTAGATGATGAAACTGAAGTCTCATTTGTTCTTACTACCTGGAGTATAGATAGTATAGATAGGGGCAAGCAGTCGAACAGTGGACAGCTTGGTGGTGTTCCCTGCTGAGTGATTTATAAGAGGTAAAACTCACATCAAATCTAGAAACTCTTTCACCCACCACCCACTTCTAGCATCTGGTTGTCAGGTTAGTTGTTGACTCCAGTCTGAACCAAGTACTGAAGATGAGTGAGCAGTGCTACAAGTATCAGTGCTACTGCAGTTCATCTGCAATTTTATGTAAAATATTGGTAGCTTTTTAAGTTGTTGATGTTTCTTTTTGTGATAAATACCTGGGAGAAACAATATAAAGGATTGATATGGTTCATGGTTTTAGAGCTTTAGTCCAGCATCGGCAGGATCCATTGCCTTAGTCAGACCTGAGGCAGCAAAACACTGTGGTGGTGTCCTGCAGCCGAGGAGGCTGCTCACCTCCTGCCAATGAGGAGGGAGGGAGAGGGAGGAGTGAACCGGGGCCAAAACACATCTTCAGAGACATACAAAGGTGGGTTACTGGTCTCCTAGGCATTTTGCATCCAGTAAACTAGATATTCAAAGTTAACCATACAGATGGCCTTTGATGTCATCAAGAGTTTTAGGGTGAATCTGAAACAAAATTGTACAACTGAAAGCTACTTTTTGGTATTGAATTTGCCACTGGGTAGTGCTGGATACTGCTTTTATTTTTGTTGTAATTTCAAGACTATATGAAGAAAAGGCTGTTTTTCAAATTAAAAAATGTTTCTTTAAAAACATAGCAACTTTGCCTTTCATTTTATTTGTTATTTTAAGTTACAGCATTTTTTTCTTTTAGTTTAGCCACAATCATTAGTACCATTTCACAAATTCAGTCTTTACTTTACACATTATTTTCCTCTTTCCTACATAGTTTACATATTTTTTTACTTTATTGTCTTTGGTTTTTAATTAGTGTTTTGCATGACGTTTCACCGTTTTATCCCTGCAGATAACCCTCATGTTCAGTACTCTGCAGTGACCAGCTTTGTGTTCCTTCGTTTCTTTGCTGTAGCGATACTATCACCTCATACTTTTCATTTGCGACCTCATTATCCAGTAAGTGTTTGTTCCTCTCAAGCTTTATTCCATTTTTATTTTTAGTAAAGTGAAGAAAAAATAAACCACTTATACTGCTGTGCTAAGACTTTTCACCAGTGATAAAATGCTGATGAGGAGGGAGGTGTCTCGGGGTTTCCCACTGCTGTTCTGTACGTGTGATTTTCTATAATACAAGTGCCGTTGGTCCTTAGTTACAGGATGGTGGTAGTGGTTTTGGCTGGTTGTTAACAGACCCTTTCCTGGTTTATTATAACAGTTTATTTTTTATTTTTATATTTTGAGACAGAATCTTATTACATAATCCAGATTGACTTTAACTTGCAACAGTATTCCTGTTTTAGCCTTCAGAGTATAAGCACGCCTGTTACACCCAATTTATGATAGTTTAATCATGGGAATATTTTTAAATCTGAGAAATTTGAAAAATGAAATTCATTTTTCCAAACTGTATAGGAACCTAACTTATTTGATATCTGTAGCTAGAGTTTTCCTGCCTGGCCCACAGTCAGGGCAAATCTTTGTCACCCACCAGTCCCACAGCCGCTCAGACCCGACCAAGTAAACACAGAGACTTATATTGCTTACAAACTGTATGTCCATGGCAGGCTTCTTGCTAACTGTTCTTACAGCTTAAATTAATCCATTTCTATTAATCTATACCTTGCCACATGGCTCGTGGCTTACCAGCATCTTCACATGCTGTTTCTCATCGTGGCGGCTGGCAGTGTCTCTCTGACTCAGCTTTCCACTTCCCAGCTTTATTCTCCTCCTTGTCCCGCCTACACTTCCTGCCTAGCCACTGGCCAATCAGTGTTTTATTTATTGACTAATTAGCAACACACTTGACATACAGACCATCCCACAGCAGATATCTTCATATTTTTGCTTTCTATTCACTTAAGTTATATCAAAATATAAGATTAAAATTCTTTAAAGCATGTAATTTATTTCTGAAGTTCTATTCAGTTACCTAAATTTAAATCTTCTTTGCATATATACTTTTAATATTTTAAAGTTTCTTTTTTTAACTTATTTCTATATCCTTCTCCATACAGCATATCTTAATCACTCCTTAGCTTTTTTTATTCTAAATACTTTATACTCTTAATGCTTTTAGCTGCTAATTTGTATAACAGATAAGAAGAAACATTTAGTGATTACTTTGTACCAAGCTTTGTTTTAATCACTTTATATGTTTAACTCATTTAGGTCATCCTAGTCACTGTAGGAGTAAATTATTTTATTAACCCCATGTACAGGTAAGGAAATCAACATGCAATACTTCTAGGCCCACATATCTAAGGCAGTATGATTGGATCCTACCCAGTTTGAACTGGATTTCAATGGGACTCGGTTCAGTCTCCACAGTCTGTAAGCAGACTGGTGTTCAGACACTTACACAGCTGCTGTGACAGTGCTCAGTGCTGGAGATACTGGAGCATCTTGACATTCCCTACCTTAATGTACTTACAGGCCATCAAGTACTGCACTGTAGGGAAGACATGTAGGCTTTGCAGCTGAACTGGATTCTAAATGCCCATACCTCCCCTAGATAGCCTCACAGTGTTAGCTGAGTAGAGCCATGTAGCAATAGCAAAAAATAATATGTTCTGTGTAGCCCCTGTCCTTTTGTTCACGGGGCAGTCTTTTCTGTGGCTGTGTTTAACTAAAGCTGTAAAGACCTGAGGCAGTGGAAGCTTGCCAGCAATATAAATAGTACATATTAACAGAACTCCCATTTCTAAACTTATGTCTCTGCCTTGTATTCAGACTTGGAATTCCTAGATCAAATGTTGAAATAAAATCCCTCTAACCACAAACACTTTAGGTCACTTTTCATGAAGTTTTATTATTCCAGTTTTTCCATCTTTTCTATTGGTCCCTTTTTGTTGTGTGTTCCTACCCCCGCCACCTCAGTATCTCCAGCAGGTCTTAAACCATAGCCCTTCATTTGAAAGAAATTTTGAAGTAGTGGGAATAGAGAAAGCACATAACATTATTTAGTATAGGTGATTTAGGGATGAGCACAGCTACTTCTGTTAGTCTAGAACTACTTGCATAAATTTAAAGCTAACACTTGATTAGAACCAAATAAAAAGTATGAGTAGATGCTACTGTACAAGCTGAGAATACAGAATGATCTCAGAGAACTGAGAGTGATGATAATATTGTCATGTATTGAAAGTTACAAAGTAATTCAGGATCAAACGTTACTAAATCTTACATATAGAAATTTTTTTAATATTAAGAAACTAGAAGCTAGTTTTAGAGTAAACAATGGTACATTAAAGAACAAGGAGCTAAATAATCATAGCAAGGACACTAGATATGAGCTGTTCTTGCTGAAAGACAGATTCAAGAAGGTATGCGTGTGCACATATATGCGTAAACAAGTAACTATTTTTGAAAACACTACTTTTAAAATATGGAGGAGCTGGAGAGATGACTCAGAAGTTAAGAAAGCATACTGCTCTTGCAGAGAACCCAAATTCAGTTCCCAGCACCTATATCAAGCAGTTCACAGCCACCCATAACTCCAGCTCTAGGGGATCTAACCCCTCTTCTGAATTTGAGGCACTTGCACCCTGGTGTGCACATGCCCACATACATATACATATGCACATAAAAAATAAATTTTCTGTCTTAGGGTTTTTATTGCTGTGAAGAGACACCATGACCACAGCAACTCTTAAAAAGTAACACATTTCATTAGAGTGGCTCACTTAGAGTATTAGAGGGTCAGTCCATTATCATCATGATGGGGAGTGTGGCAGTGTGCATGCAGATGTGGTGCTAGAGCTGAGAATCCTACATCTTGACTCAGAGGCAACAGGAAGTCAACTGACTGTCATACTGAGGGAAGCTTGAGCAAGAGAGACCTCAAAGCCCGCCCCCACAGTGACAGACTTGCTCCACCAAGGCCACACCTCCTAATAGTGCCACTCCCTTTGGGGTCCATTTTCTTTCAAACTACCACAATCTTTAAACAATAAAATTTAAAAATACAAATAATGAGATGGACTAAGGGCTGAGACTGTAGTTCAATAGTAAGGCATTTACCAGGCATCTGTGAGACTCCACATTGAATTTCTAGTACTGGCAGAAGAATGGAACAAAGGAAACCTTCACTTGAATTGCCTTGGCAATTGTTTTGTTTTCTTTTTAAAATACAGATTTTAGGAACATTGACTTGGTAAACCAGTGCTAAAGTTTCATAAAGGAAAAATTGGACTATTTTCATTATGCAAATCTCTCATTCTTTCCTTGATAACTCCTTTTAAGACCCTCCCAAGGCAGACCTCTTTAACCTGTTAGTTTTGTTTTCTGTCTCTCATATATATCTGTAATACCCTGTGCACTCTGTCTGTCATGGCATTTTTATATTCTGTTCTAGTAACATCTGTGTATAACCTCTGAACATAGACTGCCAGTGCCTCAGGGGCAAGGCAGGACCTTTTCCAAATATGTGTACCCAAAGCTCATGACAGTTTCTAGGACAGTCACATGCTCAGGGAGTGTTTAATTAATAAAGATGGTAGTTCAGAGAAGGAGCTCTAAGTTGAGTCTTTTTCTTAATGGGGAAACAGATTCATGATTTAAATATAGGGGAGAGGGTGAAGGCTTTGCTGCCTCCAGGTCAGACTCCCAGGGGATTCAGAAGAACATCTTTAGAAAAGGTAATGAGCACAGAAAAACTGCTCTTTTGAAAAATTATAGCAAACCTGTGATGTTATTTTTTTGTAGACCAAAGACAGTCAGATGGTACCAGTTCAATAAGTCGATATAAGAGGGGAGGAAAGGAAAATGTATGCTAAATTATTTTGAATTGAAAAGTTCAACATTATCGGGGACTAGGGGGGTCCAGCCCCTCGATAGTCCCCTCCCAGGGTCCGGGAAGAATCTACAACCAGCTGATAATTAATCTTTGATGAAAAGAAATGAATCTATGTACACGAAACTCCTTAGTTCATTCACTTTATTATTCTGTGATAGTTCTCTCTGCACAGCTTCTATTCTGCTCTCATGTCTAGCTCCTTTCTTGCCTGATTTCTCTCTATATTTATCTACTGTCCCCTCTAGGTTCTATCTTAATTCCTTCATCTAGTTCTGTCCCTTCTAAGTTCTCATCTATCTAGTTCTTTCCGCTATCAGCTCCTCTCCCATCTCCTTCTCTCTCATCTGGCTCTTCCTCATCTTGTTCTTCCCATCCGGCTCTTCCTCATCTTCCATCTCGTTCCTCTGGTACTCTCTTCTAGCCCTTCAATCTAGTTCTTCCCCATCTCAGTTTGTTCCTCTCAAGTTCTTACCCATCTAGTTCTTCCATTCTCTTTTCTCTTCTCCGTCCTGTGCCCTGTTAGTCCCAGTATATATAAGGGAGGGTCCGAGTTAAATTATGTAAAGCTATTACTTAACGTCCACCTCTCCTAGGCAGTGTCTCCTTGTGGAATTTACCGTAAGTCAGGAGACTTGCAAGTGGGATGTTATCATTGTTATCCTCGGAAGTTGGGCGCCCACCTGGGTGGTGTTTCCTGTAGTCCTTGAAAGTGGCTAAGGGAGATAATCTGATTCCAGAGAAAGCCTTTCCTGAGGCTGTTCTCCAAATACCTGGAATGTGTATGTCCAGAGAGTGATCAGTCTACACTGTTAGTCCTTCTTAGGGAAAAGTCAATTGGGAAAACTATGAAGGCACACATGATTTTCATAACAGAAGACAGCTGATATATAACAAGCCAAGTAATACCAAAAACTCCTTGGGATTTGGCTTCCTCTGGAGGAGTTCCCTGATTCCTCCAGGTAGTGACTTTGCCATAACCAGCTGAGTTCTTATGATATATTCCTGTGGCCTGCAGCACAACATTGCAGTTGAATTTAATAAATATTACCTAGCGTTTGCTGAGTGACAGTACCAAGTTGTATACTGGATGCCAGGTGATGAAGGCCCTAGGTACAGTAGACGGTGAAGGAAAATTTTATTATAATCTCTGTGTAGATGGTACCAGGTAATCAAAGCAGCTAAATGACATGATTGTACAACAGAAGCCATGGTTGTGTGGGTCTAAACAAGCTTGGAGTGGTCTGGAATTGAATAAAATGGGCATTGTTCCCTTTTGCTAGTTCAAGAAAAAATAACCTAAACACTGAATTTAAAAATAAAAGTCAAATCTAAGCCGGGTAGTAGTGGTGCATGCCTTTAATTCCAGCACTTAGAAGGCAGATGTAGTTGGATCTATGAGTTAAAGGTTAAATCCTGTCTCAAAAAACCAAACCAAACAAACAAAATTAAATAGAAAATTCTTGTGAAATTTAATTCAAGTTTAATTTTACCAAAACTTTAAAGAATGTTACGCAGTAGGGACCTCTTAGAGATAGTATGGAATCTTGGATGCTCAATCTAAAATATTTTTGGATAACTATAATTTATAACTTTTTCCAGATATATTATATTAATCATATACCAGATATTACTACTTCAGATTTCTTCATTGGTCGTTTCATCCCCACCACATTGATTGCCTATTTTCAATGTTGGGATACTAGAAACTAAAACAATATGTCTCCTTAACTAAATTTCTTAGATATGTCTTTTGATAATATAGTTTACTGTGGTAGGATAGGTAGGTAGATTATATAAAAATGGAGATTGGTAAGAGTTTATCAGGCTGTACACAGGGAAGCAGGTCAAGTCACTAAATTAAAAGTAAATTATACCTCAGTTTAAAAGGAAAAGATTGCAGGGCAGTGGTGGCACACACACCACTTTAATTCTAGCACTTGGGAGGCAAGTAGACCTCTGAGGCTAGCCTGGTCTACAGAACAAGTTTCAGGATAGCCAGGGCTACACAGTGAAACCCTGTCTTTAAAAAAAGAAAGAAGGAAGGAAAAGATGAAAGACTCATGGGAGAACTCTGTTCCTGTCCATTTTATTTATAACTACTTCTGTCAGGTGGACAGATCTGAAAGATAGCTTGTATAACAGACCCAAATAGTTACCTTCTGGTGAGATCCTGTGTCAGTGAGGTGACTTCATTGCCTGCTCTGAATTTGGATTTCCCTTCCACCTCCATGGTGGCAACAGTTGATTGCAAAAGTCCACTTCTTCAATCTGCTTAGAAGTAGACTGAGCACAGAAAGTTGGAAACACCCATTTTAAGTTACATGGTAGAAAAAAGTAGATAGTTCTGATCTTCCAAAAGTGAATAAAATCTATAGTGTGATCCAGTCTTATAGACCACACAAAGCCATTAGATACAATTGATTAAATTATGTCTTTCAAAGGGAACAAGTCAGGTCATTAAATCTTTAATATGTCTTTTTTTTTTTTAATGGTACTGAGGATGGAATCTTAGGGCCTCTACTACCGAGCTGTACCCTCAACCCTCGTTTTACTTTTTATTTTGAGACAAGGCAATCACATTAAGTTGCCTAGACTGAACTTCAATTCACTTTGTAGCTTAAACAGGCCTGGAGTCTTCCTGTCTGAGCCTCCCAAGTAGTTGGGATCACAGACCTTCACCACCAGCTTCTTTAGTCTCTTAACCCCTAAGTTCTGTAAGTTATCCTAGGTTTAGCTACATTTTAACTATCTTAGTTTGAATGAACATTTTTTAGCCACTATTTTAGAGCCGTATAGTCTATTCACTTCATTTTGCTTTTTATATAAATTCTACTTCTTGAAAAATTAACAAGAATTTTGGTCATTTTTACATTTTCTAGGATACACAGACAATTAGGACATTAACTCTTATCTCAAAAACCATACAGACTTTGGGAAACTGGGAAAGTCTATCCAGAAGAAAGGTGAGTCTATAATTTTTTTCCTTCTTTTCATACTTAATAAATTTTATTATACCAAGGTGCCTTCTTCACTTACCTCCTATATTACAAATAAAGCTGAAGAGAATACTTATTCAGATGCAATAACTGTTTGTTAGTAGATACTCTATTTAGTCACCTATTGAAGGAGATGGTGGTACTTAACCTGATATCCCAAAGTAAGGAGAGCAATTAGGAAGGAAAGACACAGGCACAGTTGAGTTATCTGATGGTCTGTGCCATAGTCACCTAACAGCTTTGAAAGAAGTCTCCAGCTGCAAGCTGAATAACTCATGGAAATATGTGACTAGCTTGATCCCTTAGCTTCAAAATATAATCCTATCATTTCTTAGTGCTCTACTTCAGGGCTTCATAAACTTCTCCACTCATGAAGCCTTTTCACCCAAGAGGTGTTTATGCAACCTTACGTAGACAGATATATAAAATCGCTACAACAAATCAAACATTTACTGATATTAACTTAGTTTAGCAATTTGAAATGCCCAGCACCCAGTGCTGAGGAGAATTTTCCTGTCATTTGCTTCTGTAGCTGCTATCCTGAGTTTTTACTTAGTTTGAGATCCAGGAAGAAAAAGGCCAAAGAGTAACTACCATATTCACAGCTGTGTCAGGCTTTGAGAGACCTTCATTGCTCCTCAGTCCCTCTCTCATCAAGAGTGTTCAGCAAAGAGGAGGGAAGAGCCGTGTTCTGATTGATAGAGTAACTATGGTCACTGGCTGTGCAAAAGAATAGGCTTTCCTGGCACTCAGCCGCAGGCCCAGCATGAGATACCTTTGGTTATCTGCAGCTGGAAACTACAGAATTGAACCAAACCTGGTCATGATCAGGGAGGGACTGAGCATGATGCACCACGTGCTGCATGGGGAAAGCTAAAGACTGACCGCTAGTGCCTGCTAGCCATGACCCTGGAACAGTCTGGGTTCGTTGACTTACTGGTGTGTGAGACAGAGGTTGTCCCTTGCTGGAAAGTATTCTGGAAGTGCTCTGGAACAAGATCATGGATGTGAATGTGAAGGTTCTAGCCCTCCTGCTGCCCCACATGGAGAAAGTTAAGGAAGCTCCATGGTCTGGTCTCCTATAGTTGCTTATGTGCCAATACCAAATCTGAGTCTACAGTACAGGTGAGATAGCACTGTGGGACCTCTGTAAATCCTTAGTTGCAGAGCTGGCTCTGAAGGCATCCAGGTGAACTACCATGAGTAATTAAGACTGATTAGCCAAAAAAAAAAAAAAAAAAAAAAGCCGGGCGGTGGTGGCGCACGCCTTTAATCCCAGCACTCGGGAGGCAGAGCCAGGCGGATCTCTGTGAGTTCGAGGCCAGTCTGGGCTACCAAGTGAGTTCCAGGAGAGGCGCAAAGCTACACAGAGAAACCCTGTCTCGAAAAACCAAAAAAAAAAAAAAAAAAAAGACTAATTAGCCAAAAGGAGAAAACACTGCCATACTTGCTATCTGACATGAATGAAATCTGTGATCTAAGAGGTTTGGGGAACCAGAGGAATGTGTAGGGATTGTCCTTGTGCTCTCTGGGAGTGGGCTATATCAGCCATGGAACAATGTAGTGGCCAGCTTCTTACCTACTCTGTGAAGAGAAGAGAGTAGAGTCAAGGTCCTCGATGAAAACAGGGGAGTTGGTAGGGAATATGGAGGCTGGAAGCCTTATGGATCTTGCACAGCTTGCTCCTAGAAACCTAACTGGGATAGTGCAGGAATGAAGAAATGACAGGTGTACATACAGAAAGGCTGAGATTGGGTGAGCTGTGTTTGATCTGATGGAGGGCACCTACTCACTAACCAGTGAACTAAATCTAACCTTCATTATGTAAAGCAGGGAAGGGGAGGGGTTAGCTAGTCTCCATGTGATGTCTCTGTAGGGGAGCTGTCTCAGGCAGTAAACTTCTGGAGGAGGAAGTTATATTTGGTAGTTTCTGGTTTTAGATAAAGGTCAATTACTCCTAAACACTAATACTTGGATCAAAAGAAGGTCTTGCCATTTTGGGGGGTCTGAGGCACTAGGGTCTTTGACATGGCTGTGCTCTTCTCAGTAATACACATTCACACAGCATCTACTCCTCACAGTACAGTATGTTTGAAGTTCTAGGTTATGTAGGGAAACTTGTTGAAGAAAGATGTATGCCATTTTTCATCTGTGATAAACATGTTTAGACACTTCTAATCTGGGCCCATTCCTGTTTGCTAGTGACATGGGAGCAGCCCCTGTGACCTAGAGGCCTCACCCTTACATTATTGCCCCTTATTACTGTCCCTCATCTCTAAAGGTTTTTATCTTTCTCTACCTGCTTTTTTCCTTTCCTATGGAACTGGAAATTGAAGGGCTGGGCTGTAGCTCATTGGTAGAACCAACCGTTAACTCTTATACATCAGACCCTAGGTTCAGTCCCCACTACTACTGGAAGTGCTTTGCCAAGAATTGCCACAAACATCACACCAAGCAACAGACCTCACAGAAGAGAGTGGGATGAGAGAGAAAGAGAGCAGGCCATGATAGTGCAGGCTGGGGGAAGATCATGGATATGAAGCATGGGCATAGTGGTGATGTGGAAATGTGTCACATTGCCCTTTAGTAATGATGTGCCACATTGGCCTTCAAGCGATGACATGGTTTTGGCACTGAGTCATTGAAGGCAGGGAGGAACTTGGTTCTGGAATGTGGGCAGTTCCTGAAATTCCTCCCTTTTGTTTATTATAAAAGATGAGGAAATAGGAAGGGGTGACTGGTGAGGTAAAAGTGAGGACACCAAACTCTTTAGACTGCTTCCTCTTGTCTGGGGGCATTGACATCTTTGGGGGCCCAAGAAAGCTGGAATGCTGGCCAAAGCCGGGAAGAGCAAGTTGTTTGACATGCTGTCCAGGCTCTACAGGGCCATCTAGGGCTGGGGAAGTGCAGGGTGCATTGGAGCAGTTTGTAGTCTTTAAACTGGTTTGCTGGAAAACACACACACACACACACACACACACACACACACACACACACACACACACACACACACACTAGGGACTGAAGGTAATATTAAGGAGTTGAGAGGGAATTTTTTTCTTAGGTTTACATTTGAAACTTTTAGGCCCATGGTCCTGATAGTTGAGGGAGGGGAGTTCCAAGACCAGGGAAAGTGGAGGAGATCCCACTCTCAAGAATAAGCAGAATAGGCAAGTGGGGAAATGCAATTTTGATTGGCAATACTTATCTGGAGTCCATTTGACCTTGAGAGGTGGATTCAAGTCAATTCCCTGAAACTTACAAGAACTTTTTTTAAGTTCACAAAAAGAGATAAGTTAGATATGTTAGCTGTTAGCATTACCACTCTTTATAATCTGTACTGAAATCCACATTGTAGGAGCACCTTTGTGTCATAGTAGAATCTTGGGGACCCAAAAATGATTCTGGGTTAAAAGCATTAACAGTGTTTCCAGAGGGCTGGATATGTAGATTGGATAGAGATGTTAATGTTAGGGTCCTGGAGAAGTACCACAAAAGACCACCATCCACGTATGTAGTCATCAAGAGTGTTTTTACTCCAGCATGCTGGGGCCTGCCATCTCACACAAAGGCAAACATCGAAGACCCCGAGAGGGATATGTGGGCTCCTTTTAAGCATAGCCAAGGGGAGGTCCTAGAACAGTTAAGTCATTTTAGATATGATTAGCTTAAGCAAGTGGCAGTCATATTAGTACATTTTAATTGGCTAGGGTTAGTCAGGGGCTGGTTTAGGCTATAGCTTTTCCATTTGGGGGCAGGCCTGGACAAGTGCCAGGCTCTGTCCTTGAGCTGCTTATGGAAGCTGGCTAGCCTAGTATGCACTGACTGTGGGGGCTGGCTCAGTGGCCCAGGCTTGATGCGTCCTATCTCCTTGTCCCTGAGGTAAGGGGCACCAGTGATTAATTGTCCTTTTTTTGTGGCTCTCTCAGAAACTGTTTGCTCTGTCTCAGGAAACTGAAATTGAAGCCTGATCTCTAACAGAAAATTGAACAGCCTGTTAGGGCATCTGTTCAGTTCTCAGTTTTTAGCACAGTGAGCACTTGTAAGTCTATACTTAGAAAACAACCAAAACAAATTTAAAATCTTCAGCTTGTGACTATGATAATAGCTGTCAGTGCTTACCAGAGCTAGATTAATAGCTTATCAGAACTCCATTGGTTAATGTTAAACTCTGAATTTTTGAAGTCTTAATATAACAATAGCATAGAGAGGGAAAGAAATCTGTAAGTTTTTATTTTCACATATAGAAATCTGAAACATTTTTCATTTTTACATATACCTTAAATCACTTTCTACACTGTTACAAATTGAATTTACACACCTTAAAACACTTTTAGACCTTTATAACTTGCATTTACATATCTTAAAACACTTTTTTAGACCCTTACAACCTACTTTAGCTTCCATATCTTCAGACCCTACATAAACTATACACTTTTTTTCTATCCAATCATTTACCATGAGACATAGGTGGCTGATTACTGAGAACAGAACAGTCATTGTAAAGCAAGTTCCTTTAAATAAAGGAATAGTAAAAAGTTATATTGAAATCTGTTTTGTGAGCTTATCTCTTTTCAGAGTCTGGTAGCAAGGTAAACTGTGTCTAGACCTAGTAGTAGCTCTAGGAAAGTGAGGCCTAAGGCCTGATTTTCACATATAAAGAGAACTGAGAAGGCAACTGAAAGCCTTGGTTGCTGCTGCTAATCTGAAAAACACCATCAGGTTTGAGAAGGATAAATTTCACCAGATTAAGCAGGAAGTACAAGCAGTTCCCAAAGTTATTAAAAATGACAGAGACTTACTGGCTACCTGGACAATCACCCTAGGTTCCTCCGTGGTAATCTTGATTCCACTGCAGGCAGAGGTCCCAGGGTAGTGTCAGTCTTAGGCTTCCAGGCCCAGAAGATCCAACAAACTTTCCTGTGGAGGAGGAATTTGGGTGACTGGCCTAGCTTGTCTAGGCAAAGCAGGACAGTCAACTCTCCAGCATCCATTGTTGGACAGGCGTCTGGCAGCGGGCATGGTGAAGGGTAGTTTTTCACCCAGTGGCCAGTTTTGCCACATTTAAAGCAAGCTCCAGGTGGAGTTCTTCTGTACTCTATCATCTTCTTAGGGCTGCTGCCAGGGCACTTCTCTATATGACTGGAAGCTTTTACTATTTTTCCTGCTCCTCCCTTCCATTAAACACCTTAAATGTCATATTCAACAGATCTCTGAAAAGTTTTGAGGGCCATTGTCTATTAAGTGTATCTAGACTAAACAAACGTTGCTTGTTTTTAGTTAACTTGTTTTAGGTTTAACTTTGAAAACATAAACAGGAGACTTAATAAAGTTTATTCCTGTAGTTAATTACATTAGTACTTAGCATGACTGTAAGTGTAGTTATGACACAAAGAATTTGGTCATTTATAAGGTGACTGAATATTAACTTGAATGTCTTAATTATCTGTTAACAGTTTACAATAAATAAGTCAGTAGCTTTTATAAGATTAGGATTTTTACAGCCTTATCCCTGTTAAGTTTGAGCCTTAAAATTTGAGTTGAAATTTTAATTGAAGATCCTTTATCATCAAAATAAACCATAAATGCAGTAAACTTTGCTTTTATAGTGCACCATTATAGAGTAGTACAGTTGCTTGTATGACTCAGTTTATCCAAATAGCTAAAATTTAACAAAGTGAGCAAAGACAAAGAAGCTAGACAAATACTACTGTGACCCTGAGTACACTGTTCAGTTGGAACTTTCAGCTTGCTCCTGCATGGTCTGAGAAGCCCCATCTCTCTTTCTCTTCCCTCCCTCCCTCCTTCCCCCCTCTCCCTCCCTCCCATCCCCCCCTCTTTCTCTCTCTCTCTCTCCTCTCAAAGCCCCACCCCACCCTCTCAGAGAATCACCAACACAGAAAAGGCACCAAAATGCCCAGTTCCACATTCTTAGTGGCTGTTCCAGCTCCTCCCTTGAAGTTGTTAGCAGCTCAAGTCCCTGCCTAAAGCATTCAGTTTTTGACCATACTTGGGCACAAATCCAACTTGTGGCAGACACGTCATCACCCCTCTCCTACAGGCTATATAACCTCCCTGCTTTAGTTCAGGTAACTTCTCTGGCCTCAACCTGTGGAGCTGGAGGACTCAGCAGGGAGTTGCTTTGCTCAGATAAAACTGTTCTTTTACTTTATCAGTTTGGCTTGATCTGGCTTACTGTGTCAGCAGAGAAACCTATTATCCAGGTATAGAAAACCTATTATTGTAAGAATTTATAAATGTTATTAATCAAATTTACCTTATTTATCAAACATACGTTATTTATCCAAATTTTCTAGAAGCTTAGTGTTGAACAGTTAGCAAAGACACAAGTAATTAGAATACATCTTAAATCAGCTTTTGCTAATCTGAGTAGACCTTTATAACTTTAAAATTTTATTGCAGTATCAGTGTATTCTAAACCAGAATTGAATCACGTATATAGTATGTTGTAGCAAATCTAACCTTAAATTTTTTACCATCATATAAAAATCCATACCAATCCCAAAACATTTTGGAGACTTGTTGTTGCTTCCTTAGTCTAAAAAGAAGATATAATAATAAACCGTGTAGGAGTCCAAGAAAACACTGAAGGAAGATCTCAGACTCAGATAGTATGAAAGAGCAAAGGGCATTTATTTACCAGCATATACAGGGTCGTTCACCTGTACAAAATGGCGACGACCCTGAGAGGAGCATGCAGGCTCCCTTTAAGCACAGTTAGGGGAATTTTAGAAACAGTTAGGTCATCTCAAACATAATTGGTTAAGCAGGCAGCAGTTATATTAGTACATTTTTTGATAGGCTGAGTTTCTAGTTGTTTTATCTTTGGACATATTTGGGCAAGTCTGGGCTCATTTCAGGGATTACAGAAACTGTTGTTTTTTTTTTTTTTTTTGGCCACTGTCTTGTAATACTGCAGGGCTGAACAAGCCTTGTGCATGTTCTCTCTTATTCCTGTTGTCAGGGTTCTTTGATTAATAGCCCTCTGTTTAAGAAACTGAAACATGTTTGCTCTAAAAAAAACCCTGAAACCTAGATCTGGTTGTAAAATGGGAGAAATTTGGACCTCTCAAGCTCAGAAAAACTGGGAAGTTTTACAGTTGTTGACTCTGTGACACATGGTCTTTTTTTTTTTTTTTTTTTTGGTTTTTTGAGATAGAGTTTCTCTGTGTAGTTTTGGTGCCTGTGCTGGATCTTGCACTGTAGACCAGGCTGGCCTCGAACTCACAGAGATCTGCCTGACTCTGCCTCCAGAGTGTTGGTTTTAATGCGGCGCTTTTACTCTGCGAGGAAAGGTCACAACGCACAACAAAACCCATTATCAGAGCAGAGTTTTATTAGAAGTGAGGAACAGAAGAGAGCGTGACCAGGCCTGTGGAAGACACATGCAGAGAGAGAGTGTGGGAAGGAGAAGGAGAAGAAGAGGGAGAGGAGGTGTCTGTGTCCCACTTCTTAGGGATTCCCCTGCACATGCATATACGGGTTTACGGAGCTACGCCATGCATGTGCAGATTATGTGATCACGCTGAGCACGCAGTGCACGGATTTCATAGGACGTAAGGCGCCTCACTTGGCTACTGAACTGTGCATGTGCAGTCGTGCAGCTGGGGGAGTGGCCAGGAATCCCAACACTGAGTGCTGGGATTAAAGGCATTCGCCACCTCCACCACCTGGCTCCACATGGTCTTCTTAAGATTAGGTGGTTAAGTCATATGGCATGTACTCTTTTTTTTTTTTTTTTTCGGTTTTTCGAGACAGGTTTTCTCTGTGTAGCTTTGCGCCTTTCCTGGTTCTTGCTCTGTAGACCAGACTGGCCTCGAACTCACAGAGATCTGCCTGCCTCTGCCTCCCAAGTGCTGCGATTAAAGGCGTGTGCCACCACCGCCCGGCTTTTGTTTTGTTTTGTTTTATTTTTTTGTTTTGGCATGTACTCTTTAACCTTAGTAAAGATGGTTGCCAGCCATGTGGCTGCTTACATCTTGATGAGGTCATTAGCCAAGATGGAGGAGAGCAACATGGTTGCTATTTAAAAACATGTTTTCCTAATAGAAAATTCTCTTTTTTTAAATGGGAGTTGAATCTGAGTTACATACACATATAGAGTTGAATCCAATTTACAGCATCGGAGCCTACACCAGGCCTTACCTCCACCCCACTCCCACCCTGGCCCAGAGGAGATGGCTGTCATGCCACCTGACTATGTGTGGGCTGTTCGGTCACTAAAGGTAGCTCTTGTCAGGTGGATTTCCATTTCTTACTTGTCCTTTCAGACCTTTGAATAATGATGGCTTTTTACTTTGTATGCTAATTAAACCCTGTTCACTCATTTGTAAGTACATTTTCAAAATCTGTATCAAATTTTCATTTTTTGTCATATAATAATTATGCAAATTTATATATACAATGTGTTTTGATATATATTTATGTTGTATATTGGTCAAAAATATTTTTGACCAGTTCTTCATATATATAATCTTACCATTTATTAAAGACAAAAAACATATTTACATACTAATGAGATGAATATACTTGTTTATTTTCCTGTAAATAAATATTAGTTGAGTATGTGATATTGTAGGATATAGTTTTTCAAAGTTGACCATGTTTTGATTTTATGATCGTTCAGTTTGCATAAACATATAGTAGAGAAGTATATTATAGGAAGCTAGAAAGATGGTTCAGCGGTTAAGAGCACTGGCTGCTCTTCCAGAGGTCCTGAGTTCAATTACCAGCAACCACATGGTGGCTCACAACCATATATTAGGATCTGATGCCCTCTTCTGGCATAAAGTCATACATACATGCAGATAGAACTTTCATACATTTAAAAAAAAAAAAAAAAAAAGAACGTGTTACATAAACACACTGGCAGAAGTATATTTAAGACCATTTTAAAATTGTTGGAAATTCTGCCCTTATCTCAAGCCAGAATTTACTTAATGTTTTTTGGAGTTTTGTTTGGTTTTGGGATTTATTTGTAGTTTGTTTGTTTAGTGAGACTTAAGTCAGCAACTTAAGCAGTTAAACATTCTAATATAATAAAATCCAAAACTACTAATTTAATACAGGCTGACTGATGAAGTGGGAAAAGATTTTAAGTCTTTGTTTTCTGTAATTAAACTGTTATATTTCTGTTAGAGCAAAAGCCTTCCTATCTAGTAAAAATAGCTCAGTTCCTGATCTACAGTAGCCCAGAGCTGTGTGCCGAGGTCTCCAGAGAGCAGTGATTAGTGATGTGTGATGTGTTAAAGTGCATGGTGCAAAGCATGACCACGGCATGAGCAGAAGTAAGGCTGTAGTGACGTGGTACTGTGCAGCATAGGGGACACTGCCGAAACCAGCCCAGAGTCATGGTACGTTAGATTTTGAATTAGTTCTTACTGCTGTGCTTTCAGAAACTCTGTTGACACATTCCGTGACCCCTGGTGGAGTCACAACTAACAGTTAAGAAGCTGTGCATATTTAACATATACAAATCCTATGTTTGTTTTTTCATAGTCTCGCTCCAAAAAATCAGTCATGTGTGAATTTCTCAAAATGTTTCAAGAGGAGAGATATTTTACAGACGTGAAAAAGGTATGGTTGTTTTATTTTGAAAATAGGAAACTTTCTTGTCATCTAGCATAAAGAAATTAGCATCTCATTCTTCCAGTCTCCAATTTAATATATATATATATATATATATATATATATATATATATATATATATATATATATATATATATATTTAAACTGTCAATCAAGAAGTCTAGCTGGGCGGTGGTGGCGCACGCCTTTAATCCCAGCACTTGGGAGGCAGAGCCAGGCGGATCTTTGTGAGTTTGAGGCCTACAGAGCGAGATTTAGGAAAGGCGTAAAGCTACACAGAGTAAACCCTGTCTTGAAAAACCAAAAAAAAAGAGTCTAAAGCTGTGAGATAAGCAAGTCTTAATTAACAATGACTGCTCTTGCCATTGTTGTTGTAACTATACAAATACAGATTTCTAGGGGTAAGTTTCTCAACTGCAGTACTATTAACATTTGGGGCTGGGTAGTTCTTGATTCTAAGAGCTAGCCTTTACATTGTAGGATATTTAGCAACATCCCTGAATTAAATACCAGTATCATATCCCCAGTTTTGAAGACCAGAAATGCTTTTAGCTATTGCTAGATGTCGTCCAGAGGACAGAATTACCTCTGTTGAAACCTTTGGTCTAGGAGTAAAGCCTAACAGTACTTGTTGTGGAGTGGAGTGGGTGCTCAGTTGCCATAACGAGACAAAATGGGCCAGCAAGATGACTCAGCAGGCAAAGGCGCCTGTTGTGGAGCCTGATGACCTGAGGTCGATCTCTGGGAACCACATGGTTGGAAGGAGGGACCCAATTCCCAAAGTTTGTCCTCTCACTTCCATATGCATGTTGTGACACACACACATTCCCACATACATCCACACAAAATAATGAAAATGTAAAGTAGTGTTTTCAATGATTTAGTGAATGTTTATGTTAGCATTGGAGGAAAGCAACTAAAAATGAAAATTTACAAATGCCTGAAGTATATAGCATGGTAACATAAGACCTTCAACATGTAAAAAGGTATATGATTAGAAACTGAGAATAATTTTTAAGCCTTTAATTTCTTGGTCCTTGACTCCTTAATCATCCATATAAAATACAGTATTATAAATCTGGAAAACTTAGAAAGAAACATTATTTAATAGATCTAAACTAAACTTTAAGAAAGTACAGTGTCTTCATTCTCACAATCCTAATTCAGTGAACCAAATTAGCAAGTACAGTTTTTAAAGCCTGTTCAGTTGTTATAGTATTATTTGCAGTTGATGGCCAAGAACATATTTTACTTAAGTATATGTTTGGACTTTTAAAATACTTTCACAGGGACTCCATAAGGAAAAATTCTGGTACCAGATAGGTTTTTGTTTTGTTTTGTTTTTTTTCAAGACAGAGTCTCACTATATAGCTCTGACTGTCCTGGAACTTACTGTATAGACCAGGCTGGCCTCAAACTCTCAGATATCTATCTGCCTCTACCTCATAAGTGCTGAGATTAAAGCTGTGCACCACTGTGCTGAGCCTAGACTTTTCTTTTTTTCTCTAGAATAATGTAAATTCACCTAAAACTTTTTTAAGCGATCATTGAAGGCTCTTGAGAAATTTTAAAAATAACATTTTTATTTAGGGGACATTGTTGAAGCATTTGGGGGACAGTAGAGTTAGACTTAAGTTAACAAGATGATGATATGCTAGCTTTTGTGTTAGAGTTATTTTTCTACATCTGCTAACCTAGGCTATGGTGATATCTGCTCTCCACCCCTTATATAATCAGAATGTGCTAATTGATAATACCAGTTATCAGTTGATAATACCAGGGGGAAGTGCATTTAAGAGTGCAAGGACATGCCGGGCGGTGGTGGCGCACGCCTTTAATCCCAGCACTCGGGAGGCAGAGGCAGGCGGATCTCTGTGAGTTCGAGGCCAGCCTGGTCTACAGAGCGAGATCCAGGAAAGGCGCAAAGCTACACAGAGAAACCCTGTCTCGGGGGAAAAAAAAAAAAAAAGAGTGCAAGGACTTTAGTGGGGGGGGGTGGTTTTTGTTTTGTTTTTCGAGACAGGAATTCTCTGTGTAGCTTTGCGCCTTTCCTGGAACTCACTCTGTAGCCCAGGCTGGCCTCGAAATCACAGAGATCCACCTGCCTCTGCCTCCCGGGTGCTCGGATTAAAGGCGTGCGCCACCACTGCCCGACCTTTAGTTTGTTTCTAATCTGCCTCTGAGTCACCTACTCACATTCAGATAGATTCTCACCGTAGTACATTTACTATCTTATTTATATCTGTAGACCTGAGGTAGCATAAGATAATTTGCCCTAAGATCTTAAAGTGTGTGTGTGTGTGTGTGTGTGTGTGTGTGTGTGTGTGTGTGTGTGTCCCCGCACATGTGTTTGTCCCCATGTCTGTGTGTCTTTCTGTCTCTAGATTTGTTGTTAGAGTTTTCCTGGTCCTGCCTGGCCCATGGTCAGGACAAATACACAGAGTATTTTGCATTGTGACAAACAAACACTAATGTGTGTGATTGTTGCATATTACCAAAAGAGCTAGTTCATATAGTCTGCTCCTATTACTATTTGAAGTTCTGAAAAACTGAATTCTGAAGATTGATGGTTCCAGAGATTTTTACATGCAGGGCTATGATCCTGATAGGTCAGGTAACACCAAACTATGGAATGAGCCAAATTTGACCTGCAGTCTGTTTTTATAAGAAACTGAGTTATGAAATAAAACATGGTAGAGGTCTTGTGTAACCAACAAAGCCTACCATTTGCTGGCTGTTCATAGGAAACTTGCTGATTTCTGTTCTATATAACTGATGACCTTGACAAATGAGACAACCTGAAATAAATGAGTATTTACAAACTTCCTATGCAGAATATAAGAATGTAGCTCAAGAAAATTTGTAATGTCCATGGCTAGAAACAGGAAGTGATCCAGAGTTATTTCTATAGGGAAATCATTCAGAATTGTAAGTTAAGAAACTTTTAAAAATACCTTTCATTTGTAAGTTAGGAACTTTTTATATTATTTTATAGATAACTGTAGAATGAGCCTCTTTAATCCAAGATGCTCTAAAATTTGAAATACTGGAATATCTAAAACTTCTTGAAAGGACATGATGTCACAATGGAAAATTCCACACGACTGTAGCTAGAATCTCAGGGTTGTGGGTTCGTGCCCCACGTTGGGCGCCAGATGTAGCATGAAAGTTAAAGAGTCTTATTAATAAAATCAAACCTGAAGCCAGTTATTGGGGTGAACACTGGATGATCAGAGAGACAGAACAAGCCACAGCTATCTCACCTAGCCAATTCCTCAGCTGGTCCTGTTTCCTCAGACTGGAAACTTCTGTGTCCTCATCCCAATGGCTCTCAGCTGAACTGCTGCTGGAAGCCTGAATGCTTAACCAGCCAAATGCTTAACCAGGCAAATGCTTCTAGTTTCTGGTCCTCACACCTTATAAACCTTTCTGCTTTCTACCACCACTCCCTGGGATTAAAGGCTCCTTTCTGGGATTAAAGGCATGAGTCACCATGCCTGGCTGTTTCCAATGCGGCCTTGAACTCACAGAGATCCAGAGGGATTTCTGTCTCTGGAATGCTAGGATTAAAGGCATGAGTGCCACCATTTTCTAGCCTCTGTATCTAGTGGCTGTCTGTTCTCTGACCCCAGATAAGTCTATTAAGGTACACAGTATTTTGGGGAACACAATACCACCACACACGACCTCATGTGATAGGTCGCAAAGTGCAGGTTTAGTAAAAATATTGTATAAAATTACCTTTAGGTGGGCAGTGGTGGCACATGCCTTTAATCCCAGCACTCGAGAGGCAGAGGCAGGTGGATCTCTGTGATTTCTAGGCCAGCCTGGGCTACAGAGTGAGCTCCAAAGAGTAAGCTCAAAAAACAAAAACAAAAAAAAAAAACTACCTTTAGGTTATGTATATGAATTTTGTTTAGACATGAGTCTAGTCTCTAAGATATCTTACCATATATGCAAATATTTTGGAACCCTAAATCTAAAGCACTTTGGTCCTTAGCATTTTGTATAAAAGAGATTCTCAACCTGCATTATATATACTCTTTAATAATGAAGAATTTCCTAATATAATCAATGACGTGTAAGATGAGACAATTTTTATGATATACTGTATTTATTCACATACTATAATACTTTCCCATCTCCCCATTTAGTTCTTAGATGAAATTTCGTCTACGGGAACTAAAGAGTCCAGTGGTACGAGTGAGCCTGTGCATCTGAAAGAAGGGTAATTCATTAAATGAGACATGAAAGTTATATTTCATTGTAGACAGTAAGTACAAAACATGGGTCTGAGAGTGAAGAAACCTGAGTTTTCATTCTGTTCCAGAACTTCCTAAGCTTCTTCACTCAGGTAAATCACTGTCTCTACCTGTCAGCTCCATGTCATAGGGCAGCACTCACTGACTGCACAGTCCCAGGGTTCTGCACTTAAGAGATAGCTCTGGTCAGTTGGTTATTACTAGACATTAATGGGATGAAAATGACTTACTTGGACCCTTTTTATTCTGTATAGCACAGTTTTAAAACTACATTACTTAGGGCCTAGAGAGATGACTCAGTGATTAAGAGCACTGGCTGCTTTTGTAGAGGACCTGGGTTCAATTCCCAGCACCCACACAATACTTCACAACTGTCTGTAACTCCAATTCCAGGGGATCTGATGCCTTCTTCTGACTTCCCCAGGTACTGCACACATGTGCATAGACATCATGCGGGCTAAACACCATACCTAAAAGTAAAACTAAAACAACCCTACATTAATTAAAGACTATTCCCTCAGTGTGACCTAAGTAAAATACATGAGTCATCAGCAGAAGTCACTGTTGTACACTAATAATCATACATGACTACCAATGTCCTCTAATAGTAAGGATCAGTCCTTTGTTTCAGGTGAGCAGTTTTAATCTCTAAGACTAAATGTTTATTTTATGTCCGTTATGTTGGCAGTGAGATGTATAAAAGAGCTCAAGGAAGAACCCGTATTGGAAAAAAGAATTTCAAGAAACGGTGGTTCTGCTTGACAAGCAGAGAGCTCACCTACCACAAACAGCCAGGTAGAGTTGTGTTTGTGCTTTATTGTGGCTTTACTCTGCTAGTTCTTGGTGCTGCAGTAAATCATTGCACAGTGAATGGTGCAGAGTTTCTCACAGTGACACAAAAATTAAACTGGAGTGCTTGTTTTATCACGTTGTGTGGGATATGCTAAAACTATAACATAAAAGAACTGGACTTGGTAAGTAAAACAGCATAGCAATAAAAGCAGAAAGGTACAGGCTTAACGGAGTAGCTAACAACCACAAACATTCAGCGTGTCAAGGTGTTCAGGGGGTTTTGAAGTCCCATCAAATCTGATCAGTAAATACTTACTAAGAGAGCTTCTCCTATAAAGTCCACATTGATGACATAAACACCTGACATAGGATACTTTAAAAGAATATAGAGTGCTTCACTGGAGATTACTGAGTAGTAGAATGATTGGGGAGAGAGATTTTTAAAGAGGTGGGGTCTTGACCCAGAACTCTGGGCTTAAGCAATCTTGTTGCATCAGCCTCCCAAATGGTGGGCACTACTGGTATGTACTGCTGTATCAGCTAAGAGAATTATTTTTGTATACACACACATATATGAGCAACTTAACCAGAATGAATGAATATGTATATATATACATATATATTATATATCCAAGTATATTAGTAAGAAATTTTTTAGAATGTATTGCATTTTAGGCACCCAGATAGTTTGTTATAGTATATAAATATGTAGCCAAAGATCAGTAAGCTGACCTTTCCAAAATGTTTTTAAAGCTGACTTCAAATATTTCAGAATTCTGCCTTATACTGAATTTTATATAAATATTCTCACCTGCCAGGCGTGGTGGCATAGGGCTTTAATCCCAGCACTCGAGAGACAGAGGCAGGAGGATCTCTGTGAGTTTGAGGCCAGCCTAGTCTACAAACTGAGTTCCAAGACAGCCAGGACTATTACATGGAGAAACCCTGTCTCGAAAAACCAAATAAATAAATATTCTCACCTATGGGATAGCATTGTTGTTCATTATGTTTATATTAATACTACTAGTAAGCCAGGCATGGTAGTGCTCCTTTAATCCTAGCAGAGGCAGAATTCGAAGCTAGCCTGGTCTATGCATAGTGAGTTCTAGGACAGCCAGGGTTACATATGGAGAGATTCTGTCTCAAACAAACAAACAAACAAAAACCAGGAGTAATAATAATAGTGCCATTAAATAAAATATGAGTTGAATAAACAAGTTAGTTCTTCCTCAGTTAAAGCACTGTCTAGTCCAAGCCAGTATTTCAAAGTCTGCTGGTTATAACATCCTTTAAGTCAGATATCATGGTGCCTTTCTTCTGAGAATCCCACGTATATACACATAGACATGGAATTTGCATATGAATTTCATGGACCTCGTAAGCCCAACGTACACCTACAGTTGTCAAATTTGGTCTTTGTTCTATCCACTGATGGTAAAGGGATAGACTTCATAGAATTAGACTATTGGAACCATGAGAATGGATATATTGGAGCTTTGTTGTTTTTGTGTTCGAGGAAATACACAAATGAGATTGTGAGATTGTTTACCAAAGCATGCAGTTCTAAGCATTCATGATTGTTGTTTTAACTATTTTGATGGATTTTTCCAAAATGTATTACATGCTTTCCTGCCTTCTAAAAAAGAATTCATTGAACATAAGTTAACATTTTCTGGTTGACTTGGGATGATCATTGGTAATGTTAGTTTTATATATAGTGCCCTAGTTACTGTATTTTCAGAGTCCCTGAGAGTGGGTGTTGCTATTTTTTCCAGCTAAACATCTTAGACTGCTGTGCTTTTTGTGTTCTTGTGTTTGCTTTGTACAGTTTAAATTACTATAATCTCATCATTGCCTTTTGTTATGTGATGGAGTCAAGTGAGCTGCTGATATTCCAGCTTCTTCATGTCTCATACAGCCTCATGTTGCATTCATTATGGGACTTCACCAGACTAGCTCTTATGGTTTCTTTAATGTACAATTTTTATGTCCATGGTTCTGTATATACTCTACCTAGAAATCTTTCCTTCTTCAGGTCTATGATCTGATGTCCTATAAGCCTCAGATCAAGTGTCAACTCTTCATTGATGTCATTTTAGGTCTCTAGCCACTTAGCTGCCTATTTAATAGGAACATCTAGCACACGGGCCATTACATTTCATCTCTCTTCCCCTGCTCTCTAAGATTTTTAGTGGTAACAAGTATGTTACTAACATAAAAGCAGTTAGTAAATATTCTTCAAAGAACACCAGGTCTTCAAATATGCTGTTGCCTGAGTTACTTCAGTAACCACTACGGATTCTGAAGTTTTAACCAAGTTTACTAGTGAAATTTGTAGTAAACCCATCTTTGAAATACTTCTGTGGGATTTGCTTAGATATTGTATGTTCTTGAGACCTAGTATCTGTAGGTACATACAGTTTATACAGCTTCCCTAAGCATACACTCTCAGTACATTTAGGTTGACTGGACTTTTACCTGCTCATGTTTTCCAACATGAGGCTCTCCAGGGTGTGTGTGTGTGTGTGTGTGTGTGTGTGTGTTTCTTAATAGCTGAAGAACCAAATAAATCATTAACTCAGTTATGCAAATATATTCAGCTAAACATATTTTACTGGGTACCTACTATATGCCAGAGGTGCAGGACAGAACAGTAGTGAAGAAGACGTACTAAAACCCAGTTCTTATTCAACTTACAGTTAGTACTGATAGACAATAAGACAAATTTTTTTTTAATTACAATAATCCAAGGCACAGAAGATACTGGCTTGGACCAGTTGATAGCAGTAGGGATAGTAAGAACAATGACATTCTGAATCTACTTTAAAGGTAGTACTCAGAGAATCTGGGAGTTACATATGAGGAGTGAGGGGGAAAAAAAGTAAAGAAACATTTTGAGGATTTGGGCAAAAGCAACTAAAAGGATGGTATTACCTTTTTATAAATAGACACATGAGAACTGAGGATGTAGTTGAGTTGATAGATTGCTCAAGCTGACATGCACAAAGCCCTGCTTTCAGCAGCAGCACGACCTAAACTCGGAGTGGCAGCCCACATCTGTAATCCCAGCACTCGGGAAATAGAGGCAAGAGAATCAGAAATTCAGGTAATTACTTGGCTATGTGATGAGTTCAAAGCCAACCTGGGTTGTATGAGAGCTTGTCTTTTAAATACACACACATAGAGTTCTGGTAGTAATGGAGAATTTGATACAAACTAACACTCTCATAATGTTAGACAGCTAACTGAAGAATTTGACCCTTGTAAGAAAAGAATCATTCTGGCTAAGATTTCTATTGTCATGACCACCTACAAAAGCACTACAAAAAGATAGCTAAATTCATGCAAAAACATATTGTTTGGCTTCAGGTGTCAAAGGATCAAGTTTGAAGGTTTCCAGAAAGCCTGGAAATTGAGGAAACAAGAGAAGGGATCCTTCAGATTGTGTGTGAACTGCCCTGAAATCCTTAACTGAGTAGATACTTAGGTAAGAAGAAAAATTCAGAGAGGCTAATGGGGAGCACTAACTGAAAATTTGTAAAAGAACAGTGTATAACATGAACAAATTATAGCTCAAGGAGATCAGTTACCAATACAAATGTTTTAGGGATGGTAATTAAATCTGTTTTCAGTATACAGTGAAATGTTGACAGCTTGAAACAGCAAACATAGTCAAGAGAGAAAAATGCAGTGGGGTGTGTCCTAGATAGGCTGAGTGCTTAGAAATAGGAATATGATAGACAAAGATAAAACTTTGTAAACAGGAACAAAGAATACATTACTATGCATACAGAAGAGCAACAGTACATTTGACTATTAGCTTTTCCTAGAAAGCAATCAGAACCAAAGACAGTAGAATGTTATCTTTAAAGTACTGAAAAAAATTAACTTAGAAATAGCCTAGTAAAAATTTTTCATCAAATATGAAAATATCCTTTCAATAAATAAAAGATGGGGATTGATTGTGAACAGTCCTCATGGTAGGAGATTCTAAAGGAGAGTCTTCCAAGGTGAAGAGAAATAACACCAAATGGAAATGGAGATATATAAGAAGAATGAAGATGTTCTTACGAGTAGTATGCTTTCTCTACACTTGCAGTATTAGAATTTGTCCCAAATGAATAAACACAACAATGTTAAGAGTATGGACATGTTTTATATATTTAACAAATCTAAAGGATGAATATTTTTAAATTCTCTGGCTAGACCTTCTAATGTCCTTTGTAGACTGGTACCCAAAGACATATGTCTCCTCTGCCCCTCAATTCATAGCACTTCTGATTCCTCAGATGTTATCCTGTATGCATGTTTCTCCTTTAGAATGCTGATTTCTGTTGTTAAAGTTTTTTTGCCTGGCCCACAATCAGGGCAAATCTCTCTCACCCGCCAGTCCCAAGCCGCTCAAACCCGATCAAGTAAACACAGAGACTTGTATTGGTTACAAACTGTATGGCCGTGGCAGGCTTCTTGCTAACTGTTCTTACAGCTTAAATTAATCCATTTCTATTAATCTATACCTTGCCACGTGGCTTGTGGCTTACCGGTACTTTACATCTTCCTTGTCCTGATGGCGGCTGGCAGTGTCTCCCCTCCCAGCTTCCTGTCCTCTCAATTTTCCTCTCTGTATACTTCCTGCCTGGCCACTGCCAATCAGTGATTTATTCATTGACCAATCAGTAACACATTTGACATACAGACCATCCCACAGCAGATTTCCCTTATCTACTTGGTAATTGCCCTGGCAGTTTGCTCATCTTTGTGTTTTACAGTCCATTCACCTACCTGAGTGTTCAGTAACATACCCACAGTGATCATGAGAGAGGGGCAGGTTATGGCATTGCACTGTTCTGCAGCCTTTCTTCACTAGCCTGTGAGTGTTTGGCCCAGCTCTTCCGGATGTCACTCATCTGTTGATCATCCTGATATGTCTCCGATTCAGCCCTGTGTCCACTGGCACTGACTTGAAGCTCTCCCTAACTACTCCTACCTGTGACTTTCATCACTTACTCTCTTCCTGCCCTACCTTGTATCCTCACAACTTTTATTTGCTTCCAGAAGACTGCTGATAATCTTTTCTTTTGTCCCCATGTATGATTGGTATTTTTTAATGTAAATGTTATTTCCACAGGGAAGTTCTCCTTAACTGCCCAATTTCAAGTAACTTTCCAGTTACATTTGATTACATCACTTCAACTTGTTTTTATCATAGCATTCACCTTTAGTTAATATTTCTCTACCAGTCTTTTCAGAACTCAACACAGAGTCTACTAAGGACCTGTTTTCTATTTATTGCTCTGCCTTAAATTATTAGGGCAGTACCTGGCATATAGTAGACATTCAGTATATATCTTTTAAAAATATGTGTCACATCTATTTAAATTACCTTAAATTTTAGGTTTTGTGCCAGGAGACTTGACTGAACAACTATTTTGTATCAACGTCTTTATTCACAGCAACAACAAAAACACAATTAACCAAATTAAAGCCACAGCATTAATCCTTTGAACAGTATAAAATAGAATGTTTTTAGTTTTCTGTATTTCAACCCACACATCCTTAAAGAAAAGCTTGAAGAAATAAAAACAAAACTCTGATGCTGTAAAAGTACCATTACAAAATGACCAGAAGTCAGTAGTGTATTTGTCAATAGCCTCTACAGCTGGATGAGTACGGGTAACCTATAATGACACGTATCACCTTAGGCCATGTTAGCAGGAGGCCCTTTAACAAACTCAAATTCCTTTGCCTACATTTCAAAACCCTTAAACAGTTAAGAATTCACTCTTCTGGATAAAATGTTCATGTTTATCTCCAGCATCTCCTAAAGTAAACTTTATAGTACTAGCTAGTCAGCTGAACAATATGTTTAATTAAAAACATGTTTTAGGGCTGGCAAGATGGGTCAGTGGGTAGAGGTGTGTGCTACCAAGATTGACAAGCTGAGTTCAGTGTCTGGGAACCACATGGTAAGAGAGAACTAACTTCTGCCATTTGTCCTGTGACTTCCACACATGTCCTATAGTTGATGTACGTGCACCTACACATACACAAACCCTAAAATAAAATGTAATTTTAAAAAATTTAAACAAGGCTGGGCATGGTGATACATACCTTTAATCCCAACACTTGGGGATCAGAGGCAGGTGGATCCCTATGAGTATGAGGCCTTAGATAGAAACCTCAGGCCAGCCTGGTCTACATATTGAGTTCCAGAACAGCCAGGGCTACATAGAGAGACTTTGTCTCAAAAAACAAAATAAGTAAATTAAACATAATTCAAAAATTCAGGTCTTAGTTGGGGTTTCTATTGCTGTGAAGAGACACCATGACCAAGACAACTCTTATAAAGGAAAACATTTAGTTGGGTAACTTATGGTTTCAGAGGTTTAGTTCATTATCGTAGCTGCTGGGAGTATGACGGCCTGCAGTCAGACATCGTACTGGAGAAGGAGCTGAGAGTGGAGAAAGAGCTACATCTTGATCCCACAGTCAACAGGAAGTAAACTGAGTCACTGAGCATGGCTTGAGCATATATATGAGACCTCAAAGCCCACCTCCACAGTGACACACTTCCTCCAACAAGGTCACACATCCTACTAGTGTCATTCCCTGTGAGCTTATAGGGGCAGTTACATTCAAACTACCACAGTGGTTAAGAGCACTTGTTTTTATAGAGGACCTGAGTTTAATTCCCAGCACTGACATGGTGGCTTGCAACCATCTGTAACTCCAGTCCCAGGGGATCCAAAGCCTTCTTCTGACCTTTGAGGGCACTGGGCACATATGTGGTACACTTATATACATGCAGGGAAAACACTCATACACATAAAATAATAAAATTAAGCATGTTTTAGGGGTAGAGATGTAGGTCAGTGCTAGTGCACCTGCCTATTCTGCATCATGTCTTGGACTTGGTTCCCTACACGTGCACACATACTAAATGTTTTTGTTTTGAGGGATAATCCTGTAATGAAATGTTAAGATGACAAAACAAAAGAATCTAATAGTTGTATTCACTGCTTAGGTCAGTTCCCATGCTTGGGCCTCTAGGTGGGTCTTTATCACTAGGCACATTAGTTCTTTCAGCCTCCATATAATTAGTGTTACCAATTTGAAATAGCGTAGAAAATAATTTTCTACATAAAGATCAAATTTATTCACATGCTTTTCTTTGAAAATATTTTCATCTATATGGAAAAAGAGGGCATTTTATAGAATGCAGTCAAAACTCCTGTTCTGTATTATATACAAACCATCCAGAAGTCTACTGTAGATGCATATGCTTCTACCAGCAAGTGGAATTAACCTTACAGAATTCACATCTTACCTTTGTAATTATTACAGTAATTCTTTTAATTTTGTCATCTTTTCTTATTTAGGCAAAGATGCAATTTACACTATTCCAGTGAAAAACATTCTTGCTGTGGAAAAACTGGAAGAAAGTTCTTTCAACAAGAAAAATGTAAGTTGTATAAATATTGAAAGCATTTTAAATTGTTGTGTGTAAGTTATTTTAATATTTGCCATTCAGATCTCTAAGTAATGTCCCAACTTATGTCTACTATTGCCACTCAGGCAGGACCCTCCAGTCACCAGGATGGCATCCCTGACCCCACTGTCTCCCCACTGCTTTGTCTTTCCTCACACTACTCCTACATCGAAAATTACCTGTCTTTGTTCTTACTCAGACAGTGGCCTTTCCTTTGGATATGTGTGACACCCACAGTTTATATTGTTCTGCTCCTTATACCATCAACTAAGACTCTGAGTTAGGATCTCTACTGCTGTGAAAACACACCATGACCACGGCAACTCTTTTTTTTGTTTGTTTGGTTTTTGGTTTTTGGTTTTTTGAGACAGGGTTTTGCTGTGTAGCTTTGCACCTTTCCTGGAACTTGCTTTGGAGACCAGGCTGACCTCGAACTCACAGAGATCCACCTGCCTCTGCCTCCTGAGTGCTGGGATTAAAGGCATGTGCCTCCACCGCCCGGCCACGGCAACTCTTATAAAGGAAAGCATTTAATCGGGTGGCTTGCATTCAGAGATTGAGTCCATTATCATCATGGTGTGGGACATGGCAGCATGCAAGCACATGTGCTGGATAAGTAGCTGAGTGTCCTACATCTTGCAGGCTACAGGAAGTAGTCTCTCTCACTGGGTGTAGCTTGAGCATAGAACACCTCAAAGCCTACCCCCACAGTGAAATACTTCCTCCAACAAGGCCACCTCTTTGTTTGTTTTTTGTTTTTCAAGACAGGGTTTCTCTGTGTAGCTACAGGGTTTCACTCTGTAGCCCAGGCTGGCCTCGAACTCACAGAGATCCACCTGCCTCTGCCTCCCGAGTGCTGGGACTAAAGACGTGCACCACACTTCTTAATAGTGCCATTCCCTTTGGGGACCATTTTCCCTCAAACCACCACAGGCCCTGACTTGCTTAGAGAATAACAACTCTAAAGATACATTAGCAGCCATTACTTAGCCAGGCAGCCAGGTCTCTTTCTAAGTACTTACTCTGTGTACTGTCTGTTGATTTTAAGACTTTTTTAACTTCCTGTCTTTATTACCAATAAAGATGTTCCAAGTGATCCATACAGAGAAAACACTCTACGTCCAAGCAAATAACTGTGTGGAAGCTAACGAGTGGATAGATGTGCTGTGCAGGGTGAGCAGATGCAACCACAACAGGCTCAGTTCTTTCCATCCCTCAGCATATCTCAATGGGAACTGGCTCTGCTGCCAGGAGACAAGTGAAACCACCCCAGGCTGCAAGCCATGTACTGCGTAAGTTCCTTTCTGATGAAAGAAATGCTGACTCAAAATGTCTGTCCATACAGTGGGTATGGGTGTGAAAACAAGCTCAGTAAAAGTAACTACACAGAAAGGCCACATGTCGTTTGAAAATATTTCTGTAAGGGTGTCTAGAAGGGCTGGGGTTGTTGCCTAGTGGTAGAGTGTTTACATGATACACACAAGAACTTTGGTTGGATCCTAGTACCACAAAAAATAAAATATATAGTAAATTCATAGACACATAATGCAAATTAGTGGTGGCCGGGGACTGGATGGATGGGAGAATGGAGACTGATAATGAGTACAAAGTTTCTTTTGTGGCTGATGAAAATACTCTGAAATTAATAATGGTTGTACAGTCTGGGGGTGGGAGTTTAGATTGTAGCACAGGTCTGGAGGGCCAGATTAAAGGTTGATGGTAGAGCATTTGCCAACTATGAGCAATGTTCCACTGCATCATCAACACACACCATTGAAAGAAGAGAAATAAGCATCTCAAGCCTGAGCAAGATGCAAAGAGGGGCTAGAGAGATGGCTCAGCAGTGAAGAGCACTTACTATTCTTCAGAGGACCCAAGTTTGGTTCCCATCACCTACATTAAGCAGCTCTCAACTTAACCTACATCTCCAACTCCAAGGTATCCAATGCCTGCAGCTTCCTCAGGCACCTGTACTCACATGCACACACCCAAACATACAATTAAAAATAATAAAAATAAAATCTAAAACTGTATCCAACAAGTTCACTAAACATTCTGTTTTAGATATTATGGAGTAGCCATTGTTGCCCTGTAGATTTTATTATTAATGCATTGTTTCTGTGAAAAACCATAGATTATAAAAATGATTTTATTGGGACTGGGGAGTGGTTAAGAATGCTTGCTTCTCTTGTAGAAGGACCCCAGTGCAGTTCCAGAACCTATGTAACTCCAGCTCCAGGAAATCTGATGCCCTCTTCTAGCCTCTGTAGATACCCACACACGTGCACAGATACACACATACACATTAAAAAAATACTTTAAAAAATATTCTACTTCAAAATTCTCTTCAAGACTTGAATCCGTAACAACGAAATCTTGTGATCCTGTTTAATTATCTCAGTAACTAATTTCTGAGGTCCTTTTCCCAAAATTCTAAATCTAGTTTAGTCTCAATTCATGAAAACTCTTTCTCATGTTAACTAAGAAAACTTTTCCAATGTCTTTAATTTTCTTTTTATCATAGAGGTATTCCTGCAGACATCCAGATAGATATCGATGAAGACAGAGAAACAGAAAGAATTTATTCCCTTTTTACCCTCAGTTTACTTAAGCTGCAGAAAATGGAAGGTAAACACACACTCTACTTTTATAAAACCATGATCTTCATTACTAATTTCTGAGTTATTTCTTTGATCTTTTTTTTAATTGAAAATATTTATAGATTTACTAAGTTACTGATAATGAAATTCATGAACCATCAAAGGGGGCATTTATCTTGGCTATTCATGAAATAAAATTACCATTGTCATGTAAATGTGATGGTTCTATTTAATAAAACTGTTACTGTATAGTCAAAGAAAATCTCTCCCTTAAAAACTTCAAAAATTTTTTTAATTATATGACAGATTACATTTGTAGAATTTAGTTTTCTGATCGTATTTCATTGTTCTTTACAGAGGCTTGTGGAACTATAGCAGTCTATCAGGGGCCACAGAAAGAGCCTGATTATTGTAACTTCACAATTGAGGATTCTGTTACGACCTTTAAGACAATTCAGCAAATAAAAAGCATCATAGAGAAGCTAGATGAGCCTCACGAGAAATACAGAAAGAAAAGATCAAGTAGTGCAAAATACGGAAGCAAGTGAGTACCCTCAGCAGGCTGCCGCTGCCGGTCTATGAGGACCCAGCCTTCTCCTGTGGGTACTCCCCATCACTCCTTTGCATGTTCGGTTCAGCTGTCATTGCAGGATGCTGGTGCTATACACTATCCCTGCTTTGAATGTCACGGTTGGTTGTAATTCACTCCTTGAAAGATTAGTAGCTTTTTTCTTTTTGTTTGTATTGTCTCTCCGTTTCTCACAACACAGTATGTTTATAATGAATGGCAAAGCAAGCAAGCTGTGGCAGTGCGTGAAAGCACTCGATAGTTGATTCCCAGGGCTTCATCTGCATCTGAGATAGAGAAGGTGAGATGGGTATGGACAGCAACAGCCGGCCTGCACTGGGAGCTGCTTCCTCTCAGGGTGCCACACTCGGCACTGGACACACTGTCAGTTAGATTACTCTCAGCAGCGAGTAACAGGCTCCTGAGGGAAGTTCTTAGTCTCACCAGGGAAGACCAAGCTGTACAGACAGTTGATGCAGGAGCTGGGCATTGTCATTGGGAACTGTATAGCACTAAGGTAATCTAAATCTTGAAGCTTTTCTCGTAGGGTATCAGATGAGCCATAGTAGTTCAGAGCCCCACTTTCTTTTCTAAAAAACTCCACAGGCAGAAAAAGAAAAGACTATTCCTTCCCTACTGAGAGGAAAGAAGCTTGTCTAGAGTAACCGCCAGCCTTCCCTGTCTAACAGGTCTCCACTGTCACCAGGGTTCTGCTAGTAACACCATGGGTAGGAAGGTTGGCTTCACAGACCAGCAAATCATAGTGTTTTCCACAGTCAGTGTCCCTCTGTCATTGAGCTCATGTCAGCCTAGGATGGTTTCCTTCCTAATTTATACGTAGAAAAGTTAAAGTACAAAGAAGATGAGTGTCTTGCCCAAGCTCCCACACCGTTAGTGGGAGGACTTGGAATCCTTGTTGCACTATTTTAAATAATCTTTGAAAATTATGACAGTGTTTTTGTATTTCTGAATAAGAAAAATCAGTTTTATTGGTATAAATACATTCTTCCTGAACAGAAATCTTAGTACATTACAAAGGTTGTATTGTAAACATCCTAATTCTGTATTTTCTTCATTAGTGTAATTGAATCTCTTCCAACAAGGGTTAATCTAATTTTCCTGGAGCCCTTGGAAGTTCCTAGCCAAGGCTTGACCATCCTTAAATAGTACCTCACTGCCAAGCATGGTGGCCGAGCCTTTAATCCCAGCATTCGGGAGGCAGAGGCAGGCGAATCTCTGCAAGTTCAAGGCCAGCCCGGTCTATAGATTGAGTTCCCAGGATATCTAGACTGTTACACAGAGAAACTCTGTCTTGAAAAACACACATATATATCCATATATGTGTGTTACCTCATCCTCTATGCATACTATACCCTGACCAGCTTTATTGTTCTCTATTAAAAAGCACCAGCTCAGCTCCTGGTGGTACTCTTGCTTACTGCCCACCCTACTGCCCCTGACAGTGTACTTCACACATCTTTTTTCTTTCTTTAATTGGGGGAGGGGAGACTTGGGCTAAGAAATAGCTTGGTGCTAGTGTGCTTGACTAGCATATAGCACTGGGGGGTGGAGGGCAACAATGAACAACCAAACCCTCTTGTACTAAATATTTGCCTATTTTCTTTTCCTACGCCATCAGGTGAGTTCCATGAATTATGTGTCTGTTTTGTTAAGTACTGTACCCTTAGCTTCTAGAATAGTGCCTGAAATGTAGTAAATGATCAGTAATACTTGTTGCATTAATAAAGCAAGACTCAGTATGTGAAAGTGCAAGGAAAATTAGAAGTGCTTGATGGGTTCTGTATATGTCATGTCTTTAATTTGTATATTTCTTTTAAAAAGTTTTTCTTTCACTGTTTTATAGGGAAAATCCAATTGTTGGGAAAATATCATAGTTCGACCAGCTAATGGAGAACTGGAAAATACTCTTTTTCATGGAGTTTTTAATTCACCCAACTGTGTTCATAGTATGTAAGAGCAGACATTGGCTTTGATGATACCTGCTTTCACGTTGTATTTAATATTTAATGGTTAAAATTAACTGTTTGAGAATTCTGATATTGATGAGGTTATTACTAGAGAATTTGAAACCCAGGGCTTCCTTCAAATTCATGCATCCAAATCCATATCATTGCAACTTCTTTTTGATAGAATCTTTCTAAGGAAGGTTCCTAAGAAGCTTTGTAATAAAGGGAGCACTTCAGAGTAAGAAAGCATCTCTGCTTGTAGCACCCTATTGTGTGGACTCATTTTCACTACCATTAGTGCCTGCTCTATACTGCCAACATTGTGTTTTACTAGAAAATCCCAGTCCATTGTCAGTTCAGAACTTTTCATTGAGTTCATCTGGACCCTCCATCTCCAAAAAGAAAAAGACGAAAAAAACGAAACCTTTTTTTCCTGTGTTGTGTTAGCCATTGCAGATAATAGAGACAGAGACGAAGACCTCACAACTCTCTTGAAAGCTGGTGGATGTCTTGCCTTGTCACAGGTGTCAGAGTACACAGATATCAGGGAATATGTGCTCCTGTGTGCACCATGTTTACATTTGGAATGAGTGATGGCAGATGAATAAAATGAGACCACTAAAATGTTTTTCATTGTTTTAAATATCAGGTACTCATTTTCTTAATTTGAGAATCAGTTTAAAATTACTCCTGAAGGCATCTCTTCCCAACCAGAAGAGAATAGTGCAGGTGGTGAGAAAATCACTTGACCTTGCCTGCTGTTCATGTCATAGTAAGGGTGTGTAAGGATGCCCTCCGTATAGTGTTAGGTCCTGCTCTAATGCGAGAACAGTCACTTGGCGCACTTTAATAATCTGGCACATTCCAGATTGTAGTTTAGATACTCCATGGTATCTATCTTTTATGATCAGTTGAATGATCAGTGTTTAAGCCTAGAACAGTGCTTTCCTGAAAATGTTTGTATTTTATTGCTGTTTCCTTATTGCCTGCTAGCTGAATGGAATTAGGGTCAGCAACTGCTGAAATCCTGTTTTTCCTTGCTCTATGTGGGTCCTAAAAACCCTAACTGTAAATAAGCAATTGAAGCAAGTGCCACCCTGGAGAGCAATGATGCACTTGGCTTCATCAGTATTAAACCATGGTACTTACTTGTCTTTTTTAATTCAGAACATTTTCTAAGTGTAGTACTTTGAACCTTGGGGTATTTACACATGTTCCTGTTGAAAACTGTGACTTATTGGTGTAAGTTTAACTAGCTGTGATTTTTCTATTTTGTTGAGCTTAAGCTGTATTTCAGAATATATTTGCCAATTACGTTGTTGCTAGGTAATTGTTTTTACATTGTTATTAAGTAATTTTTAAAATTTTTTTAACACAGAGTTGTCCCATAAAAAAATCATGACAAAAATGTATTTTTCTAAATGACTTTTGTTGTTATTTTTACTCTTTGCTCTTTTGGGGGGCCTGCCACCCAGCTCCCACATTAATCACATGGATACTTATTATTACTTATGAATGCCCAGCCTTACCTTGGCTTATTTCTAGCCAGCTTTTCTTATATTATCTCGTCTACCTTTTGCCTCTGGGCTTTTTCCTTTTCTTTCTTCTGTAATCTTATTTCACTCTTACTCCATGGCTGGCTGGGTGGCTTCTTTTCTTGCTCCTTGATCTCTCTTGCTTCCTGATCCCTCTTTTTTCCTATTTATTCTCTCTGCGTTCCAGACCCTCCTATCCTTTCTCCTGCATAGCTTTTGGCTATTCAGCTCTTTATTAGACCAATCAGGTGTTTTAGACAGGCAAAATAACACAGCTTCACAGAGTTAAACAAATGCAACATAAAAGAATGCAACACATCCTTGCATCTCATTAAACAGATGTTCCACAGAATAAACAAATGTAACACATCTTAAAATAATAATCTACAACAGATTTTTAAGAGTTAGCACAGGCCTGAATTGTGCTTGATTGTGACTCCTAGCCCATGATAAAGTTTAGAAGAGTCTGACAGACTTAGAGATCCCATTAACTACACTGTGTTGTAGATGTTAAAAAATTAGCCATTTAATACATTTCTCATGAACTTCATATTAAAATTCCTACTTAGATTCTCCAAAATGTACCTTAAAAGGACGTGAGTGGTCTGGATAAAAGAGTTCAAGACTCTTTAGTGATTTTCTCCCCGCAAAAGGAACTATTTCCTAATAATTTCTTGTTGTTGTTTTGAGACAAAGGCTCACTATGTATCCCTGGCTGGCCTAGAACTCACAGAGATCCACCTGCCTCTGCCTCCACCTCCTATGTCCTGGAATTAAAGGCACATGCCACACCCCTAACATTTCTAATATTAAACTCCAATTATAAATATTTTTAAAGATCATAGTATCAAAAAGGCCAAAGCTATGTACATATATAACTCTGAGAGCTCAGTCTTCTAGTTCTGTTATTGACATGACCCTTTAAACAGCCAAATTGACTGGAATTAATTGGACAGCTTAGCACAGTATAAAGAGAGAAATATACAACTAATTTTCCTTAGGTTAAGTCTTTTCCAGTCAGAAATCATGTCCACAGGACCTTACGACAATCAAGGCCCTTCTAAGGGCCTTCTCCTTTGTTGGGCTCTTGAGTACTTTGAGTCTCAATTCCATGATCTTCTGTCTCTGCCTTTTACAAAGAGCATTTGGAAAAAAATATATGGCAGCTGGCCTCTCCCTAAAACCTGGAGACCCCAGAAAGGACAGAAGAAGATGATGGGGAGAGACTTACCAGAGATGCTCACTAGCTCTGAGCTTCATGGAGCTGTGTCCATCCAATACTCAGAGTATGGGATATGTTGTATATTTTTTTAGCTTTGTTTTAAATCATCATCTGATAAGACAGTGGGCAATAGCAAAGGTTTTTACTCCCAGGAATATAACTTATCAACTCAAACTATTTTGTTTACCAAAGAAACATGTTTTTATTTTTTTTTTTTGAAACATGTTTTTAATTCACGGGTAATAGTGAAGAGTCAAAACTGGGCTCTTCTTTTACCAACAGAAAACATCCCATGACTGATGGTTGTGGCTTTTGTTTGTGTTTCCAAGGCCTGATTTCAGTCTTTTACTGGAAAAGCTCATTCAAGCCATGTTTTAAAAACAGATTTCTTTTAAGTGAACGCACCTTCTAATTTGCTTTAAGTACTGTTGAATAGCCTATAAAAACAGACTCAGCAGAGCTTTCTGGTCCTCACATATGTGACAAAAACAAAACTCATTCTAGAGTTAAATTACTGATCTTGATTGATGTTATCTGCTTCCATTTTTAACCCGGGAATTAATATGTTGTTAGTAAATATTGGTTTTTACAGTGTCTAGTTTGAAAATGTAAGTTATCAAAACGTAATATAGTGAATTTGTGTAACCATGTTGTATTGTTGAGAATGTATTTTTATTTAAATTTTATTTTCTTATGAAGAGTATTATAAAAATTAAAACCTTTTGTAACTGTTGTTTGAAAATAACTCAAATAAAGTACAAGAAGCCTGTCTGTTCTTTGTGAGACCTTACTTACACTTAAAACGTCTGCTCCTTGCTTGTCTGTGGGCGATGTACTAATGGAAGACTCCAGCAACAGCGGCTGAAGCCCCTGGGCTTTGCTTGCACTTGACCAGGCTACATTCTCACTTGTCACTGTCTGTTCACCAGACTTCTCTCTGTGACCTGCGGTGTTCATCATCAGTTTAGCTCCCGTCACTGTGAAGGGACACGGGAGAATATACTCCACTCTGTCTCGGCAAGCAACTCAGAACTGAGCCTGTTCGACTTTTTAAAGAAGGCCTTTCTGCTCTTAAAAAAAGAGACAGCAGTAAAGTCTCTAAGGGTTCAGACCCTGTGGGTCTATATATCCTCAGCACCTCATCCGTGTAGATGTCAGCATTTGGCCGTATTGTGCTGTGTTGACAAGTTATTGAAAGAATACATATTGCAGCACCAAAGACTAGGATAGAGATGACTTACACCCCCAAAGGCGAAGCAGATCTTAAGATCTTTTCCTTGTGCCTCAGAATCCCTGAATACCCCTAAATAAGCAAAACAGCCCCTGTGACTCCATGGGAGTTTAGGGTTAACAAAGAAGACTGGGGGGTGGGGGAGAGGTGTCTGAGTTTCTCATGTTAGCCATGTGTGGACTAAAACTTGTAATAAATACCAGGGTTTTTGTTATTTAGATTTTTCAAGACAGGGTTTCTCTGTGTAACAGCCCTGGCTATCCTGGAACTCACTCTATAGATCAGGCTGGCCTCCAACTCAGTGCTCTGCCTGCCTCTGCCTCCCAAGGGATTAAAGGTGTGTGCCATCTCGACCTGGCCCCAGTATTCTTTTTAATGGTTTATTCTTGGGACAGGGATTGGTTGGTTGGTTGATTTCAGTTTTCTTAATTCATATGTAGCCATTTATTTATTTATTATGTACACAGAAGAGGGTGCCAGATCTCATTACAGATGGTTGTGAGCCACCATGTGGGTGCTGGGAATTGAACTCAAGACCTCTGGAAGAATAGTCAGTGCTCTTAACCTCTGAGCCATCTCTCCAGCCCCATGCTATTCTTTAAAGGAGGAGAGCCATACTTTGGATTTCTCTTTCCAATGTACATGACTCCAGAATAAAAAAAATGCCTAAAGCTAAGTAGAGTCCCTTTCTACTCCACCTAAGTGCCAAGTGCTACACTCCCCTGCAAGCTCTTAACACAATGAATGAATGATTGGATATTCTTAAAGAAACTGTCGCTGGGCGGTGGTGGCGCATGCCTGTAATCCCAGCACTCGGGAGGCAGAGGCAGGTGGATCTCTGTGAGTTCAAGCCCAGCCTGGACTATAGATCGAGATCCAGGACAGGCTCCAAAGCTATAGAGAAACCTTGTCTTGAAAAAACCAAAAGAAGAAAGAAACTGTCAAGTATCCTTTGATCCTAATTCTCCATCTGCATCTTCACTTGAAGTTTGGTCCTTAGTGGCTGATAGGTCCAGGGTTTCAGCACCAAATGTAAGTGAGGGTGCAGTGAAACCACTGAACTTGACCACTCCATGGGTGGAGAGAAAGGTTTATTGAGAATCAAACTGCCAAGGCTATGTGGGAGGTGGGGGATGGGCAGAAAGAAGAGCAAAATGACTGAAAAGTAAGATATTTTTATATGACAGTCAACAGGGTTGGGGGTCTTTGAGCTGATACAGGCTGTTCATGTTGACAGGGAACTAGATGCCCTTTCCCCGAGGTAGTTGACCTTTGGAGGTGAGATTAAGGAGGTTCCTGGATAATAGAGATCCACCTTTAGGCCTCTGTTTACCCAGTAACAATCCTCATTTACTCAGCTAAAGTCCTATTTAGGATATTGTCACCTGCACTGCCATTTGGGGTGGGGGTGGGGGACAGCTTTGAGCCTAACACTAAAAAGCTCATGCTTTAGTGTGTCATTGTGTCATGTGACTTCTTTGGGGACAGCATCTGGCACGCATTGTGAGGTCAGTATGTCATACTGACATTTGAGAAGGTGGAATTTGTTTAAACCTCTATTAAGTATGTTTTGTGCCTTCTGTTTAAGAATGTTGTTGTTTCATACTATTTGGATCTTTTTGCTTTTTTCTGATTTTTTTTTTGAGATGGAGTTCAGTCTTGGATATGTAAATTTTACACAACAAGGAAGAGTTCTTTGGAGCAGAAACAACATTGCCTTCCAAATTCAATACTCTTCTCAACTCTATCCTGAACCACACTGCCTGCAAAGTTAGGGAGCCCTAGTTCAAGATGGATTCTCAAATGCATTATGGGGTCCACCGCTGCAAAGAGGCAGACCAGAAGCTGCCGGTGGAAATGGAACTGAGAGAAGAAAGAGGTGTGAATTGAAATGGCACAGTCAGCATTATAATTTTATAGTTAGAGATGAAAATAACTGACGAACTAATGTGAAAACACACACAAAAAAACGGCAAGTAGCCAGGCTTGGTGGCACATGCCTGTAGTCCCAACACTTAGGTTTAGGGTCATCTTCAACTACTTAGTTCAAGGCCAGCTAGAGCTACATTTAGTTGTGTGTGTGTGTGTGTGTGTGTGTGTATATATATGATCACACCATGATTGAATGGGTCTCATTCTAAAACTTAAGGATGGTTCAGCATGTGCAGATCAGCCAGTGTAATACAACACAGATGGAACAGCCAGTGCAGAAGAGCCTTTAACAAAATTACACGTTGATACGTTTTTAAAGCAAGTAAAGAAGGAGCATAAAGGCCGTGTACAACAGATTGATAGCTAACCGTGTACTAAATGGGGAAAAAGTGAGTGAGATAAGCGTGTCCGTTCTCATTACTCTTGCTTCAAAATGAGGCTTGAAACCTCGGCCAGAGCAATAAGAAAGGGAATATAAATAAGAAAACGAAAAAATTTAAGAAGCCCTTCATAGTCATGGATCAGAGTTCTGTTATAGAAATGAACATATTACTAGGGTAATTTACATACTCGGTACAATCCCTATTAAAATTCCAGGGAGAGTCTTCCCAGGAATGGGGGCAGGGGGTGGATCCCAAATGTAAACAAGTTCCCAAATAGCCAAAGCCATTTGAAGCAAAGAGAAGCAATGCTGCAGATATAATGCTCCCCTTCACATTCTACAGCTGTGCCATAGTAACCAAACCAGACTGGAGCCTGGCACAGAACACAAATGTAGACCAAAGGAATAAAGGGCTCAAACATAAACTCAGGAAATATAACAGTACGGTTCCTTCTTTAAGGAATATCTTTTTTTTTTAAGATTTATTTATTCATTATGTATTCAGCGTTTTGGCTGCATGTATGTCTGCACACCAGAAGAGGACACCAGATCTCATTGTAGATGGTTGTGAGCCACCCTGTGGTTGCTGGGAATTGAACTCAGGACCTCTGGAAAAGCAGCCAGTGCTCTTAACCTCTGAGCCATCTCCGCAGCCCCAGTGGTATGATTGTTGTGGGCCCCGTAGGGAGTATGGAGGACAGCTACATAGCTTCAGATACACTGAGTGGCAGCTCTAGGCCTAGATCACTGAGGTGAGCCCTGTGTGTGCCCTGAGAGTGACACACTGCTTCCAGAACTATGCCGTAATGGGGAGGAATCACCCCTGGCCTTAGGCTGCCAGTTGGGAAGCTGCATTTCCTACACTCCGCTCAGCTCCCTTCTTAATGTGCGTGTTGAACATGTGCACTTGTCCCCAGACCCTCAGCCAGAATGTACTTGTTACCCACACTGCATTCACTAACAGAGCCTTCCCCCAAGCTCCGGGGATCCACCAGCCTGTGGACACCCTCCCAGGCCACCTCCTCTCTCTAGCTCAGTCTTAGGCACCAGGCTTAAACAAAGTTTAGCAAGTTCAGCCAGCTATAGAATCTACATAAACACCTCCCACATCTGGGTCTCTCCTAAGAAGTGCGGGAACAGGCAGATGATCTTCTGAGTATGGCCTTGTGCCCAACACCTAGGAACTAGCCTAGGTGGGTTATTATTGATTGATTAATTGATTGATTGATTGATTGAGACAGGGTCTCACTAAATAGGCTTGGCTGGCCTGGAACTCATCATGTAGACTAGGCTGGTCTCAAACTCACAGATGTCCTCCTGCCTCCACCTCTGCCTCCGCCGGAGTACTGGGATCAAAAGCATGCACCACCACACTTGTCCTAGAGTGGCCTTATTAAACTGCAAACAAGTCCCTTCTCCGACTGTTGCAAGCCAGTTTCCAGCCATGACTTAAAATTTTGGAAACTTTGGAAAGAGATACATTAGGCTAGTTGTTCTCCAAGTGAGGCCCCAGCAGTACCTGAGCACTTCCTAGAGGAGCAGGCCTTCAAGCCAACCCAGGCACCCTGGGTCAACAGAGGGCTCAGCAAGGGCCTCTGTAATGTGCCCTCTCGGGGTTCAGGGGCTGTATGTGCCATGCTAAGCTGGTCTGGAAAGGTGGCCATGGGTGGCAGACCATGGGCAACCGGCCTCTACTTTGATACCCACCGAGGAGGGAAGCCAGCCTCGTCAGCCTTGTCTAACTGGGGGAGGCAATTCCTGGAAGCCCAGGTTCTTCTGACTTTGGAGGTGTTGACACCGGGAGACAAGGCTGAAGCTGCATCCATGTGGCGAGGAGCCATCCAAGATAAGAAATTAAAGTTCCCCAAATATTATTGTTGAGCATACTCAGGACAGCTCTAGTGTGGTGCCTTTTACACAAATATTGTGAATCACAGTAAGCATGTTTATCTTCTTTTACCTTCGGCAAATAAGGAAACATCTGTGGAGCTGCTGATATTTATTTATTTTTGAAGGAGCTTCGTAATGCTGGAAATATTTCATGCAAGATTATAGAACCCTGGGGCTAAAGCCCTGCCCCTGAGGAGGAGTGAGGCGTGAACTGGTAAATAATGTAGACATTCCCGTCTAATTAAGACCTCAATGCATAAATCCTTACATTTTTAAGTGTCAAGACTCCAGCCATCTTGCATCTCAATAAAATGCAAGGTCAACTAGTGGGAAAGGAAGCCAGTCTGTTGAGGGTGTTTGGCCCAAACAGCCTTTCCTGTCCCTCACTTTCTCCATTCTATCTCTGCTACAAGGAGGAGCTGAGAGAAGCCACAAAACAGGTGGCTGTGGACTCAGACTTGCAGTCCTTTCTCTAGCAGCCTTTCAGGGTGGATTCTTAACTGCAATGCCGAACAACAGCTGCCAGAAACTTCTCACCTAAAAATTTTATTGGCCTCCATGATACGCACTTAATGCAAGTGAGAAGGGCTCCTTGGGCTGTGAAGACATCACAGAAAGTGGAATAGTTCAGGGGAGAGCATAGTGAGGCCTGCAGATAGGGATCAGTGCTTGCCCAGCATGTGCAAAGTCCTGGGTTCAAATCCCCATCTCTGCAGAAAAAGAAGGGCAAGTGCATAATCAGCGAGAAGTTGACCCCAAAGTAGGTAGTGTCCCCCACCCACGTTCTTGATTTTCTTTTATTTGTTTGTTTGTTTTGAGACAGGGTTTTTCTCTATGTGGTACCAGCTGGCCTAGAACTTAACGATCCTCCCTAGCACTAGGATTACAGGCTTACACCACCTCCCAATCTTCTGGATTCTTTCCGGAGAAGGGCTGGAAATGAGGGCTTTTAGAAGGACAAATGTCGCCAGGCAGTGGTGGCGCACGCCTTTAATCCCAGCACTCGGGAGGCAGAGGCAGGTGGATCTCTGTGAGTTCGAGGCCAGCCTGGTCTACAGAGTGAGTTCCAGGAAAGGCGCAAAGCAACACAGAGAAACCCTATCTCAAAAAACCAAAAAAAAAAGGACAAATGTCTTCAAGATTGTGGACTGGGAGAAACAAAAGTGTACCTGCACACAGACACTTGAAAGCTAGAGTTCAGACAGTTTTATTGGCAACAGCCGGAACGTGGGTGGGGACAGAGTTTGCCTCCCAGCTGCCCAGTTCCCCTAGATGCTCTGACCTTCTGGGGGTCCCAGTCTGAAGTGGCCCCCAGCTGCCTCGCTTCACTGTCTCAGGTGTTCCAGTATTGCCTCCTTCACTGCTCCGGATGTGGGGCTCTAATGAGCCAAGCCTGCATCCAGAGCACAGGTACAATGCCTCCTTCATCGCTCTCCATCCCCAGGGGGCTCCAACAGCACCCCATAAATGCACCAACCTCAAATTTCTGTTTTCACCCAACCACCAGTCATTTCTACATTCTGACTGCATTCCCTTAAAAAATATTTATTTGTTTATTATGTACTGGGGATTGAATCCCGGGCTTTGTGGATGCTAGGCAAATGCTCGACCACTGAGCTACATCCCCACCTATACATTCTTTTTAAAATGAAAAGTTGGCCAGGCAATGGTGGCACAAACCCTGAAGCCCTTAATCCCAGCATTCAGGAGGCAGAGGCACGTGGATCTCTGTGAGTTTGAGGCCAGTCTGGTTTACAGAGAAAGTTCCAGGATAGCCAGAGCTACACAGGGAGAAAATTTTGAATGATAATAAAAGACTTTGGTGTTACTCTTGGGGAGGGATGAAACAGCCTAAATCTAGTACTGGGGTACTACTCAGAAACAGGAAAGAATGGGCAGGGGTCTAGGCAACAGCATAGGTGTCGTCGTCGTCTCTCCCCGCCCCCCCCCCATCCCATCCCCGCCCCTGCCAAGCCCTGTTCTGTGCAAGTAACTGGGCAGAGTCCTGGTGAGTGGCTTCTGCTGTGTATGCTAAAGTGCAGAGCAGTGCAGGGGGCGGGGAGGAGCCCTGGGGAGCCTGGACAGAGGGCTTTTTAAAGTAGCACAAGAAACTTCAGAGGTAGTGGACACGCTCCTAGGCTTATTGTAACTGTTTGGATAGGGTTCCAGACATGCTACTCCCAAATACAGCATGTTGGCAGATGAAGTACTTGAGGTGGAAGGGAGTTCAGCAAGTGGCAGACACAGGAAGGTCGTCCTTACAGACTGCCTTCTCCCTTGAAGCAGGCAATGAGGCCCTCAAGTGGGAATCCCGTCCCTAGACCTCAGGACAGGAGGTCACAGAGGAGGATCTGAGGGCTGGAGACATGACTCCACAGTTAAAAATGTTTGCTTCTCTGGCCAGGTGGTGGTCATGCAAGCTTTTAATCCCAGCACTCAGGAGGCAGAGGCAGGCAGATCTCAGTGAGTTCGAGTCCAGCTTGGTCTACAGAGCGAGTTCCAGGACAGCCAGAGAAGCCCTGTCTCAAAAAAAAAAAAAAAAAGAAGAAGAAGAAGAAAAGAAGGAAAACAAAGCAAAACAAAAACCAAACAAACAAAAAAAATCATGCTTCTCTGCCAGAGGCCAAGTTCATTACCAAGCACCCATGTGGTACACTTATAGCCACCTGTAACCTCAGCTCAGTGTATCTGACCTGACCTCCTCTGGCCTTTGTGGACACACACACACACACACACACACACACACACACACACACACATGCACATTTTTTAATGAAAAGACCATGAACAAACAGGTCAGGCTGCATGTGCTGCTTATCATCGGTGGGCTGCTTATCATCGGTGGGTCAGACCTTTGTACATCAGCCAGCCAGTGTACACTCTTCAAGGGTGCACACATGTGTGTTTAACTCATTCTTTGGGTCATCTTTGCCTTACAGAATCTCTCATATTGTTTTCACAGTTTGTATTAAGTATATGTGTGATTTGTCCTGTTAACCTTTTGTTTCAGGGGTCTTGACCTGTAAAATCCAGGACAGATGAAAATAATTTTCTTTTTTTTTTCTATTCTTTTTGGGATCTTTTTTGTTGTTGTTTTGAGACAAGGTTTTGCTGTGTAACTCAGGTTAGCCTCAAACTCATTGTATAGTCCCAGGTTGGCCTCAAACTCACAGCAATCCTCTTGCCTCAGCTTCCTGAGGGCTAGGATTACAAATGTTCACTGCTGTGGAACAATGCTTTTCTACACAATGAATAAATATTAATGTCTTTGGTTGATAAAAAGATGACAGGCCGGTAGCTGGGCAGGAAGTTAGGCAGGAAAGCCAAACTGAGAATGATGGGAAGGAGGAAGGTGGAGTCAAGGAGTCACCAGCCAGACACAGAGGAAGCAAGATAAGAATGTTGTTTTGAGAAAAGGTACCAAGCCACGTGGCTAAACATAGATAAGAATTATGGGTTGATTTAAGTATAAGAGCTAGTTAGTAATAAGCCTGAGCTACTGGCAGAGCATTTATAATTAATATAGGTCTCTGAGTGGTTATTCAGGAGCTGGCAGGTGGGAGAGACCCATCCATTCACTTCCAGTTCACCACTATCCCCAAGAAGAAATATCTTTTTCCTCTCTTTTGGTTTAACTAATGGTTCAAATATCAATATTTGTCAGATTATACACTTAAATTTGCTTAATTTACCATATGTCAGTAGCACACATATGGGGTGTGTGTGTGTGTGTGTGTGTGTGTGTGTGTGTGTGTGTGATGATGATGATCTGCATCTTTGAAAGAATGGTCACATTTCTGCTAGTGTGCCTTTTCTTCCTAGCTGATTTGGAATGAACCTTGGACCCATATAAAAGTTTGTGATGTACTATTACGGGACAGGGAAAGGGAGGGAGAGAAGGGAGGGGAGGAGGGAGGGAGAGAAGGGAGAGAAGGGAGGGGAGGAATGAGTGTGTGTGTTCTGGGTGAAGTATACACCTGTCTTTGAGGCTGAGGGGTGGATAATGAAGGCCTCCTCTCCATGGTGTCAGTATTATTGAGTAATTAACAACTTGAGCAGGTTTGCCAGGCCGAGCATTTTACAACTGGTGTCTTATTTAACTCCTACATGACTTCTGAGCAGGATTATTGGGCCCATTTTATGGAGGGTAAAATAGTGTCAAAAAGAGAGTGTAGCAGATGACCAGAATTTATAACAGAACGATAGAACTGTCCTCTAAGATATCAAACTGGAACCACTTCTAGGTAGTGGATTTACAAGTGAATTCTGATTATGCTTATTTAGTTCTGAAATCATCTATAATGGCTGCTGCTGTGGAATAATCCTTTTGTACATTGTGAAGATGTGTTGCTGTGATAAAAAAGCTGACTGGCCAATAGCTGAACAGGATAAAGTTAAGTGGGAGAGCCAAACTGAGAATGATAAAAAGGGCAGAGTCAGAGGAGTCTCCAGCTAGACACAGAGGGAGCAGGAGATCAACATGTCATGCTAATAAGGGTACCACCATGGACTGGAGAGATGTCTCAGTGGTTAAGAGCACTGGTTGTTCTTCCAGAGGTCCTGAGTTCAATTCCCAGCAACCACATGGTGGCTCAACCATCTATAATGGGATCTGATGCCCTCTTCTGGCATATCAGAATACATACAGACAGTGCACTTGTATACAAAAGATATATAAATAAAATTTTGCCAGGCGGTGGTGGTGCACGCCTTTAATCCCAGCACTCGGGAGGCAGAGGCAGGTGGATCTCTGTGAGTTCGAGGTCAGCCTGGTCTATAGAGCTAGTCCAGGACAGGCTCCAAAGCTACAGAGAAACCCTGTCTTGAAAAACCAAAATAAATAAATAAATAAATAAATAAATAAATAAATAAATAAATTTTAAAAAATTTAAAAAAATAAAGGTACTACCACGTGGCAGAGCATAAAAAGGAATATGGGTTAATTTAAAATGTAAGAGTTAGGTAGTAACAAGCCTGAGCTATCAGCTGAGCATTTATAAGTAATCTTAAGTCTCCATGTTGGTTATTTGGGAGCAGGTGGTCAGGACAGGAAAACTCCACCTACAGGCTGCACCTCTATGACTAACCAGAAATATCCTTGCCTTAAAATGATTATAACTACTATTCGATGATATTTCAAAAACACCCTTCCTTCAGCTCTCACATTGGCCCACAAGGTAGAAGTGAAGACCTGGCAGAACTCAAAGATGACAAAGGGGCTGAGAGAGGCAGAGGCAGAGCGGAGCTCTCTGGCTCTCACAAGGAATCACTTCAGATCCACAGGCAGCCGAAAGCCTCCCAACCCCTTGATTTCTGAGGACGCCTTCCCTTCTCAGTGATGCATGCTCACGGCTAGACTGGCTGAGGTCTTATTTAGTTTTTCCTCTTCAAACTATTTGAAGAATATTTTCCACAATCCCACTTCAAGATTTTCCACATCCAGATAGTTCTTTAAAGGCCCACGTGATGTACAGCTGACATTTTGTAGTACTTTGCTCTCTTCTCTACAGTTGCTGAGTGAGCTTTTTATAGAAAACAATGCAATTTGTCAAGGAGCCAAAAAGCCACCAGTGAGCTGAAACTCCTTCCCAAAAAAGTAGCAGAGAGCACAAGTTGGAGAGAAGAGAGCTAGACAATTTTCACTCCAAAAACTGTGACGGGGGCCGGAGGGGGGTGTTGGGGGGTTTGGGGGGGGAGTGGACCAAGGTGAAATTAACTCCCTCGTCCTTGGAAGGAAGGGAAGGGCAGAGCACCATCAGCACAGGAGTTCTCCCATTGAAAAACATGGATGCACAGCCAGGCACCAATCCAATTGATGAGAGAGAGGAGAGATACTGCAGCGAGGGACGTCGAGATCATGATGGGAGCTCGTGCAGAGACGACCGGCCACACTAGTGGAAGCCCACGAACTGTGGAGCCCCCATGGGACTGGACTAGACCCTCTGGATATGGAAGATGGTTGTTTGGCTCAAACTGTTTGGGGGGCACCCAGGCAGGGGGATTGGGATCTGTCCCTGGTCTATGGGCAGGCTTCTGGGAATCCGGTGCCTGTGGTGTGACGCCTTGCACAGCCTTGGTGCAGTGGGAAGGGGCTTGGACCTGCCTAGGCTCAGTGTGCTGGGCTCTGCTGACTCCCCATGGGAGACCGATTTGGGAGATGTGGGGATGCGGGGTGGCTTGGGAAAGAGGGCTGGGGGGTGGGAGGAGGGAGGAGGAGGGATCTGTGGATGGTATGTGGAGTGAGTAGAAAATTTCTTAATAAAAGAAAAAGAAAAACATGGATACTCGTGCTGTGTGTCCAACTTTGTTTCTGCGTTTTCATCTGCTATGAAGCAAATATTGTCCTCTAACCTCTTCCTCAGGGGATTTGGGGCCATCTGTGTGCTAGTGAAGACTGAAGCTGATTCAATTTTCCATGACAGGGTTAGCCAAATACAGTGCAAGGGCCAAACACGTTTGTGTGTGCTCAATACTCTGGTGGGATTTTAGTTTTTCAATTTTATTTTTCTTTTGTGTGCATGGGTGTTTAGCCTGTGTGTATGTATGTATGCAGTATCTGTGGAGGCCAGGAGAGGGCGTCAGAACCCCTGGGATAGATGGTTGTGAGCCCACACCGTGGTCCCATTTTATAGTTTTTATGGTAAAATACACAGAACACAGCACTTATCACTTTGGCCACTTTTAAATGTACAATTCAGTAATGTTAAGTACCCATTATTATTTACATAGTCAAACAACCATCTTTGGAATGTTCTCAGCTTGCAAAACTGAAACTCAGGCTGCTGAGAAGGTTCAGGGGTAAATCTGCCACACAAGCCTGGTGACCTGAGCCTGACTCCCAGACCCCACAAGGAATGTGGAAGAAGAAAAACAACTCCACAACAATGTCCTCTGGCCTCCACACGGAAGCCTTATGTGGTGTTTGGATGAAAATGGCCCCCATAGGCTCATCTATTTGAATGCTTGGTCCCTAGTTGGTGGAACTGTTTGGGAAAAGATAAAAAGATGTGGCCTTCTTGGAGGAGGTATGTCCCAAGGGGGTGGGCTTTGAGGTTTCCAAAGTCAGCACTAGGCCCAGTATCCCCACCCCCACCCCTTCTCTCTGTCTCCAGCCTTGCAGGTAAGATATCTATATATAGATATATATAGATATATCTATATATATCTATATATATCTATATATATATCTATATATATATAGATAGATAGATATAAGCTCTCAGCTGCTGCTCCAGCACCATGCCTGCCTGCCTGCCTGCCAACACAATCCCCAACTTGATGGTCATGGACTCACCTTCTGAAACTGTAAGCAAGCCCCCAATTAAATGCTTTCTTTTACAGCTTGCCTTGGTCATGATGTCTCTTCACTGCAATAGAAAAGTAATTAAGACCCTATGCTACACTTACAGTGGCACACAGGCCATGGCATGCACAAGTATGCCCCCCCTTCTCTGTCTTCTCTCTCTCTGTCTCCCCTCTGTCTCTGTCTCTGTCTCCTCTCTCTCTCTCTCTCTCTCTCTCTCTCTCTCTCTCTCTCTCTCTCTGGTTGTGTCATACTATACTTAAACAAATTATCTTCATTACAGTTATTTATGTATAAGAGTAGCCGGGCAGTGGTGGCCCACGCCTTTAATCCCAGCACTCGGGAGACAGAGGCAGGCAGATATCTCTGTGAGTTCGAGGCTAGCCTGGGCTACCAAGTGAGTTCCAGGACAGCCAGGACTGTTTCACAGAGAAACCCTGTCTCAAAAAACCAAAAAAAAAAAAAAAAAAAAGAGTAGAGAGTTGTGAGCACGGGACAGGTGTGGAGGTAAGACAACCTACAAAAGTTAGATTTCTCCTTCCTGCATGTGAGTCCCAGGGGTTGAACTCAACACCTTTCCTTTCCAAGCCATCTTGCCAACCCAGCCTTTCTTCTTCTTCTTCTTCTTCTTCTTCTTCTTCTTCTTCTTCTTCTTCTTCTTCTTCTTCTTCTTCTCCTCCTCCTCCTCCTCCTCCTTCTCCTTCTCTTTCTCTTCCTCTTCCTCCTTCCTCCTCCTCTTCCTCCTCCTTCCTTCCTTCTCCTCCTCCTCCTTCCTTCTTTCCTTCTCCTCCTCCTCCTCCTTCTCCTCCTCCTCTTCCTCCTCCTTCCTTCCTTCCTTCTCCTCCTCCTCCTCCTCCTCCTCCTCCTCCTCCTCCTTCTTCTTCTCAGGTTTTCACTATGTCACCTTGATTGACCTGGAATTCTACACAGACCAGGCTGGCCTCAAAATCACAACAATCCACCTGCCTTTGCCTCAGAGTGCTGGGGTTAAAGACCTGTATTTTGGGGGTTTGATTTTTTTTTTGTTTTGTTTTGTTTTGTTTCTTTGTTCATTTGTTTGTTTGGTTTGTTTTTTGTTTGTTTGGGGTTTTTTTTTTTTTGAGACAGGATCTTGCTATTTAGGCCTGGGTGGTCTCAAACTTGAGATCCTCCTGCCTCAGCCTTCTGAGTTACCGATGTGTGCCAGCATGCCTACCTCTGATGATTTCTTTTTTCTTTTGTGACAGCGTTTTGCTATGTAGCCTTGATTGGCCTAGAACTCACCATACAGACAAGACTGGCTTCAAACTTGCAGCAATTCTCCTGCTCCTGCCTTCCAAGTGCTGAGGTCGCAGGAGTGAGCCACTGTGCTCTGGAACTGCCTCTGTATTTTCAATTGTTGAAAATCAAAAGGAAAATAATGTTTCATGGCATTTGAAATTCCTGCTGGGGTGGGGCACATAACTTCAATCCCAGCACTCAGGAAGCAGAGACAGGTGGATGGATCTCTGTGAGTTCGAGGCCAGCCTGGTCTACAGAGTGAGTTCCAGGATAGCCAGGGCAGTTACACAGAGTAACCCTGTCTCAAAAAACAAAAAAAGAAAGAAAGAGAGAAAGAAAGAGAGAGAGAGAGAGAGAAAAGAAAGAGAAAGGAAGAAGGAAGGAAGGAGAGAAGGAAGGAAGAAAAAGAAATTCTGTATTCCTGAATAACATCTCTGGGGACATACTGGTGTTCATTCATTCATTCATATACAGTCCACACCTCCTGCATTTGCACTAAATGCCAGACTGTGGTGGATTCAACAGCTGTCATAAAGCATTTACTATCTGACCATTTAGAGAAAATAAGTCGCCAGTGCTGCTGTAAGGCTTTGAGGGGGAAATAAGAGTTCAGTTTTGAGAGCTGTCTAATTTAAGTTAACAAAAAAGCAGTAACTTTTCCTCTCCCACCAAACCTTAGCCACCCTTGTTAACGAACAGGAAGGCCAACTGGGAATCAAGCATCACCTTGTCTCATTCTGTGAAACAGATCAGGGGAGAGGGTGGGGCCGACTTTTCTAGAAGTTAGGTGACCTGAGAAATGTAACCAAGTAGCACAGTTTGCAGCCTGCATGACTGCCCGTCAAATACATTAGGACAATGACATCAGGATGGACAGCTTAAGACGATGACCTGAAGAGAAAAAAAAAAAAAAAACCTTAGCTTCAAAACCACCATCTATTACTGCTGAAAGTCACTGCTCTGTCGTCATCCAGACTCTCCAAGAACTGCTTCTCTTCCATGCATCCTTTCCACACGCCCTACCCCCGGCTGGAGGTTTTATACTGTCTGGATGTCACTACACAGTGACAGTGGATCCGGGAAAGCTGGGACATCCCAGGGAGGATGTACAAACCTTCAGCTGTTTTACCCTTTCAGCAGGGGTCCAGCAAAGGATCCCAGAACAGTCTACAGATCTCTCAAAAGTGACCACTGAGGGCTAGGGTGTGGCTCAGGGATAGAGCCCGTGCTTAGCACATGCAAAGCCCTGGGTTCCATCTCCAGCAAAGGCGAGGGCGGAGACAACAGCTGGGGTGTGGGCCCGAGAGGAATCTCTCCATTAATCCCAGTTCTTAGAGAGGAGCGTGCCGTGGTGCTTTGGGTATTTTCTAAAGTTTGGAGAGGGAGGAACTTTCTGTTTTGCTCAGTTCTGTTGTTGTTAGTGGTTTGGTTAAGCCCTAGGAAGAAAGCCAGTGAGAATGTGGGCCTGGAGTTGGGCAGACCTGGTAGGAAGCCAATGCTACTCATTTTAATGTCAGGGACTCCCTCCTTCAAATAAAGGTACCATCATTTCTGGCCTTCATAGTTTCCATTTTATATGTATAGTAACCCTCTAGTAAACATTTTTGGCATGAAAACTATGGCTCCCTGGGGCAGGCACCCTGGCTGTTTACTCCAGGTCCTTCACCCTCCCCCTTTCTGCAAAGCTCCCCCATTCTGCAGTCCCCCAGTGGTATTCAGGAAGCCATGCACCCTATGAGCCTTGGTGCCTACCCCACTATGGCAGTCACATCCCTTGGGAATGGCGCCTCCAGGGGTGCACATTGCATCTCTACTTTAGACGTGAGACAAGTAGTCCGGTGTCGCTAAGTTTGGGGGTAACATTTCTTGCAAAAGGCCATTGTCGTGAAACCAAGAGGCCCTGACTGACAGCAGCTGATAGTGCTACCTCAAGCAAAGCAGTGGGCCGAGGCCGTGCCCCGTCTCCAGCCATGGTCTGGTCCATCGCCCTTCCAAGAAGGGAATGGGAGGAGTGAAGAATGTTCAAACAGGAAGTGCTCTATTACTAATTTGGAACTAAATGACTTGGGATTAATTAACTTTAAACAGGCGGTCATGTGGGGTTTGACAATTTAAGTACATCTAATTCAAACTCTTGGTGGCAGTGCAATGCTAGCCAAGAGCCATCCCTGCTCTGAGAAGTGTCACAGCTCTGGGAAGCTCTCAGAGGGCCTCGGGAGTGTCAGCTAAGAGAGGTCCCCGGCTGAGAAGCCTGCACATAGCAGGTCACCAGCAGGATCAACAGGGTGGCAGGTCTCCTGTCTCTGGCAGGTCTCGAAGGCTAGAAGCAGATGCAGTAACAAATTCCTGTCTACGGCTGCAACATGTGCTGAAGGCTGAGGCAGGAATGAGCCCCTCTCCTCCCAGCCTTTGGTTGAGGCTTAGGGGCTGGCTCCAGTGAGCTCCCTGCCCAGGGCAGAAGGCTCAGATGCAGGGAGCTTCTGGGGAGTTTGTGTCCCAGTCTTCTGTCTCTTCCTCCTCCACAAGTTCTCATCCTCCATTCCTGCGGCCCCAGAACGGATGAATCATGGAGTGTCAGCAGGACACTGAGTGGATGGTTGTGGATATGCAAATAAGGTTAGAAATGGGACCAATCAGAGAAGAGCTGTCAAAAGTGACTTCGGATTGCCTGGATGATCTCTGTGGTCCACCATCTGCTCTTTTTCCAGCCTCGTTGCTGTGCTCTAGGCTCCAACTGTCAAGAAACAGGGCTGGAGAGCTGGATCAACAGTTAAGGGTGCTTTTGCAGAGGACATGAGTTCAGTTCCCAGCACCCACATTAGCCAGCTCACAACAACCTCTAACTCCAGATCCAGGGGGATCTGATGTCTCTGGTCCCTGTGGATTTCTGCACTCATATGCAAGTACCAACAAACAGGTACACACATATACACATAATTGAAAATAAAATAAAACCTAGAAGAATGGGGGTGTTTTGTGCAGCTAGTGTTTTTGTTTCCCTTGCAGCTTCCTTGGCCTTGGGGCTTGAATTTCCTTTCCGTTAGAGAGCCCTGCACTGGAGATCCCTTCTACCCCAATCAAAGGGGGATAATAATGCTACCCCTGCCCATCCCCCCATTAAAGATGGAAGAGTGGGACTAGAAAAACCCTGCATCCATTGTAATATAGAGGTACCAAACCAATATCAGCACTTCTCACTACCAAATATCTAGGCCATAAGTGTCTGATTGCTGCTCTCACACCAGCTGAGGTTTCTGTGTCCAGTAGCTGCAAGCCAGCTAGCTCTCACGCTTTCCGTTACTTCCTGGGGTAGGAGCCAAGGTGTGGGATGTTGCCGTGTAACACTATTCTTGGGGAGACGTGAACAAATATTTACTCAGCCAGGATAGCGAACCAACAACAGACCAAAGTAACACACGGAAGTCCGCGTCGGTGAACCAGTGCGTTTACCCGGGTTACTTGCAGGAATGTGAGTGAGCAGTTGCGTCCAGAAACATGGACCAAAGGCAGCTGCTTCCCTGAAAGCCGAGGCAGCGTGAGGTACAAACACCAGGGCCTGAGTTCAGATGCCCAGCTCTCACCGAAAACAGCCCTGTGCCAAGCTGTGGGTCTGTAATCCCAGTGCTGGGGAAGGGGACCCAGGAGGGTCCCTGGGGCTTGCTGCTTAGGTTGAGTGAGAGACCTTGTCCCAAATAAATAAACAAGATAGAGGATGAATGGAGAAGACACCTGAAGTGGATCTCTGGTCTCCACATGCACTCATACAGGAGTATGTATGCACACATGAGAGGTGAGGAAGGGGAGGGGGAGACAGGGAGGGAGGGAGGGAGGGAGGGAGGGAGGGAGGGAGGGAGGGAGAAGAAATGATTATTATTTGACAGTTATGGAGGCAAGAAGTCCCACTGGGTCTCACTGAACTAAAAATCCATCAGGTTCGATGAGACTGTGCTCCTTTACCTACAGACTGTGCTCCTTTATCAACGGACTGTGCTCCTTTATCAACGGACTGTGTTCCTTTACCGACGGACTGTGCTCCTTTACCGACAGACTGTGCTCCTTTACTGAGCTCTGGGGAGAATCCATTTCCACTCTTCAGCTTCTGGGAGGCACTCACGTTTCCTGGCTCCAGTGCCCCGTCCTCCCCACCTTCAAAGCCAACAGCAGCACAGAGATCTCGTGGCAGCTCTCTGACTTCCTTCCTGGGTCTCATCTCTGTCCCTGACCATGGACTGGGAGTTTCTCAGGCCTGCCAGGGTTGGGGAGTATATTAGCCCCTCAAGGTTTGGACCCCCAATCATCCTCTAGCTGTCTTTGCCCAGTAAGGTGGGCTGCCCTACGCCTCGGGGTGGGAACGTCTATCCCGAGGCCTTTCCCCACCTCCTACAGCCTGGAAGTTCTTAACTCCAAAGCCATCGCCTACAGCAAGATTCTTTACAGCCTTCAGCTAGTCGGGAGTTTCCCGTTTCTATGGTGACAGAGGACGCAGGAAGCAGGACTGCAACACTTGGGTGGTGTTCAGCACCTGCAGCAGTAGGGTGGCCGGGATTTCAAAGATCCCCATGGGGACACCGCCCTCCCCACTCCACCCCCCACCCCACCCCCACCCCCTGCCACAGGACCTGCTCTGCGCTTCCTTGCCTCCTCGGGCTCTGATTCCCGGGCCTCAGCCTGTGTGCTGTGTCTAGAGTGAGATGCAGTGGGGAGCTGCTCAGATGAGATGGTAAAGCCTGGCTGCACAGGTAAGACGCACACCTGAGACCAAGATCATGATGGGGGCGTCTACAGAGACAGCTGAACCAAGTTCGCGGGAACTCATGAACTTCAGACTACCTAAACCTGCATGGGACCCGACTAGGCCCTCTGCATACGGGAGACAGTTGTGTAGCTTGGTCTGTTTGAGGGGTCCCTGGCAGTGGGATCAGGATCTATCCCTGGTGCATGAGCAGGCTTTTTGGAGCCTGTTACCTATGGTGGGATGCTTTGCTCAGCCTTGATGCAGTGGGGAGGGGCTTGGTCCTGCCTCAACTGAAGGTCCCAGGCTTTGCTGACACCCCATGGGAGGAGGGGATGGGGGGCAGGGAGACTGGAGGGGAACTGAAGGAGGGATGAGAAGGGGATCTGTGGTTGGTATGTAAAATGAATTTTAAAAAATTCTTTTTTTTTTATTTTACAATATAATTTAATTCTACATATCAACCACGGATTCCCTTGTTCGCCCTCCTCCCCTTCCCCCCAGCCTGCCCCCATTCTCATCTCCTCCAGGGCAAAGACTCCCCCGAGGATTGAAATCAGCCTGGTAGACTCAGTCCAGGCAGGTCCAGTCCCCTCCTCCCAGGCCGAGCCAAGCATCCCTGCATAAGCCCCAGGTTTCAAACAGCCAACTCATGCACTGAGCACAGGACCCGGTCCCACTGCCTGGATGCCTCCCAAACAGATCAAGCCAATCAACTGTCTCACCCATTCAGAGGGCCTGATCCAGTTGGGGGCCCCTCAGCCATTGGTTCATAGTTCATGTGTTTCCATTTGTTTGGCTATTTGTCCCTGTGATTTATCCAACCTTGGTCTCAACAATTCTCACTCATATAAACCCTCCTCATTCTCGCTAATTGGACTCCCAGAGCTCCACCCAGGGCCTAGCCATGGATTTCTGCATCCAGTTCCCTCAGTCATTGGATGGGGTTTCTAGCACGACAATTAGGGTGTTTGGCCATCCCATCACCAGAGTAGGTCAGTTCGGACTGTCTCTCGACCATTGCCAGTAGTCTATTGTGGAGGTATCTTTGTGGATTTCTGTGGACCTCTCTAGCACTTTGCTTCTTCCTATTCTCATGTGGTCTTCATTTACCATGGTCTCCTATTCCTTGTTCTCCCTCTCTCTTCTTGATCCAGCTGGGATCTCCCAAGCTCTCTTTCCCTCAACCCTTGCCCTTCATTACCCCCACTCACGTCCAGGCTGTTCATGTAGATCTCATCCATTTCTCCATCATTGGACGATCCCCATGTCTTTCTTGGGGTCCTGTTTTCCAGGTAGCCTCCCTGGTGATGTGAGTAGCAGTCCAGTAATCCTTGTTCCACATCTAGTATCCTCCTATGAGTGAGTAAAATGAATTTTAAAAAATTCTTAAGTAATAAAAAAAAGAAAAAGAAAAAAAGAGTTCACCCATGGTTTATCATGACCGGCTTTGGAGCACCCAGGCCCCAACTGCATGCAGAAAGGACCTCAAAAATTGCTGTGGTAAAAATTATCTTGGACCAGCAAGATGGTTCAGCACCATTTGACATGACAGCTTAACAACCGACCTGAGTTGGATCTCCTGAACCCACCAGAACGAATTGTGGAAGCAGAGAATGGATTCCATAGACACAGGCATAGTGCCTCTCCGTCTTGCTCTATCCCTCTCTTTGTCTCTCTCTGTCTCTCTCTCTCTGTCTCTGTCTCTCTCTCTCTCTCTTTCTCTTTCTCCCTCCCTCAATCCCCTCCCCTCTCATTCAATAATGTTAAATACTTTTGTCAGTTCTTTGAGAATTTCATGTAATGCGTTCATCAGATTCCCCCTCCCGACTTCTCTCCATCCTCACCTCCCTACCACCCGATTTTGAGTTTTCTTCCATTTGTTTCCCCATTGAGTCCAGTTTGTGGTGCCCAACTCCTCTAAGGACTGGGAATTGCCTTGGAGCATGGTAGACCAAAGGCTGACTCCCTCTCCCAGCAGCAATGAAATGCCAGTAGCTCCTCAGCTCATGGTGGAATTTCGAGAGCATTTCCCCTCCCTTCCCATGCTGTGATTCTGTCTGGCTTGGGTTTGCAAGAATCATATGCACCTTGTCACAACTGCTCTGAATTCATACATGGGTCTGCTCAGCTGTGTCTAGAAAGCAAGGTATCACTGAAGTCATCCAGCCCCTCTGGCTCTTAGAATCGTCATGCCCCTTCTTTGGAGACATTCCCTGAACCTTGGGAGGAAGGGTGTGATATGTATAATCCATTTAGAGGTGAGCATTCCACAGTCTCTTATTCTCTGACTTTGAACAGAGAGCAGGGCTCTTTGTTCATTGTCTTCTACTTTGAGAAGAAGCTCCCCTGAAGGCTTGAACAAGGCGTTGGTGCCACAAATGATATGGGAATTACCAACTCCTTTCTGATTGGATCGAATGACCCGTCTGTGAGGTGGAACTTATGCCTGACACTGTTAAGGAGGCTGAGAACATACGCTAGGAAGGTTATAGGTCCTGGGGGGAACCCAATACTGTTGTTCTCCCTCCAGTGAGTCTCACTCTGGAAATGGGACTGAGGACATAGGCTGAGGTGGTGGGAGTCAGGACGGCTCTGTTCATGGGAACACCAGAGAATCCCAGCTACCCTGGAGGAGGGGAGCACAGAGCAGGTCCTGTGGGCTGTGGGGTGAGGAGGGCAGTGTCCTGGTGATGTCCTTGCTGGGACCTTTGAATACACAAATCTATGGGTGTGGTAGTAAGTCATTAGGAGTCATTTTAAGGCTGTGTCAATGGAGCAGAATAATAAATAGTATTAGGTATTCTCCCCTAGGACCTATAACCTCTCTAGCCATGTATCCTTGGCTCTGTAAACAAAGTCAGGCATAAGGTCCACCTCATAGATTGGACGTTAGATCCAATTAAAAAAAGTTGGTCTCATAACATTTGTATCACTATCACACCAGTCAGCAATATCTTGTTAGGCCGGCCATTTAAATAAAAAAATAAAAAATAAAAAAAATATATATCCTACTTGTTGGGCTCAGTAGAAGCCACTTGCCACCAAGCTTGGAGATTTGTTTTTAATTCTCGAACCCACCTGGCCAGAATGGAGAATTGACTTCTGTAAACTGTCCTCTGACCTCCACAGCCCTGACTGTGGCACACTGGAACTCACACTCACGGCCCACATAGCCATGGGCCGCACAGGGGCCTGGAAAGGAGGGTAATGCTAGACAGAGACACAGGACTCCAGGTTTACTTCAAGTACGAACGGTTCGCTGGGCGGTGGTGGTGCACACCTTTAATCCCAGCGCTCGGGAGGCAGAGGCAGGCGGATCTTTGTGAGTTTGAGGCCAGCCTGGTCTACAGAGCGAGACCCAGGAAAGGCGCAAAGATACACAGAGAAACCCTGTCTTGAAACGCCCCCGCCCCCCAAAAAAAGAATGAACGGTTCTTTTCTCTTTCATTCCCCATTGCTGTTTATATAGGATTTAGCCAGCAAGGCTTAAGCAAAAGTCTCTATGAGCCCTCTATCAGCGTTCTGTGGTCTGAGCTTTGTGTTCTTGTGGTTCATTTGCATCAGAGGACATTTCTCCTTAGACATTACCTCATGCCTGCAGCTGTCCTCAGTCAGGCAGCTGTATCTTGTGCCCAAGAAAGGAATTGCAGATCTGGATGGACGAACACAATGCATAATTTTAAAAAAACGCTAACTTTCTTAATGGAGAACATTCGCAGCCCGTGCATGTGGAGTTTGTCCATCCGTAAATGCTTAGCAGCAGCTGGTAAAAAAAAAAAAAAAAAAAAAAAAAAAATTACTCCCTAGAGTGAACAATGCTGCAGACTTTCTCCTGGACATCAGTCGGGGCTACTGTAACAAAACGAAAAGTGTAGGCTGGCTGCTTTAAAGAACAAAAGTGGGAGCTGAGGCAGAGGCAGGCAGAGCTCTGTGAGTTTGAGTCCAACCTGGTCTACAGAGCAAATTCCAGGACAGCCAGGACTATACTGAGAAACCCTGTTTCAAAAAAAACAAATAACAAAAAAAGAAGGAAAAGGAAGGAAGGAAGGAAGGAAGGAAGGAAGGAAGGAAGGAAGGAAGGAAGGAACCCCCCTGGGGAAGTTGAGGCAGGCAGCTGGAGTTCCTGATTGAGCTTTCTCTCCACAGATGAGCTTCCCATGGCCGAACTTTTGCTTCCCTTTCCCACGGCAGGAATTCTTATATTATGAGATAAACAATAGTAATGGCTGTTGGAGGTGCATTTCTAGCTGTCCTCAGTGGCGTGTGTTTTAAGTCTTGGGCTGTTTCACTGTCCTCTCCCCTCCTTGTCACAGAGTTAGGGGTCCAGCCCATCTCCAGACAGGGGTCTTGGAGGCCACCTGACACACACATGCTTAGATCTGAAGGGAGGGGGACTTGCAGAACCATCTTCACAGTGAACTTACATGGCATATGACAGTTTACCAATATAATGTGTGTTTTAAATGCCTGCTTCTTTTTCAGTGTTGAACCCAGGGCCTCATGCATGCTAGGAAAACACTTCACAACTCAACTATATTCCCAGCTTAAGGTCCGCATTCTTAACCCCATTCAGTATGCACAGTCTGGCAAGAACTGAATCAGTAAAGAGAACTCTGCCGCTTTAACACCAGTACCCACTAATAGGTACTGAATAGCACCCTGAATTAATATTATTGCACCTCCTCATAACTGAGTCCATGGGTGCTGCCCTCAATATAAAGAAACAAAAATATGGACCCATGACTATGGAAATTGGAAACTGAGTATTTCTGTAGTGGCTCTGAACTCAACTCGCTAGGATAAAAAGTCTTTAAGATTCTTGGAAAAGCCGGGCGGTGGTGGTGCACACCTTTAATCCCAGCACTCGGGAGGCAGAACCAGGTGGATCTCTCTGAGTTCGAGGCCAACCTGGTCTACAGGGCGAGATCCAGAACAGGCACCAAAACTACACAAAGAAACCCTGTCTTGAAAAACAAAAAAATAAAATAAAATAAAATAAAAAGATTCTTGGATAAGAGTTCACCACAGTGTTTTCTGGATTTCAAGGGCGAGGCACGTTTTGTGCTGGATTTCAGCTTAAGTTACTGTTTTCAGAAGCCAAGTGAAACCAAACACTGTAAAACAATGCCAAGAGCAAAGGAAAGAAAACAAAAACCCAAAGGGGCTCCCCCATCGGTGGTTCCGGTTCTTCAGAAGTTCCTGAAGACATACCAGAAATACTGTGTACAATCTCGGACATCCCCGTGTCCCGCCATCCAAAGGGACCTGAAGAGCAGCATTGACAGAGAGCAGATCCTCAGGAGGGTGAGTGGGGGGGACTCTGTCCTTCTCCGAAATAGACTCCCTGGGCTCGGTCCAAAGCTCACTCTCCCCCAGCTCTGCATCGCCTGACATTCACAGCTTTGCTCCCCAGACACCACGTGCCTGCTCCACTCTTCTGCCCCGCCCCCGACCACGCCCCTGCCCTCCTGACTGCCAGAATGTGTTTGCGGGTCGGGAATGAGTCCCCCGAACCTCACATACCACCTTCTCAAGTTCCTCTTTTAGCTCCCCTCTTTCCTCCGATTCTGGTCCCCCTGAGTCGCATCCTCCTTCCCTCTAGCTCTCTTCCCACCTGTTCCTCTCTGTCCACCTCATCTGCCCTCCGGGTTTCTCTACTCCCTTCTTTTTTCAGTTTCTACCGTATGTTCCCACACACATCTCCCTGTTCCAGTGAGGGGCTTCCCACAGCCATTCTTTTAAAAACTCATGTGTATGTGTGTGTGTCTGGTTGTCTATATGGCACCGCACAGGTGCTGGCAGAGGACATCAGATGCCCTGGGACTGGAGATGCCCAGTGTGGATGCAGGAGTCAAACACTGGTCCTCTGTAAGTGCTCTTAACGGTTGAGCCAGCTCTCCGGCCCCACATTGTCCTTTGGGGAGGAGGGTAAAATAATATTGATTAATTTTTTAAAGATTTAATTTTTTTAGTTGTATGTATGGGGAGAGGTGTGCATATGAATGCAGGTACCTATGGAAGTCAGAAGGTATTGGATCCCCTGGAGCTGGAGTTACAGGACATTGTTAGCTGCCCAACATACTCTCAACCACTAAGTCATCTCTCAAGCCCACTAATTAAGTTTTTTTTTTACTATAGTTCTTACAATTAGCCTCCACCAAACTTTTTATTACAACCATCATCAGAAATACAATTAACATCCCATCCAGTATGAATCTCTGGGTAGACGCAACCAGCTACATAAGTTGGAAGCATGCTCAGATGAGGGTTCTCCATTTTGATTATGAATATCATTTAGAGCCTTATGAGGGGCTGGAAAGATAGGTCAGTGGTTAAATACACCTCTAATCCCAGCACTCAGGAGGCAGAGCCAGGTGAATCTTTGGGAGTTCGAGGCCAGTCTGGTCTACAGAGCAAGATCCAGGACAGGCACCAAAACTACACAGAGAAACCCTGTCTCGAAAAACAAAAAACAACAAAACAGAAAAGAAACTTGCTGCTTGAACATTGTGCCAAGATTGGTTCCCAGCACCCACATGGGGGCTCCTCTAACTCCAGTTCCAGGAGATCTGGTGCTCTCTTCCAGCCTCCAAGGGCACTGCACACACACACATAGGCATACACACAAGCAGAACCCTCAATAGGCATAAAATTAAAATAGATAACCTTTAAAAAGCAAAAACTTTATGAATCAATCATTATTATCCTTGCTATGTAAGATGCAATTCAATGGTTTTTTTCTGCCTTTCTATTTCCTAAAAGAAAAAGAAAAAGCTGGTTGTACAAAACTAAATTGATTTTTGTGAGCTAATAGTGGGCAGTAACCTGTAGTGACTCTGACCTACAGAGCCATGAGCTTGTCCATGGCAGGAATGTTATCCGTTGGCTCCCCACCACCCAGTACACAGGCAGTAACTCCCTCAGACATTCATGAAGTCATCTGATGGCAGTATTCCTTTTCCACACATTCGGATGCACAGGTGTCTCTTTACGACGGTCACCTATCATTTTCTCACACTCCAGTTTATGCTTGTAAGAGCCAGCGACACCACCGCGGGCAGCCAGCCTGTTTCCTTGGAGCCTTTGCTCATGGCCATTCGAGACGAGAACTACATGCTGGGGAAGGAGATCTGCGTCTGGGGCCTCCAGCTGACCAACCCCGAGATCGCCAGGCTCGTGAGTGTGGTTTCAGTTTCTTCACACCCTAAAATTAAAAACAAGCACACAACACCCTGTATTCCAGATGTAGTCTATTTTATTTCTGACTTATTGATTTGCTGCAAGATTTTCTTTCTTAAAAACATTATTTTAATGAGATTCTTCAAACTTATTTTAAGTAAGTTTTAAATAAATTTTAAATAAGTCCGATCTTTTTTGTTTGGTTGGTTGTTTTTGGTTTTTGTGGGTTTTGTTTTTGCTTGTTTGTTTTTGAGACAGGGTTTATCAGTGTAGCCTTGGCTATCCTGGAGCTCTGTAGACCAGGCTGACCTTGAACTCAGAGATCCTCTAGCCTCTGCCTCCTGAATGCTGGGATTAAAGGCATGTGCCACCACCACCTGGGGTTGGGGATTTAGCTCAGTGGTAGAGCGCTTGCCTAGCAAGCGCAAGGCCCTGGGTTTGGTCCTTAGCTCTGAAAAAAAAAAAAAAAAAAGGAAAATGACAGAACTAATATCCATAAACCCACCTCCCAGTTGTAATATACCCCTTTTAGATTAATTTTTTAAAAGATTTACTTATGTAACTTTATGTGTATGAATGTTTCACCCACAGGCATGTATGTGCTCCACATGCATCCCTGTCAGATCCCCTGGAACTGGGGTTACAGGAGGTTGTGAGCTGCCGTGTGGGTGCTGGGAACTGAGCCTGTGTCCTCTGCAAGAGCAACAAGTGCTTTTAACCCCTCTACCATCTCTCCATCCCCATAATATACTCTTTTAAATGAATAACATGGACAAATACGGACCAATGTGACACAAAGCTTCAGTTCCTCTCTGCCCCGCCTACTTCCTAAAGGTGGTGCCTGCCTAAGGGACATGTGTCTCCACCGTGCACACACTAACGCTTTTAGCAATATGCATGCATGTTGTCTACATAAGTATGATGTTGTAAATCAGACTTTCACTCACATTATGTTGTTAAGAATCACCTATGTTCAGTAATTTTAACCGTTATTCTGTTACATATACAATGATAGATTAATCTCTTTTAGAAATTGAGCTTCCCTTATTGCAAGTAAGAAGAACTCCACTTCTGGAAAAGTCAGATCAGATAATCAAGACCAGCTCTTTGGCTGAGAACTAGCTAAGCTAAACACACAGTTGCATATGCATGCATGCATACTCATACATGATTCAAAGGAGGGTAGAGGTGTGTGTGTGTGGGGGGTGTCCCTGGAATATTTAATTTAAAAGACGGTAGTTGAGAAACTTAGAAACATCATCAAGAAACTAAGCTGGGTGTGGTGGTGCACACCTTTAATTCCAGCACTTGGGAGGCGGAGGCAGGAGGATCTCCGTGAGTTCCAGGCCAGCCTGTTTACATACCAAGTTCCAGACCACCCAGGGCTACGTAGTGAGATCCTGTCCCAACAAAGCAAAACAAAACACACAGAGAAAGAAGTTGAAAAGCTTGCTGTTGGGCCTTCTCTTTTAGACTTCCCTTCCCCTTCAGCAGCAGCGCCCCCTGAAACCTGGAGACAGTGCGGGCAGTGAGACCAGAGGGGCTGAGGCCATGGAGGACCAAAGTGACCAGGAAGCAGTGCTGGGTGATGGAGCAGGACTTGGAACTCAAATAAAAGAGATAGTTTGCGGGAGGGAGGAAGGATGTTGTTTGCTTTTCGTGGTGTTTCAGCACACCAATAGTAACCCTAACTAGGACACAGGGCTGGAAGCCCTGGGTTTTTGTCTGCCCTTTGTGCAGCCAGCTCAGCTCATGCTAGCTAGTGGCGGGGGCGGGGGGGGGGGGGGGGGGGGGGGGGGGGCGGGGTGTCTCACATCATGCAGAGCAGTACCGGCCCTGTGGCTACGGCTCAACTTTTCAACCTCAGCCAAGGGATCATTTGAAATCCTAGATCTGACCAATATGTCATTACCCCAAAAGGCCCTTAGCCTTCCAAATCCACACAAACCCTCCAAGGCTTCTGTTCTGTGCTGGTTGGAATCGCTGAAAGGTGGCCTCGTGCCAGCCCCACGACTGGAGGTTTTAAATGTTCTTTCCTTTCAGGCAGGGATTTAACCATCACTGGTATCCTTGGTTACCACAAAAATGAGCTGTCTGTGGACCTCTCCACTATGGAGCGAATGCTGCCCACTCCAGCAGCAGCTTCCTCATTAAGAAACCAACATCTCACTTGCTGCTTAACCTTAATGACCCAACCTCACACCCTAGAACCTACCGAAAGAAGGGAGGAGAGAACCAACTCCAACACACACATTAATAAATTTAAAAAAAAAAATTCTTTTGACAAATCCAGGCCTGGCAGGATGGCTCAGTGGGATGAAGGCACATGCTGAGCAAGCCCGAGTTCCAGCCCCAGAACCTAGGCAAAAATGAAAAGAGAGAATCAACTCCACAATGGTATTTTCTGACCTCCACATCCATGCCACAGCAGGCATGCATCCCTCCCCCACAGAATAGTAATAAATGTTTAAAAATCGACATCTGCCATAGTCTGCAGAGGCTGTCAGTATCCTAGGCTGTGTGTGGCTGAGGTAACAGCTACTTCTGGAGGCCGAAGCCTAAAACTGAGGCGTCAGCAAGGTTTTCTTCCTGTGTCCTCACAGGGTCCTCTTCTTGTGAGGACACTAGTCGAATCAAGTTAGGGTTCATCCCAAGATCTCTTCAGAACACAGGCACCTGGCTCCATGATACAGCCTCCCGAGATTCTGGGTTAGTACTTCGGTATGTGAGTGGGGGAGAACTATCCAAGTATTATTTAGCCCGTAACACATGCAGTATATCTCATCACAGGGCTTCATGTTTCTCATGTGATTCTGCAATGAATCATTGCTTTAAGAAGGAAAACTCCTCTATTTTCATGCTACAATTTATGCTACAAGATGTAGAAAATCATCTTGGAGGCAAATATGTTGAGGTCATTCATAGGCTTGACTTGGGGACCTATGAAAACTCAAGAGCACAGTCGTTGTCCTGATGAAAGTATTTTTTCATCTTCTAGGCTTTGTTTCTGGAGTCCAAGGGGCACACCACTTGCCCAGTTACCACCCTGGAGATCATTAATTGCAAGATGGACCTGTGGTCCCTGGGACGACTTGGGAAAGCTTTGCAGTTCAGCAGTTTGCAGTTGCTGGTCCTTGATTACTGCAAGTAAGGCTGAATGCGGGGCTCTGGCAGGCTGGAGGAAGTAGGGGGAGGGGAGGACCACACACCCAAGTTCCTGTGCCTCATCAAGACAAGAGAATCTTCTAGCCCTCCCTCTGTGCCCAAGTAAACATTAGTGTCCCCATTTGTTCTTTCAACAAATGTTTGTTGAAGGTGAGCTTCTGCATGACATACTGCTGGGTGCTAAGGAAGATGTAAATAAAGGAAGATATAATATATTTATATCTATATTTATATTTATTAAAAGATATATATAATAAAGGAATGTGCTTGTGAGTCACTTTGAGAGCTAAATATTGTGAATGAAGGAGCCCAGTTATAACAGGAAGGATGAGAGGCTGGACTTCCTTACAGACTCCTGCTGCTGCTGCGTCTTCCTAGGCTCTGCCCACCACTGCCAGCTCCATCATCATGCCCGAATCATCATGCCCAAATCATCATGCCCATCTCTGTTCTACCTCAGCATTTGGAACCTCTTCTCCATGCGCTCCCTTGAAAGGATGCTTCACATCAATCATTCTTTGCTCTCTTTGCCCTGAAATCTGACTTCAGATCCCCTTCCCCGCTTACAAGATCCCCTTTGTTTCAGGGTCAACTCTGCACTATCCCTCAGCCAGCCGTGGCCTGAGAAACTAAGATCAGTAGAAACACTTCTAGCTGGCCCGGGAAAGACTCTGAAGTTAGCCTTGTGGCCTGTTGGTGGGAGCACAGCACAGGTCCTTGAGCCCACAGATCTCCAGAGAGACCAGGAATGTTAAGCACTCAGGATTGTCTTTCCAATGGGAAACATGGAAAACCTCTTCTTCCATCCTGAAAGCTGGGATTTGAAAGTAATTAATAGCCTGGTGATGTGTGTTATCTGTTGGGTCAGGCCATGTCAGGTTCACACAACCAGGGCTGGAGGTGGCTAGTAATCTAAATGACCCGTACAGTCAGGGCTCCCCCAAGCTCTCACAATCAGGACTGCAGATACTTAATAGTTTAAGTGGCCCTTACATTATCTGTATAGCCAGAGACTCCCCTAAGCTCCCATGACCAGGACCAGGTGGCTAACAGCCCAAATGACCTCTACACTATCTGTATGACCAAGACTGGGCCAGACCCTTCCCTGGGTCCTTAAGCTAGTACAGGTAGTCTATCTCTAGAAGCCATCTTCTTGGAAGAAATGACATGTACCCTGAGCTGAGTGTCAATGTAATTATACTTCCTTGTGCACCAGGGATTGTGTTACACCAGGAAACTTTTTCCCAAATTATATTGTGTTTAAATGTGCTGGGAATAAACTGCCTGGCATCAGGCTCCGCAAAATCTTGATCCAGGTTGACAAGTCAATCTGAACTGAGTTTTCTTTTCTTTTCTTCTTTCTTTTTGGTTTTTCAAGACAGAGTTTCTCTGTGTAGCCCTGGCTGTCCTGAAACTCACTCTGTAGACCAGGCTGGCTTCAAACTCATAGATCCACCTGCCTCTGCCTCCCAAGTGCTGGGATTAAAGTCGGGCACCCACCACCGCCAGGCTCTAAACCAAGTTTTCATTCACACCTCTTCATGGTTTATTTCCCTTCCGTGACCAGCTGCCGCGTTCCCCTCGGCCTGTGATACAGTTTAAAAGCCATGGGGTTTGTTCTGTCCTTTCAGGTTTGGAAATGAAGAACTCGAGAGTATCTTCTCGGGCCTGGAGACCAACCAAAGGCTCCAAGGCCTCAGTCTGCGCTACTGTGGCCTGGGGCCTCAGAGTGGCCCGAGGCTGGGCTCTGTCATCAGCCAGAGTGCCATCTGGTGAGCTGCCCCCCCACACACACAATGCCCCCCCTACCCTTGCTGGCCTTGTCTCTGTTTTGACTCATTGCACAATGCATCCTGGTGGCTACTTTTGCTTTTTCACTCCCTGTTTCCCTTCCTCTTCCCTTCTCCCCTTCCTCCTTCCCTTCTCCCCTTCCTCCTTCCTTTCTTTCCTCCCTTCCTGCCTCTTTCTCTCTCCTTTTTTTTTTTTTGTATACATGTTCGTGTAGGGTGCACACATGCATGTGGAGGTCAGAGGTCAGCTTCATCACATGTCATTCCTCAGTGCTCTCACCTTGTTTTTGAATTGGGGTCTCTCACTGGCTTGAAGCTCACCAAACAGGCTGAATGCCAGAGGGCTCCGGGGATGCACCTATCTCCCCACTTCCACCTCTGGGATTACAAGCATGTCTCCATGCCCTGGGCTGTTGTTGTTTTCCAGACTTCATTAGAAATTTATCTCTTTTTTTATTTTGTTTGTATGGTGTATGTGTACACACACGCACATTTGGAGGTCGGAGGAGTACAGCAAATGTATTCCTCTGTCACTCTCTATTTCTTGAGACAAGGTCTCTGACTGAACAGCAAACTTGCCATTTCAGCTAGACTGGCCAGTCAAGTCCCAGGGACCCAACTGTCTCTACCCCGCAGTGCTGGGCTCACAAGGATTTGTGGGTATGCCTGGCTTTGACAGGAGTTCTGGGAATTTGAACTTGGGTCCTCTCGGTTTCACAGCAAGTGCTTTACCCACCAGCCATCTCCACGGCCCAGTGCCCAGTGTTTCTCTATGGGTTCTAGAGACTGAACAGAGGTCCTCATGGGCTTGGCAAGCACTTTACTTAATAGGCTACTTCCCCAGCACCCCCTCCCCTTTTTTTCTTACCCTTAGGAGAAAAAGCCTTTAGTGAACTCTGAGAACCAAGGGCATCTGCTGAGGGCATGGTCTGTGGCGCTGGCATAGCCAGCTTTTTTGTGACATGATGTAGCTCATGTTTACTCTAATTATCCATTGACTATGTTATGTCAGTCATTTATGACCAGTTATGCTCTGTCAGACAAAGATCTTAAATTCAAAGTTGCAGTGGACCTGACAGCCAATGGACAATGTTTTCCACCCTCTTCCCCAGCGAGCTGCACCTGGATGGAAATTATTTGCAGTGTTCTGGGACTCTGGCCCTCCTCAGACCCATAGCAGAATATGCAGAGATGCAGGGGAAGGACCAGCCCACCTCGGCATCACCACACACTGGAAATCCCTCTCTGCTTCCCCAAGGTGAGCACTGGGCACCACTTCTAGGCTGCCCCATTGGTTCCTGAGGGAAGACTCTGCTTTGTAAGCAGGGGGCCTCCTGAGTGCTCACTGGAGACCTTCTGGAGTGTGTGGGAGGCAGAATAATGTGGTACCCCACACACACATGCGCACACCTCAACAAGGTGTCTCTGTCCTGACCTTCAGCACCTGTGAATATGTTCACATGACAGATGTCAGATCAGGAGCCTGAGGTGGAGCTATTCTCCTGGACTAGCCTGGAGGGTCAAGTATAATCACAATGACCTTTGTAAGAGGCAGGCAGGAGGTAGAAGATGTGACAGTGAGTAGAAACTGAGGCACAAGTGATCTGAGCTGGAATGTGGGTGATCTCTGGAAAAACCAAAGAAACATTTCCCCAGAACCTTCAGAGGCCCTAGCCTGAAGATGTCCTCACAGGCATTTGTAGGATCCATTTCAGACTTCCGACTTCCAGAACAGTAAAGTAAAAAGCTTTTATCGCCTCAAGTCACACTCCTCTCCCTCAATCACCCACCCTCAGCTCCCATCCCCACCCCCTCCCTCACTCTGCACCCTCACCCCTGCCACCACATCTATTTCCTTCAGTTTTGTGAAACAGAGACTTGCTATATAGTCCCGGGCTATCTGGAACTCACCATGTAGCTCAGGCTGGCCTCAGATGTGTGCTCATTCTCCTGGCTCTACCTTGTGCGTGCGTGAGCCACCACTTCCAGACTCTAAGCTTGTCTTCTGTTAAACCACTCAACTGATGCTCATCAGAGCAGTGACTGGAAACTAACATGCCATGTTAATCAGAATCACTGGGTTAGGAAAAGCAGTTCAAACAGGGTTAAAGAATATCTATGTGTGATACACATACCCGGGCCCCTGGGTACAGCTATCTACAGAGATGGCAAGTTCAGGGACTAAACCACGGCAGAGGAGTCCTTGAGTTTGCCACCTGGACCTCTTGGGTCCCCAGACCTACGTCTTAGTCCAGGCTCTATGGCCCAGGTCATGATGACCTATGATGGACAGGACTCATCACACAGTACCTGTGGGGAGGCAGAGTACTATGCCAGGATTATGTGATTCATAGAGAGAACATGTCCTCGGCCAGACAGCAGACAGACAGATGCAGGACAGATAAACCACCTCCATTTACTCCCCTTTAAGTGGCTTTTCATTTAAGTGAATCCTAAGGATGCATATTTATGGTACATTTAAAGCTGACTGCTTTTAATAATGGATTGTCTGTATCGAATGGCTAATAACACAGACAGGGGTATGCCTGTGTGTGACTCTGACCATAATTTTCAGGTTCTTCAACTGCAAAACGAACATTACGATAATTACCTTCCATGTTTGGGAAGGGCTGAGTGGCATGTTCTTGAGGGATATCAATCACCCTCGCCATTACAGCAGGTGGACGGTTTCCTAGAAGCCAATCTTCCGTCACGGTGGGACACTCAGTGGCTCTGTTTTCTGGGGAGGAAAGTGGGGATGAGGAGTTGAGCAAAGGTGGCTTTGGGGGAGCGGAATGAATGCTAAGAACCTGTAACTGACAGTGGCTGTCACCTGCTTAGGGACTTCCATGGCATCAGAATCACCCAGGGCACCTGTCGGGCTGGGTAATTCAACCAAGCCTTTTTGGTGCACGGAAGAAACCAGGAAACACTGCTTTACCACCTCTGCACTGCTTCTACATTCTTGTAAAGAGCCCCAGCCACCTGACGAGTCCTGTACTGCAGCTGTGGGCTCAAAATGCTAAGTGACCCTGCGGAGTGACCCTGCGTGGGGACTTGTGTTCTAAGGGCTGTAAACGTAAAAGCCATGTCTTGAGGGTTTGGCATGTGGCAGACGGGCAGGAGTGAGAGGTGGAGAGGGGAAAGAATGCCCCGGATGTGAGGTAGAGGTGTGGGGGTCCCGACTCCAGTTGTCTCGAGTAGTTTCTCTTAGGGGGAAACACACACACACACACACACACACACACACACACACACACACACACACACGGACACACACACACACGGACACACACACACACACACACATGGACACACACACATACACAGACACGGACACTAAATAAATAAATAAAATGTGATTTTAAGAAGAAAAGCTATACGTGGTGGTGCATGCCTTTAATCCTAGTACCTAGTTTATATAATGAGTTCCAGGCCAGTCAGGGCTACATCTTTTTAAATAAATAAATCTCTACATACACCCACAACAATAGCAAAAAGTAACTTTAAAAAATCAGATAAAAATTCTGGAATTGTTTTGCCAAAGGCAAAAAATAGATAGATAGATAGATAGATAGATAGATAGATAGATAGATAGATAGATAGATAGATAAAAACCAGAGCTGGCGGCAGAGAGTGCCTGCCACTGCGGTTCCCCAGGCAGCTCAGGATGGCCTGGGAATGCAGCACACACCGTGTTCAGAACGGCTGGGCTCAGGCACAGGGGCATCCTGCTGCCCAGAGCACCAAGTTTATTTTCTTAGTTGTTACAAAATGGAAACATAATCTTTTTCTTGGGAAGTGGAGGGTTCCAGACAAGGTTTCTCCATGTAGCCCTGGCTGTCCTGGACTCACTTTGTAGACCAGGCTGGCCTCGAACTCACAGAGATCTGCCTGTCTCTGCCTCCTGAGTGCTGAGATTAAAGGCATGCACCACGCCTTCGGCTAGAACTATAATACAACTCTTTTTTTTTTCACTTTATATGCATTGGTGTTTACCTACATGTGTGTCTGTATGAGGGTGTCAGATCCCCTGAATCTGGAGTTACAGATAGGGTGAGCTGCCATGTGGGTGCTGGGAATTGAACTCAGGACCTCTGGAAGATCAGCCAGTGCTCTTAACTTCTGAGCCATCTCTCCAGCCACCCCCCTTCATAATCTTAATAACTATTCACCTTCCTTTCTTCATTGTGTTCATGTATGTGCATGTACAAGCCCCAATATGTCCCCGGTACTCCTAGATGTTTGGGATACACTAGTACATGAAACAGAACTGGGGGAGCACTTGTTCTCAAGCCTGGTGACCCCAGTTTAATGCCCAGGACCTACATGGCGGAAGGAGAAAACCAACTCTCAAATGTTGTCCTCTGAGTCTACCATGTACATACCTACACACACACACACACACACACACACACACACACACACACACACACACACACACACACTACCTACCTAAATAAATAAGTAAAGAAAACAAAGCACTCTGCCCTTAAGGGGGAGTCTGAGAACACTGTATGTTTGTGCACAGGTATGCATGCATATAGATGGTATCAACTTTTAAAAGATGAAATAAATATATAGATTCTATATTTTGATAGAAAGAGACAACTAGGGGCTGGGGAGATGGCTCAGTGAGCATCTCGCTGTGCAAGCAAGTATAAGGACCTGAGTTGGGCCAGGTAGTGCACGCCTTTAATCCCAGCACTCCGGAGGCAGAGCCAGGCGGATCTCTGTGAGTTCGAGGCCAGCCTGGTCTACAGAGCGAGATCCAGGACAGACACCAAAACTACACAGAGAAACCCTGTCTCAAAAAGAACAAACAAACAAACAAACGAAAGGACCTGAGTTGGATCCTTAACACTCATGTAGAAGCCAGGCATGATAGTGTACACTATAACCCCATGGTTGTGCAGGTGGAGGCAATTTGGATCCCGGGGCTTTCTGGCCAGCCTGTCTAGCTGAAACGGTAAGACACATGTTCAGTGAGAAACCCTATCTCAAAAAACAAAGAAGAGTGATAGAGAAAGATAGCTAATGCCAACTTCTGCCTCCATACGTGCACACATAAGTGAGCGTATCTGCACACCCATTCCTACACATACACACACACACACACACACACACACACACACACACACACACACACACAGAAAGAGACACAGACAGACAGACAGAATTTTTAAGTAATAATTGATGTGGAAACAAGAAAAGGAGTGTGGTTTAGGAGTGTAGAGTCTGAGAGGAAGGAGGATTGAGCAGGATTATAAATAGAGAATCGAGTACTTGCTGGCCTTCTCTGAGTATAGGGTGGGTACTTGGTGTGTGTCTGTGTGTGAGTGCCTGTTTATATATGCTCGTGTCTGAACGTGCAGTTGCTAGAGTAGGCCATCTCTTCCTCTACTCTTCTCTGCCTTACTCCTGGAAGAAAGGATCTCAATGAAGGGGGCTGAGGGAACACCCAAGGCCGAGGGTCTTCGTGCCAGGATCATCAGGCCCTGTGTACACCACAGGGGCAGGAGGTGAAGGAACACAGAGCTCAGACGAACAGGGATGAGTGTGACAAGAGCCTCCATCTGTGTGGCACAGGGAGGAGGAGACATGCCGGGGACCTGCTGTCCTAAGCAAGAGCCATCTTCCCAAGGGAGGCTAGGGTTAGAGTAGGGAGTAGAGTGGAGTAGGGTAGCAGGAGGGTCAGATTCTGCATTGCAGAGTCCAATTGCATGGGTGGGTGGGGGGTTTGCAGAGACTCGGGAAGAAGGACCTGGCATGGTTCTGGAGTGGTACCGTGTGTGTGTGTGTGTGTGTGTGTGTGTGTGTGTGTGTGTGTGTGTGTGTGTGTGTATGATGCTGGGGATCGAACCCGGGTCTCAAACATGCTAGACAAGCACTCTACAGACTAAGCTACATCGCTAGCCTCAACATTGATACCACACCTACACAGATTTTTTTGGCTCTTGTTGTTGTTGTTTTTTAGTGGGGAGGGGTGTTCAAGACAGGGTTTTTCTGTGTATCCCTGGAACTCAGCGATTCACCTGCCTCTGCCTCCCTCGCCTGTGGGGTTTAAAGGCATGTGCCACCACAGCCCAGCTCCTATACAGTTCTTCTTCTTTTTTTTTTTTTTTTAACAATCTTTTTTTGGAGTGGGGTGGGGGGTGTTTCGAGACAGTTTCTCTGTGTAGCTTTGCGCCTTTCCTGGAACTCCCTCTATAGACCAGGATGGCCTCGAACTCACAGAGATCCGCCCGCCTCTGCCTCCCGAGTGCTGAGATTAAGGGCGCCACCACCGCCAGGCCCTATACAGTTTTTAACGCATGCCAACAAAGTGTACTCCTCCCAGACTGTTCTGAGTAACCCCAGGAACGTGGAGCCACAGTTAGAGAAAGCTGCTGTACACGAGGGAGGCGACAGCAGGGGCAGGGTAACCTGGGAGCCCTGCTTGGCTCTGCTGAGTTGCAGGTTAACCCCTAGCCTTGCAGCAGGGAAACACAAAGGACAGACTGGAGTGATTCTGACGGTGTTTGGCTAACTCTCTCCCAAGAGAAATACACTTGCACAAAGCATCTATTAAATGAAGGCAGCCAGTCACCAACACCGAAGTGTGCCCCAGACGATTTCCTTGACTCTGACCCTGCACCTTTTTTTTGTTTTTTAAACCAGTGTGCCGGGGAGGAAGCTCAACTCTGAGCCAGATTGCAAAATCTTCTGAAGATGTAACGGTGCAAAGGACCTCACAGAGGAAAAGGGAGAAAAGAGGTATTTTGGTTGTCGTTTCACTTATTCCTTCCACTCCCTTCACCTTCTAACTCATTCCCTGGTGCATAATTATCCCCAACAAAGACTTAAAATCAAATGTGGAAAAAGAAGATGCAATGTCTTGTGACCTCAGACAAGCCACCCATGAACAGTTTCACCACGTCTGCCAGAGAAATTCATCATGGGCACCGTCAACATTCCAGAAGAGCATGGTTTGGAACAATTCTTCCAGGAGCTGCCAGCAAGGCCTCAGAATTCGGGTTAGAACCAGAGTTAGAACCAGGGTGAGCGTGAAGGGGCTTTGAGAGAGATGGGGAGGGGCAGAAATAGAGAGACAGGGAGGGGGAAGGGGAGGAAGGGAGGAGGGGGAGGGAGACAGAGAAAAACAGAACTCTGAGTAGGATTTGCTACCCCAGGAGCCTTCCAAACACTAAGTTCACAGTGTCCTTGCAGCCCCAGCCCCGGCTCCTGGCACTCCTGCCCTGCCTGGCTCTCAGCATCCCACATGCCAAGGGCACACTTGGCACCACAGGATCCCCTCCAAGTGTTAACACACTCGAGTTCTAAGGACGCAGTGCAGAATTAGGGCTGGGTGTGTCATGAAACAGCCTCTGGGAAGCTCCTCATGGTGCGGCCTGAGTCTGTGCTGCTGTGTTCTGGGCACTCAGTGGTTTATACTTGGCCTTTGTGGGAAAGACAACCAGTTGTTTAGTGGAACCTAATCCCCGTGGGCTCTTTCTCCTTCAGTTTGAATCTGTTCTTGTGTGGTCTTTTTTCTGCCCTTGAATTATCTTTGAATCTTCTCTGTGAACACTGCTGCATTAGAAAACTACAAACTCTTGTGGTCCAAAAGCCACATGAAAATGTAAAGCAGGGTGCAAGCCCCTCATCTCACTGACTGGGGGACAGAAGGAGGATGATAAGGAGTTATAGGTTATCCTCAGCTGCAAAGCCAAGTTTGAGGCAAACCTGGGCTATATGAGACCCTGGGGAAGAGGGTGAACCGTGGGGATATAAAGCAAGGAAGCATGTCAGGCCCTGCTGTGCTGTCTGCCATGGATGTAGTTTTCCCATTGGGCAGTTGTCATAGAGAAGGCAGTCAACGTTTCCAAGTCTAAAGAAGTGGCCTTTGGTGTGTTCTCTGGACCAGCAGAAGGGCATTCTTCTCCAGAGCTGGGCTTAGAGACAAAGCTTTGAGGACAAACTGACCCAGGGTGGGAATAAGAGAGAACTTGGACGAGGAAGGACGTAAGCAGAAAAGACCTTCCCAATACCATCCAGGAACCCAAAAGTTTGGCCAAGACAGGAGAATGCAGGAGGCTGGCCCTCCTGAGGGAATGGATCACATTAAGAGTCTTACAAGCAAAAACAAAGGCTTGGATTTGACCCAGGAGACAACTGGAGCCATTAGTCTCCTCAGCCTGAACTCAATGGAACAATTTCATCTAATATATAAATGTGTATATATATATATATATATATATATATATATATATATATATATATATATACATATATTTGTATTTTCAGTGAAAACAAAACTTCAAAATACCTCCCCAAAGGCAGGGCGTGATGGCACATGTCTCATGAGGCAGAGGGGGATGGAGCTATAAGAGTTCAAGGTCAGTCTGGTCTGTATAGAGAGTCGTAGGCTAGCCAGGGCTACAGAGTGGCTACATCTAAAAAGAAGACTTTCCCTTCCCATATTGGACAACTGCTTAACTGTCATAGGGAGTTAGGGGAGAGAGTCCAGTCTTTGGTAGGACTCCACCTGTCTCAAAGCAAGGGGCTAAGATGAGCTGCTTTGTGCCAGGCTCTTGGGTGAGGAGGCCAGATGGTTTCTATTTGGTCCTAATTGGAAACAGCCAAAATATTTTCATGCACACCCCTTGGTGGACAGGAGGCTTTTGGCCTGATGCTTGGAAAGCCATCCCCACAGTACCTTCTGAGGCCAAACCCCGCTCAGAAGCCTAACCTCTCCCCTCACTCTCCTCTCATTTGGAGTCCTAAGAATATATACAGTGATAAATGTATCAAAATGAGACAAACCGACACAGGGTGGCCATCGATAGTTTGATGGCGGAGCGCAGTATTCTGTGTGGCTGCCTGCCGTTGAACACACGTGTGTCCTGGCCATTCTGCGTTGGTGCACCTCTGAACACACAGAATCATTAAACCAGCGCCGTTCGACACCCCAGTCCTCAGAGGCCCCCTGAGAGCTTGGGCGCCATCCTGCAGGGCTCTGAGGAAAGGCTGAGGTCCCCGGTGGGGCCGAGGCTGCTAGTTCAGGGAAGTCACAGAGGACCGCTTCTGCAGACTTGAAAACACTGACCGCCTTCCTTGGTTTCTTTTGCTCAGTGAAGAAGGCAAGAGAGCAGCGTGGGGCTCCTCGACGCCTCTACTGTGCCCTGGGAACCTCAGAACAAGTGGGCCAGGCCCATCCTGCTGGGCTGCTCAGGTTCATCCAGCCTCGGTGGAGCCAGCTCTGAGACCCAGGCTCCGCCTACCACAAGGGTACAAGAGTTTAGAGGCTGGTCAGCCATCAAGCAGATGACATCCATCTTTTCCACAGCCCAGTCACAAACTGTTCAGCAGCAGAAGATGGTAAAGGCTAGGAGTCACCAAATGGTCCCTAGGAGTAGCCACCTGAGGATAACATGGTTCCCCTGAGCCATTCTGCTGGTCCTGCCTTGTCACCTCAAGGCCCCCCAAATTCCCAGAAGACACATTGGGGAGCAAGGAGTGCCTTGTCTGGGCCTATTCTTTTCCTAGCTGTAGCTACACAGTGTACCAGTCCCCAGGGCTGTTTTCGTTCTGGAGGATTTAGGAGGAGAAAGGTCAATGTGTGACTTAGACAGATGAACAGGGTCAATGTCCAATCCTAAAATGGTCCTTCCAGGATCTGAGTGAGATCCGAACTTGACTACAGTAGCAAGCTGTCGTGTTCAGTTCTCCAAATAAGGCACTGTTGTTCATATCACAGCCACAGCCCACAGAAATACCAGGGGCAGTAAGGAATGCAAGAGCCCAGTTCAAGAGTCAAGATGTAATCTTCAAACGCTGTATTAATTCAAAAACAGGAAGTTACCACTTACAGTCCTGAAGTCCTTGTACTCATGATTTCATCCTGGGGTGAGAGCAGGACACAGAATGGAAACCTCTACAGAAAGGTGCCAGGACGCCCAGTGTGAATCAGCCAACACTCACCACATTTTGCTTTCTAGAGTCCCACCATCAAACAGATGAAGTTTCTGTTCACTTTCATAAAACTGGGTGGTACATGGGAAATCGCACATGTCTGTTGTCAATGGGAAGATGTTATATTTAAACAACATTAAAAGAATCCTACCACAAGGAAGAGCTCTCAGCAGGCCTGGTATCTACAGATAAGCATGGCAGGCCCTGGTGACTACAGAATTGTGGTGCCACTCCTGGACCCAAAGGAGATCACAAGGTGAGAGAGAGGATGGAGCTGTCTGGGAGGACGCTGGTGCCATGAATATTTACACTTGACCTTTGGGATCTGGCCCACAGAGAGCGCTCAGGGGAAGGAGAGCCAAGTGTTACAGCGGGAAAGAGGCCATTCTAAGCAGAGTGGCCCTTGTGCCCCCCCCATGAGAAATAGCTCAGAGGATGAGGAGGCTATTGTGGTCAACCCTGGGGAGAGTGGCATGGGGGAGGCCAGTGGCCCCTAACCAAAAGTGATGACCATCAAGCTGCAGCAGTCCCATCACTTTGACAAAATACCCGCGGGAAGCAATTAACGGAGGAAGGGCGCATTCTGACTCACAGTTTCGGAGAGCTCACAGTCCATCCTGGTGGAAAGCACACAGTGGCAGGAGTGTGTGGCAGAGCTTCACACACAGCGGCCAGATGGGGAGCAGAGGCCACGGCCGGAACCAGAAAGTGGGAATAGCACTCAAAGCCAGCTTCTAGTGGCATATGATTGCCAACTTCCCAAAACAGCACCTCCAGCTGGAAGTCACGTGTTTAAACACATGCACCTAGGAGCATTTCGCATTCAGACAATGACATGGAGGCTTGATGGCTTTAAGTATTTGCTTGTTTGTTTCGAGTTTTAGGGATTTTGTTTTGTTTGGGTTTTGTCGTTTATTTGCTTCCTTTGTTGTTTGTTTGGTTGGTTGATTGGTGTTTGGTTTTTGAGACAATGTCTTTAGTATCCCAGGAGAGCCTTGAACTCACTAGTAACTGAGATGGCCTTGAACTCCTGGTTCTCCTGCCTCCACTTCCTGAATGCTGACATGATGGTTTCAAAGTGACAGTGGAACTGAGCTGTTGACCTTGGGCAGTTCTCCAAGATACAGAGAATGAACTGTCTGGAAGATGGGAACTCATTCGGCTGAGTGGACCTGGGTCCATCTGCAGAGTGGCTTCCAGGCTACGTGTGCCAATGTCAGAAATATACATCTGACCTTTTGGTAGGCGGACACCTTGTTAGTAAGTTACCAGGTTACTTGCGTGCAGTGTTTAGGGGAACTCAGGGAACCCAGAAAAGACACTGGGAAGCAAGGCACCACTATTTGCCATGCACTATGGTCCTCGACATGGGACATTGAAATTGCTTCCCAGCCGCCCCTCACAATGATACTGGGAGACAGGATCATGCCCTCTCTTTTACAATGAGGTTCATAGATGTTAAGAAACTTTGTAGGAGCCACAGGACATTCTCAAGAGAGGTTTGAAACCCAGGTGTTCTGTGCATTTCTTGTACCACCCCCCCTCTCAAGCACCACGGGGCATGGCTACTCCAAAGTCAGGGTCTCAGCAACAGAGATGTGCGTGCAGACAGCTATTGTTAGCGAACCTGTTTATTTTATTCTTTGTATGCATTTTGTCTGTGCTCCATGTGCATGCCTGGTGCCTGCAGAGGCTAGAAAAAAGAGTATTGGATCCCCTGGAGTTGGAACTGTAGACTTGGTGCTGAAAATGGAACCCAGGTCCTCTGGAAGAACAGCTAGTGCTCTTAACTGCTGAGCCATCTCTTCACCCTACACCTTGCTTAGTTTTAAAGCAATAAAAATAAGATTAAGTAAAAATAGATTAGAGTGAATCCAGCTGGAGCAGATAAAGTATGACCAGGGGGTGAGTATGTCCGCATCTGCATTCCAAGGAGTTTGTTTTCCACCCAGAGAGAGGAGCTTGGTGTTGCTTTGGCTAAAGCCCCAGAGCAGGACCGCTACCCTGAGTGGTAGCTGTCTTCCTGACTTCTTTGAGAGTTCCTGAAGCTCATGAGAGGTCCACATGTCAATCTGGTCCATTTGTTGTGGGCAAAGATGGTGTTTTCATTACTCCTTGATGCCAGATTTGGAGCAGTTGAGATAGTTTTCCCATGGGGATGCAAGCTATGTCCAGTCAATCACAGGCCGAGCAGGCTCCCTCTCCACAGGCACACATTTACACCGAGCTGATAGATACATCAGGGTGCTGAGTGCCTGGCAGTGGCTCTCCTTATGAAGTTGTACATCTGTATAGGAATTGGGCCTTCAGCCCTCAACCCCGGCATGTTGATTCAGGTTTTACCCATTGCTACTTTCTGGTGTGTGGAAATTGGAAGAAAGAAATGAGAGCTCGTGTGATCAGTGTCCATATCATCAGGACAGAGACTCAACTTTCAAAGGCATTTAGGTTTGTGAAAAATTTTATAAATGAAAAATTATATCCCATTCATGTTCATGAGTGGAATCAAGGCATTATACTCAAAAACAACAATGAATGGTAACTGTAAATCAATGACTTGATTGTACTTAACAGTCTGGTAGGCATTCATTTATTCACTCATTCATTCATGAACATGTAGGTGGAGTTTTGTTCGGGACCACTGGCTCCAAAATAAATGTACAAAGACTTATTATTAATTATAAATGCTCAACCAATAGTTTAGGCTTATTACTAGCTAACTCTTACATTTTCAGTTAACTCACATTTTTATCTATGCTTTGCCATGTACATAGCTTGGTACCTTTCCTCAGTATAGCACGTCTGTCTTGCTTCTCTGTGTCTGCTCACTATTCCTCTGATTCGGCCCTTCCTCTTCCCAGCATGAACATATCCTCTTCAAATATCTGCCATGTGCCACATACATATTACATGTGTTCTAGTACGTTGGTGATGTTACATTATTCTTGACAACTGTCGTCTGCTATCAAGGCCATGCTCTGGGTGCAATGACAAAATTTAGATCTGTTATTTATTCCAAATAAAAATAAGGGGCTGGAGAGATGGCTCAGTGGTTAAGAGCATTAGCTGTTCTTCCAGAGGTCCTGAGTTCAATTCCCAGCAACCACATGGTGGCTCACAACCATCTGAAGTGAGATCTGGTGTGCTCTTCTGGTGTTCAAGCATACACACAGAACACTGTGTACATGATAAAGAAAGAAAGAAAGAAACCGATTGAACTTTATGTGTGTGCACACGTGCGCACGGTGTGTGTGTGCGTGCGCACCTCTGAAGCTCAGGGGTCCCAGCAGAACACTGCATCGGGTGTCCCGAGCTAGTGCTCGCTCACCCAATGAGCTGTCACCTCCAGCCCTTCAAGTCCTGGTCTGTGTTGGCATCCCCTGCACTTAAGGCTGCAGTCCACCTTGTCCAGACAGCTCTCTGGGCTCGATCAAAATGGAGGACTCCCTTTCCAGCAGGGCTCCCTCCCTCCCTGGATAGCGTCTTTAGGCTCGGAGACCTGACCTTCTCTGGAAGCTGTCCCTAAGCCTGGGTGCCTATCTCAAGCATGGCTTTTGACACAGACCCCTGCAGACGCTCTCCCCCTGCTGCCCATATGATAACTGGGTTTTGCGCTCCTAGCTGTATGGTGGGACCATGCAGCCAAACGCAGATTAGGTGAGGCCCCAGCTGCCGTCGCCATCCCATATACATCCCTCCCTCTGGAATAGAGCTGAGCTGTAACACTGAAGCACCCTCCTGGAAGGCTATTTCCTTCATACTCACAGGCCACACAAAGCCATGCTTGCTGCTTCTGGCCCCCTTTGCCCTCGTAGCCTGGTGACCAACAGTCCTGGCTGTTCTGGAACTCACTTTGTGAACCAGGCTGGCCTCAAACTCACAGAGATTTGCCTGCCTCTGCCTCTGCCTCCCAAGTGCTGGGATTAAAGGTGTGCGCCACCACCGCCCGGCTCAAATCCTGTTTTTAAAAGTACAGTTTCTGCCCTTTCTTTTTTTCAGCTAGCAAACCAGAAAGACCCAATGTTTAAATTATAAAACATTGTTCACATTTGTTTCTTTATTGGGTGTGTATATGCCCACACATATGTGTGCCACTATACCCATGTGAAGGTCAAAGACAAGTCGTGGGAGTTAGACCTCTCCTTCCACCATGTGCATTCTGAGTATCCAACTCGGGTCGTCAGGCCTGGTGGCAGGTGCCTTTACCTCATGTGGCATACCACCACCAACAATCCCAAAATTCCCAGAGTTATCACCTTTACCTGAAAACCTCAGTTTCCCTCCAAGGACTGAATGTTTGGGCTTGATTGCCAGCAACACCTCACACACGCCGGCTATGATCCGCCTCTGCCAGCTGTGTGTGTGAGGAAGGCTCAGTTCCTCCTGTAGCATCCCCAGCACGCACACCAGTCCTTCGTGCACAGAAGCAGCTCAGAGATACCTGCTGAATGAGTTCGAGTACGAGGGAAATTTGTCTAGCCCTGAGGTTAAGCTCTCAAGCCAGCACGGGGAGCAGATTAGTTAAAGCACCCTTTAAAATCCCTTAAATTGCCTTTACGACACAATGTAGAGACATGTTCTCTCAATTTCCACATTGTCTTACCTGGCTTTGTGTAGTGGGGAGGGGGAGGGGAGAGAGGGGGACGGGGAGAGGGAGAGAAAAAGAGTTCTCTCCTCTGTCCTTCCACCACCTGGGTTCCAGGGATCAAGCTTGGCCGAAGGCGCCTTTGCCTCCTTGAAGTCAAGCCATCTCCCTTCAGGCCAGCCCCATCTGAAGCAGTCCACAGAACGTGAGCATGGGGAGGCCTCGGCGAACTTTCTGGCTTGCGGACCAGTGATTCAGATTTCCCACCTAACCTGGCTGAGTGGATGAACCTGACTTACGCTGGCAGCTTGTTTCTCTTCCTCTACCCCTTCTCACGTCTTCTTCTTTCCCAAACCCCCGAAATTGAACTGGGACGATGAAATAAATGTGTGAGATGTGCCCTTTCGTGGCCCTGACAAGGAACTCTGAGAAACCTCAGCGGCCGGATGAGGGCGAACCAGACGCAGGACTCCGGCCCTCGGTGATGCAGTCATGCATGAGTCACTGAGGCAGGTGTTTTTTCTTCTGATGTTTTCTAGAGCCCAAAGCTCAGAAAATGAGGCCGTTTCTCAGACTCCAACAATGAGCTAGACCCCCTTTCAATAAAAACTGTCAACCCCCCAGGGTCAGTGGATAATTCATTCACCAAGAAATATTCCTCTTTAGTTAGATTAATGGTGGATATCTGACTCCGAGATGGGATTGTCTGTCATGCAATCTGGGGTCTCTGTTGTAAAGAACGAAGTGGAACCGAATGTAAAACCAGGACTTCCGAAATCACATATATATATATTCACTGACCGTGTTGCAAAATAAATTTTCCGCAAATCCAGTATATGCAAACTCTATTAAAAAATCTGTTTACCTGATAATAAATAGGGGCTCTATAATCTAAAAGTAATGCCAGCATTCTGATTTTTCTTGCAGGAGTCAGGAAAAAGGCTAACCAATTGATGGAAGCCGGCCCTTGGGTAGCGACGCTTCATTTGGCAGATAACAGCATTGATGGAACGGGAAAAGAGGGGGAGCAATTGCTGGAACTCACTCGGACCTTAACCTGGTGGGGAACAGTAAGAGCTTTGGACTCACTCCCTCTCTAAAACTAAAGTGCCGGAGTTAAACCACACGGCTGATCACAGCCTCTTAGCAATTCTTGTGTGGCTTCTCAGCTCAGAGAGGGACACTTACCAGTCCTGGCCTGGGCACTTGGGCCCCTCAGAAACCTCACAAGGAGCCTCAGATTAAAAGGGTGGCAGCTGAGGCAGTAGAGGAGGCAAGAGTTAGAACATCCTTCCAAGGTCAGGAAATAACTCAAAACCTGATCGATGTCACCTGAGGAGGAAGGGCAGCCTGCTTGGAGTGCACATTCTTGTGTTCAGTTAGAAAGCTCTCCACCCTGGACTCCTAAAAAAGAAATAAGGAACTATAATTCTCAGAAGCTAGAAAACAGTGTTTCCTTGTCATGCTCATTTTGACAACCTGAGGCATCCCCCATCCATCTCTGCTGTACCTGCACCTTAAGCTGACCAAGCCGTTGGCAGGTCTCACAACCACTCAGGAACTAACTGCAGGATCAAAAAGGGCCCTGGACAGCACTGTCTCGTGGCCAGGCCCACAACACCAGTGGCGGGCAAGAGCACTGGGCACAGCTGAGGTCTGAGGCCCGAAGGCATGTTGGGTAGCAATTTATTATCTCAGCAGAAAAAAACTCCTTCCTTATTGTTCTCCCGTATTCAGGAGAGATGGGAAGGCTTCCCAGCTGGCGATCGATGCTGCCCTTCCCCAGATAATTACATCAGTAACTTCTATTTCAGCATCTTGTTGAACTTAATATATTGCTGGTGTAACTGCTAAAAAAAAAAAAACGTGTTCAGGATTTTCGTGTTTATATCCATGAGCTACACGGATCCATACTTTCTTTCTTTGTAACACCTTTGCCTGCTTGGGATCAGAGCCTGTCTGGCCTTACACAACTACTTAGGAAATGTCCCCTCCCGTTCTGTTTGAGGACACAGCTTCCGTGGCATTATGATGACGGTCTCCTTAAATTTGCTAGATTCATCGGTGAAGCCCTTGACACCTGGAGCTTTCCTAGCAAGGGTTTCTGTGTTTTTATACAAGTCTCACTGTGCAGCCCCTGCTGGTCTCAAACTCATGACCTTCCTCCCTCAGCCTCCTGAACACAGGGGTTATAGGCAAGTGCCATCACACTTAGCAAGGAAGATTTTAATCAAAACTCATTTTTCTTTTTTTTTTTTTTTTTTTTTTTTTTTTTTTTTTGGTTTTTCGAGACAGGGTTTCTCTGTGTAGCTTTGTGCCTTTTCCTGGGACTCATTTGGTAGTCCAGGCTGGCCTCGAACTCACAGAGATCTGCCCGGCTCTGCCTCCCGAGTGCTGGGATTAAAGGCGTGCGCTACCACCGCCCGGCAAAACTCATTTTTCAAAGCAGTATATATTAGGTTGGTGCTACGGTTTACCTGGAACACACAAGGGCCTGGGTTCAACCCCCTACATAGAAACAAACAAACATGTTGAATAAAAACAAGACTCTAGTTGGGTGGTGGTGCACGCTTTTAATCCCTGCACTCGGGAGGCAGAGGCAGGCAGATCTCCGTGAGTTTGAGGCCAGCCTGGTCTACAGAGTGAGATCCAGGATAGGCTTCAAAGCTACACAGAGAAACCCTGTCTCAAAAAACAACAAAAAAAAAGAATAAGGTTCTTCTGGCTTTGAGGGGTTCTGCCTGACATATTCTAGTTTTCTTCTTTCAAAGAATTTGTTTGTATACGTTGTCAAATTTGTTAGAATAAAGTTATTCGTATTTCTTTATTGTCCTTTTAGAAACTGTAGAAGCTGTGGAGACATCGTCTCTTTTGTTGACCTTGAACATTCGCATTTTCTCTTCCTTCTAAGATTTGGTTAGAAACTTGTCAATGTTACTGATCTCAGAGAATCGGCTCTTGCTTTTCTTTACTTTTTGTTTGCTTGTTTTGTTTTGTTTTGTTTTTTGAGACAGGGTTTCTCTGTATAGCTCTGGCTGTCCTGGGGCTTGGTTTGTAGCCCAGGCTGGCCTCAAACTCACAGAGATCCATCTGCTTCTGCCTCCTGAATACTGGGATTAACGGTGTGCGCCACCACTGCCCAACCTAAATTTTCTTTAATCTTCTCAGGGGTTCCAATGATCATGGTAATAGTGTCTAACACAGGAGATAGTGACAGGTTGAATAAATCACTTATGCAAAGAGCTAAGCAGTGTTCAGAGATCTAACTCATCCTTTGTCCAAATTAGGACAGATGAGTGAAGGAGGCGCCACCTCTGGCCAGGAGCAAATAAAGTTCCCTCTATGTCCAGGCGTCTGGGTTCAGCACTGCGCAGGAAACTGAACTGGACCTCAGCCCCACAAAGCCCCTGGGAGGCACTTTTGTAGGACACCCCCTTGAGGCTTGGGGGTGGCCCCAGTGGCAACCAAGGCACAGCAGACACACCAGTGAGACTCAGCTCCCTGGAAGCCTCCTAGAGTCGACCTAGTTCCAGACTGGAGTCACCAAGTCAGTCTCCAGCATTCCTGCCTCCCTTCCGTGGGGCTCCTTTTCCGAGAAGCATCCCTTTCTTTTATCTTTTCATTCTTTTTAGATTATTTTTAGTTTATGTGTGCAAATGTTTTACTGTATGTATATCTGTGCACCACATATGTCCTGGTATCCTTGGAGATCAGAGAAAGGGTTAGGTTCTCTGGAACTGGAGTTACAGACACTTGTGAGCCACCATGTGGGGGCTGGGAATTGAACCTGGGTCCTCTTCAAGAACAGCAGGTCCTCTAACCACTGAGCCATCCATCTCTCCAGCCCCTAGTACCCTGTCCTTACCCATCTTGTCTGAAGAATGTGGATAGATCTGGAAGGTGAAACTGCTCAAGCCCTCGGCAGATGACTTCCTTGAGAGCAAGATCTTTGATAAGAGTCTGGCAGGGCTGCACAGGCCTGGCTTCAGATCCGGCTGCTGAATCAGTGGAAAGTGTGTACAGCTGAGCAGCAGAGTCAACATGACCATAAAGGCAGCGTTGACCCTAAGTGAAAGTTCAAGCCTTCTTACGTGATAATGACTCAGCACTGATCTCTTGATAAGCACATCATAATTTACTCCGGAGCGGAGAGCATGAATTAACTCTCCTTTAGTTCCTGCTGTACTGAGCGCTAATGTGCACTCAGGAAATAATAGTTCTGTCTTCACTGCAACCTCATAAAACAGGCCACAAAGCCTCTGTCAGGCTAGTTTTGCAGATATGGAAAGTTAGACCCATGAGGGCACATGGCTTGCCCATGATCACACGGTCAACGAAAGGGCAGAGCTGACAGGAAGCCCAGGTCTTTGCCTCAATGCCACCTCCACACAAGATGCCAGAGACTTCTAAAAACCAGCCAGCAGAACCCTGCCAGGCCAAGGATTCTCAAAAGCCCACCAAGAAATGAGGAAGGAAAACGCAATGGCCACACCACTCTGAACATTCCCGGTCTCTGCTGATCTTGCAAACTAAGCAGGACTGGGCCTAGAGTACTGAAGTAGGAGAAGAGTATAGTGAGTTTTGTCCTCATGGAGCTAAAGTCACCTGATTTTAAAATTTTATTCCGAGGCTCGCCTTTTTAAAAAAATAATTTATTGTTATTTTTACCTGCATTGGTATTTTGTCTGCATGTATGTCTGTGTGAGGGTGTCAGTCAGTCTGTGTGTGGAACTGGAGTTACAGGCAGGTGTGAGCTGCTATGTGGGTGCTGGGAATTGAACCAAGGTCCTCTGGAAGAGCAGTCAGTGCTCTTACCTGCTGAGCCATCTCTCCAGCCCCAAAGCTTGCTACAGTCAGATTTTCCTTTGGGCCGCCAGCTCACAAATAATGACACAGGAGACTTATTAATTATGAAAGTTCGGCCTATAGCTTAGGCTTGTTCCTAACTGGTTCTCATAACTTAAATTAACCTATTTATATTAATCTACGTTCTATCACGTGGTGTTACCTCTCTTCCATCTTGCACCTCCTGTTTCCTCTCTGTCTCCTGGCGTCTCCTGCCTGCCTAGATTCCTCCTCCTCTTCCTTTCTCTCCCCCCAAATCCCGCTTATACCTCCTGCCTGGCTTTCAGCGTTTTGTTTTGTGTTTTTTTAAAGATTTATTTATTAATTATGTATACAATGTTCTGCCTGCGTGTACGCCTGCAGGCCAGAAGAGGGCACCAGATCTCATTACAGATGGTTGTGAGCCACCATGTGGTTGCTGGGAATTGAACTCAGGACCTTTGGAAGAACAGCCAGTGCTCTTAACTGCTGAGCCATCTCTCCAGCCCGGCTTTCAGCTTTTTATCACACCAGTCACAGCATATGTCTTCATACAGTGTACAAATATCCCACAACATCTTGCCTTTCTTAATTTTATGTGAAATTAATCTCAGTACTTGGGAGGCAGAGGCAGGTGGATTTCTGTGAGTTTGAGGCCAGCCTGATCTACATAGCTAGTTTTAGGCCAGTCAGGGCTACATAGAGAGACCCTATCCAAAATAAATAAATAAAATAAAACAAAAAAAAATCACCAGGTAAGAGTTACTATTTATTTGGCATACTGAAAGTTATCAAGCCCTTGTCAATCCCTCCAAATGTTTTGACATTTTACTGGTATATAAAATATAAATGACTAAGAAGTCTTACATGTAAAGTTTTTAAAGTAAATGAATGAACGAAAGATTTTTGGCAGTAAGAGCTTGAATCGGCTTTCCTAAGAGAACCAGAATATTCCAAAGTAGAGAGACACCCAGGTTCAGCAAGCCAGGCTCAACACCTCTCCAGTCTCAAGTCAGGTCATTGCAGCCACTTGGGGAAGGGTCAGGGAGGCTGGAGAGAGCCTGAAAAGAAAGGCCATTCCCTGAAATTCTAGGTTGACTTCCGTCGAGGGACCGTGAGCCCTGCAAGGCACAAAGCCGTTTCATCTCGTTGTTGTCTCTCTGCAGCCTGATCAAATACTCTCCTCACTTAAGGGAGATTGACCTTGGAAACAACGTCCTGGGAGAAACGGCTGCAGTTGCCATCCTCGAAGCACTGAGAGCCAGGAAGGCAGGTAAAGTTCCGTCCTCTTCCCCCAGGCCCCGGACTCGTCACAACTGTTTTGTTGTTAAATGACAAATCTGAACTGTGCAAGGAGCAGGGGCGTTGTCAAAGGCTAACCCCATGTGTCAACATGCCAAGAGACCTGTACAGAGCCCAAGAACTGTCACAATGCTCTTTTCCCCCTCAAGTACTGATTTTTCCCCTATACTTCTAGGCTATTGTCTAGGTAGTTTCTTACCTTCAGCCTCTGAAGTAGCTGGACTTACAGCATGCCCCAGCCTGGCTGTTTTTTTTTTTTTTTTAATGAATTTTTCTCTACTGCTTTTGCTTTTTCTGTCTTCTCTTTCCTTCCTTTTTTTCTTCCAAGATTTATTTATTATGTATACAGTGTTCTGCCTACATGCCTGCATGCCAGAAGCTCTCATTATAGATGGTTATGAGCCACCATATGGTTACTGGGAACAGAACCCAGGACCTCTGGAAAAGCAGCCAGTGCTCTTAACCTCTGGGCCATCTCTCCAGCCCTTCTCTTTCCTTTCTTATTCTCCAAGGAAGTTTTCTCCTGTTCTCTAGTCTCCACTCAGCCCGACCTAAAGTGATTTGTACAGAAATCGATTGTAAAACTGAAGTAGCGACCGTCCTAAGACCACAGTTGAGCCAGCTAGGCACTGGAGCCTTTCAAGTCTGAGGCAGCCTGGGCTACATAAGGATACCCTGGAGACAGAGAGAAAGAGAGGAGGGAGAGAGTGAAAACAAAGACCAGAGTGTACTTCTTAATCATTCAAGAGGGGTTTGACTCCAACTGGCAGGCAGCACTGTGTGACTTATGGCCCTGGAACCCTTGGAAAACGAGAGAAGCAAGGTCAGTTAGTGGGGACCATCCCTGCCTCTCCTTTAGAATACTCTTACTGCCTTTACAGGGAGAGCAAACAATGTTATTTTCAATGTGGCTCCATGTAAAACAGATTATGAAAATGAACCTCAGTGTTGAGGAGAGTGAGGACTGTGCTCTGGGGCAGGCTGAGTGCAGAGAATTCACTGGCAGCCGCATCCTGCTCTCATCATTTCTTTAGGAAAACGGTCAGAGGTTACATTTTTCCTTTGCTGGCAGTGTTTTAAAGAGAATTACAGGGCTATTGTGGTCTGCTGTATTGCTCCATTTCAAACTAAAGCCATGCATGTTTAATGACCAATTAAATGATTCTAAGATTTTTTTCAATTATCCTTTTCTTTTAGAGAAACAGAACACCCACTTCTTGTTCCATTAGAGCTGAGATGAAGTTCAGCCGGATTATTCTGTTAACACTAACTCTAAGTGCAGTAAGCAGAAGGCAGGTCCTGACTGTGCTTTGGTTTTCCTGGGGCCATAAGCCGCTTCTCACTCTACCTGGCAGACACCATTACTGGGCTGCAGGCAATCTCCCCATCATTCCTACAGGGAATGTGATGAGAGCCAGCCTCTGGTGACTTGATGGGAAATGATTTCCACTGAATACCTATCTGGAATGGAAAATGTCTTGCCTGCTTAGTAAATGGCTCAATTTACATAAATGAGAGGCTAATTATGGAGTGCCCACCTGGAAACGCAAGTACCTCATCTCGACAGCATTAAAAGGCAATCTAAGGCTCAAGACATCAGCGATTCTGAAATTGAGTCTAAGTGTGCATCATGAATAGTCTTAATGCATTTATTTCATGAGCTGGGCTCATTATGGGCTGTTTCTGACAGAGCACTTTAATTAGGTTGGTAGTTTGAACACCAGTGAAGAGTCCTCCATAAAGGGTGAGCTCCTTGGATTTCACAGGACGGATCTCTTGCCGCTTAGCCCTAAAGGCATCGTTTTAAACCGTAAAACCGTTAGAAACATCATTGATGATGAAACTAATGTTCTTTTACTGCCTTCTGTGTTTGTATCATTTGCAAGCCAAGAGAATTTCTAATTCTCCTTTAATGAAATCACACTAACACTCTTGTCTGCTAAAGAGGGAGTTTGGTTTGCCTTGCCTGCATCTCTCCCCCATTCTCTTCTCTCTTCTTCTGGTTGTTGTTTGTTTGTTTGTTTGTTTGTTTTGTTTTGAGACAGGGTCTCTGTAGCCCAGGGTGACCTTGAGCTGGTGATGTAGCCAAGGTTGGTCCTGGGGCCTCCAGAGTCCTAGGACTGCAGAGTATCAGGGAGTTCTTCATGAGCCAACTGTAGTAATTCCTACCGGGTTCTTAGGCCTGAGAGCACCCCCTACATAGTGTGAGCCTTTCTGCTCATTTATGCTTATGCTCTCTTTGCTCAGGTAAACTACCACCCTTAAAAGTTACAGTCACTCCCCGGATCTCTTCAGACACCTTCACATCTATTTGGAAACATAGCAAGAAATCTAATAAAACCAGTAAAAAAAAGAAAAAGGTAAATTCTTCACCGTCTGTATGGCTGAGTAGCAGCCGCCAGGGGGCACTGTATGGATGAGGCGTGCACCTCAGTGGAGATAGATGGAGCCTTCGACGCCAGAGTTTAGGGTCTTCTAGGTCACCCTCCACTAAACTGTCGTCAGAGGGATGGTGGTTATACCAAGAGGCGAGCAGTAAGACAACAACATCATCTCTCAGAGATTAGTGGACACTGCCTCCGGCTTCAACCCCTCTTCCCTGCCAAATGCGTGTTCCTGCAGGCCCGCTGCGGATCTGCAAAGATCTTTGTCTCCACTCATAGGCGCCTGTGCTGTGTTTTGGGTGATAATGATTTACATACTCTCATTCTCTACTACGTAAAGTCGATTTTTTTTTAAATAGGGCAAATATTTAATGACACAGGAAGAAAAACACAAAAGACATGTTACAAAACAAAGTGATTTTAAGTAATAGGTAGAAGACGAGTTTTGAAACGAAAATTAAGAAGTATACACACGCATTTAAAAACCTAGACTGCTATATAGTTATAATTATCAGCACCGTTACTACCATCCAGTGAGGGAATAGTCTCCCCTGTGTGTTTGTGTGTGTGTTATAGTTTTTTGTTTATTTGTTTGTATATTTATTGAGACTGGGTCTTACTCTGTACATCAGACTGGCCTTGAACTTGTGGCATTCCTTCCGTCTCCTCCCGAGTGCTGAGAACACAGGCATCGCTACTGTGCCTTTTGGTTGTTTTGTTTTCTTCTTTCTGTTTTTTTAAAACACAAATATTTCTGACCCAAACAGGTTGGACATGGTTGCTTATAATTGTAGCTGAAAGTTTTCCTGTGTCCTGCCTGGTCCACAGCCGCTCAGACCCAAGTAAACACACAGAGGCTTATATTAATTATAACTGCTCAGCCATTACCTCAGGTCTACGACTGACTAGCTCCTACACTTAAACTCAGTCCGTTTCTGTTAATCTGTATGTTGCCACATGTTCCATGGCTTTACCTGTGTGCCATTACATGCTGCTCCCTGGAAAGCAGGCTGGAGTCTCCTCACTCAGCCTTCCTCTTCCCAGAATTCTCCTTGTCTGTTTATCCTACCTATACTTCCTGCCTGGCTAACTGGCCATCAGCGTTTTATTAAACCAGTGTACAAAAGCATTATCCCACAGCACATAATATCATCCTAATAACAACACTTGAGAGGCTGAGGCAGGAGAATCACCACAAGTTCAAGGCCAGCCCAGGCTACCTAGTGGGTTCCAGGTCAATCGGTATACAGTGTGAGAGTACCTCAGAAAGGAAAACAAAAATATTCAATAAAGAGAAAGGGAGGGAGAGGGAGCCGCTCCCGGAGAGACGCCAGATGCACAGACGCAGCTGCTTTCTGTGCATTTGATGTCCTCTAAGCAATCACCTTGATTGGGCCTGAACAAAGAGCTGGCGCCGTAGTAAAGTGTTGAATTGCTGCAGAGTGTAACTGTTTGCAGCTGTGTCCTGGCCCGCCCCGCCCCAAGCTGCGGGGAAACTGCGGTCTTACAACCTATGGCTGTGTTTTCTGACCTCTGGTCATTTTCGAGACTCACTGCGTGTGTATTTTGTCTCATGGGTCTGGATCCAGAAATGGTCATTATTCTTCACAAAGAAACTTAGTCTAATGTATGTTGCATAATGTCTCATGACAGGTTTTCGGGTCTCTGATGATATGCTTCTAAGTGCTCTGCAGTAACAAAAGGACACCCCCAATCAAAAACACCCTGTAATCAATTAAAATGAATATCATCCCCTTCTCTCTCTTTTTTCTTTCTTCCCTCCCTTCCTTCCTCCTTTCTGTCTGTCTGTCTGTCTGTCTCTCTCTCTCTCTCTCTCTCTCTCTCTCTCTCTCTTTCCTTTTTTGTTTTTCCCCAGCTCACAGAAATCCACCGGTCCTTGTCCTGGGACTAAAGGTGTGAGTTTCACTCTGACTTGTCTCTTTCTTAATTGGTTTTTGCTGAGTTACTAGAAAACACAATATGCCCCATATATCACCAGGAGACTCACAGTCTCAGTTCTGACCTTCCACAGGATTAAGATTGCCAGCACTTTATTCAAGTAACAAAGGCATGCAACCTTATCCATGTGTGAAGCCTGGATTCATCCTCAAAGAACCAAAGAACCAAAAAGGATCATTGGTTTTGTTGTTTTGTTTTTGTCTTTTGGGGTTGTTTTTTGGGTTTTTGTTTGTTTGGTTGGTTGGTTGGTTGGTTTTTCTGAGACAGAGTCCTGGCTTTGTAGACCATGCTGGCCTTGAATTTACAGAGTTCTGGCTGCCTCTGCCTGTGCTGGGATTAAAGGTGTGTGCCACTACACCTGGCTGTCTCATTGTTTTAAAACCAGACAGAGAGATAGCTCCATTGGTAAATAGCTTGTTGTACAAGTGTCAGAACCTGAGTTTGACCTCCAACATCCAACATCCATGTAGAAAGCTGGGCTTGGTGTCACTTATAATCCCAGAGCTGGGGAGGTGGAGACAGCAGATCCCTGGGGCTCCCTGGCCAGGCAGCCTAGCCTAATTAGCAAGCAAGCCAATAAACAAATAAACAAACAAACAAACAAATAAATAAATGGGGTTGGGGATGAGAGGACAAAGGATAGGAGAGAATATGAGGAGAAATGCCTAACAGTAAAGTAAAGCCCTCTTGGGAAAGTTCTTTTTGGAAAAGTCATATAAAAACCTCCTAGAAGTTTCCTAAAATATATACATGCATGCACATATGCAGAGTTCAAATGGAGTTATCCTATAATGGGCCAACAACGCCCCTACTGGACAATACAAGCCAACAAATAAAAAGCCTGGTGCCAGAAGTGGGTTACTTCTTTTGGAGTTGTTGGCCAGTGAGGCCCCACAGACCCTCAGAATTACAGACTATTGACAGTGCTCTTGGTTGCCCCTAGAACTTGATCGTAAGACCCTGTTGCTGAAGGCACCAGATATGTGAGTCATTAGAGCTTGGAGAAATCAAGCTGGTACTGACCTGGAGGCTTCGTCCCTACTGGCTAGTTCTTAAAATGCTAGACGGTGCTAAGCAGACTATTGGAAGACAAAGTTGTTATACTCAGATCTCAGGGACCCCCAAAAGACCACCACGGAGACCAAAAACTCCATATGTAAAAGAAAAGAGCCTTTATTCAAGCTCGGGCTTGGTCTCTCTGTCTGTCCGACACAGCAGTGAGAGCAGAGATCCCTGAACCCAGGCAGAAGTTGGGGTGAAGGGATTTCCAGGGTTCAGGACCCTGTTTGGCTGACATTTGTCTGGGGGTATCAGCAAAAAGGAGAAATAGGTGTGTGCTAGGCTCAAGGACATCTGGCCATCTTATCTAACTTTATCTGACAGTTGGAATGATTGGGATGTCAGGTACTTCCCCATCCCTGATCCATCCCCGGGTGGTGTCAGCTTATGGCTTTTCCTGGATCTGGGTATTGCCTACCGGTAAGCCTGTCATGGCAGCTGTGTGGTCAAGCTGTTTTGCCCGCCCCCACCCCAACAAAAGTAACCATCACTCTTGCTCAGCTGTGAACCTCCCAGGTTACAACAATGACAAGACACCCCACTGGTGCAGCCGTGACACAGTGTCGTGGGGGTGACCAACCACTTTCCGACTGGATTTAAGGCCTACTCCACAAGATGAAATCCATGCCTGGCACCATCACTGGGGCCATGAGCCCGTGGATGCGGGGGTCGTAGGCCTTTGGGGGGAGTCTACTACTGTTATTATGCTAAGTGAATGTAGTATGAAGTTGACTCCCAATAACTTGTTATACTCACAGATTAGTGCATCTCTCAACCCTCATCAGAAAGGCTTCATAATACAGTAGATGGTGATTAGCACAGAGGCAACACACCTGGCCAAGGGGCAGAGCACGAGAGACTGTGGGATGCTGGGGCCTAAAGGCGACATCTGTATGGTGTCATCTCTTCCCCAGGCTCAGGGATCACAAGGAAACCATTTTCCAGGCATAGCAGGGAAGCTGCACAGATTAACTCCCAACAGCTGTGACAGCATGCCCAGCACTGTGCAAGCTCAAGCCGCACTAAAGCCCAGCATGGAGAGAGGAGGTGGGCAGGAAAGTCTAGCTGAAGAGCCATTGGCAATTGATGGCTGCTAGGAGAGGGGAAGCCAGTCTTATTTAAGGTGTGGCCCCTGGTAGGTGGACCACGCTCCAGTGGATGGTCCTATCCCCGATAGTACATGGACAGCAGAAATTGGATTTGATAAGTAGATAGAGAAGGAGAATGGATCTGAAAGGAGTTGGGGGGAAGGAATGAATATGACCAAAATGTATTGCATGAAATTCCCAAAACACTTTAAAAAAGAAAGGAAGAAAGAAAGAAAGAAAGAAAGAAAGGAAGGAAGGAAGGAAGGAAGGAAGGAAGGAAGGAAGGAAGGAAGAAAGAAAGAAAGAAAGAAAGAAAGAAAGAAAGAAAGAAAGAAAGAAAGAAAGAAAGAAAAAGAAAAAAACACCAAGGTAGATGGCTCCTGAGGAATTACTGTTGGAATTCCTGGCCACTCCCCCAGATACATGACCTCACATTCACTGTCCAGTATCCAAGCAAGAGGTGTAATTATCCTGGTGCCTTACGTCCTATATAATCCGTGCGCTGCGTGGTCACGTAATTTGTGCACATGCATAGCATAGCTACATAAGCCCATATGTGCATGCTCAGGGAAATCTATAAAATGCGCGGCACAGACTCCTCCTCCTCCTCCTCCTCCTCCTTCCTCTCTCTCTCTGCACGACCATTTCCATAGGCCTAAGCACTACCCTCTGTTCTCCTTCCCCTAATAAACCCTTACAGTGGGTTTTCTCACACTGTAAACAGTGCCGCCTAATAAATAACACAGCGCCACATAATAGCTAACAATTACAACATAGGTTGGCCTCTGGCCTTCACACATGTGCACACATGTTTACCTGTACATACTTCAATATGTACGCACAGAGATAAATAAATGAATAAAATCAGATGTATATAAAAGTGCTACCTTGATCATTTCTCAAAGATCTTTGCCCTTTTATGATACAGTGTTTTCAGTGGGGTAGGGGGTGCTGTTGGCTACTATTAAAGTCTAAGACCTAGTAAACCAGGCATTTTTCTATATTACTGGCATCTGTCACTTTTAATAGCAAATTAGCACAGCAATCTATATTGGAAATGTAAAAGTCTCCACATACTCCTTTCCTCCGCAGAAAAAGTGTACTGTCACTGTTAGTTTTTCGGCTGCGTTGTGTTCTTACCCTGCAAGGAAATGTCACGAAACACGACAGAATCCGCTAACAAGAGTTTTATTAAAGGTAAAGGGACAGAGAGTGAACAGGCCTGCGGGAAGCACGTGTGTGGAGAAGAAGGAGGAAGAAGAAGAAGAAGAAACCGGGAACATGGCGCCGGATTTTAAAGGCTGGGCGTGGACAGATCAGCGTCACTACTACACGCAAGCACGTAGATCACATGGCCACGTTGCGCGCCTACGTAGCCAATGGAACGTCACGGATCTTGGTCACGCGAGATGTCCTGACCCGGAAATGGCTATCCTGACCTGGAACTGGCTAGGTGGAAGTGTCTGTTGGGCATATGCGAACACGCCCGACCGTGGGGGCATGTTGTAAACCTTTCATCCCTGACTCTTCCTTTTTTAAAAAAGAAAAAAATTGTGGTTGTCTGGGTATGGGGGCGATGTTTCTCTCAAAGACTGCTTCCAGCTGAATAGTGGGCGTTGGTTGACTCTTGGGGGGCAGGGGGATGAGAGGGTATCTTGTGAAGTCCTGGGATGTTGGTGGGCAGGTCCTGGAATGAAGTTCTGCCGTCCCCTCGTTCTGCGGCTGTCCATCCGTGCTGTGGCTGGGAACCTTCCGTGCTGTGGCTAGGAACCTTCTGTTTGACAAGATACTGTTGACATAGAAAAGGCTTAGAGAGAAAGAATCACTATTATTTTATTTTGGAGTTGGCATTTGTCTGAGGTAGATCTGGCCTGTCCAGATAGAGACATGCGATATTTACCTGAGGTAGATCTGGCCTTAGTACTCTGCTTAATTTCTATCTGAGACAAGCCTTATTAGAGGTAGTTTATTTAAGGCACCGGTTTCCCTTATTAGGTTAGCATTTAGGAAACGCAGGTGATCAGTTGCTGAGTATCGAACAATGATAGATTATTGTATTACATTATTCCTTACCGCCTGGATATTTTTGATGGTCCTTTTTGCCTCCGACTCTGTGTGTCTACCTGAGAGACTGTGTCTACCTGAGAGACTGGTAGGGGAAAGGAATTGTTAGAGTCAGAAGAGTGAGTGGCTAGGAGGAGAAGTAAAGGAGCTGTTGGCGCGTCTGGGATGAGGCGAATGTGTGGAGCGAAAGAAATGGACGCTCCTACCTTAGCTAGAAGATCCCTCCCCATTAAAGGTACAGGGCAGCTTGGCACCACTAAGAATGTGTGTGTGAGAGGGATGCCTCTGAAAATGCAATTGAGTGGTGGTGTCTGATGAGGTAGATAAGGCTGTCCCCAACCCCGACAATAGGGAGACAAGCAGGAGAGGTGGGCCTCCAAAACTCTCTCAGGACAGAGTAGGTAGCTCTGGTGTCCAAAAGGAACGAGATGGGGCCGCCCATTGACCTTTATAATTACCCTAGGTTCCCTGTGTGAGATGGGAGTGGCCGGGGCAGAAACCAGGCAGCAGCAGTCCTCGCTGTAAGCCAAGCCTACAAAGTCAGCTGGAGGGTGGTCTTCATCTGGCCTTCCTATGTCGCTTGGGACATTAGGACAGTCAGCTGACCAGTGACCCTTTTGGCAACACTTTGGACAAGGCTTTGTCGGTGCCCTTCATGGGCCGGTGGTGCAAGCCTGGGCCCAATGGCCTTCTCTCCCACACTTGAAGCAGGGACCAGATGGCTTTCGGGGAGCCGGTCGGGCAGTGCTTGCCAGCATCTGGCAGCTCCTTTTATGGGCTTTTTCATCTCTACCATGGAACACCTTAAACGCTATCACCAGCACATCTGCCTGTGGAGTTAGAGGGCCGTTCTCCAAACGTTTAAGTTTATCCCTAATGTTAGGGAAGCTCTGTGAGACAAACTGGGTTATTAGCAGCTGCCTGCCCTCAGGGCTCTCTGGGTCTAAGCTAGTGAACTGAAGTAGAGCCTTGGTGAGCTGCTCTAGGAAATGAGACGGATTTTCGTCCTTATCTTGATTAACCATTTTTAGTTTTTCATAGTTTACTGGTTTTAGGGCAGCCTTACGGAGACCTGTCAGGAGACAGATAATAAACCTATCTCTGGCTAGACAGCCACCCTGGGTGTTATAATCCCAGTGTGGCTCTCGGTCAGGAACCGCCTCAGCTCCTGGAGGGTGTGAAAGGTTAGTTTGATGAATTTCGTCTGCATGAATCCTAGCCTGCTCCCAAACCCGCCTGCGCTCCTCAGGAAGTAAGTTATTAGAAAGTATCATGAATATATCATGAAAGGTAAGACTATAAGATTGAGTTATATATTGAAACTGTTTAATAAAGGCAGCAGAATTAAAAGTATAAGAACCCAGCTTACTTTCTATCTGAGAGAGTTCTGCTAGAGAGAATGGAACATGACCTTTAATCAGTCCATCCACACCAGTCACCTCTCGCAAAGGGAGAACAGTGGAAGGTTTTGGATGGCTGGAATCTGGCAATTTAGCAGCCCGAGAGCAGGTGGTAGGAGGAGTGAAGTTTGGAGCTAGGGCAGGGCCTTTGGAACCGGCCGCTGCCGAGGAAGGAGCAGCTTTAGAAGAAGAAGAATCTGGAAGGGGAGCGGAAGGAACGGTTTTCTAGGAGTTGGAGCTGGAGGTCGAATAGGTGGAGGATCTAGAGATCTAGAGTCAGAGATTCCGGAGTCAGAGAATCCTCCGGTTCAGGCATAGCCAGGAGCATATGAGCAGGAGAGAAGGAATCCAGAAGAGACGGTTTAGCACTGAGAAAGAAAAACGCTATGACATAGGGCAACTCTTTCCATCTGCCTGAGCGCTGACAGTAATTAGATAACTCCCGTAAAATATCGGGATCTAAGGAGCCGCTCGGCGGCCATTTTTGTTGTTTTCTAAAGCATACTTTGGCCATTTTTTAGAACATAGACGAGTTATCTTAGGAATCTTTATGTAAGGCATTAAACTAAGAGGTTTTAAAGCTTCAACAAGACAGCCTAACGGAGAGGAAGGACTAACAGGGTTGGAAGCCTTGTTTCCCATGTCTGCAGCGGAGAGGCAGAAAAATAAAAAAGATAAAAAAACAAACGTGATCCGGAGCCAAGGCCCCAGGCGTCCCCAAGGCCAAGGACGGATCCCGGGCACAAGCCGCTCCTTGGCTCGTCAGCCACAGAAGCGGGGGCCCCTGCCACGTGAGGAAAGGATTCCCCGGGAACCCGGACAGCGTCTGCCGCTTCGTCAAGTCGGATGAACGTGTCGGCCCCACGTGGCCCCCAGGACGCACCCAACGGTGGTGGTCCCAACGCGAGAAATATCTCAGGCTGCAGACGTGGGAGAGGGCTAGAAATCTGAGGCCTGCGATAGGGGCCGACCGTAGCCAATGAAGACCGTGGTCGGGGGTTCCCCGGTCTCAAGAATACTTGTGAGGTACCGGTTGTTCTCACAGATTCAGGAAACCGTTTACACTGGCCGAAAAATGGGGGGGACTCACCAATCGGAGAAAGCGGTGTTGCATGGAATTTCTGCGGTCAGGCAAAATGGAGAGCGGTCTGTCGCGTACGGAGCAGAGTGTTGCAGTCCCCGGTTACGGGTTTCCAGGCGCAGGGTGCCCGGAAGCGCCCGCTCGGTTTCGGCACCAAAATGTTAGTTTTTCGGCTGCGTTGTGTTCTTACCCTGCAAGGAAATGTCACGAAACACGACAGAATCCGCTAACAAGAGTTTTATTAAAGGTAAAGGGACAGAGAGTGAACAGGCCTGCGGGAAGCACGTGTGTGGAGAAGAAGGAGGAAGAAGAAGAAGAAGAAACCGGGAACATGGCGCCGGATTTTAAAGGCTGGGCGTGGACAGATCAGCGTCACTACTACACGCAAGCACGTAGATCACATGGCCACGTTGCGCGCCTACGTAGCCAATGGAACGTCACGGATCTTGGTCACGCGAGATGTCCTGACCCGGAAATGGCTATCCTGACCTGGAACTGGCTAGGTGGAAGTGTCTGTTGGGCATATGCGAACACGCCCGACCGTGGGGGCATGTTGTAAACCTTTCAGTCACTTTTAATAGCAAATTAGCACAGCAGTCTATACTGTAAATGTAAAAGTCTCCACATTACTATCTTTCCTCCACAGAAAGGAAAGATACAGGAGGAGTTATATTATCTGGGTGAGTTGGTGCACACCTGTAATTAAAGCCTTTGGGAGATGGAGGCAAAAGAATCAGGAACTCAAAGCTAGTCTCAGCTAACACAGCGAGTTTGAGGCTAGCCTGGCTACATGAGACCCTGTCAAGGTAGAAGAAAGCATGTCTTCAGTAAGAAAACCACCTGTTGTCTCTTTTGTTTGTTGGTTGGTTGTTTTTAAGACAGGGTCTCACTATATATCCCTATCTGGCCTGGAACTCACTAAGTAGAGGAGGCTGACCTCAAGCTCACAGAGATTGTCTGCCTCTGCCTCCCAAACTCTAGAATTAAAGGTGGGGTCCATCATGCCCAGTCCTTATTACTTTCTTAACTCATGATTTTCTGTTCACTATTTCACAGGCAAAAAACTGAATACAGATGCTGTATTTGCAAACGGATGTCACCTATCTCCACGGCCAGACAGACCTATCTAGGAAGACACTGCTTGTCATGCACGAACATTTTTCATTGCCATCAATCCCCTTTCAGGTTCTAAAATTCATTAAGACCACTCAGCAGGGTCTATCCTGTCCCACAAATCAGTTTCTTTTCTTTTCTTTTTTTTTTTTTTTTTTTTTTTTTTTTTTGGTTTTTCGAGACAGGGTTTCTCTGTGTAGCTTTGCGCCGTTCCTGGAACTCGCTTTGGAGACCAGGCTGGCCTTGAACTCACAGAGATCCGCCTGCCTCTGCCTCCCGAGTGCTGGGATTAAAGGCGTGCGCCACCACCGCCCGGCTTCTTTTTTTTTTTTAATTTTTCGAGACAAACAGCTCAGCTCTGGCTATGCTGGAACTAGCTCTGTAGACCAGACTGGCCTTGAAATCACAAGGATCTGCCTGCCTCTGCCTCCCGAGTGCTGAGACTAAAGGCGTGCGCCACCACTGCTCGGCACAAATCAGTTTCTAAACTATGGATTTCATTCTGTCCCTACTGCCACTACTAAGTCACCAGGAGGAGGCCAAGGCTTCACTGGTAACATCATGACTAAGGAAGTCATTGCTGCTAGAGACCCTCTTATCCGAAATGGCCTAGCATGGGGAAAGATCTACCATGCCCATCTTTCTTAGTAATATCCAACTGAGATGAGCCTATGCATGTTAAGGTGGTGGAGGCCCCTTGTCCTGGGCACCAACTTGATTGAAGATTGATAACTGGGGGTGGGGGGTGGGGTGCAAAACAGCTTGACCACACAACTGCCATGACAGGCTTAGAGGGCCAGACACAGCTTCTGTGACAGACTTAGATACAGGCAATACCTGGATCCAGGAAAAGCCATAAGCTGACCCCATCCAAGGATCCACCCAGGGATGGGCCAGCATCTAAGGGGAAGTACCAGACATCCCAAAACATTCTAACCCTTAGATAAGATTAGGTAAGATCACCAGATGTCCCCGAGTCTACCACACACCTATTTTCCTTTTACAGATACCCCTAGACAAATGTCAGCCAATTAGGGTCCTGAACCCTGGAAATCCCCTCACCCGAACCTCTGCTATGATAAAGACCCCACCCTGCCTGGGCTCTGGACTCTCTGCCCTCACTGCTATGTCTTTGTCAGACAGAGAGTCCAAGCTCTGAGCTTGAAATAAAGGCTCTTTGCTTTTACATACAAGATTTGGTCTCCATGGTGGTCTTTTGGGGGGCCCCACAATCTGGGCATAACAATAACACCAAGAAGGAGAGAAGGAATAGTCATCTACAAAATTGATGAATGGGAAAATGCAAAAAAGTGGTTGGTTACGATATCGTAATTGACTAAAGACTGTTGAAACAGGGCCTAAAATCATAGACCCTAAAGCATTTTGAACCCAGTGTGGTGGTACAGGCCTATAATCCCAGCAACTGGGAAATGGAATAAGTTTAAGCCAACCCCAGCTATGTAGAGAGTTCAAGGCCATCCTGGGCTGCAGGAGACTGTCTCAACAACAACAAAAAAGAAAGGAAAGAAGGAAGAAAAGGAGGGAAGGAGGGAGAGAGGGAGGAAAGAAGGAAGGAAGGAAGGAAGGAAGGAAGGAAGGAAGGAAGGAAGGAGAAAGAAAGAAACAAACAAAGAGAAAAAAGGAAAAAATCAAGCTGAGCCTTTTTGGTCTTAGCAGCAAAAGCAAGATGACAAGGGAATGTTCTGGTTTAAAATAAAAAAACAAGAAGACAAGATACACATGCTAGCACATTCCTGTAATCCCAACTCTGCAGAAGCAGAAGCAGGAGGATTGCTGCAAGTCCAAAGCCAGGCTTCTCTACAGTGAGTCCAGGCCAGGCAGGGCTACACATCAAGACCCTATCTCAACTGCAAGCCCCCACAGGAAGAAAAACAGATTTAAAATTGGCCCAGGAAGCCCATGCTGGGAAAAGTGATGGAATCACCTGATGCCAGTGGAGGACAGAACATGACAATAAATATGGCCAGTAGGAATGTCTAGAAACTGTGACCATGTCTGCCATGGCTATTCTTAAAATCCTGTCTAATTTTGGCTTGCCTATAACTTGCTTTGTAGACCAGGCTGGCCTAGAACTCAGAGACCTGCCTGCCTCTGCCTGAGTGCTCAGATTAAAGGCATGTGACACCACGGCCCGGCTAAGACTGTTATTCTTAACTGTCAATTTGCTGGGATTTGGAGCCATGTGGGAGACAGACCTCTGAACTCATCTATATGGGTGTTGTTAGGATTCTGCCACTCCTCCAGCTGTATGACCATACATGCGCACTTACATAGCTAAACAAGGGGTCTTACATCTTACAACATCCATGTGCCGCGTGATTATGTAATGGGCACAGCATAGTCATGCAATCTGCACATGCGTGGCATAGCCCACATGCGCATATGCAGGAGAATCCTTAAAAAGCCGGTCACAGACTCCTCTCCTCTCTTCTGCTCTCTCCTCCTCACCCCTCTCTCTCTCTCTGCACGTGTCTTCCACAGGCCTGGTTACTCTCTTCTGTCCCCCTCCTCCTAATAAAGCTCTGATACTGGGTTTTGTCGTGCCTTGTGACCTTTTCTCACAGAATAAAAGTGGCGCATTTAAAACCAACATTTTTGCTTATTATAAAAAAGGCGGGTGAACATAGGGTCATCATTTCTCCCGAAAAACTGCTTCCAACTGACTTGGTGGGTGTTGGTTGACTCTTGGGAGGTAGGGAAGGGGGTTTCTGAGGTAGACAGGTGTCCTGGGGTTGTCTGCTGCTTTGGGAATTGTCTGACAGGTGCTTTCCAGGTGGATTCAAGCTGGTTCTGGAGCTTGCTGACCTGTTCAGGTGGATTCTCTGGAGCTCAGAAAAATTTTTAAACATATTAAGAAGCAGCCATGGGAAAATTAAATGTTATGGTGACCATAACATTGTAGTGTTTAGTACTCTGCTTATATTGGTTAGTGTGTGTGTGTGTGTGTGTGTGTGTGTGTGTGTGAGAGAGAGAGAGAGAGAGAGAGAGAGAGAGAGAGAGAGAGAGAGAGAGAGAGAGAGAGAGAGAGAGAGAGAGAGAGAGAGAGAGAGAGAGAGAGAGAGATTTGGAACATGCTTTTAATTTTTACCTGAAATAAGCCTTATCAGAGACAGATTATTTTAAGGCACCTGTTTCCTTTATTAGTTTAGCATCCAAGAGACACAGGTGATCAATTGCTGAGGGCTAACAGTAATAGATTGTTATATTAAAGTCTGTTTTTGCAGAACCCATGTACTTGGGTCTGGAGGTGTAAATACCTTTGGACTGTTACTGTTCCTTACCGCCTGGGTATATACTTGATGGTCCTTGGACTCCAGCGCTGTGGTGATCCTGTAACAATTAGCTGAGTAGTTAATTAGAAGAGGGAACCAGGAAGAGAAAAGCTTGTGGTGTGAGACCTCATTCTTCTGGAATTGGTGACAAGGCAGTGGGTCCTGGTGTCCTCTGGAACTTGAGAGAGAGCAGGGCCCTGTCTGTGTCACTGTGCATGAGGAGGAGAAGCACTGCTGACCGGTCTGGAGTGAGGCACATGGAGGGAGCAATGAAATGAAAGCTCCTACCTTAACTGGAAACTCCTCCCATTAGGTACCCTTGAAAGTACAATTAAGTGGAGGGGGTCTGGTGAGGTGGGTAAGGCTGTCCCCCTACCCCAACAATAGGGAAACAAGGAGAGGTGGGACCCCAAAACTCCCTCAGGACTGAGTAAGTGGCTCAGTGTCTGACAACAAAAAAATGGATCGCCCCATGCTGCATCCTAGGTTCCCTGTGAGCCCATGGCCAAGCCTAGGAGGTCTGCTGGAGGTCTTTGTTTGATGTCCCCAGGCCACGGGGTGCATGAGGGCAGTCAGCTGATCAGTTATCTCTCTAGGTGGCACTTTGAACAAGGCTCAATTGATGGCCCAAGTGGGGCAGGGCACGCACTAGCCCGCGTGGCCTTTTCTAGCACATATTTAAAACAGGGACCTGGATACTTATGCATCTGCTCAAACAGCGTGTACCAGCATTTGACAATTCTGTTCATGGGCTTTCTCATCTCTCCCATGGTACCTTAAATGCCACAGCTGAAACTTCTGCCTGTGGGGTGAAGAGGCCTTTTCTCCAGATGCTTAAGCTTAGCCCTGATGTCAGGAAGCTCTGGGAGACATGAGACAGATTTTATTCCATGTCTTGAATTTTTTGTTGTTGTTAGTTTGCTGGTTTTGAGGACAGCTTTGGGAAGACCTGCCAGGAGGCAGGCTGTAAACTGATCTCTTGCTAGAGAACCAAAATGGCTGAGTTATATAGGAACCTGGGCTGGGAAGGGAAGGGAAGGGAAGCCTAGACCCTGGGAGGGGGAGGTTTAGGGTAGGGGCAGGGTGAGAAGTTCTGGGGTTTCTTTGAGACCTAACAATGCAGGTCCATTCATCTTTCCTAAAAGAAATTCCCTATAGCACCCTGTGGTGGTTAGTTTTTTGTCAGCTTGACACAGGATCATCTTGGAGGAGGGAATCTCTATTGAGAAAATGCCTCCATTGATCTGTAGCCAAGTCTGCGGGTCATTTTCTTCACTAACTATTGATATAGGAGAGCCCAGACCACCATGGGTGGTGCTGCCCCTGGGCAGGTGCTCCCAACTTGTATAACAAATCAGGCTAAATAAACCATGGCACAAGCCAGTAAGCAGCATTCCTCCATGGTCTCTGCTTCAGTTCCTGCCTCCAGGTTCCTTCCCATCCTGAGTTTTCCCTTGCGTTGGCTTCCTTCAGTGATGGACTGTGATCTAGATGCATAAGCCAAACAAATTGTTTCCTCTCTATCATGGTCTTCATCATAGAAAAAGAAAGCAGACTAAGACCCGCCCCCTTTTCAACCTCCCTTTCCCTTATCTAGCCGATATACAAACTCTAAATCCAGGCTGCCTTCTGCCTTCTGTGAATTTGACTTCTACAAACAAAAACCTGCCCTTTCTCTTGCTAACCTTGTCTGTGTAATTCACAAGCCACCAGGAACTAAATTTAAGAGGGCCTGGGGAGTTCTTCTGCTTAACCACAGGAAAGATTGTTTTCCTAAAGACGAATGGCATGAAGGAATGAGAAAATGAGGACCACAGAAACGTGGAAACATTCACTGTGATGGGAAGAGGCTTTTCCTGAAGGGCTTAAACATCTTTGCATCAAAGGAAAGTTTCTGAAGCAAAACCAAGCAGCCCTTCAACATTCTGAACAAAGGAACAGAGACTCTCCCACTGGGGAGATGTGACCGTAGCTAGAGTTTTCCTGTGTCCACCTGGCTCCTGCAGCTGCTCACACCCAAGTAAACACACAGAGACTTATATTACTTATAAACTGTATGGCCGTGGCAGGCTTCTTGCTATCTAGTTCTTGTATCTTAAATTAACCCAGTTCTATAAATCTATACCTTGCCATGTGGCTCGTGGCTTACCGGTATCTTTACATCTTACTTCTCATGGCAGTGGTGGCTGGCAGTGTCTCCTGACTCAGCCTTCCACTTCCCTTTATTCTCCTCTCTCTTGCCCCACCTATACTATATTTCCTGCCTGGCTACTGGCCAATCAGCATTTTATTTATCAATCAATCAGAGCAACACATTCACAGCATACAGAAAGACATCCCCAGCACGTGACAATGATAATGCCATCTTGTCCTGACTCTGTATTTGCTTAGACAGTTCTCAGCCCCCTACCCAACACCATTCCCACAATGGTTACATCTGCCCTGCATTTGAGATTTCCATGGTCTTGACCATGGTCCAGATGTATTAGCCAAAATAATTGATATAAACTAAAATAAATGAAGAAGGTATAAGACAAAAATAATTTTCACGTTATGTCTGAAATAATCATGACGTTCTGCCAGAAGTGAATGTGTCAAGGTCACTTTGTCGTGTGAGTTATGGTTTTTGTGATTTTTGCATTTAAAAACACTGTATCCCTCCCTGGGCTTCAACACCAAGAGACTAAGGCATGAGCCTAATCTTGGTTTAATAGGGCCCCAGACCTTAGTAGGCCCCAAGACCTTAGCACAACTGACTCCGTGACTGAAGTATCATTCAGGCTGTAAAATTCAACATGTAGACAGCACCACCTGCCCAAACTAAAACAAACACCCAGTCCATCAAAGCCCATAGTTTCGGGAAAGTCTCTAAATATACTTACCTTGCTTTTGGTTTCTATAGTTCCGCTTCTGGCTAACTGTTCTTGTTAATCAAAGTATGTCAGCCTGGGATATGGTTTTTGTGCATAAATATACACCCTGAGAAAGGCTCAGGTGTTGTGGAATATTATTTTCAGATGTGTTCATTCATTTATGCTGTGGAACGTTTGTTTAATGATGCAAAGATGTGTTGCATTCTTTTATGTTGTATTTGTTTAGCTCTGTAAAGCTGTGCTACTTTGCCTGCCAAAAACATCTGATTGGTTTAATAAAGAGCTGAACAGTCAATAGCTAGGCAGGAGAGAGAAATAGGCAAGGCTGGCAGGAAGAGAGAATAAGTAGGGAAAAATCTAGGCTAGAGAAGAAGAATGGGAAGAGGGGGACCAGGAAAAGAAGGAGAGGAGGACGCCACTGGCCAGCCACACAACCAGCCACGGAGTAAGAAGGGAAGAAAGATGTATAGAATAAAGAAAGGTAAAAAGCCCAGAGGTAAAACGTAAAGAGAAATGGGATGATTTAAGTTAGAAAAGCTGGCTAGAAACAAGCCAAGCTAAGGCCGGACAGACATAAGTAAGAATAAGTCTCTCTGTATTTATTTGGGAGCTGGGTGGCGGGCCCCCAAAGAGTAAAAAATCAACTACACTCAGGGCTACACTGATATTCCGAACACCCAGTGTAGTTGCCTGCCAGTTTTGTTTTTGTTTTGTTTTTTGAGGCAGAGTTTCTCTGGGTAGCTCTGGCTGTCCTGGAACTTGCTCTGTAGACCAGGCTGGCCTCAAACTCACAGGGATCCACCTGCCTCTGCCTCCCAAGTGCTGGGATTAAAAGTGTGTGCCACCATGCCTGGCTTAATAAAGACTTTCTATTGGCTTAAACCCGTGTCCTTCTCTTGTGAACACCTCACATTGGTCACAGACCAAAAAAGGATTCATATGCTTTTTTTTAATGCACATTGGTGTTTTACCTGCATGTATGTCTGTGTGAGGGTGTCAGATCTTGGAATTACAGACAGTTGTGAGCTGCCATGTGGGTGCTGGGAATCGAACGGGTGTCTCTAGAAGTGCTATCAATGCTCTTAACCACTGAGGACTTATATACTTTTAATTGGCTAATCAAAGTGGTTGTCTATACCTTTCTCCAGTGGGTTATTACAGCAGCAGGTGGGAGGTCCAGAGCTTGCATGGGGGTGTCCACAACACTCCCCAGTTGGTAAGAGTAACCTGAAGGATGAGGAGATGAGCTGAGCAGGCATGTTTTGCTTTTTTTTGTCCGAGCTCTCCTGTAGTTCTTGCCCTCTGGCTGCTTTAATCTGAGACAAATGCTGTTGGGAGGGGCATAAAGCAGATCACAGGGGCCGCTTCCAGGGGCTTAAGCTATGCTTGAACCAGCCCCACGGCCTGGGCCTTCCTTGGCTGTCCCTGCTCTGCCATCATCCCCCGTGCACATTTGCTTATACATGGTGCTCCTGCCCTTCTGCTTGCCTAGTCTCCGTCATTGGAAAGGTTCTGGTTTCCATTACATGCTTTAAAAAAAAAAAAAAAGCTTAAACTAGCCCCAAGAGGCCAGGCGGTGGTGGCGCATGCCTTTAATCCCAGCACTCAGGAGGCAGAGCCAGGCGAATCTCTGTGAGTTCAAGGCCAGCCTGGTCTACAGAGCGAGATCCAGGACAGGTGCCAAAACTACAGAGAAACCCTGTCTCGAAAAACCAAACCAAACCAAACAAAAAATCAAAAACTAGCCCCAAGAGCCCTCCTATAGCGTTTCTGGGATTCTTTTTCTCTGTGTAACAATATTTTGTACCAATTCCCTTTTTTCACTTATTTTCCAGTGCACAGTACAAATTTCCAGAAAATACATAGCATGTGGTACCACTGAGGCTTTCTTTCGAGGCAGGGTATTATGAGTCCCAGGGCAACCTGGGCTACATAATGAATCCCAGGCCAGCTCGGTTTAAAAGAAGAAACTGCCTCAAAGAAGCAAGCAAATAAATCAAATCCACCCATCTTCACATAAACAAAAGCCTTTACAGACCCTAAGCGCCAGGGCTAGCAGCGCACACCGTTCATCTGAGCATTCCAGAAGCAGAGGCAGGCAGACCTCTGTGAATACAAAACCAGCCTGGTTTAAACAGTGAGTTCCAGGCCAGCTGGGGCTACATAGTGAGAGAGACCTTGTCAAAAAAAAAAAAAAAAAAAAGAGGGGGGCGGGGAGAGAAAGAAAAGAAATCCAAGACTCCCATCCCCAAATTGAGATCCACTGAACCAGATAGATTCCTGGATCTCTAAAGTTTTGCCTCCATTCAACATGTCCCGCCTCCTGTGGCCAGGCAATTTGTAAGATATGGAGGTTACGGTGATGCAGAGACTTTTCTCCCTACTCTGATAGTTCACATTTGGGAGAGAGGAGACGAATGAAGGCTGAAACAAGGTGATTTCTGAGAGATGCGGGTTTAATAAAGTAGGACGCAGGGTAGTGCTCACTGTCGCTGGGCTTGCTCTGCAATTAAGGCTGGCGGTCACTAGGGAATCACAGCAGGCGCCGGGTTCCCAGGGCAACCCTCACCCAACCGCACCAGCCAATCAGCGCCGCCTACCTCCGGCTGCGCGGCCTTGTCTGCGGAGGCGCTGCTGTGGCAGGCGTTTGGGCCCTACTGAGCCGCCGTACCTCTCGCCGCCGCCCCCAACGTCCGCGTCGCCGTTCTGCGCCGCCGCCATGGCCGGCGCGGAGGACGGCGAGGAGCTCTGCGTCTTATCCTCACACTCCGGCAGTGCAAGCTCCAAGTCGGGGGGCGACAAGATGTTCTCCCTCAAAAAGTGGAACGCGGTGGCCATGTGGAGCTGGGACGTTGAGTGCGACACCTGCGCCATCTGCAGGGTCCAGGTGATGGGTAAGCTGAGCTCCGCACGCGAGCCCGGGGCTGCGGCGTCGGGGGCTGCGGCGAGGCCGGGGCTGCGAACGCGGCCTACTGGGCCCGCCGCTCGCACGGGATGATTCCTGCGGGTGGTGGACGTGACCGAGGAAACACGACTGGGTGACCCCTGGGAACCCCGAAGGGAACCTCCGGGTTTGTGTGGGTAACCCAGCGGCCAGCAAACCCCACAGCGGAGCCCACTCGTGGATCTGAGGGTTGAGGAGTTCGTTTGTTTGTTTTTGAGAGGCTCTCGTTGTTCCCCAGGCTGACTTGGAACTTGCCCATTTAGCCGAGGTTGGCCTTGAACCCTTAGTGCACCTGCCTGCACCTCCCAAATCCTGGAAATTACGAGCCTGCGCCACCGTGTGGATCTCATTTCACGGCTCTTGTTACCACCGAAAATCAATATGGATTCGGTGCAGCTGCTGTTTGGCTGGCTTTTAAAATTGAGATTGACAAGATGAGTCGGATAGTGCTGGCATGTCTTGAAGCGAGGGCCAAGAATATTTAAGATCCATGGGAATCCAAGGATAGAAAAGCCCCTTGATTCAGAAACATGAAACTTCATCCGTCATGTGCCCTGCCCTTTTGTGCCTTTTCGAAGAACCTTCTTTCATAAATAGTCTAACATCTTATTTTGAACGAAAATATCGGACCAAGTGAAACCACGGAATCTAGTTGAGTTTTACATCGAGCTTAGTCCACCTTGAAAAGAACCCTGCCTCTGTCGCCTTCTCTCTCGTTTCTCTTTTTTGGGGGGGTAGGGGTGGAAGGCACGGTTCGAGACAGGGTTTATCTGTGTGACTCTGGCAGTCCTGGAACTGTGTAGACCTGGCAGGTCAGGTTAGAGGCAAGCAGGGACTATGTGAGACGCTGTCTCAAAAACAAAAACCTCTATTGGTTCCTTGAGGATTCTAGATCCTTTTGTGATAATAAACAAATAATGAATACACGGGCATGGCTTATTTACAATGGTGTCTTGAAAATAAACTGACCCCAAGGTTGGTCCATGTGAGTGAGCATGTTGGGCTTAATTTGTGCCAGTGTAATTGGCATCTTTTTCCGAGACAGGGTTTCTCTGTGTAGTTTTGGTGCCTGTCCTGGATCTTGCTCTGTAGACCAGGCTGGCCTCGAACTCACAGAGAATCTCCTGGCTCTGCCTCCCGAGGGCTGGGATTAAATGCATGTGCCACCGCTGCCGAGATAATTGGCATCTTTGACGGACTTTCTCTAATGCCACTGCTAAGCTATCTTGTCATGAGAGCTTGTAAAATTATCGTTAGCCCTTGTGAAACGTTGGTCATAAGTGAATTAGTAGAATGCCATGTATTTTCTTTCTCTTTAAATAGTTATTTTTAGATGGGAAGTTAATAATAGGAGAATCTGATCTTCGTCTCTGCTCCTCGGGCTTTTGTTTGACTTTGAAGGTCTGGGTTTCCAATGTTGCCTCCTGAACCTCAGACGAGATCTGCTCTGTTTGCTTTCAGATGCCTGCCTCAGATGTCAAGCTGAAAACAAACAGGAGGACTGTGTCGGTATGTGGTAGTCGTTCCTTCCGTCTCTGTGGGAATGTTTGAATTTGCGCTTAAAATTGACTCTATTAAACTGGCTTTGGTAACCCAGGCCTATCAGTCCAGAACTAGGGAGACTGAGTGAGGCCAGCTTTTGCTACGTAGTGAGACCTGTTTGGTCTTTCCAGACAGGGTTTCTCCGTGTAGTTTTGGTGCCTGTTCTAGAACTCTCTGTAGACCAGGCTGGACTCCCAACTCAGAGATCCACCTGGCTCTGCCTCTCGAGTGCTGGGATTAAAGACGTGCGCCACCACAGCCCGGCGATTAATTGTTGATATAGATGTTCAGAGCATATAGGGGCTGGTGAGATGGCCTAGTAGGTTAAAAAAAAAAAGTGCTTGCCTCTCACACCTGATGACCTAAATTTGATCTCTAGAACCCATTTAAAGATGGAAAGAGCTGACTCCACGAAGGTCTCTGACCTCCACGTGAAGCTGTGGCATGCATTCTCCCATCCTATACACAGTTAGAAATAAAAACAAACAAAATCAGGCCGGGTGGTAGTGGTACACGTCTTTAATCCTAGCACTCAGGAGACAGGCAGGAGAATCTGAGTTCAGGGCCAGCCTGATCTGCAGAGCAAGTTCCAGGACAGGCTCCAAAGCTACACAGAGAAACCTTGTCTTGAAAAAAATAACAGAATTAAAACTAAAAGGGAAAGAATTCACCTACCTTTTTAATAAATGATAAAATATTTTATTTCTCAAAAACCTTCTTGAGATAAATTTATAAATTCTTTTATTATTTTAATTAAGAATTGGTTATATATTCCATTCATATTGTTTTGTAAACATTTTGCTAAGCAGAAAGAAATACATTTCCTCCTAAGAAAACTACAGGGCCAGGACTGGTTGAACACACCTGTACTCCTAGCAGAGGCAGGACAAGTTGGACACAGCCTGCTCTATCATAGCAAATTCCAGGCCAGTCAGGGCTGTGGAGTGAGACCCTGTCTCAAAAACAGAAAGAAAAGGATGAAGTAGGACAGAGGGGAGGAAAGAAAGAAAAGACAGATTTCAAGACCTGAGCATGTTGGCCTACACCTGTAATGCCAGCACCTCGTAAGCCTGAGACAGGGCAATTACCGTGCCTACATATCAAATTCCTGGCCAGCCTGGGCTATAGAGCAAGGCCCTAGCTCAGCAAAGAACCCTGATCACAGAGAGATGCCCCTCCAGCCATTCTGCAAATCGATTGTCAGATGAGGAGCTGCACTGCCTGCTGGCATGGTAACTTTCGGTTGGTTGGCTGGTTTTGGTCTTGCTGTATGGCCCTGACTTGACATTTGCTGTGTAGACAAGGCTGGCCTTTCAGTGATCCTGTCCCCATGCTGGGACTGTAGGCCTTCATGACCACACCCAGCTGGATGGCTTAGCATAATTCATCCCTTCTAGAAAAACAGCTCAGATGTACAGCTGATGATGTTCCCATGCCCACCAGCTGTTTATAATAGCCAGCTATAAGCTGATAGCCCGTCAAACCTTGTATCTTGGTAAATAAAAACCAGGATGTTAGAAAGGAAAGCACAAACGGTCCCTAAGTTCATCCCAGGGCTAAGGAGGTCTGGGATCTCCGACAGACTCCAGTCTAATCTCCTAATTTAAGAAGACAGCAAGCTCCAAGTTTAGGAGCTAAGGGTTGTGACTTCGCCCCGAAAACGCAGGGCACATTGTTTTGTTTTGTTTTCTGAGACAAGAGTTCTGTGTAACAGTCCTGACTGTCCCAGAACTCATTTTATAGACCAGGCTAGTCTCAGACTCACAGAGATCCACCAGCCTCTGCTTCCCGAGTGCTGGGATTAAAGGCAAATGCCACTATGTTCAGCCAGTGGCACATTTCTTTCTTTTTTTTTTTTTAAACATTCTTTTTTATTTATTTGTGTCTTTCACAGCATGCCTCCTGGTCCCACTCATCTCCCTCCTCCCCCCAAAAAAATAAATAATTAAAATTTAAGAAAAAAAGAAAGGGAAAAATCTCATCATAGAAATGTTGTTTTCTTACTCTCTTTGGGGGGGCTCTCCACCCAGCTCACAAATAAATCACACATGGAGGCTTATATTCTTAATTATGAATGCTCAGCCTTAGCTTGGGTTGTTTCTAGCCAACTTTCCTTAACTTAAATTATCCCGTCTACCTTTTTCCTTGGACTTTTCCTGTTCTCTTACTTCTGTAAATCTTACTCTTACTCCTTTGTTTGCTGTGTGACTGGCCCCTGGAGTCCTCCTCCTTCTCTGGCTACTTCTCTTTTCTCTCAAATTTCTCCTTCTATTTATCCTCTCTGCCTGCCAGCCCCACCTATTTCTCTCTCCTGCCTTGCTGTTGGCCATTCATATCTTTATTAGACCATCAAGTGTTTTAGACAGGCACTTAACACAGCTTCAGAGTTAAACAAATGCACCATAAACAAAAATAACACACCTTAAAATAATATTCTACAACATGGAAGCTGCATTGTGATACAGTGAGTCACGCAGTACTCCCCTTTATCCATACATTTTACATGCAGGCATTCATCCCAAAGAATAAGTCAGGTTCGAGACTCCTGGTCTCTGCCACACCATCCACTCTGGGCCCTCACTGGGACTCTTCCTGGACATCCCGTTGCTGCCCTGTGTCGAGATCCTGTAGCCCTGGGTCCGCAGGACTGCCACACATACACACATCTGTGCTCCAGCAGATCACAGATGGGATAGATGTTGGGGTGGGCCTGGATAGTTGCAGGGTTGGTTACCCCGCCTGCTCTCCCTGTCTTCACCACCAGGGTATGCTCCTGCATTCAGTGGTATGTTTAAGTGTAACTTATACTTGTAAATATTTTTGTCAATAGAAAAAAGACCACTTAACTAAAATTTTGAACATAGTAACTTAAATCTTTTAGAATATTTAAAATTTTTGCTTTATTTCAGACATTTGTACAATGTATATTGATTATGTCCACCTCCTGTTCGTCCCTTCCACTCCCCTGAACTCCCCTCTCCATGTGTCCCCTCCTGCCTTCATGTCCTCCTGAGCTTAACTATTTAAATGCAGTGTCCTGTCGGTTGATTGATTGATTGATTGATTGTTTTTGAGACAAGGTCTGGCTTTGTAACCACATTGACCTAGAACTGGTGGCATCCTGCCTTAGTGCTCAGATTACAGGTGTGCACTGCACGCGCATCTACTCAGCTGTTCTTCTCTTTTCTTCCAGTGGTCTGGGGAGAGTGTAATCACTCCTTTCACAACTGCTGCATGTCTCTGTGGGTGAAACAGAACAATCGTTGCCCTCTCTGCCAGCAGGACTGGGTGGTCCAAAGAATCGGCAAATGAGAGGTGAGAGGCGGCTTTCCTGGTGTGTGTGGCAACCCTGGATGATCTTGCTGTCAAGTTACCGGACAAAAGCTAGACCACTCCAGCGGATTACGTCTTCAGATAGAAAGGATGATGAAGTCTTTTGAGACTCGTCCAGGGCATAGTTTACCCTTTTGTCGGATTTAATTTTGAGAATTTTCTACAATTAAGATAATTTATTAAAAATGGCCTTTCCTACCTCCATTGTGTGTGTCATACATACTGCTTAGAAGAGCTATGAGAAAGAGAACGTCAAAAACAGAACGACCTTATCATTTATCTGTTGGTACGAGAGGGGCAACCCATGGTATCTGCTATAAGTGAGGATGTAGCTAGAGTTTTCCTGCCTGGCCCACAGTCAGGACAAATCTCTCTCACCTGCCAGTCCCACAGCCACTCAAACCCGACCAAGTAAACACAGAGACTTATATTGGTTACAAACTGTATGGCCGTGGCAGGCTTCTTGCTAACTGTTCTTACAGCTTAAATTAATCCATTTCCATTAATCTATACCTTGCCACGTGGCTCATGGCTTACCGGCATCTTCACATGCTTTTTGTCATTGTGGCGGCTGGCAGTGTCTCTCTCACTCAGCCTTCCACTTCCCAGCTTTATTCTCCTCCTTGTCCCGCCTATACTTCCTGCCTAGCCAATGGCCAATCAGTGTTTTATTTATTGACCAATCAGCAACACATTTGCCATACAGAACATCCCACAGCATGAGGATTTTGATTTTGGATCAGTGAAGAGGGTAAATAAAATGTAACTTTCAGTAAATGAGACTTTGTTTCCTAAGGTCTCCACTTTGACTCATCAAGGAAGCCTGGATCTTCACTTAACTCACTTTTCAATCATAGTTTGTGTGTGTGTGTGTGTGTGTGTGTGTGTGTGTGTGTGTGTGTATGTTGAGGCAGAGTTTCTCTGTGTTAGAGCTGTGACTGTCCTGGAACTCTTATCTGTAGACCAGGCTGGCCTCAAACTCAGATCCATCTGCCTCCCAAGTGTTGGGATTACAGGTGCAGGCCACCACCACCCCGCTCACTTAGTTTTAAAGAGGTATTTTCTGAAGATTGTATTGTATATTTTAGTCAAAATATTAGTGGGAAAATGCTTACCAGTATAACACTGGAGTTTATAATGTTTTAATAAATGAAGTATTCTTTTTTTGAGTTAATTAAATTTTTATCTTGCCAGGCAGTGGTGGCGCATGCCTTTAATCCTAGCCCTCGGGAGGCAGAGCCAGGCGGATCACTGTGAGTTCGAGGCCAGCCTGGTCTACAGAGCACGATCCAGGACAGGCACCAAAACTACACAGAGAAAAACCGTGTCTCCAAAAACAAAAACAAACAAAAATTTATCTATACCCTTAAACTTACTAAAATAATTTGTTAAATAATTGGGAAAAAATTAATATACTTTTTATTTGGCAGTTAAACTTAATTACTTGGAAAGACACAAGCACTTACATTTTATCAGACTCATCCGGTGGGGCTGGGGAGATGTCTCAGGGTGGTGGTGCTTACTGTGTGAGCCTGAGGTCCAGACCTCTGTTCCCTAGAACTTGTTTGGTTGGTTGGTTGGTTGGTTGGTTTTTGGAGACAGGGTTTTTCTGTGGAGCTTTGGAGCCTGTCCTGGAACTTTGTAGACCAGGCTGGCCTCGTACTCAGAGATCTGCCTGCATCTGCCTCCTGAGTGCTGGGATTAAAGGCATGTGCCACCACCGTCCGGCCAAGATGCCCTAATTTTTTTATACTAAAGTGGAGGTTACTGATAGGAATTGAAAAGAAAGTCGAGCTGGAGAGATGGATTAGTGGTTAAGAGCACCCATGTTGCAGCTCATAAGGAATTCAACATCCTCTTCTGGTCCTCCGTGGGCATTACATTGCACACATAACACGCAGATCTACATGCAGGCAAACACACACTCTAAAGAGTTTAAATGTGGTTAGAATAAAAATTGAGAATTAATGGAGGGTTTACTCAGTGGGTGCAGAGTTTGAGATAGGGTCTCACTATAGTCCTGGCTGGACCGAAAGTGACTGGAGGCTGGCCTCAGACTGTGACAAGCTCCTCGCCTCTGCCTCCTGAGTACTAGGATTACAAGTGTGCACCTCTCTACCTGGTTGACTTGTTTCCCTTCATTTGGCTCTGGTTCTCTGAAATTTTTGGCTCTGTCAGCAGGCCCCTGAAAAGGCATGGGTGAAAATTTTCTAAAATTTCTAGGTACTAGAAATATACACGGTTTGGGTCATTAGTAGCTATTAGTAACTTTTTGACATTTAAAGCTTGAAGTCATGAGTTGTGAAGCAGATATTTGGCCTTGCTCTGAAGAAGGGAGCAGCCTGTGGGCGACTCGGGTCACTGGTAGTTTGTGAGTGGAATCTGGAGGGCGGTGGTGAAGACTCGTGTTCACCAGCAGAGCTGTCTAACAAAGCCCTGTTTATGCCACACATCAGCATCTGAGGGCAGAGAGGAGGAGGGCTGAGACAAAGCTTAGCTCTGACCCTGGGCCCTGCTGACATGTCACCTCTCTACACAGCCAGCCAAGAGTTCCTGTACATACTGTTTCATCAGAAAAAACATGCAGAGTCATTTTGGTTATGGGGTCCAAAACCATCAAGTAGGATTTTCTCTCAAAATGATTAAATGGTATTTAATGTCTTTAATTGCATATTAGTAAACCTTTTAAAACTACAAAAAATATAAATAGCAGTTAGGTTCTCTGGCTCAAGTCACTGTAAACAGTTTCATAGGGTGAAATGTCGCATGGTACCATCATATGCCACCTAACTTCATCCCCTCATCTGTCTCCACTGTGTTTAATCTCAAAAAATTCAGTTTCTAAAACTTTGGAGGCAGGACTGACTTCCTTGGACCAACAATCTTGGGTGCTCTGCAGATGGGGCTCTTTGTAGTTTGGTGCCAGGGCTTCCCAGAGTCACCCTAGTGGCACAGGAATGAAAGAATTTCTTTAAAAGGTAAGACTCACTTTGTGCTGGGGATTGAATCCAAGGCCTTGCACTTTCTACCTTTGCCCAAGTGACCATCATCGTCTAAGGAAGGGCTCCCAGAGCCAAGTGTTGCTCTCTGTGACGTCCAGACTGAACAGCTAGCTCCAGTTACTGCTTGGGAACTTGTAGACCTTGAGCTGGTAGAACTCCCTTGACAAGCTTTTAGGCCTAAGTACAAAAGTTGGTTTTGTTTATTGTTTGTTTTTTATTTGAAAGGGGAGTAGAAAAGCTTTGTCTTTTGTTTTGTTTTTCCGAGATGGTTTCTCTCTCTAGCCCTGGCTGGCCTGGAACTCAATCTGCAGACCAGGCTGGCCTCGAACTTGAAGGGATTCGCCTGCCTCTGCCTCCCAAGTGCTGGGATTAAAGGCGTGCGCCACCACCCAGGGCTTTGTCTTTTTTTTTAAAGTCATTTTCAAAGAAGAAACAATGCTGTGATTCTGAAATAAAGAATGATAAGTTTCTAGTGTTTAGTAGGACCATGTGTAAATCATGTTTAAGGGAATTGTGTGTGATGGCACATACCTATATCCACAGCGATGGGAAGGCTGAAGCAGGAGGATCACAAAAACCAAGAAAAAGAAAGGTACAGATTTGAATATAATGGAAGTAGCACTGGACTGGGCAATGGTGGCACACACCTTTATTCCCAGCACTTGGGAGGGAGAGGCAGGAGGATCTCTCTGCGTTCCAGGACAGCCAGGGCTACACACAAAGAAACTCTGTCTTGGGGGGAAAGAAAGAAAGTATAAATGCTTATATTCTAAACTATTCTGTATTGAACATTTTTTTAAAGATTTAGTCATTATATAGACAGTGTTCTGCCTGCATGTATGCCTGCACACCAGAAGAGGGCACCAGATCTCATAGATAGTTGTGAGCCACCATGTGGTTGTGGGGAATTGAACTTAGGACTTGTAGAAGGGCAGCCTGTGAGCCATCTCTCCAGTCCCCTGTAGTGAACATTTTAATGGTGTACCAAAATACTGAAAATGCTTAATGTTTGCAAGAAGTAACTCACAGCACTTTTTACTTGTTCTGTAGCTCAGACTAGCCCCTAAGTCTTGATCCTCCGGCCTTCCAGCCTTGTAGCACACATCTGTCATACCACCTTCAGATCATCCCATTCTCATGGGTAGGTTTTGTTCAGCAAAGTACAAAGAAAAGGAAAAAGATTTTTCTGTATTTTGATATTCATAATTGTATGTTATTTTAACTATGGAGAGATTGCTGCATTTGTTTATGCTATGGGCTATTTCTTTAACTGTGTAAAGGTGTGTTACTTTTGTTTATGCTGCAGTGTTTAATTATGTAAAGATGTGTTGCATCTGTTTCACCTTGGCTACCTAAGGCACCTGATCGGTCTAGTAAAGAGCTGAGCAGCCAATAGCTAGGTGGGAGAAAGGATAGGCGGGGCTGGTGGGCAGAGAAAATACACAGGAGGAGAAATCTAGGCTCAAGAGAAGGGAGAGGAATGTAAACTAATGTTTCCTGTCTGCACCGCCCAGTGGTCCCAAATAACTGACTCAGAGGCTGAATATGAATTATAAATAGCCAGTAGCTCAGGCTTATATATTATATATTATTATTAGCATGGCACATCCATCTCCTGCTACCTCTGCATCTGGCTGGTGACTCCTGACTCCGTTTTTCTCCTTCCCATCATCCTTAGTTTGGTCACCCCGCCTAGACTTCCTGCCTGGCTACTGGCCAATCATCATTTTATTAAACCAATTTGAGTGATAAATCTTTACAGTGTACAAGAGGATTATTCCACAGCAGAGGAATGAGGGAAGAACGAGGGAGAGAGAGGGGCACCCTGGAGGCCAGAATCCAGGCAGCCGCCAGCCACGAGAAGCAGTGAAAGTAACATGCACAGAAAGAAAGAAGGTAAAAGCTCCGAGGCCGAAGGTGGATAAAGAGAAACAGGTTAAGATAAAAGAGCTAACCAGAAATGAGCCTAAGCTAGGCCAAGCATTCAAAACTAATAAGTCGGCTGGGCGGTGGTGGTGCACGCCTTTAATCCCAGCACTTGGGAAGCAGAGCCAGGCGGATCTCTGTGAGTTCGAGGCCAGCCTGGTCTACAGAGTGAGATCCAGGACAGCCAGAACTACACAGAGAAACCCTGTCTTCAAAACAAAACAAAACAAAATCACTAATAAGTCTCAATGTCATGATTTGGGAGCTGGTTGGTGGCCCAAAAAGAAAAAGCCTGTACACATAATAGCTGAGATTTCCCAGGGGGACTGGCCTGGCCGGTCAGTTATGTCACCTCTCTATACCTGTTTCCATGTGTATTGTAATCCCAGCCTCACGGGATTGTTCAAGGGTCCGGGGCTTACTTTTCTCCTTGGTGTGACTAAGTACTTGGCAAAGCTCAGCAGGAGGAAGGGTTTGCCTTGGCTCAGTCTGAGGAGACAGTCCATCACAGCAGGCGGGGAAGGAACCCCGAAGCCAGAAGCAGAGATGAATGCTGCTATCCGAAGTGCATGCTCCTTTGTGTTCAGTCCAGAGCCCTAGCACATGGAGTGGTATTGCCACAGTTAGGGTGGATCCCTCCACCTCAGTTAACCCTGTCTAGAGACTCCCTCACAGGCGAGCCCCAAAGCGTGGCTCTTAGGTGATTCTGGAACCTGTCAGGTTGACAGTATAAACGTCACAGGGATTAAGAAGGTGAACTATAGAGTGTCTGGTGCTGGGAAGGGCTGCTGATCCTTGGCGCCTGTGAAAGCTTTCGTAGGCGTGTGTTCCATTACAGGGTAAAGCCCTCCTAACTTCTCAATCAAAATAAGAAAAGGCAGAAGGCAGAGGAGGAGGTAAACGGTGTGGATGCAGCACGGAGCTAGGCCTTAACTACTTTCCAAATAGTTAACATGATGTTCAGGTTTATATAAAGAAAGGGCTCTGTGAATACTGAAAGTGTAGTTTTAGCCGGGTGATGGTCAAGTGCGCCTTTAGTCACAGCCCTGTCTTGAAAAACCAAAACAAACGTTTGGTTCTAGATTTTCCGTCTCTGTAGCGCCTTAGCCTTTTTCGTTTGTTTTGACTGAGATGGGGTCTTGTGTACACCAAGCTGGCCTTGAACTTGCTGTCCTCCTGGTTCCACTTTGCAAGTGCGTCACCATCGTCCAGTTCTTCTTAGCCTGAGTGCTGCCCTTCTGCCAGCCGCGATGCTCTTGCCGGTTGACAAGAAGCTTGAAGCGCTGGTCTTTGCAGCGTCTGTATCCCTCAGTGTGTGACACTGAGAGAGCCGGTGCTGTCTACTGTCACAGCTCGAGCAAGTCCTCCTATTGGAACCCTTAGCTGCACGGTTTGCAGCTCTCGTGAGTGCCTAGCAGGTCGGGATTCCTTAGTCCGAGGCAGCAGCTGGCCTGGGCACTTCCGGGTGGACTAGGTACCAAGGTTGCTCGGCCTCTCAAGCCTTTGACAGAGGCCAGTGGTGCAGTTCCTAGGTGTCAAGTGTCCCTTTTCCCTGAAGGCCTGAAGCTCTCTGGAACTCTTGCAGCCAGGAGTCTGCAGTTTCCTTCCGGTGGCTCTTTATGGCCTTCCGTCCTTCAGCCTGGGGTGTCTTCTCTCCACTTCCACTTCCCTCTCTGACTGCTTGCTCCAGCCACTGTCACCTCTGCCTGGGGCGCTGCTTTGGGTTACCAGCAGAACAGAAAGAAACAACAGAAGTAGGTAAGAAAAGACCAGTCGAGAAAAGCAGCCTTTTATTAATAGAACTAGTGGCAGTACCCAAGGGACAGCACAGGGACATATCTTCCAGCCAACTCACGGAGTGAGCTGGACAAGCTGCTTACTTACATAGCTCAAGAAAGGGAGTTTCCACCATTCACACACACACACACACACACACACACACACACACACACACACACACACATCACAGGCGAACTTGAAGGCTTATATTTGCGCCAATCACATCTGTCTGCTAGGCCACCCCTGTGGCCTAGGTAGAAATGGTTGTAGGGTCCGTTATGTTTCACCAAGGTGTGTGACAGCAAAAACATCTGGAATTGACTTTTAAAAGGCCCTAGTTGAGGCTGAGCCTTGAGCTAGAACAGTCACTGCAATTGTCTAGTCCCTCAGGATGTCTACAGTGTGTAAACAGTAGATGCTGGCACAGGGTAGACCAGGGCTGTTGACTACCAATCCTTTGCTCAAGGCGGCCAGAGCAGCACAGAGTCCAGCCACTGCGACTACAGAGTCAGATTGCCCCACCACCCAAGTCTGCTTACAGAAAGGTGAGCATCAGGGGTTTACAGTAAGACCTTAAGGAACTTACACCAACATTAATAGTTTGTTGTTTAACAAACTTTAACATGACTTAGTAACTGCTGGGTACCATGAGGAACATGTGCTCTGCTTCTCTGTTCCATAGAGCTGTCTACAGCTGTGCACATGTATTGAGACTTCAATTCTCATTTTAATGTGTGTCTATGAGTGGATATGTGCACCTGAGTGCAGGTGCCTGCAAAAGCCAGAAGAGGGTGTCAGATCCCAGGGGTGTGGGTGTTGGGAACCAAACTCAGGTCTTCTGGGAGAGGAGCCGGCACACTGATCCATCTCTGATCCATCTCCTCTGCCTGAACTTACATTCTTTTGGTGAATCTTGGTCCCTTACTGTGCCTCTCCTCTAGTAACTCTAACTCTGCCTTATCTATGATTACAGATACTCATAATGTGTTATTTATTGCATGCCTACTACATACAAGGCTTTGCCATACTAATAGAATGTTAATGAAAAGCCTCGTCTTCAGAGGGTATGTTATGGAGTGCTGCTTTCCCACCATCCCAACACAATTGTAAAGTAAGGTTTGCTGAGAGTAAGCTGGGAACTGAGATACCACATTTGCTTACAGTGTGTACAGTATTAACAACCGTGTGTGTGTGTGTGTGTGTGTGTGTGTGTGTGTGTGTGTGTGTTATGAAAAATCAGATGTGGTAGTGCAAACCTGTAATCCCATCACTATCAAGACTGAGGCAGGAGGATTGCTACCAGGTCAAGGCCAGGCTGGACTAGCCCAGAGCTAGTCCCAGACTTGTAGTGGGTAGTCATTCCAGCTTTGATCTGGAAGTTCCAACCCCCATTGAGGCTTCGGTAACTGTCACGCCTACAAGGCGGGGCCGAGAGAGGGCCCTGAAGACCTGAGATCTGGATGCATGGGCTCTCTTGGTTCCTGGACCCTGGACGCTGGAGGTAGACTGAGCAGAGTTCTCCAGAGAACACTGCCGGACTGCGCTACACCTTTCCCAGACCCTGTTACCTATCCCTTTACTTGTGAGTTACCCCACAAAATAAACCTCCCTTTTAACTACGTGGAGTGGCCTTAATAGTTTCACCAATACAGACTAGCTAGCCTGAGCTCCAGAGTAAAACCCTGTGTCAAACAAACAAACAAAAACCAGCGAGGTGGTGGTGGCGCACGCCTTTAATCCCAGCAAAGCCAGACTGATCTCTGTGAGTTCAAGGCCAGCCTGGTCTAGAGTGAATTCCAGGACAGCCAGGACTACACAGAGAAACCCTGTCTCGAAAAAATAAATAAAAATAAAAGGAGAATGAGGAGGAAGGGGTGGGGGCGGGGACAAGAGGGGAGGTGGAAGAGCAGGAAACATCTGGGACTGGAGGGCGGGTGTAGGCAGACTAGCCGAGGACAGGTGCTCCTTTCCACGGCCCTGCACTGCCTCATGGAAACCTTCTCTAAACGCCTTCCTCCAGAACAACCTGGCTGACGTTTGCTCCCCATATTTCAGCTGAGTCTGGAACGCCAGCATTTGGGAGGCTGAGGCAGCAGGAACTTGAGATCAGGATCATCTTCGGGTGCATTGGAAGACAAAAACAGATGAAAGAACCACACAGATTTCTTCATTTCTAGGCTTGGTTTTTTTTTTGGGGGGGGGGGGTCTTTTTTTTTTTTTTTTTGTTTTTCGAGACAGGGTTTCTCTGTGTAGTTTTGGTGCCTGTCCTGGATCTCACTCTGTAGACCAGAATGGCCTCAAACTCACAGAGATCCGCCTGCCTCTGCCTCTCGAGTGCTGGGATTAAAGGCGTGCGCCACCACCGCCCGGCCTAGGCTTGTTTTTAGAGCTATGAGTCATGGTTTTCAGCTATTGCCCAAAGCTTCCTGTTCTACGCCATTCGTACTGACCAGCTTTGTGTTATGATAAAGTTTAGGAGATAGTTAGCTTAAAAGGAGAAAAACGCAAGCCAGCAGGGTGGCCCAGTGGGTAAAGGCATCGCTCTAGGCCTGACAGGACCTGGGCTCAGTCTCCTTATCCTGCCCCTCCCCACCCAATGCCACAGGAGAGCCGACTCCGGCAGGTTGTCCTCTGATCTCCAAATGCACACTGTGGCCTGTTCACACACACTAATAACAATTAAAGAGGAAGAGTGAGCAACCGCACAGCTTTGCGTTTCTCATCAGGGCACCAGATGGCAGGGGCAGAGGCAACAATCAAAAGGAGAGAGAAAGGAACCAGACCCCCAGGACTCAAAGAAACTTCCAGAAGGCCCCACCCCCTGAGGGTCCATGGCACCTCCTAGTAGCATGACCCTGGGCACTAAGAGGCCAGGACAGAGGCTGAAGGACTGTCAGAAATTCAAGGCCAGCTTGGTCTACATACCAAGTTCCAGGCCAGCCTGAGCTACATAGCAAAGCCCTGCCTCACAAGTAATTCATTAGTTAATGAAAATATCTGGTCCATTTATTCATAACTGCTAAAACAGTATTCAAGCAGGTTACCCTAGCATCAATCTTTTTAATTTGGTTCCTAAGATAACTCACTGAAAGGTTAGAGTGTGGTTGTCTCAGGAGTTCCTCTAAAATCAGTGTGTCCTTGGCAAAGCAGGCTGAATAAAGAGGATGGAGGTGTGTGATGTGAGCAGCTGACTTCATGGCATCATTCAATCACGAGTCAATCAGCTGACACACGCTTGGAAGCCAAGCTCGGAAACCCAACGCCAACACCACAGATGCGGCTTTATTGTCCCACACAATGAGGAGCTGGGATGGGAAGCAGGGTTGGTCCAGCAGGTCAGCAGTGCCATGCTGAACCAGGCTCCCAGCTCCTGCTCCGGACATGGTCAGCACGAGGCCTTATTCCCGGGGCCCCGTCTGCCCCCCCTCCCCCAACCATTCCCGAACAAACCTTGTCTTCTCTATCTCGGGGAAACAGGGACCAAGAGGACCGTTTTTCTTTGCCCAGACTTTGGCTAGGGCGGGGGTGCTTCTTTAGTACCTTGAATCGATCTGATTGGCCAGAACTATGTCACACTGCTGCTTTGGAATGTAAAGGAAAACCAGAAATGGAGGTTTTGTTTTGTTAAAATCAATGTTTAGCCAGGCATGGTGGCACACATCTTTAATTCTAGTGCTTGAGAGGAGAAGCAGGAGGGTCTCTATGAGTTCAAGGCCAGCCTGGTCTACATAGAAAGTTCCAGGACTACATAGAGAGACCCTGTCTTAAAATAATAGTAATAATGATAAAAAACAATAATAGTTGTTGTTGTTGTTTTTATTGGCTGGAGAGATGGCTAAGTGGTTAAGAGCATATACTGCTCTTCCAGAGGACCTGAGTTCAATTCCCAGCACCCACGTCAAGCAGCTTACAATCACCTGTAACACCAGCTCCAGGGAGAATCTCATTCCTCTGGCCTTTGCAGGCACAAGTACTCATACACACACACACACACACACACACACACACACACACCACTCTCTCTCTCACACATATGTGTATATATGTTTATAATGATTTGTTTTATGTGAGTGAAATTGGGCATGACTGTGCCACAGCATGTGAAGGCCCCAGACATTTTACTGGAGCTGGTTTTTACGTCCACCTTGTTATTAAGGCAGGGTCTCTTGTTTCTGCCAGGCTGGCTGCTCTAGGCTGGCTTCCCGTCCCTGCCTGCCATCTTGCCCTAGGAGTGCCAGGATCTCAGACGCACTCCACCTGATCCAGGTTCTGGGATGGAACTCAGATCAACAGGCTTGCGTGTAAGTGCTTTTACCTATGGAGCCCTTAGCCCTGTGCTTCTGTAGTTTCTGGGGTTTTATAGCTTGGTGGTTTGTTTGTTTGAGACAATGCTTCTCGAAGTGCAGGCTGGCCTGGAACTCCCTATGTCCTCAAGGATGACCCCGAACTCCTGATCCTCCTGCTTTTACTTCCTAAGTGTTGGGATTACAGATGTTCACAACTACACCTGGCTGCAGAGATGGAGGGGGTTTGTTTACTAAATAGGAGAAAACACAGAACAGGGAGGGGGTGGGTGGGGGATAAAAGGGGAAAACAGTTGGGAATGGATGCTGGATGAATCAACTAGCTTAACTGCTGTAATTAGCATGAGCAGTGAAGTATGGATTGGACGTGTGGCTTAATGGCAGAGCACTTCCCTAGCCTATTGAAGCCCTGAGTGAGATTCCCGGTACACAAAACCAATTAACAATCACTAATACTTTGTTGATGTTGCCATGTGTCTGAGACAGTGTCTTTATGTTTAAATGTACTTACTGGCTTGTAAAGGAGAAAAAATGTAGTAGACCTTTAGAACATGTCTATTACGATACAAGCTTGGATAACCCTTGAATAAAATGTCATGCCTGAAAATATAGCTCCATATTAAAGAAACATGTAGTGGGGTGTTGTGGTACACACTTTTAATCTCAGCACTCGGGAGGCAGAGGCAGGCAGACCTCTTTGAATTCGAAGCCAGCCTGGTCTACAGAGTGAGTTCCAGGACAGCCAAGGCTATTACACAGAAAAACCTGACTCAGAAAAAAAAAGAAACACGTCATGTAGGCTCTGATAACTACCTTTAGATCTTTTCCCAGACCTTGATTTTATGCAGTTTCAAAACTACAGCTTTTTAAATTTCATTTATTTTGTTTGATGTGCTTTGCCTGCATGCCTGGTTCCCTTGAGGCCAGAAGAGGGCATCTGATCCCAGGAAGTGGAGTTAAAGACGGTTATGAAATATCATGCAGCTGCTGGGAATTGAACCCAGATCCTCTGGAATAGCATTCCATGCTCTTATTCTTGGAGCCCCAAAAGTACAGTCATTTTTGAAACTTCAAACTGAACTAATACATGGAGCCTTTCACAAGTAAAATAATCACCTTTATAGTTGTCCTCACAAAATTTTAACCATTTGGAAAGATCCAAATGCACCACTTTTGTCCAGCTATCCTTTCCTCCCACAGCTGCCTCAGCTTCTGTTCAGTAGTTAGTCTTCTATTGACTAGAGGGCAGGCAGGGCTGGGGTCCAGTTCAGTTGGTAGAATGCTTGCTCAGCCTGTAGAAGGCCCGGGTTCCATCCCTATCATGGAGTATGCTGGTCTTAGTGGCCTGTACCTGTAATCCTAGCACTGAGAAAGCGGAGGCAGGAAGATCCGAAAGAAATCCAAGGTCATCCAGCCAGTTCAAGGTTAGTCTGGGCCCAGGTCCTTGTCCAGAAACAATAACAAAAGACTATGACAGGAGAGTTGAGTGTGGCACATATGCATGCCTTTAATCCCAGCAGATGCAGGTGGATCTCTATGAGTTCAAGGCTAGCCTGGTCTACATAGTGAGTGCCCCAGGGTGACCCTCTCTTTTAAAAAAAAAAAAAAAAAGACAGGAGACATGGAAAGGGGCAAAGGTACCCAAATTGCTCATTGAAAAATCAACCTGAAAACTACAAAGCCGTGGCTCAGTGGTTAAGGCACATACTACTCAGAGGAGTCTGTTCAGTTCCTTGAAACTAGATGCTAACTGCCTGTAACGCCAACTCTGAGGGAACTGATGCCCTCTTCTGGCCACCATGGGAACTGCATGCATGTGGTACACATACATACATTCAGAGGAAGTACTTAAAAATAGTAACAAATGACCACCATGGGAACTGCATGCATGTGGTGCACATACATACATTCAGAGGAAGTACTTAAAAATAGTAACAAATGACCACCATGGGAACTGCATGCATGTGGTGCACATACATACATTCAGAGGAAGTACTTAAAAATAGTAACAAATGACCCCCATCCCCCCAAAAAAATCTTTAAAATCACAATGAAGTATCACCCACCCACCACCACACACAAAAACTCAAGTTTAAAAGGCTGGTAACAGCCAGTTAGCAGTACTGGAGAAAGTACAGGGAAAGTGGGATAGCCACTTGAAAACAGTGGGGCAGTATTTTTGGAAAGTTTGATATAGGGATTAGCGAGATAGCTCGGCAGCAAAGGGCACTTGCTGTCGAAACTGACAAGCTGAGGTTGATCCCCAAGACCCACATCCTGGGAGAAGAAGGTCCACCCCCATTGTCTGTCCTCTAAGCTCACATGCGTGCTCTGGCAAGAATCTACACACATGCAGTAATGCAAGAAAAAAAAAAAAAGAAAGAAAGAAAGTTCGGTACACACATATGCTATGAGCCAGCAATTCTTTCCACAGGTATTTGCCAAAAAGCAGTGAAGACTGGTGACCACACAAAGACCTTTAAGGGATTACTCAAAGCTGTGGTTTCATGTTATATTAGCAATAATAGCTTTGTCCTAGTTAGGGTTCAGCTGTCGACTAGAACAAGCCCCAATCTAGAAACAGCACAAATGTCAAACAGCAGAATGGTAGAAAATAGAGGTAAATCCAGAGCAGGGAAGAACAGTCAACGGCTAAGAACAAAAAACCACAGGAAAGCATTGGGTGTGTAAGGGAAACATTGTCTTCATTCGGGCGACAGTGCATGAGTATATACATTTGCCCAAATGCATCTCTCTCTACAGGAAATAGACTTGAGGAGCTGGGCGTGTAGTTCAGTGACTGAGCATTTGTCTAGCAAGCAAGTAGGTTCAATTCCTCGCACCAGAAAAAAAAAAAAAAAAAAAAAGCAGTAAACCAGAATGCTTTTAAACTCAGTAGTGCTTACTTAAGAGCTCATCAGCAAACACCCTTTTGAGTTTGCTAAGTGCAAGTGTGGGAAACTGTTGATGGTGTTCCGTTTGTCTTAATGCTCGAGTCTTCAAGGAGGCACTCGAATCAAAATAATTGCGCTTCTCTCCTTGTTCTGGTCCCCTGTGGAGGCAATCTGAGAGAGCTCCGTGGAGTTCATTAGAGGCTCTGCATTTCAGAGGCTTATCAAAATGGACAAGCAGTAAGAGGTGGAAGAGGTAATTCTTGGGGGGAAATATTTTATTCATGCCATGTGACTTTGGGAATGTGTCTCGGGGACTTAAGTGCTGGTGTGGTCTGAAGTTTTCCTCTGCCTTCTGGCCTCTCTGACAAGAGGCTTAGCATGTCTTCCACTTTTTGAGTTTGAAGTCTTTTTTTATTTGGGGGCGCAGAGTCTCAGTCTGCAGCCCAGGCTGGCCTTTTTGTGGGCCTCTCAACTGCTGGGGTGACAGGTGTGAGCCAACATGTACCGCTCTCTCTTTGCAGGAAAGGGCTGTAAAGTGCTGGGGGTCGAACCAGAGCCTCAGACGGCCCGTAAGCTCTCTACCACTCAGCTGGAGCCTCCACCCTGAGGTTCACTTTGTGTTGGTTGGTTGGTTGGTTGGTTTTAAGAAAGGAAGAGTTTGTATCTCATAGCTTGAAGGCACAGTCTGGCAGGGCAGGGTGTCATGATCACGAGGAAGCAGGATCAGGAGGCAGCTGGCCACATCACGTCCTCCTTCTGAGTGTAGGGAGCAGAGAAATGTCTGCTGTTGCCACGCAACTCAACTCACTCGGTTGTTTTATTTTTGTTGTTGTTGTTGTTTTGTTTTGTTTTGTTTTTTGTTTTTTCCTTTTTATTCACTCTGAGACCCTAATCTGTGAGATGGAGCTGCCCACATTCAGGGTAAGTTTTCCCTCCTCAGTGAAACCTTTTTAAAAACACCTTCACAGACATTCCAGAGGTGTGTCTCCTAGAGGATACTAAATCTAGTCAGGTTGGCAATGAAGATTACCCCCTGTTCCCCATGTCTTATACTTAAAATAGCTCTCCCTGGCCCCGAGGCTGGAATGCTATCTGTGAACCCATAACTAAGGTCATGTGAGTGCATATACTCATCTCCATAAAGCCCAGGAGCTCCGGGGTCCTTCCAAATCCACCGTACCCTCCTGTTAGGTCACACAGTAAGACACTGTCTCAAATAAATAAGTAAATAAATATATTCATGCCCCAGAATCCTCCTGCCTTGCTTTCTCTCCCTCAGCACTTACCATCTAGAGTAATGTGGCTACAACATTGAGCAGCTACTCTTATCAATCTAAGATGGTTTTGTCCTGACCAAGAGAACATGGAAGAAGCTGTGGCGCTCCAGTACCTAGACCTCAGGACTGAGTCTCTCCCTGGGTCCTTATGGAAAGCAGCCCTGAAGCCATGATGCTTTTAGGATGCCTGAGAGGAGAGACCACAGGAGTCAGGGGCTGAGCTACTGCCCCACCCCACGTGCACGCAGTGGTGACTGAGCCTGCGTGGATCCAGAAAGGGCTTCACTGTAAGCCAACAGTTGCCCAGCCAAAGCAAATATAAGTACGCAGACATGTACATTTGTGTGAGATGAATGCAGAGATGGAAGAGATAAATGAAAAGCGTGCTGGAAACTAATATGGGGCAAAGTGACCTGACATGACTACGCCACCACCAACAATGGACCAGAGATAACTTTGGCCCAGGAGTGGTAATAAGGAAATAAGCAGAACGCAGTGATAGCTGGGTCTGTGGTGGGGTGATGGATTGTTAACACTCCCTAGCTGGGGGCGGGGAGGGGACACAGGCATACTTGGGGAAGCAGATTCCACCCTCCACTCCCTCTTGCTTCCCAGCTGCAGGTGGTCTTGGGAGCACCTACGGTACAGCGTAGGAGACACAAAATGTTAACTGAAGGACTCCATGATAAATCTAAATCTGCTGTGAGCAATCACCCATGATGGGGTCGGAATTTCGGTGATTCATCTGTCTGGGGTGTCACCCATAGTCTCGTAAGCAGCCCCTCATCCATACTCTTATAAAGCCCAATAAACACACCGGCTTCCCAAGCTGGGCTTGGATGGAGTCCTCTGTCTGTCATGGTACCCTGTGTAGTAAATGGATGTTTGTTCACATGCCCCAGGAAAAGTAACGCAACACGTGGGCTTCGTTTGCCGTGCCGTAGTGACACACACATTACTAATTTCTTCTTCTGTGTCACGGGCATTCCTTGAGATGCGATGTCAGGGGTGAGGTGGTTAAGGGCCACTGAGTTGGGTGTAGTGCATGCCATGAGTCCAGCTTTCTGTCATGGCCGCTGCCTAGGGACATACAGACTCTACAGTTACTTTGTTTATGAAACTTGGGCTTGACATATTTCTTAGCATAACTCCTCCTCTAGCCGTGGGGTCCAAACGCTTAAATTTTTCACTCTTTTCTTGTAATGCCTTCGTTCTTGCAATTCTCAAATATTTTGATTTTCCACAGGGTGGGGGAGGGAGACCTCTACAGAGTTGACTTGCTAAAATTTATAGCAAGCCCTTCCCATCTCTCTTCCAGAATACAAAGTGTTTTATAGTCTACTAAAAATAACGTGAACTCTGGCGCCCTTGTTTCGTTCTTATAACCACAGAGCTTTTTCCTGCACAGTTCCCATGGATATCCCCACAGATGAACTTGATCTGTGAACTTGGGGAACTGATTTTGCTGTACTTGCTAACATGGCTGTGTTTAGTTTCTTCTGATCTCTTCCTTCCAGAGCAGTATGAGAACTCTGAACTCTCACTGTGTGAATATGCACAATTCGTCTTAGATTTCATACTTACCATAACTAACTCCTACACGGACCCTCTGTCAGGACGTATGTGTCATTTCCTTCCAGTAAAACAATCACTCTCTCAGCTTTTAGTTTTAGTTTTAGTTCTTTAGACAAGGCCTCCCAATGTAGCCATAGCTGGCCTCACACTCACAGAGATCTGCCTGCCTCTGCCTCCAAAGTGCTGGGCCACCACACCTAGTTTCTCTCGGCCTCTGTGGCTCTTTTTGTTAGGAAGCACACTCCTAGCTGGGTATTGTAGTTCATACCTTTAATCCTGGCACTAGAGAGGCAAAGGCAGGTGGATCTCTGTGAGTTCAAGACTAACCTAGTCTACATAGTGAGTTTGAGGACAGCCAGGGTTATTATGTAGAGAGATCTTCTCTCAAAAAATAAAAGTAATAATAATTTTTTTAAAAAGCACACTTCTTGTTATGGGTGTATGGTCATTGTTTAAATAATTCGAGTCTCATTCAGAAAGGACAATGTTTATGTTATGCCAGACATGTAGATCCTAAAGGTCGATGTTTATGTTATAGATGTAATTTATGGTAGAAATAAGAAGCTTGGAGCAGGGCTACAGATTTGTTCCTTCTTCTTAGAGCACGTGAGCTTTCTGTCTGAAGTAGCTTCAAAAAGCACAGTTTCTCACTCTGTTCTGGGTACGAATTGGGAAGTGGGTCCCGCTGCCTGTGGAAAGGGTTTTTTCTTTAGATGCACAGAACTTTTCACTGTTGACTGGAGGAGTCAGGGACTCCGTTGTTAGCTCAATACCACGGTACCACTGCACCTTGAGGCCTCACAGGAGAGTTCTGGCATTTTCACGGGGGCCAGCATCCCGTATCATTTGTAAATATGACCTCAGCTTTCTTCTTGATGTCAGGCTGTATTTGTTTATCTCAAGCAGCTCTCTGCTAGGGAGGATGCACCATGAGATGAGCCCGGATCGGAAAGTGACACCCTGAGTTCTACTCCAAGTCTAAGGCCAATTTTATTTTATTTTATTTTATTTTTTCTGGTCTCAGTTTTTGTCACATGCCAGGTTCATGCTAGGGCTACGGCATTTAACAAGCAAGTGTGTGACTGGCAGACAATGCTTGCCGTTAATAGGAAAACACTTCGTGGTTTTTGTTTGGTTGTTTGGTTTGTTTAGGGTTTTTGGGGGTATTTTTGTTTGTTTGTTTGTTTGTTTGTTTGTTTTGAGACAGGGTTTCTCCATATACCCCTGGTTGTCCTGGAACTCCCTCTATAGACTGGGCTAGCCTAGATTATCTGCCTGCCTACTGAGATTAAAGGCATGCGCAGCCACCACCTGCCTGAAAACACTTGCTTTCTGACATTCTCTGCAGACTGGAGCATTAATTGCTCATTACACTTGGTGCCTGCCTGTATAATAGCTTTTAAGCACTTTGTATCCTGGTTTTTACATAATTGAGTTCCCAGTCATCAAGCCTTTACAGTCAGACTGTCTCTTCTCCTCTCCACGTGACTGCCGAGGAGCCCTTCTGGGCTTCCAAGGCCCCCTGCCGACTTCCCAGGAAGCTTGAGTAATCTTTCCTCTATTTCAGCCTTGTTCCACTTCTCAGTTACCAGCTCTCGGCCGCGTGTATTAGGAAGCACCAGTTTTTCTCTCCTTCTCCACATCTCTACTTCCTTCACCGACCAGGGTCTGCTGCAGCTACAGCTTTTCTCTCTTCCGTCCCCTGCTTCGGCTTGCAACCCTGCTGTGCCACTGAGAGTGTTGCATTGAAAGTCGGGGTGCAGTCGTGGATGCTTCTGATCCCAGCTCTCTCCGGAAGCAGAGGCAGGGGGATCTCTATGAGTTCGAGGCTGGCCTGGTCTACATAGTGAGTTCTAGGACAGCCAGGACTATATAGTAAGACCTTGACTCAAAGAAGAAGAAGAAGGGGAAAAAAAAAAAGGTGGTGGGGGTGGGGTGTTTGTATCCCAGAACCCCACACTGTTGCTGACATTTCTCCGCTGTCTGCTTTCCAGCCTCCAAGCAGTATTCCAGGAGTCAGCCATCACTAAGGAGTCAGCTTAGCTTTTGTGCGCCATACTTTCCTGGCCATTCCTTTACAGAACTGGTCCTCCCTTCCCTTACTTTTAAATGTTAATGATCCCCAAGGCTCAACTCCTGTCCTGCTTTGTATCTCTCAATAGTTTCTCCCCTTGGATTCTTCAATGATTCTTCAATACCGACAGACAGCAGTTACTGAGACTGGATATTGTTTGTCTGGCCAGGCTCCCCACGGAGCTCCAGACCCTCCAACTCCCCACTCAGCACCCCCATCTGGATCCCTCGCAAGCACCCCCAATCTGAACACAAACTGAACCTTTTCCCAGGATTTTCCCGTCTTGGTGGATGATGTAACTGTTGTAAAAATGGCGTGGCGGTGGGAAGGAGTCACGCCACACAACAGGCCCCCGTGGGAGGTTTATTGAGGGGAGGGGAGAGAAGGCGCAGAGAAGGGGGCAGAGACTGGTCCCTGGGGATGAGAGCAAAGGAAGAGAAAGAGAAGGGAGGTGTACAAGGCCCACCTTTTATAAGGAAACACAGCAAATGTGCACAGGGGTGCTCTTAGTGGCTGCAGCTGAGGATGCATCCTGTCAGGGCCTAAGGGCAAGCCAGTACAGATGCCCAAATGCTAACATTCCTCCCTTTTGTTTATTATAAAAAGGTGAGGAGTTAGAAAGGGTTAGCAGGTGTGGCAGGAATGAGGGTACCATGTACATACACATATTAAACAGGAGTTGAGTAAATAGAAAGGGAGCACCAGTGTGTGCAAGACAAAGCTGGCCTCTTCATCTCTGATTCGCACGTTGCAGCAAACAGAATATTTAGAAAGAGCAGACAGACACAAGCAGGTCTTGGAGCAAAGAAAAAGAAAGAAAGTGGACAGTTCTTTCTTGGTTCCGGGACTGCCTGGTTCACGGCATACTGAGGCCAGTCTCACACCAGGGGAGTAGTCAGAGGCAGGTGGCCCCACCAGAGACCCAATTGTTGGTATTGAATGGAAGGCAAAGCTGTTGGTGAATGAGAAAGCAGATTTGCTACAGGTGGAGGAGAGCGAATCTGCTGCGAGTGGAGCAGGTGGGTAGGGTCCCAGCGTGAAGTGGGTATCCTTGGCGGGCCCTGCCAAGGGAATGCCACTAAACAAACACGCCACAGGCAACAAGGTTAGTACAAGAGTTTTTGTTGTTGTTGTTTGTAAGGATTCATTTATTTATTCTGTATATAATGTTCTATCTGCATGTATGCCTGCAGGCCAGAAGAGGGCACCAGATCTCATTACAGATGGTTTCTTCGAGACCTTATGGTTGCTGGGAATTGAACTTAGGACCTCTGGAAGAATAGCCAGTGCCCTTAACCCCATCTCTCCAGCCCTAGTACATGTGGGTTTGAAGGAGGGGGAGAGCAAAAGAGTGAAAGAGTAAAAGGTTGCATTGGAGAAGGGACTTGATAACAGAAAGCTTGAAAGTAGGGTACCCTCTTCCGTCTATCGGATTCCTGGTGGAAGATGCGAAGGGCCTGTGAAACACCGGGATGTGGGTGCGGGTAAGCGGCCATTTTGATTGGCATCTACGGAGAACGGGGCCAAGTCTGACTGCAAAGGCGGATAAGCTAAGCCCTTAAACTAGGTGATATATGGAGGTAGGCGCCTTTTCCGTGAGTGAGGTAGAGAATGTCCAAGGGCTGGAATCTCTAGTGTCCCGGAGGTTCAGCAAGAACTGACAAGGAGGCACAAGCTGCCCGGTGGACCGTCATCCAAAAAAGCAGAGGCCGATGGGCTAAGAGCCCAAGTGAGACACAGTCGCCTGGTACCAGGACTTCGAGAAAAGCCAGGAGGCGAGGACTGTGCTCGAGAAATGAAGACTCATTCATGAGTAACGGCCAGAAGCGGGGAGTGGGGGAGTGGGGGGGGGTGGGGGGGTGGGGGATGGGGGGGAGTGGGGGTGGGGATGCTTACCAATCGTTGGTGTTGAATGGAGAGAATGGAGAGTCCAGTGATCCTTTAGATGGGGAAGTAGGGCTGTCACCAGCAGACTGGGTTCCAGGTCCTGGCCCGTCTCAGACTGCCAGAAGAGCCTATCTGAGTCCTGACACCAAATGTTGTATTTTAAAAGTGATGTGGTGGTGGGAAGGAGGGGAGGGGAGAGAAGAAGCAGAGAAAGGGGCAGAGACTGGTCCCTGGGGGAGAGAATGAAGGAAGAGAAAGAGAAGGAGGTGCACAAGGCCCGCCTTGTACACTGAGTGAATGTGCACAGGAGGTACTTACTCTTCGTGGCTACAATTGAGGATGTATCCTGTCAGGACCCCAAGGGCGGGCCAGTACAGATGTCTAAATGCCAATAATAACCAAGCCAGAACCCCCAGAATCTCCTTCATTGCTATCATCCTTACCCTCTACGTCAACAAATCCTGTCCATTTTGTCTCTAGAATAACTTTAGACTCCTGATTTCTGTTTGGTTTCCCAGGTTGGTCTTGAACTTAAGACTCTCATGTCTTGAACTCTTGAGTGCTGGCATAGCAACCCTGCTAAACTGGACTTGCAAGGATCTTTGGAGTTTTTTGTTTGTTTGAGAGTTCCCTCTCTCTCTCTCTCTCTCTCTCTCTCTCTCTCTCTCTCTCTCTCTCACTCACACACACACACACACACACACACACACACACACACACACATGATTATATTTATCCCCATTTCCCCCAACACTAGGGTTATTTGAAACACATGTTGCAGAGCTGAACGCCCGCGGTCTCCAGTTGTTCTCAGGTGACAGATCAAATCCTTAGAAGGGTACCTCTCCATGGATAATGGCATGGGAATTGTTCCGGCCACGATCCTATTTACTCCAGGTATTTCTCTGATATGTACCCCCCCCCCCATGGGGGGGTTACCTCACGCAACCTTGAAATCTCCTTTTCCCAGCCTCCCCTCCTCTCTAACTGCTGAGCAGAATTTGCCAATGGAGAGAGATGCCAGAGCCGCTACCCCTCTTCAGCCTCCTGGATAAGGTCTCCGGCAGATGAGGCCTCTTCTCCACTGTGTCTGCTCCTGCCGCAGCCCCTGTGTTCCTGTGGCTGCCGGAATGGATTAGCACAGACTGAGTGGCACGGAATCCCCCCAAACTGATCCTCTCATAATTTGGCATTAGCACTCTAAAATCCAGCTGTTGGGCTGGCTCCTGAGGAAGCCGAGGGAGACGTCCACACCCCCTGCCTGGTGCTGATGGCTGCCAGGCACCCTGACATTGTCTGGCTTCTCAAAGCATCGCCCTCCACCCTGCCACTCATTCAAGCTGCTGTTTTTCAGTTTCCTTTATGTTTCTGTTCTCCCCCTTGTCTTACGAACACACCATTCCTTGGATTTAGGGTCCACTCTACTCCAGAATGATGTCAATTAAATTTTATTACATCTACAGAGTCCCTATTGCTAAGCAAGGTCACATTCACTGGCACCTGGCACTAAGATTTTATTGCATCTGGTTTTGGGGGGCGTAGGAGGAGGGACACACACATACTCATGAAGACACACACACACACACACACACACACACACACACACACATATACACACATACTCACGAAGACACACACACACACACACACACACACACACACACACACACACACGGTTTTAATCTTAAGATACCGCAGGGCAGGTGAGATGTCTGGACAGGTAAAGACACTTGCCATGGATCCCTCTGGAACTGGAGCTATGGATGGTTGTGAGCCACCAGGAGGGTGCTGGGAACCAAGCCTGGTTGTTCTGCAAGACCAGGCGCTCTTAATGGTTGAGCCACCTCTCCAGCCCTTATCAGGTAATTTTTAATTCATAAAAATAAGATTTTTGGAGTTCGAGGCCAGCCTGGGCTACCAAGTGAGTCCCAGGTAAAGGCGCAAAGCTACACAGAGAAACCCTGTCTCGAAAAACCAAAAAAAAAAAAAAAAAAAAAAAAAAAAAAAAAAAAAAAAAGTAAGATTTTTGTTATTGTTTTCTTATTTTTAAGACAGAATCTCATGTAGCCCAGGGTGGCTTCAAACTTGCTATGTGGTCGGGGATGATCTTGAACTTCGAATCCTGCCTGCACCTTCTTCGTGCTGAGGTTACAGCATGTGCCACCACACTTGGGTTTATGCCTATAACTCCAGTTTCAAGGGTCCCAATGCCTTCTCCTGTCCTCCTTAGGCACTGCACACATAAAGTGAACATATAAGCAGGCACACACACACACACATACACACACACACACACACACACACACACACACACACACACGTAAATAAATCTTTTTTTAAAAGTTCAGCATGCTGAATGATGGTGGTGCATGCCTTTAATCCCAGCACTGAGGAGGCAGAAGCAGGTAGATCTCTGAGTTCAAGGACAGCCTGGTCTACAGAGTAAGTTCTAGGATAGCCAGAGCTATGCAGAGAGATCCTGTCTTGAAAAACCCAACAGAAAAAAAAGTCCAGTCTGTGCTGTACAGGAAGTGGTCATAGAACATTGCCATGTGGCTACTTTGAATTGAGAAATGCTATAAACATAAAATATAAACCAGGATGTAGATGGACTTTTCTGTCCTGCCAGCCTGCTCCCAAATAACCACACAGAGACTTATTATTAATTATAAATGCTCAGCCAATAGCTTAGGTTTGTTACTAATGAGCTCTTACAACTTAAATTAACTCATATTTCTTATCTATGCTCTACCACATAGTAGTACCTTTTTTCAGCATGGTATGTTCATCTCCTGCTTCCTCTGCAACTGGCTGGCGACTCTACCCTCCTTCTTCCCAGCATTCTCTCAGTCTGGCCCTCTCACCTAATCTCTTTCTGCCTAGCTATTGGCTAGTTATCTTTTTATTAAACCAATGAGAACAAAACATCTTCCAGTGTACAAAAGGATTATTCCACAACACCAGGATCTAAAGACTCAAAAAAGAAGATAAGATAGCCTACTGGTGTTGTGTGACACTGTTCCTGACAAGACACAACAAATGTCTACTAACCCCAGACACGGAACCCATGACAGACCAAAGTATGGAGGCCACAAAAATCCAGGTTGGTGAGCCAGTTACTTACAGGATCAGAAATGACTCAGCTGCATCACCAAAGCCCACCTCAATATGGATGACAGCTCACAAAAGCTGGGAACCTGGAGCACACTGCACAGCCTGCAGGCAGCTCAAGGGGTCGGAGAGTGTCCTTTGTGGGTGGCTCAGTTGGTCTCAGCCTCTTCTAAGCAACATGGTCTTTGTTTCTTCTAGGCAGTTCAGCTAGTGTCTGTTTGCGGTTGGCTTATCTTCTCTCTGCTTCTTCCAGGCTGCTCAGTCTGAGACTCTTCCAAGCAACTCATCTTGTCTGAGAAGTCTACTTACCTGTCTACTTAACTCATCTTGTCTGAGAAGTCTACTTACCAGTCTACTTAACTCATCTTGTCTGAGAAGTCTACTTACCAGTCTACTTAACTCATCTTGTCTGAGAAGTCTACTTACCAGTCTACTTAACTCATCTTGTCTGAGAAGTCTACTTACCAGTCTACTTAACTCATCTTGTCTGAGAAGTCTACTTACCAGTCTACTTAACTCATCTTGTCTGAGAAGTCTACTTACCAGTCTCCTTAACTCATCTTGTCTGAGAGTGGCTCACAACAGTCTTTGATTGTATTCTTTTTTTCCTCAAATAATTTATTCTTATTTTGTGTGCGTTAGTGCTTTGTCTGCGTGCATATCTGTGTCAGGGTGTCTGATCTTGGAGTTACAGGCAGTTATGAGCCACCATGTGGGTGCTGGGAATTGAACCCAGGTCCTCTGGAAGAGCAGCCAGTGCTCTTCACCACTGAGCCATCTCACTGAGCCAGTCGCTCACAACTGCCTTTATCACTTATATACTTTCAGGGAGGGAGGGACCTAGTGTATTTGGTCAGACTCAGGGACTTCCTGACGCTATTTTGAGTCATTTACTTGCTGAGCTTACTTTCTGAGCTTCCTCCCTGCAGGATGGGAGTGTTTCACCTCTTCTTAGAACACCCTGTTGTCTCCCCATCCTGTCCTCGAATACCCTGTTGTTTCACATTCTGTCTTAAGTTTCTCTTCAAGATGGAAGGTTTTAATCAGAGGAAACTGCTGTGCACTAATTGACCACCTCGGTATCAAAGGACAGTGCCAGGTTAAGTGACTCACCAGCTTAAAAAGGATCCACAGAGGCCCACAGCACATACCGTTGTCAGGGAGGTATTTTTCCACTGATGATCTCATCAGATGTCCGTGTGGTGGGAAAGGTACTTTTTCCTCAAATTTCTGCTCTGTGGGTTACTGTGGCATTCCTAAGAATCACAAGAAAGGGCATTCCCTCCGTGGAAGACATTCTCATACTGATTTTTCACTACTAAGAAATGTGGGTCTGGGATAATAGATTAAGTACAACAAAGCAGGGCTGGAAGGATGCTCACACTTGCTGTTCATCCAGAGGACCTGAGTTCAGTTCCCAGCACCCTGTAAATCCAGCTCCTGGGGATCTGATGCCCTGGACTCCGTAGGTCCCTGTGCATGCATACACACACACACACACACACACACACACACACACTTTTTACAGACCTATAATAAAAGAGAAAAAAAAAAAACAAAGTTGGACCCTCCTGCAGGTATCAGAGCAGATGGCATGAGGCCCCTGGTGCCCATCACCCGTTTCTGTGACACAGGTGATTGCAGCTCAGAGGACAAAGCCAAAGGGTTGCCTCAAGTTCATTACATAATTCTCCGAGCTGCATCTGCTCTGGGAAATAGTCGGGGCTGAGGGCAGTCACTACAATGTTTTGACAGTGTGAGAGAGGTTGTTTGGCGAAAAACATCTCTCTCTCTCTCTCTCTCTCTCTCTCTTCCCCTCCCCCTCTCCTCCCTCTCTCTCTCTCTCTCTCTCTCTCTCCCTCTCTCTCTCTCTCTTCCCCTCCCCCTCTCCTCCCACTCTCTCTCTCTCTCCCTCTCTCTTCTCTCCCATCTCTCTCCCTCTTCCCCTCCCCCTCTCCTTCTCCCTCTCTCTCTCCACTGTGTCTTCATACTGAATGACTTTGTTTTTAAGCTGTGTTAGCCTTGATGTGTAAAGGCCTGGCTATTCTTCCCCTCAGGACACAGTTGTTATTTTTGGAGCAGAGGTGCTTAGCCTGATCTCCTAAAACAATTTCTGCCCTTTGTGAGCTCCCAGGCCCCGTGCGCTCCGACCTGAGAGTCTTCCCTGTCCTCCAGCCTTGCTTCTGGAGGCAGGGATGTGGACCAGCCCCCTGGAACATCACTGCTCTGGTGTCCCACAGACTCCTTGGCACCCATAATCCATTTGTTAGACTGTGTCCTTGAAACAGTCAGCCCACGTGCTCTAGGGCGGCCTGCTTCCTGTCTTTGGAGTCATGGAAAATTCCTGCCTCATTCAGAGCCCACACTCCAAGCTGATTTCCCTTGTCTCTTTGTTTTAGGAATGTGGCCTTTTCTGCTTCTATCACTTACTGTCTAGGGTCAGGATGACCCTCTCTGTTTCGTTTTAGTGGAAGGTGTGCCACGTCACCACGGCCTCAGGCCCAACCCAGCTTTAGATGAAGGATTTTGCCGGGATGCATCTTGTATGATGGAGCAGCGGTGCTGCCCGGATGTCCATAGTAGCCAAGTGGGGAGGTTTGAAAGAAAATGGCCCCAAAAGGGAGTGGCGCTATTAGGAGGTGTGGCTTTGTTGGAGTAGGTGTGGCCTCCTTGGAGGAAGTGTGTCACTGTGGAGGTGGGCTTTGAAGTCTCATAAATGCTCAAGATACCACCCAGTATCTTAGACTACTTCCTGTTGACTGCAAAATGTAGGACACTCAGCTACTTCTCCAGCACCATGTCTGTGTGCATGCCACAATGTTGCACCATGATGATAATGAACTAAACCTCTGAAACTGTAAGCCAGCCCCAATTAAATATTTTCCTTTATAAGAGTTGCTGTGGTCATGGTGTCTCTTCACAGCAATAGAAACTCTAAGACATCAGGCTTCTTACTGGAAACCTCTTTGTTGGCCTTGGTGGGTCCAAGTTGCAGACCAGCTGCCCCATGGTCAGTCCCTGCATGTCAGTTGAACTCAGGCAGCACACAAGTTATTTGGTACATAACCATGGTGGACATGGGAATCTGAACATGCTGCTCCCTACTCCACTGACCTGCAGGGCCAAGAATTACACTGCACAGGCTGTGGACAAAGAACCCCCAGGAAGAGGGATAGGCCCTGGTGACCTGACCAAGGTCCATGCCCTGATTCCGGGACTTCCTGGCCAATCCCCTCTATCACAGGTGTCTGCCATGGAAACTCTTGGAGAGGTGATCTGAGTTAGTACCTCACCCAGTTCTGTGTGCTGGGGAAAGGTGGCTGGGGACGGATAAATGTCCCTGACAGCAGGCTGGAGGAGGAACCTCCAAGCCCCAAAGCCACTATCTATTGGTTTCAAAGACGGCACAAGAGACAAACAAAATGTGGACTTTCTGAGCTCTTGCTACATGTCTTTGACACCAGCAGGAATGACATAGTATGGGATGGAACTCCTTTTGAGTTAACTGTCACAGTAGGGGTGTGAGAAGGATGTCTCACTAAGAAAACACACATCTTTAAGAGTGCCGTGGCTGCTGGGCGGTGATGGCGCACACCTTTAATTCCGGCACTTAGAGGGCAGAGACAGGAGAATCTCTGAGTTCGAGGCCAGCCTGGTCTATAAAGTGAGTTCCAGGACAATAAGGACTAAACAGAGAAACCCTGTTTTGAAAACACACACACACACACACACACACACACACACACACACACACACACACACCAAAAACAAAAAACAAAACAACAGCAACAACAAAACAAAGAGTGCTGGGGGCAGCTCATCAGTGTAGAAAGCCATTCTGACGGGACGTTCATAAGATGTAAAATTAGTCCGCCATCCTCCCCACCCTGCCAGTTCTAAAGTGCCCGGTCCAGTGAGACTCAGCATTCACAGTGCTGGGAGCCATTCCCTCTAATTCCAAGACATTTTCATCACTTCTACACTCACTAAAAACTGTTCCCCGCTCTCCCACTTCAGACACTGACCATCACTGGTCTGCTTTCTGTCATCGTACACTTGCCTCGTTGGGACCGTGTTCATGCTCCTGTGATGAAACGTCTGGCAGCTTAAGGGAGGAGACGTTTCCTTTGGCTCACGGCTTCAAAGACTTCAGTTAGGCCAGGTTAGCGCCATTGTTACCGGGCCAACAGAAGACAAGAGCATCATGGAGATGATATGCTAGAGTAGAACAGCTCAAGGAAGGCAGGAAGTGAGGGAACGGTGGAGGGTTGGAGGAAGGAGGAGAGGGGAGAGGATGAAGGGGAGGAGAAGAAGGGGAGGAGGAAGAAGAGGAGGGAAAGGGGAGGAGGAGGAAGATGGAAAGGCAGCACCAGATACCACCAGCAGCCTTCATTGTCTACTCCTCTGAGCCTATTCCTAGTCCTACCCCTTCCTAATAAAGTCATTAAATTATAAACCTATCAAGGGACTAATCTCTGGTTAGATTAGAGCCTTTATGATCCAATCACTTCCCAAAAGTCCATCAGCTGACAACCACGCTTTTACCACCTGGGCAGTCAGGAGACAGCTCAGATCCAAACCGGAACGTGGATTTTCCTCCAATGTGTGGCCTTTGCATCCTCTTGTCCGAATATGCAGTGTGTCATGTATCCACCCGCCTGTTGGTGGGCACTGGGTTGATTCCACCCTTGGGCTGTTGTGTATCAGCACTGTGGACATTCATGGGCAGGCATTGTTTGAAGTGTTACTTTCATTCTCCAAAGCATATGTTTAGAGAGGGTGTGGGGGAATTTTGAGTCATATGGTGATTCTTAAGCTTTGAGGAACCTCTGAACTCTCTTTCATATTTCTGTCCCCACCAACATTTCTTCATGTCTTTGCCAACACTTGGCATTTTCTGTTTTGAGTTGTTTTGTGTTGGGGGATGGGATGCTGGCCATCCAACCTAGATCAAGGCAAGCCCTCCACCCCCAGCTCTTTCCTTTTCTTTTCCATTTATGGCCAAGCAAGTCGTCGTTCTCCTGGACTGATTTGCATACACTTTTCTTCTTCCTTTCTCCTGGCCATCTATTTTTACTTCTTCCTCTCTGTTTCTTTCTCTCCTTCAAGGTCTTTATGGTCCCGGTGAGAAACATTGATAAGATGTATGCCCATAAGAAACTGGACAAGGAGCTGGGTGGTGGTGGTGCTCACCCTTAATCCCAGCACTCAGCAGGCAGAGGCAGGTGGATCTCTGTGAGTTCAAGGCCAGCCTGGTCTACAGAGTGAGTTCCAGGCCAGCCATGGCTACAGAGAGAAACCCTGTCTCAAAAAACCAAAAAGAAAGAAAGAAAGAAAGGAAGGAAGGAAGGAAGGAAGGAAGGAAGGAAGGAAGGAAGGAAGGAAGAAAGGAAGAAAGAAAGAAAGAAAGAAAGAAAGAAAGAAAGAAAGAAAGAAAGAAAAGAGAAACTGGACAAAGGAAAGGAAGGAGAGAGGGAAGGAGGGAGGGAGGACTGGAGGGAAATGGCTGAAGAAGAGAAATGTTAAGAATATGGCTGTCTTAGAAAAGGAAATCTTCGGGCGGTGGTGGCGCACGCCTTTAATCCCAGCACTCGGGAGGCAGAGTCAGGCGGATCTCTGTGAGTTCGAGGCCAGCCTGGTCTACAGAGTGAGTTCCAGGAAAGGCGCAAAGCTACACAGAGAAACCCTGTCTCAAAAAAAAAAAAAAAAGAAAAGAAAAGAAAAAGAAAAGGAAATCTTAGCTGGGCAACAGTGGCTCACACAGGCTTTTATTAGAGTGGCTTGAGGCTGTGGTCCTACCAAACAAGGCTGTCTGCTGACAGAAAGATCAAGAATCCAGTAGTTGTTCAGTCACGAGGGCCAGCCATCTCGGCAGTCCCGGTCAGGTGCTGGAGTCCTGAGGGTCCCCGGAGAGCGGCTGGTTGTCGGTCTGTGTTGGAATCGCAAAGAAGAGTTCTAATACTCCAGCAACAGAGTGATGAATTTGCCATCAATAGTGACACAGGGCCGGGCCTAGTAGTGTGTGCCTTTAATCCCAGCACTCGGGAGGCAGGGGTGAGTTCCAGGCCAGCCTCGTCTACATAGAGAGTTCCAGAACAGCCAGGGCTGCATAGAGCTCGGTCTCAAAAAACAGAGCAAAGCAGGCAGAAAGCAAAAGCTTCCCTCTTCCCTGTCCTTTTCTGTGGGCCACCACCAGAAGGTGTGGCCCAGGGTCAGGGTAGGCCACCACCAGAAGGTGTGGCCCAGGGTCAGCGTAGGCCTTCCCACTTCCAGTGATCCAATCAAGGAAATCCCGCACAGGTACCCAACAGGTTGGGTTCTAATTGATTCCAGATGTAGTCAAGTTAACAACCAAGATTAGCTATCACATATGTTAAAAACAAAACATCACCTTTCTATTGAACATAAAACAAGGGAACATCTTTCATGGAGGGAAAGTGAAGTTTTATTTATTTATTAAGACAGGATCTGAGCTGGGCAGTGGTGGTGCACGCCTTTAATCCCAGCACTCGGGAGGCAGAGGCAGGAGGATCTCTGAATTTGAGTGAGTTCCAGAAAGAAGTTGTTCTAGCTAGCTCAGAAGAATTTGGAAGGTGGGTGGGAGTCAGGAAAACTAGATGCGGGGTTACAGCAGAGGCCCAGGCAGAGACCACGGGAACTGTACGGACAGTGGGACTGATGGAGACCACGGGAACTGTACAGTGAGACTGAAGGAGACCACGGGAACTGTACGGACAGTGGGACTGAAGGAGACCACGGGGCCTGTACAGTGTAACTGATGGAGACCACGGGAACTGTACGGACAGTGGGACTGAAGGAGACCACGGGAACTGTACGGACAGTGGGACTGAAGGAGACCACGGGAACTGTACAGTGTAACTGAAGGAGACCACGGGAACTGTACAGTGTAACTGAAGGAGACCACGGGAACTGTACAGTGTAACTGAAGGAGACCACGGGAACTGTACAGTGAGACTGATGGAGACCACGGGAACTGTACAGTGTAACTGAAGGAGACCACGGGAACTGTACAGTGAGACTGATGGAGACCACGGGAACTGTACAGTGTAACTGAAGGAGACCACGGGAACTGTACAGTGTAACTGATGGAGACCACGGGGCCTGTACGGACAGCCGGACTGAAGGAGACCACGGGAACTGTACAGTGTAACTGAAGGAGACCACGGGAACTGTACAGTGTAACTGAAGGAGACCACGGGAACTGTACAGTGTAACTGATGGAGACCATGGAAACTGTACGGACAGCCGGACTGAAGGAGACCACGGGAACTGTACAGTGTAACTGATGGAGACCATGGAAACTGTACGGACAGCTGGACTGAAGGAGACCACGGGAACTGTACAGTGTAACTGAAGGAGACCACGGGAACTGTACAGTGTAACTGATGGAGACCATGGGAACTGTACGGACAGCCAGACTGAAGGAGCAGGAGCAAGCTGCAGCCTTTGGGAAGAGTTCCTATGGGACTTGGGACTTACTTTGTTTGTGTGAGAGGGTTTGTAGCTCCAGGGGTCAGAGGAGAGTTGAGGGAAGAGGTGTATGCAGCGGCAGCTTGTTCTGTCCATGATGCTCTTAGAGTGGAGGTGGGTGGAGCTCGGGACCGGGGCGGGACATAGAGATCTGGAGTGATTGTGGGAAGCTTCAAGCTCTACTAAATCAGTTAGGAAACAGCCAGGGAGGGAAGAGGAGCAGGGACAGAAGCCGGGGAAACACTGAGAGCTGGGTCAGGGCTGTGTGTCACAGGGCCAATGGGACTGGAAGGGAAGAAGAGGAGCAGGGACAGAAGCTGGGAAATACTGAGCTGGATCAGGGCTGTGTGTCACAGGGCCAATGGGACAGGAAGGGAAGAAGAGGAGCAGGGACAGAAGCCGGGAAACACTGAGAGCTGGGTCAGGGCTCTGTGTCACAGGGCCAATCAGACAGACAAGACAGGATTTAGATTCCTGTGGAACAAGGTGAGGGACCGGACGTTGTTCCATCAGTTCATCAGTTAAAAGGTGATAAGATCGCCTTCTGTATAATTGTGGCTTCTTCTGTGTGTTATAAGATGCTGCTGTGGCTCCAGCCATCAGGATCATGTTCCAGGCAGAAGAAACAAGGAAGCAAAAGTGGAAACATGTTCTTGTCATCCCAGTTCTTGAGAGGGGAAGGGGAGAGAATTGTGAGTTTTAGGTTAGCCTGGGCTACATGACTTGTGTCAAAAAGAAGAGGAGAAGAGGAGGAAATGGGTACACATGGAGTGTGCCTCTCTCAGGAGCTTTCTTCAAAGCACATCCAGCAGCCTACACCAGCTCTCATTGGCTGGACCTGCATCCTACTGATCCTGCCTGAAGGGAATCTATCATGGCATGATTTTCACTTTGTTGTTTTGTTTTGGGGAGCAGAGGACACTCTGGTTAGGGTAGAAGAAGCAAGGCTGGCACTAAGTAGTAACTAGCAACCTGGCTTAGTCAGGTTTTCTATCACTGCAACAAAACACCATGACTAAAAAGCAGATTGGGGAGGAAAGTGAAAGGTTTCTGCACCCTGACAGGCCTCTCTGCCGACGCAGCAATCCAAATCAAACCAAACCAGACCAAATTAGAAAAGCCCCAGTTTAATGGGTAAAGCGTTCCCGGGTGATTCTTTGGCCCCCCAGAGAGGAGACGGGGATGAGAGACCAGAAAACCATGTTTCTGTTTTCTGGGATGCAGCTTAAAGACTCTGTGGGAGTGGTCTTGAGCCTCTCTGAGGGAGGAGCCGTGTTTGGAGGGCTTTGAAGGGGTGGGTTTGGGGAAAGAGATGGGGGAGGGGAGTTGAAGTGGATCTTCCACCAAAGCATTCCAGACTCTTTGGGTATTTGGATGCCAGGGTGCCAGGGGTTGAGGTGGAGTTCCCACCCAAACAGAAAAAGTTTATTCTGCTTACATCATTTTATCATTTTATCATCATTTTATCATCAAAGGAAGTCAGGACAGGAACTCAAGCAAGGCAGGCACCTGGAGGCAGGTGCCGAGGCAGAGGCCATGGAGAGGAGCTGCTTCCTGGCTTGCTTCCCATGGCTTGCTCAGCCTGCTTTCTTATAGAACCCAGGACCACTAGCCCAGGTACCACCCACAATGGGCTGGGCCCTCCCCCATCAAGGACTAATTAAGAAAATGCTCTATAGTCTTGTCTACAACCAGATTTATGGACGCATTTTCTTTCTTCCTTTTTGAGGGGGTGGTTTTCGAGACAGAGTTTCTTTGTGTAACAGTTCTGGCTGTCCCAGAACTTGAATTGCAGACTAGGTCGGCCTCAAACTCAGAGAGATCTACCTGCCTCTGCCTCCTGAGAGCTGAGGTAAAAAGGCTTGAGCCACCATTCCTGGCTGGAGGCGTTTTCTTAATTGAGGTTCCCTCCTCTCAGATGACATTAGCTTGTGTCAAGTTGACATAAAACTAGCCAGCACGTGGCCTCTGGGAAGGGGACCAGAAGAGAGGAAAGAGCTCAGAGAGGAGAATGGTGGGTAGTCTGACTGCCGCAGAGGCCACATCCTGGGTGGGATTCACAAGTAAGGAACCCCAGGATCCTCAGCAAAAGCACACTTTTCATTTCTCTCTCTCTCTCTCTCTCTCTCTCTCTCTCTCTCTCTCTCTCTCTCTCTCTCTCTCTCTCTCTCTGTTTCTCTCTGTCGCTCTGTCTCTGTCTCTCTCTCTTTCATGTACTTGTGAGTCTATGTGCACCACACACATGCAGGAGTCCCCAGAGGCCAGAAGAAGGCATCAGACATCCTGCATTTGGAGTTACAGATGCCATGTTACAGTTAAAGTGCCATGTAGATATTGGGAATGGAACCTGGGGGATCTGCGAATTCTCTCTCTCTCTCTCTCTCTCTCTCTCTCTGATTTTTAGATCTATTTATTTTATTTTACCTAGATGAGTATTTTGCTTGTGTGTATGTATGTGCACACCTCTGGCTGTGTCTGTGGCAACATTTTCAGAAAGATTTAATGGAGGAGGGAAGACCTGCCCTGAATGTGGGTGGCTCCATCCCACGAGCTGGAGTCCCAGGCTGAATTAAAAGGAAGAATGGGGGGCTGGAGAGATGGCTCAGAGGTTAAGAGCAGTGACTACTCTTCCAGAGGTCCTGAGTTCAATTCCCAGCAACCACATGGTGGCTCACAACCATCTGTAATGAGATCTGGTGCCCCCTTCTGGCCTGTAGACAGACATACATGCAGGCAGAACATTGTATACTAAATAAATCTTTAAAAAAAAAAAAAAAAAAAAAGGAAGAATGGGAGACCTGCTGAGAACCAGGATTCTCTATGTGCCCCATGGCTGTGGGCATGACCAGCGGCCTCCTGCTCCTGGGGACAGTGGAGCTGTTCTTACCGCCTTCCCCACTGGGCTGCATGGCTTCTGTCAACTCGACACAAGCTGGAGGGACCCTCAATCAAGATCAGGCTGCAGGCAAGCCGCCAGGACAATTTTTATTTTGTTTTTTGAAACAGGGTTTCTCTGTGTAACAGCCCTGGCTGTCCTGGAACTCCCTCTGTAGACCATGCTGGTCGCAAACTCAAAGATCTGCAAGAAAGCTGGCTGAGCAAGCCATGAGGAGCAAGCCAGTGAGCAGCACTCCCCCATGGCCTCTGCATCAGCTCCTGCCTCCAGAGTCCTGCCCTGCTTGAAATTCTGTCCTGACTTCCTTTGGTGATGAACAGCAATATGGAAGTATAAGCTGAATAAACCCTTTCCTCCCTAACTTTTTGGTTATGGTGTTTCATCACAGCATAGTAACCCTAACTAAGCCACTAACCATGATGCCTCTTTTATTCTTTTTGGTTTTTTTTTTTTTTTTTTTTTTTGGTTTGGTTTTTTGAGACAGGGTTTCTCTGTGTAGCTTTGTGCCTTTCCTGGAACTCACTTGGTAGCCCAGGCTGGCCTTGAACTCACAGAGATCCACCTGCCTCTGCCTCCAGTGCTGGGATTAAAGGCGTGTGCCACCACCGCCCGGCTTCTTTTTTGGATTTAGAGACAGGGTCCTTCTATATAGTTCTGGTTGTCCTGGAACTCTCTCTATAGACCAGGCTGGCCTCAAGTTCATAGAGATCTATCTGCCTCTGGCTTTCGGGTGCTAGCATTAAAGGCATGTGCCACTAAACCCAGCTACAATGCCTCATTTTTAATGGCCTAAAGGGCTCATTAAAACTCAGAAGTTTGGGCCAGTGGGATGGCTCAGCTGATGAAGGCACTTGCCACCAAGCTGACAACCTGAGTTCTAAGAACCCACGTGGTCAAATGGCTCCTGCCTATTGTCCTGTGGTGGGCACATACACACCACCCTCAACACACACCAAATAAAAACAAACTCCGAAGGCTCCCTCTGCCCAGAGGAAAGCCAAGTGGAGGGAGCAGGAGCATGTGGGCTGAAGCACGAGAGAGAAAGAGAGAGAGAGAGAGAGAGAGAGAGAGAGAGAGAGAGAGAGAGACAGAGAAGACAGAGACAGAGAGAGAGAGAGAGAGAGAGAGAGAGAGAGAGAGAGAGAGAGAAGAGACAGAGACAGAGACAGAGACAGAGACAGAGACAGAGAGAGAGAGAGAGGAGGCAGAGGTCCGAGTCGCTTGCTTGTGTGTGCACCCACAGCACAGAGGCACGGAAACAGGAATCCAGGAGGGGGGAAGGCTGGAACAAGTTGTTAAGCTGCATGCTGCTGTCTAGAACTGGCCTCTTGCTTGACTTCAGCTGACAAGCCCACCTCCCAGAGACCCACCATGCCCTGCCCAAAACACTCCCAGCTGCTCCTCTGTCTCTGCACTCTTTGTTCTTGGTTGGCTGAGTATGTAGTGTGTGTATTATAGTTAGCTGCTCTCCTCCCTCCCACCCTCCCTTTCCTGATTCCTCTTCATAAGGCTTAACTATGTAGTACAGGGTGATTTTGAATTTGGAATCCCTCTGACTTGACTGTTTCTACAGCCTTAATTAAAAAAAAAAAAAAAAAGCCAAACCTCAGATAAAAAGGCTAGATATAGTGACATATGTATGTAATCCTAGCACTTAGGAGGCTGGTCGGTCAAGAGTTCAAGACCAGCCTCAGCTACAGGAGACTCAGTCTCAAAATAAAACAAAACAAAACAAAACAGTGGTGGTGACGCACATCTTTAACCCTGGGTAGAGGCAGACGGATCTCTGTGAGTTCAAGGCCAGCCCTGTCTACAGAGGGAGTTCCAGGACAGGACAGCCAGGGCTACACAGAGAAACCCTGTCTCGAAAAAGCCAAAACAAACAAAACAACTCAGGTAAGCATGTGACGATACTAGAATATTGTGCCAGTCTGGTCCAATGTAAACACTAACCAAAAGCTTAACTGAACCGCCAAGCAGAGGAGGCCACACACGGAATAAGGACAACTGGTGTCCCAGAGCCAGCTCCCACACAGGCACGACACAATAAAATGCGGCCCTGGCCACTGTTGTTCTTTATTTTTGTTTTGTTTTGTTTGAGACAGTGTCTTACTCTGTAGCCCAGGCTGGAAAATGATTCTCCTACCTCTGTCTCCTAAGTGCTCCGATGACAGGCATGAGCCACCATGCCCAGCTGGCATTCATTCTTAATGTCTTTGAGCTACCCCTGCCTGGGCCTGGCTGGCATTGACATATGCACAGTGAAATGGACACATATTAATTTTCAGTGACTCTGGAGAAATGTAATTGGAAAAAATAGACGGGGGAGCAAACCCTGGGAGTTTTCAAACTCAGCATTCTATTTAGGGAACAATGACCTTCAGATTTTATGCAACATGAGTCATTAAAACTTGATATTTTGTCAGGAATGGGAGTGAAGTTGGATCAGGAACGTAGCAGCTTGCTCCCTGTGAGCTCTCTCTTCCCGGCCTGCAGCAGGGAACTGACTTCTCATACACTGAGGGACCTTGGGAGGCAGAGGTTAGCCGTTCTGTTTGTTCTGAAGCCTCCATTTTTACTCGGTACAGTGTCAAAGAAATTAATGAATAAGTACTTTGTAAGAAGCTTTGAACTTTTCCTTTGAAACATCCCCTCACATCTCAGTCCATGGGAGGTAAAGAGTGAAGGATCAGGAATTCAAGGTCACCCTTAGCTACATAGAAAGCTGGAGGCCAGTCTGGGCTACATGAGAATCTGGTTCAAGAAAAACTAAACAAAAAAGAACTTACCACTATTGTCTGGTACAGTGTTGTGGTTGCTGAGACTCAACACAGAACCTCACACTTGCTAGACAAGCATGCTACCATCAAACTACACTCCAGTCCTCAGGATGGGTCTTAATGTTCTTTCATTCTACAGCACTTGGGAGGCAGAGGCAGGCGGATTTTTGTGAGTTCGAGGCCAGCCTGGTCTACAGAGCGAGATCCAGGAAAGGCGCAAAGCTACACAGAGAAACCCTGTCTCGAAAAACCAAAAAAAAAAAAAAAAAGAATGGATAGGGTTGTTTTTATCTAAGTTGTTCTATTTACTAATAAAGACTCAGGATTCAAATATGGGGTTGAAAACCTGCTAGATCAGAGAAGCTGAAAAGCAACCAGTTGACCTTCCTTTTCAGCTGGAGACCCAGCAAGAGAGTATCTCTCCACACTGTCCCAAACCAAAGAGGCCCTCGAATCTCTTAAGCTTCTCCCTTCTCCTTCCTGTGCCTCTGTCTAACCTGTCTTCCCAGGTCTTCAGTATTCTCTGTAGTTCATTCTTGTCAACTAGTGGCTGGCTCTGCCCCTGATCCAAGGTTACTTTTATTAACACACTCTCAGAGTTTCACAGTGCAATCAAATATCCCACACCTGGATAGGCTTAGTTTGTGAGTTGGCTGGGTTTTGAGAGAGGGTCTTATTTTGTTATTTGTTTTTGTTTGTTTGAGACAGGGCTCTTACATAGCCCTGGCTGTCATGAAACTCACTATGTAGACCAGGCTGGCCTGGAACTCACAGAGAACCACCTGCCTCTGCCCCCCGACTGCTGGGATTAAGGTGTGTGCCAGCCTGCCCAGCAAGAGAAGGTCTTACCATGTGATCCTCCAGCCTGGTCTATCAAGTGCTGGGATTACAGGGATGTACCCCTCAATCCAGCAACACGTAGGATTTCACTCAGTACAGTGGATGAGTGTAGCTAGAGGTTTCCTGCCTTGCCCACAGTCAGGACAAATCTCTGTCACCCGCCAGTCCCACAGCCATCAGACCCAACCAAGTAAACACAGAGACTTATATTGCTTACAAACTGTATGGCCGTGGCAGGCTTCTTGCTAACTGTTCTTAGGGCTTAAATTAATCTATTTCCACAAATCTATACCCTGCCACGTGGCTCATGGCTTACCAGAGTCTTCACATGCTGCTTGTCCTGGTGGCGGCTGGCAGTGACTCCTTCTGCCTTCCTGTTCTTTCTTTTCTCCTCTCTGTTAGTCCCGCCTATACTTCCTGCCTAGCCACTGGCCAATCAGTGTTTTATTTATCGACCAATCAGAGCAACACATTTGCCATACAGACTATCCCACAGCAGATGAGTTTGTTTCTCCAATAGGGTTCCCTAAATCAGACTCTGATTCAGATTATTTATAGGTTTTTGGGGGGCAGTATTCTTGTGGGTTGCAGGCAAGGCAGGCATGGGAAGAAGGAGAAGGTGACCTTTAAAGAGAAGGCAACAAAGCCTCAGCCAGTCCTTCCGGGAACTAGGGTTGGATGGTTGTTCTGAGCTGTCCCAAACTGAGGTGGGATCCAGGCCTCCAGATCTCTAAGGGACCCAGTCAATGACTTGAACAGCTTCAAGAAAGAGGTGGAAGCCCAAGAGACAGTTCCCTTCTACAGAAGGGTGCAGATGTTAGCCATGGGCAGTTAGTGGCCTTATCACAACTGTCAACATGATTTGCAGGGCTCAGTATGAAAAGAAAATGTGGTACTCCTTATGAGAATATCAAGGAAATATCCAAGCTCTAGTTGTCACCTGGCCATAGTGTCCATCTCTCTTTTTTATTTTTAAAGATAGGGTATCACTTTTGTAGCTCAATCATCCAGCTTCAGCCCTCAGAGGGAATGGCACTATTAGGAGATGTGGCCTTGTTGGAGTAGGTATGGCCTTGTTGGAGGAAGTGTGTCACTGTGGAGGTGGATTTTGAGGTCTCTTATGCTCAAGCTACACCCAGTGTCACAGTTCACTTCCTGTTGCCTGCAGATCAAGATGAAGAACTCTCAGCTGCCTCTCTTGCACCATGTCTGCCTGCATGCTGCCATGTCCCACGATGAGGATAGTGGACTAAATCTCTAAAACTGTAAGCCAGCCCAATTAAATGTTTTCCTTTATAAGAGTTGCTGTGGTCATGGTGTCTCTTCACAGCAACAAAAACCTAAGACAGAAGTTGGTACCAGGGACTGGAGTATTGATGTGATAGGCTTGACTATGCTTTTGTTTGGAAGAATTTGGGCATTGGTACATTACAGGGTTAGGAAAGCAGTGGAATGCTTTAAGTGCTGCTTAATGGGCCACACTAGTAGGAACATGGAAGACAGTGGTGCTGAGTATGATTTGATGAACTATGGGGCCTGGCTCTAGAGGTTTCAGAGGAGAAGAATATTAATATGTGTCTTAGAGATGGTTCTTGTGATATTTTTGGTGACAAAGGTGGCCGCTTTTTGCCCTGCTCCAAAAAGTTTGCCTATGACTAAAGTGAAAAGTTTTAGATTCATTCCTTTGGCAGAGAAAAATCTCAAAACAGTCTAGTATTGATTCTATTGTGTGGTCATTAGTGTTAACTCTAATGAAGATTTATAATGAAAAGGCTCAAGCTGAGAAAGAAAAAATACGAAATGTACAATTTGAGGAGAAAAGGAGCAACAGGAAGTGAAATGGAGCTAAGTCCTGTGTTCAAGGAGATAAAGAAATTAAGAAATGAAATAAGAGAAGTGGTGACCTCAGGGCAAGATCCCATCCAGCTAAGCCTCCAACTTGTGAAAAAGGATTAAAGAAAAGTTCAGAGCTGGTTGTGGTGGTACACACCTTTAATACCAATACTCTAGAGGCAGAGGTGTGGTGATACATTGTATACCCTAATAAAATTTTCCTGAAGATCAGAGAACAGAACAAGCCACTAGATTAAACATAGAGGCCAGGCAGTGGTGGCACACACCTTTAATCCTAGCACTGGGGAGGCAGAGATCCATCTGGATCTCTGTGAGTTCAAAGCCACTCTGGACTACATGAGACTGATTCAGTCTAGAAAAGAAACAGAGCCAGGCAGGGAGTCACAAGTCTTTAATCCCAGCACTTGAGATCTCATGCTTTTGCTACCAGTATTTGTGAAGCACAAATGCCTTTAATGGCAGCACTAAGAAGGAAGTGATATGGCTGGGTGGAGAAAGGTATATGAGGCATGAGGAGACAGGAACTAGAGCCTTTTGGCAGAGAGAGCCCTTTCAGTTGAAGACTCAGAGTCTTTTAGTCAGAGTATTCATGGAGTTGGTGAGGTGAGAAGTGGGTGTGACTTGTTCCTTTGTCTCTCTGATCTTTCAGTATTCACCCCAATATCTGGCTCCAGGTTTTATTTATTTATTTATTTATTTGTTTATTTAAAGATTTATTTATTTAAAGATTTATTTATTTATTATGTATACAGTGTTCTGCCTGCATGTATGCTTGCAGGCCAGAAGAGGGCACTAGATCTTATTATAGATGGTTGTGAGCCACCATGTGGTTGCTGGGAATCGAACTCAGGGCCTCTGGAAGAACGGTCAGTGCTCTTAACTGTTGAGCCATCTCTCCAGCTCCCTCCAGGTTTTTTATTAAAGACCTTTTAAAATTCATACAACACAGAGGCAGGTAGATCTCTGAGTTTGAGGCCAGCCTGGTCTACAGAGCAAGTTCCAGGACAGCCAAGCTTAGGCAGTGAAGGTAACCATAGAAAACAGAAAGCTGGTGAAGATGTAAAGGAAGGGGAGGGCCATGTTCCAGCCCCAGCAAGCAGCAGAACTTGGCAGCTTTGACCAACCACATGGTTCTGGGTTTACATTCAAAGATAGAAGAAAGGGACTGTGGAACCTTCCTCTGTGTCTCAGGAAAGCTGCTGAGGCTAGGCATGTGTCAGGGATGTCTCTGATGGAGACCTTAAAGAAGCCATTTCATGAAGCTGTGAATTTGAAGCCTGGATTTCCTTGGAGACCCCAAGATGTTGGAGATGCCAGAATCATGGGGTACCTGCCAAGGAGAGCTGCTAACAGAGAGTGGATCCAGCCCAAGAGAAAGAAGTGTGTTGCAGTCAACAAAACTGAGAGAAGTTGGAGATCTGAAGAGCGCTTTGATACCAGACAGGGAGATACAGAGTTTGGAGTTTGCCCAGTTGGTTTTCAGCTTTTCTTTGGTCCAGTATTTCCTCATTATGCTCCCTTCCCCACGTTTTGGAATAGTAATATATATCCTGTGCCATTATATGTTGGAAGTATGTGATCTGCCTTTTGATTTTGATTTTATAGGTGATTACAGCTAAGAGATTGCCTGAATCTCAGAATAGATTTTGAACTTTAAAACATTGTTAAGACTGTGATAGACTATGGGGACTTTTGAAGTTAGACTAAATGCTTTTTACATTATGATATGGTTACAAGTTTATGGGGGCCAGGGAGTAGAATGTGATAGTTTGAATGTAATTGCCTGCCCCCCATAAGTTCATACAGAATGACACTATTAGGAGGTGTGAGTATTAGAGGGTAATAATGTTATACCCCCTCAGACTCTGGAATTTCCAACCAAATGTATGGAAGAAACTCTCACAGGCACCCAGGTTCTATGTGCCTGCCCCCAATTCCCACTGTACATGACTTTAGGGCCAAAACTAATAAAAGTCATTGGGATAGGGAAACAGACAACCAAGAACTCATCCCTGGAAGTCAAGGATATGGTAGCAGGTGGTACCATGTGTGCTGAGGCTCCAAGTCCTGGACCCTCTGCTTCATGTCTCACTGTTAAGAAACACAAATTTGCCGGGCGGTGGTGGCGCACGCCTTTAATCCCAGCACTTGGGAGGCAGAGCCAGGCGGATCTCTGTGAGTTCGAGGCCAGCCTGGTCTCCAAAGCGAGTTCCAGGAAAGGCGCAAAGCTACACAGAGAAACCCTGCCTCGAAAAACCAAAAAAAAAAAAAAAAGAAACACAAATTTGCCAGGCAGTGGTGGCACACGCCTTTAATCCCAGCACTTGGAGGCAGAGGCAGGTGGGTCTCAATGAGTTCAAGGCCAGCCTGGTCTACACAGTGAGTTCCAGGACAGCCAGGACAGAAAAACTCTGTCTTGCAAAACAACAACAATAACACAAAAAACAAAAACAATAACAAAAACAAAAACAAACAAAGAAACGTAAATTCAAAGAAAAATTATCACAGATGCCAACCATCACTACACAGCGTGAAGCTTGAGTATAGGGTTGTGGCTAAATTCGGGGTCCTGTTCAAGATCACTAGAAGCTGTTCTGGGCTCAACCACTGGGTAGAAGAGGCTGAGATGGATCCACAGTGAGAGTGTGAGTCCATTATCCACTACAGTGGGAATACGGCATGATGGGAACAGCTGCAGAAATGGTCTCTGCTCTGGGGAAATGAGGAAAAGCGTTTGGTAAAAAGCATCATGGACCAAACAAAGCCCGCGAGTGGCAGGGGCCATGCTGAGCCTGGCATTGCAGGCTGAGAAAGGATTTCCGTTGTTAGTGCCTTGGAGCCCTGCAAAGCCTTTAAAAAGATTTAGCCAGGAGAGCAATCTGCTTAGCATTTTGCTTTGGAAAGGTTATCCCCAGCTGATGTGTGAACTGATTAGAGGGACTTAGGGAATGTGGTCATTTGAAATCCACAGGAGCTATGGTGTGGCTCAAGAGGTAATGGTGTAGGCAGAGCACGGTGGGTGGTGGGTGCGTTTGGGGATTAGCTGGATGGCTGTGGGGTTAAGAGAGAGGGATGTCGTCGAGGATGGTCTGTCACGTGGGTCTGGCTGCCTCACTGAACCAGGGAACAGTCTGGGTTTTCACGAAGCCTCAGGACAGGGAAGAACCCAGCGAGCCAGTGGGCAGTGACCATACTGTTTCTGTTTACTGACAGAAAGGCCTGAGTTGAGAACATAGCAAAGTCTCCCAGCCCACCATGGGGACGTGGGGTCACAGGACCTGAAAGGGCTTACAGGGCGAACTAACAACCAAGTAGAAATGCAGAAAGCACAAGCTAGAGAGACAGGAGGGCACAGGTGAGTCTGCTGCTGCCACGGCAAGGCCGAACCTTCCGAAGGTGTGCGTCAACGTCTGAAGACAGCTTTGGTTGTCACTAATGGGAACGTGCTTTCAGCATCTACTGAATGGGGGGGGGGGGGGGGGCAGATCAGCCCAGCGCAGCCCTAATAACCAAAACGAGCCAGCCCACAGTGGCCAGGGGCAGCTGAAATACCCTAAGTGTGAGGCCCGCTGCCCAGCCGCAGGACAAAGGGCTGTGCACCTGTCCAGAACATGGAGTCACAGGGACAAGGGGGTGACAGATTCAGACAGAGAGCCTAATGGGTGCCAGGTCTTAAAGGGCTGAAGGCATTGGACACGGGCATTTGAACCCAGTGCCAAGGGTGCTGGGGGGCCAATGAAGGCTTCTGAGCAGTGAAACGGGGAAAGAGGCAATGGCCAGGCTTGGACTCAGGCACTGTTTTTCCTATTATGTGCTTACAAGACAGGCACTTCTGACCCAGATGTATGTAACGCGTAGATCAAGCAAGCAAGCATCTTCGCTGTGGACCTCAGCTGGGTCCCCCAACTTAACTCAATTCTTTTCAATTTATTTATTTACATTCATTTTGAGAGAGGGTCTCACATAACTTAGTCTGGCCTTGAATTCCATATATAACTGAGCATGACCTTGAACTCCGATTCTCCTGTGTCCACCTCCAGAGTGCTGGTATTACAGGCATGCACAGCCACACCTGGCCCTCACTTCACTCAATTCCGACTTTGTACCAGGAGACAGCATCAGATCCCACAGACTGAGGGCGGAGTCCCCAGGACTTCACCCCTCCCTACTTCCATTTCAGGTGTCAATTACAAGCTCAGTTTGCTTCTTTGTTTCTTTGGTGTGTCATGTGTGTGTGTGTGTGTGTGTGTGTGTGTGTGTGTGTGTGTGTGTGTGCGCGCGCGCGCGCGCGCGCGCCTGAGCCTTTGCATACCCCACATGGAGACCGGAAAGGGATACCAGGTACCCTACTCTATCACTGTCCACCTTTTCCCTTGAGACAAGTGAACCTAGGGCTAGGCTGGCAGCAAGCCCCGGGAGTCTCCTGTTCCTGCCCTTCATAGCACTGATGTTACCAATATGCATGGCCACACCCAGCTTTATTACAAGCCAGGATCTGAACTCAGGTCCTCTGCACAGTGAGCAACCTTACCCACTGAGCCCCATCCCATCAAGTTGTCTTATCTGTGGTCCTCACCTGTCTACTAAAAATTCAGTTCCTATCACCCCTCTTCGGTGTTGATTGACAGGCTCAAATAGCTCACAGAACCTGGGGAAGCTCGCTTGCTGGTTTATTAGTACAGCCACTATAAAAGGTACACACTGAGCTGCCTGGGGCAACAATGAGGAATAAGGGTATTGAGAAACTCCCATGCCTTGTCTGGTCCTGCCCTCTTCACAGCCTCCATGTATTCAGCTCCCTGAAAGCTCTGAACTCTGCCCTGGGGGCTTTACAGAGATTTCACTGAAGTATGGGTGGAAATATAATTGGACAAAGGGTGTCATCTAATGCTGACAGATGAGGCAGGGAAGCCAGTGAGGCCTGTCCATGTAAATTCTTCCCTCAGTGTTCCTTCCTCAGTAATGGGACCCAATCCTATCACCTACTATCAGATAAGCTAGGTGATAGGGTGTGTGTGTGTGTGTGTGTGTGTGTGTGTGTGTGTGTGTGTGTGTGCTTTTGCTGGGGATTGATCCTAACAAATGCTGGACCACTGACCTATACTGCCAGCCTGAGCAGCCCTGAGGGGTGTGTGTGTGTGTGTGTGTGTGTGTGTGTGTGTGTGTGTGTGTGTGTCTTCTGTCGCTTTCTTTGTGGGAAGTTTTGAACCCAGAAGTATAGAGAAAGGGAAAAGCAGAGAGGTAACACAGTCATCCTCAAAGGAAAATCAGAAAGAGGGAGTCGGAATGAGACTAAAGGGAGGGGTGAAGCAGAGGCTTGGGGTCTCAGATGCACAAGGACATACCTCCAGGAAGCTGTGGGAGCTTGAGTGGAGAGGCTTGCGGAGAATGAATGACAGGAGCAGGCTGTCACGTGATATAAGGGTCTAGGTGATGGCATCTAATTTGATAAAGATACGGGTTGGAAGCCCAGAGTACCTACTTTGCTCACACACAGTGAGCGAATGTGGTCCTGGAGCAAACTGGAGGAGTAGAATCCTGAACACAGATGGGCCGGCTGACTCCTCAGGAGGGGTGCCAGGCTATGGGACAGGGAAGGGGCTGGCATGCAGCCAGTGCCCCCCCCCCCAAGACCCATCAGAGTGTCTTCCTGTTGGCATAGATAAACCACACAGGATGATCACAGCCCAACATAAGGCCCCAGGCAGTTCAGACATCTTCTCTAAGCCTGGTCAATAAGGCTTGTCTGTCTAGTCGGGCTGCTGGGATGACTGAGTCACAGGAAGGGGCCTAAGTGAAGTGGCATAATCCTATAACCCCAGCATCTGGGAGGCTGAGACAGGAGAATTGCACGGTACAAGCTAGCTGGAGCTACTTAAGTGAGGCTCCTGTTTCAAAAGGGAAGAGAGGGAATCAACTGGAAGAGTGCGTGCCCAGGACGTACAAAGCATTGGGTCCGATCCCCAGAACTTCATTATCTTGGTATGGTGGGCACACCGGTGATCCCAGCACTTAGGAAATAGAGACAGGAATATCAGAAGTTCAAGGTCATCCAAGTCTGGGCTGCCTGAAACACAGTCTCAAAACAAACAAAAATGAAGACGTCAATGCCAGCCCCTTGGCCACAGTCCCCCCGGTGCAGATCTTCCTCTCAGTGGTCTCTGCAGTTGGATCTCTGAGAGGGACCATGATCCTCCAGGTCCTCCAGGCCCAGGCTGGGTGAATGTAGTTAGCCTAGCCCTCGTCTTTTGACTGAACCCCGGCACCTGCAGTTGCCTTGCCTCCTCTCAGCCAGAAAATGCAACCACGTGGGGTCCCGCTTGCAGTTTTATTCAGCCTAATTAGAGGCACAGTCGGAAATCTGCCACGTCATGGGGGAGGGAGAGTGTGTGTGGAGAGGAGGGAGGGAGGGGAGGGGGACTGAGTCGCAGATCATGAAAACACTGAGGAACACTCCGGTGAAAGCCCAGCTGCTGAGCGCTGACTGTGCCCCGCCCTCTCTTCAAAAAATGATGGCGTCTCAAAGGGGTCTGTTTGGTTCTCTTGTGTCGCTGAAGTAACCAAAAACCCAGGCATAGTGACAACTGGCTAACACCTGTTGAGAGCCCCCTGGGGGCCAAGATTTGGGAAGGCATCCAAATCTCTGTTAGCGCTTTAATCTTCCCTAGGTGGAGACTGAGGCTCAGAGAGGTTGAGCAGCTGGCGGGGGGTGTGACCGGCTAGAAACGGCTAGAGCTAAGATCTGAACCAGGGCAAACGGATGCCAGGACGAACAGATTCCGCCCTAGACAATCACGGCACGAGACATTACCATACTACGGACACCCCTCTCTGGACTCCTTGTGGGACTCTCTGAAACCGTGTCCTCCCAGGGTTGTCAAAGAAAACAGGAAGCCCCCCTGGGGAGGTTCACCCTCCCTCCCCCCAAAGCCAGGAAGTGGCTGGCAGAAAGACCGATACCTAGCAAGGCCAGGAGCACCCGGGTTGGGAGCCTGGGGCCGTCATCGGGCGGAGCCCGGAGCCAAGTCCCCTGGGGTCCTAGGGCTGCATTCCTCCGAGGTCTGCAGAGGCCACCGCTTAAAGGCGCAGAGGAGCAGCTGGGAACGAGAACAAAGCGGCCAGGCCCCCCTCGGAGGAAGGAAGGAAGGAGCGAGCCCCAGGAAGCAGCTGATAGCGCTAAGCTCAGCTTGTTTTTTCCTCTGCTCAACAGTTCTCCTGCCACGGCAAACAAAAGATGTACGTTCTGATTCCCTCCGGTGTTTGGATTGCGCCGCGGACTGGGTCTGCTTTGTGATGAGCTGGGGGAGAGGCGTCCCGGGCGGCTTCTGGCTCGCCTTGCCAGATGATGGCAGCGCTGTCCGCCCTGCCTGTCCTCAGCCTAGACGCCTAGCCACACCAGGCGAGCATTGCTCTTGAGGATGGGATGTGATGTAGTGAGTGCTGCAGGTTGACTCGTGACCTTGGCTTTGAAGGAACTGCAGTTCAGAACATGTAAAACTGTTAAGATGGGAACCCTGGCCTCTCTCTCAGCTCCATCGAGAGGCCCCGCCTGGCTATCGTTGCAGCCAAAGTCACATCCCACTGTTGTGCAAGGGCCGCGCTGGGAATACACAGTCTACCCTGCCCGGATCGTGCCACCTTTCTCCCATGGGTCAGAGCAGTAGTAATAGAGGGCAGGTGCAGGATCCGGGTCTGTCCACCTTCAAGGTCACCACCTGTGAGTGACAGGTGGGTCTAAGCAATCCGCTGAGTTTGCAGAACTAGAGTGACTTCCTACTGGGGACTGAGGAGGGAGTAGACCTTACCAGCGTCCTAAACCCTGGTCCCAGGCAGGCTGAAGTGCGATGGCAATGTTGGGTGTGCTTTGTTTTGCCTGAGCAGGTGTGGAACGTGTGGCAGTGCCAAAGGGTAACGAAAGCCAACGGCACACGCACACGAAGCAAACACAGGGCCCCACTGGTCGGTCTGTGGGATCCCTACAGCCCGGGACCGTGGCAGTTCTGGTCACTTGGACCAAGGGACTGTTTTGATGCCAGAGATTAATGCGCAGGACGATCTGTCACCACAGGAGTTAAGCGAGCAGCAAGAGACCAGCGTGGTTGGACCCTGCTCCCAGCTGCCTGGCGTTCTCTCCGCCCACCCCACTCTGAGGAGGTAGTTCACATGCAGAAGACAAATGGCATAAAGAGCAGGCAACTAATTTTTTCAGCTGGAGGCTGTAATAGAATGTGGGTGTCTGGCATGCGCCTCTGCCTCTGTTCTCCTCAGGGAAATAGCTCCCGGCCGGCCCTTCAGATTCCACATCTTCTCTTTAGGAACAATAGGTAATTTAGTCCTGAAACTCATTTGGAATGAGTCTAAGGCTACCCCAAAGGTGATCTTGTGATCTTTTTGCTACACCAAGGGCCCAAGGACTGCACAGATGACAGGCCAATTCTTCTGTTTGTGGTTTTTGTTTACTGACACAAGGTTTCATGTAGCTCAGGCTGGCCCCAGACTCACTGTGTAGACAAGGCTGGCCTTGAAATTCTGGTCCTCTCAGGTGCTGGGATAAGAGATGAGTATCACCATGCCTAGCTGAGGGGACAATTCTTCATGTGTTTCCTTGGGGAGGGAGAAAGGTTATCTCAGAGTACCCTCAGGGTCTAGTTTCCAAGTCTCTGGAACCTCTGTTGGGTGGAACAGGAGAGCCAGCCTAGTGAGCAAAGACAGGCAAAGCCTGGAGAATTTACTAGAATAGAATGCAGGGAAGCATGCTGGGCAGTGGTGGTGCACGCCTTCAATCCCAGCACTCCAGAGGCAGGTGGATCTCTTGAGTTCCAGGCCAGCCTGGTCTACAGAGGGAATTCCAGGACAGCCAGGGCTACACAGAGAAAACCTGTCTAGGGGAGGGGGAGAAGGATGCAGGGAAGCATCTTAACATAACAATGGACGGGACTCGGGACTGAAGAAAAGCTACTTCATCCTTTTCTATTGAGGTGTTGTGATGTAGGGGCTGAGGGCTGAGGGTGAAGCACAATAGTGGGGCACAAGGGCCTGGGTTCAAAGTCAAGTGCTGCTGCTGCTGCTGCTGATGATTACGACGACGACGACGATGATGATGATGATGATGATGATGATGATATGTGTCTGTTGGGATGGGATGTGTGGTGATATTTTTGTTGTACTCTGATAAAATTTGCCTGAAGATCAGAGGACAGAGCCAGCCATTAGATTTAACAGAGGTCAGGCAGTGGTTGTTAGTTATTTTGCGGCGCTCTGCGCTCTTACCCTGCGAGGAAATGTCACGAAACACAACAGAATCAGCTAATAAGAGTTTTATTAAGATGAAAGGGACAGAGAGTGCCCAGGCCTGTGGAAGAGACACGTGTGTGGAGAAGAAGAAGGAGCCGGGAATATGGCGCCGGCTTATAAAGGCTGGGCGTGCACAGGTTGACGTAACTATTGCACACATGTGCGTAGGTCACATGGCTATGCTGCACGCTTACACAACCATGCCAAGTCACGGATCCTGGTCACGAGAGATGCCTTGACCCGGAAATGGCTATCTTGACCTGGAACTGGCTAGGCGGAAGTGTCCAGGTCCACCGGGCATATGCAAACACGCCCAACCGTGGGGGCATGTTGTGAATCCTTCAGTGGTGGCACACGCCTTTAATCCTAGCACTCGAGAGGCAGAGATCCGTCTGGATCTCTGTGAGTTCAAAGCCACTCTGGGCTACATGAGATTGATCGAGTCTAGGAGAGAAACAGAGCCAGGCAGTGGTGGCACACACCTTTAACCCCAGTATTTGGGAAGCACACATGCCATTAATCCCAGCACTAGGAAGGTTGAGATAGGAAGTGGAATGGCTGGGCAGAGAAAGGTGTATAAGGCATGAGGAGACAGGAACTAGAGACCCTTTCGGCTGAGGACTCCGAGGCATTCAGTCTGAGGATTCATGGAAGTAGGATCTTCTCTTTTCAGCTGAGGAGTTGGTGAGGTGAGAAGTGGCTGTGATTTGTTTCCTCTGATCTTTCAGCATTTATCCTAATATCTGGGTCTGAGTTTTTATTATAAGACCATTTAGAATTCATGCAACAGTGGTGTAGTGTAGTGCTAAAGCATGTGCTCAGCATGTGCTCAACCTTAAATTTGATTCCCAGAACCATATTAACAAAACAGACAGGTATGGTGGCACATGTAGGCATTTAGGAAGAAGAGGCAGGAGGATCAGGAATTCAAGACTAGCCTGGGCTACATAGGACTCTTTAAAAAAAAGAAAAAGAAAGAAAGAAAAACAACAAAAACACCAAATAAACAAAATACAGGCTTGTGTTGGAAATTTAGGAGGGTGACTATAGGCAATATTCAATATCCTTTTTTTTTTTTCGGTTTTGGTTTCTCAGAACAGGGTTTCTCTGTGGTAACATCTGTCCTGGAGCTCTATAGACGAGGCTGGCCTGGAACTCACAGAGATCCACCTGCCTCTGTCTCCTGAGTGCTGGGATTAAAGGCATGCGCCACCATAGCCCAGCTAATATTTAATATATTTTTATTCTGTTTTCTGAGCTGCAAAAATGAGAAGAAATGGCTGTCTCATAGGGTCATTATGAAGACTAAATAAGAAACAAATTTCATATTAGCACTTAAACTATTTAGCATGTAATAAGCACTTATTGTGTCCAGTATTATTTTCATTTTCCCTCTTAGCTTGCTTCACAATTCTTTGCACATGGTAGACCAGTGCTCTGCTACATCCCAGGCAAGTGATATTATCTGTAGGCAGTGTGAAGGCAATACAGACTCCATCTTAGGTAGCGGCACCATCTTAGACTACCTGCTGTACTCAGTTCCAGGAAGGACCTGAGGGATGTACCATGACAACTTGAACAGATACAGGGCAGTATGCTCCTGCAGACATTCTGTCTGCAGTTTATGGCCCTTGAAGCTATCTAGATAATCCTGCTGAGCAGTCCAGATAATCCTGCTCAGGAAGTTGTGGTTCCCTGCCAAAAAGTCTAAACCAATGACTTCAAATGTGGTTTCGTGCCCAAAGTCTAGACCAATAGTTTCATATCCCTTCTACCCAATCCCAAATTGCCAAAGCATGTATAACTCCTGGCTTGAGGTTTTTCCCTATAAAAACTCTCTACTCCTGGGCCCACCAATGCTTCTGAATTTCCCCCTATCTGCCATGTGGTGGCCCAGGTTCAAACCTGACAATAAAAGGACCTGTATGTGCTTGCATCGGAAACCAGCTCCTTGGTGGGCTCTGGGGGCTTCTTGAAATGGGTACAAAAGAGGAAATTTCTCTCCAGCCTGCCTGTTCCCAAATAAGCAGCAGCCACTTTCCAAATAATTGACTCAGACTTAATATTATTTATAAATGCTCGGCCAATAGCTCGGGCTTGTTACTAACTAGCTCTTAGATTTAAATTAACCCATAATTCTTATCTATGTTTAGCCATGTGACTTGGTACTGGGGTGGAGGTGGGGGGCCCCCCAAACAGCTTGACCACACAGCTGCCATGACAGGCTTAGAGGCCCAGACACACTTTCTGGCAGGCAACACCTTGACCTAGGAAAAGCCATAAGCTGACCCCACCTGTATCTAAAGGAGCCTGCATCTAAGAGGAAATACCTGACATTCCAAACATTCCCTATACCCCTAGACAAATGTCAGCCAATCAGGGTCCTGAACCCTAGAAATCCCCTCACTCCAACCTCTGCTATGATTAAAAAAAAAAAAAAAAAAAAAAAACACCACCCTGCCTGGGCTCTGGGCTCTCTGCTCTCACTGCTGCATCAGACAGAGAGCCCAAGCTTGAAAACAAAGGCTCTTTGCTTTTCCATATGGGATTCGGTCTCCTTGGTGGACTTTTGGGTTATCCCTGAGATCTGGGCATAACAGTACCTTTTCTCAAAACAAGATTCTTATCTGGCTTCCTCTGTGTCTCGCTGGTGACTCCTTGACTCCGCCCTCCTTCTTCCCAGCATTCTCAGTTTGGCTTTCCTGCCTAACTTCCTGCCCAGCTACTGGCCTGTCAGTGTTTTATTGAAACAATTAAAGTGACAAATCTTTACAGTGTACAAGAAGATTATTCCACAGCAGTTATCTTTTAGAGACCGTGAAGCACCAATGATATGATGACTGGTGTCAGGGGAGGGAGAATAAGGCCCCAGAAGGAACAGGATTGCCCATGCTTGACAGTTGCTGAAGCCACGCAAAGGGTACAGTCTATTCTAGATAGGCTCCTTTTGGAATGTCTGAAATCTCCTGTGATAAAATGTCTTTTTGTTTATTTGTTTGTTTTTTAAGTAGAAGAGTTGTATAAAAAGTAAAGGAAGGAGGCTGGAGAGATGGCTCGGTGGTTAAGAGCACTGCCTGCTCTTCCAGAGGACCCGGGTTCAATTCCCAGCAACCACATGGTAGCTCACAATTGTCTGTAACTCCAGTTCCAGGGGACCTGACCCCCTAACACAGATATACATGCAGGCAAAACACCAATGCTCATAAAATAAAAATAAATTAAAAATTAAAAATGAATAAGTAAAAATTAAAAAGCTTAAGATGGTGTTATGGTTCCTAAGTATGAAACCCAAGATTCACCATTAAAAAAAAAAAAAAAAAAAAAGTAGAGGAAGTTCCCCTCCCACTTTAAAGAGTAGAAGAGAGGAGTGAAAGTAAACAAAGAGATGAGTTAGGGACTTTTTTTTTTAGATAGGATCTTTTTTAGATGGGATCTGAGTATTAGACCAGGCTGGCCTCAAACTCAGAGATCTGTCTGCCTCTGCATCCTGCATCCTGCCATTCATCACTAAGTTTAGGATCATCAAAAAGGTGAAAAAATAAATCAACATTCACTCTGCTAAATTAAAAAATAATAAAAGTTTTAAAAAGTTAAGAAACAGGAAAAATGGAAGAGAGAAAGTGGAAGAAGAAACCAATTGTAGAAGGAAACTGGTTTCTGCTTAGAGGAGTCCACTCAGAACCAGCACACGGAATGTAAAGAGCCACGCCAGAATCCACAACTGGAGAAACTTCATAATGTCAGGCCCTGGCCCACTGGCCACAAATCCCTCTACATAGCCCTCTGCCTTGGGCCAACCCTGTTAGAACTCCTCTAGGTCAGGTTGCCTTCACTTCCTCAGCAGGATGAAGTATCGTGCTGTGCAGTGGTTGAATGCTAAGTCTGGGGATACAGACCTGTTAGCTTTGGGGATAAATGCTTGACTAACTAACTGTTTGGGAGATGGGAGGGACTTGGATTCTCCCTCTGATCTCTTGTGGTCCCTCATTGTGTCCCTTTCAGAAGAGTCTATCAGGCCTGATGAATCAGCAGCCAGCCCAGCATTTCCCCCCTCTCTATATTCTAATATAAAAATTTTTCAAATACACAAGAAAGTTGAGATATTTTCACACCCAGGACCTGTGAAATACCCACTGTCCAGAGTTCTATCATTGACACTTTGGGTCACTTTATTGAGCTGTAATTTAAAATAAAAGAAAATCGGCCTATGGAAAGTCTGTTGGATTTGTTTGTTTTTAATTAAAAAAAATTAAATGTATGTGAATGGGTGTTTTGCCTGCATATATGTCTGTGGACCACATACATGCCTGGTACCCAGAGAGGCAGGAAGAGAACATCCCCTGGGACTGGAGTTATAGAGGGTTATGAGCCACATGTGGGTGCTGGGAATTGAACCTGGGTCCTCTGGAAGAATAGCCAGTGTTCTTAATCATTGAGTTATCTCTCCAGCTCCAAATTGACTGCTTTTAACAGTCATGGAGATATGCACATGCTACCAAAATCAATCTTAGGACATTTCTTTGCCCTACCCTCAAGAAACCAGGTACCTTTAGCATTCACTCCTGTTCCCTCCCCCTCCTCAGCAACCAACAGTCTACATCCGGTCTCTGTGGGACTATCTATTTTGGACCTTTGGTATGAATATGCTTATATAAAATGCAGTCATTTGTGACTGGTTTCCTTTTAAACATAAGGTTTTCATGGTCCACAATGTCATAGCAATTACTGATGCTTTGTATAACCAACAACATTCCATTTTCTGCCATTAATAGACAACTAGATTTGTTTATCACATGTTTATCCAAGTAACCATCCTCCATCCATTTAACCCATATGTCAATTCTATTTCCAAGCAAGCCCCTTCTCCTTTTTCCAATTCTTAGCATCTTCCACTTGTGCACCTCTTAAAGCTCACACCACACCATACTACTCAAAGGTACAAAAAATGTGGAAAGTTGCCATCTTCAGGCAGGGAGATGGGGAGTGGAATTTTCTATGTTGTCACAGAATTTCACAATCTCATCCACACCTCTAACTGTAACAGCCCACCGCCAGACCTTAGCACAACTGACTCCATGATGGAAGTACCATTCACTCCATAAGAATTAGCAAGTAGACAGCACCACCTGCCAAAACTAAAACAAAGACCTAATCCATCGAAGTCTGTAGTTCTGAGACACTCTCTAAATGTACTAACCTGCTTTTCGGCTTCTGGCTAACTGTTCTTGAACTGAAGTATGTCAATCCAGGATATGGTTTTTGTGCTGAGAAGCTCACTCTGAGGAAGGCTCAGCCAGTTAATGCTTTCTGTTGGCTTAAACCGATGTCTGAACAGTCTTCCTGGTCGATACCCCTCAACAGAACTCCAGACTCCACATCCATTATAGCATACCACAGATTCACAGATTGCACATTCCAGAAATACGGACTCCTCTAAATTTCCCTGGATATTTTCTGTATTTCCCCTGGTTCTATGTCTTGCAATGCTCATTACCTGGATGGCCTTTCAAGTGTGACAGATCCACTCTCTCACCATGATACATCTCTGTGAATTACCTAACACACACGCACACGCGCGCGCACACACACACACACACACACACACACACACACACACACACACACGCACACACGCACACACGCACACACGCACACCACTTTATCCTTGTTCCACATTCCATTTTACCATTTACTCTACTTTATTGAATTGACCTTTCGACCTGTCTGGCTCCACCAGTTTAAATTATCAAAGGCAGAGTGAACTTTCTATGTCTTGATATCCTGGGAACTCATTGCAGAGTATGGCTTAATAAATGCTTGCTGCACACTGACCTGGAAAATAGCTCCTTGCTGTTGTTTACTTAACAATCATGGTGTTGGATGTGCACCAAGGAAAACTCTGTGCTAAGTGTCTGGGTTTGGATACAAAGATGAATAAGGCCATTCTGGGCCTCAGAGACGCCCACAGGATCCTCTTGTCTGGACAAATGCAAAATCAGAGATGCCAGGATGACAAATGTAAACCAGGACTGTCCCAGGCAAACTGGACTATATGGTCACCCAAATTATATACTGGCTGTGGTGACAACAGCAGTGTCATGCTGATTCATGCCTGCTTGTAGACCCAGTCATTGCCAGGTTTTTTTTCCCAATAAGACAGGGTCTCACTATGTAGCCCTGACTGGCCTGGAACTCTGTGTCCACCAGACTGGCCCCAAACTCACAGAGATCTGCTGCTCATCTGTGCCTCTTGAGTGCTCAGATTAAAGGTGTGTGCCACATGCCCCACCAGAACTATTTTTAAAGAGGGGGTTTCATGCAACTCAGGCCAGCCTTGAACCCACTATATGGATCAGGACATCCTCAGACTCCTGATCCTTTGCTGTGTGTACATCAATATATCTGGTTCGTGTGATGCTGGGAATCATACATGGGGTTAGTAGTACACAGGCAAGCTACATGCCCAGCTTTCAAAGTTGTCTAAAAATATTTTTATGAATTTGTTGAGAATTTCTTGCAATATACTGTGGTCATATTCACCTCCCACTGGTCTCCTTAACTCCTCCTGAACATACCATACCTCCTTGTCCCCTCCTTTTATCCTCCTTTTTATTGTCTGAGACAAGGTCTCACTATGCAGTCCTGGTTAGCATGGAACTCAATATGTAGACCAGGCTGGCCTCAAAACTTATAGATATCTAACGGCCTCTGCCTCCTGGGTTCTGGGATTAAAGGTGTGAACAGCCATACCTGACTTTCTTTAATTTTTTTTCCTTTCTTCCTTCCTCCCTCCCTCCCTCCCTCCCTCCCTCCCTTCCTTCCTTTCTTCCTCCCTTTCTTTCTTTCTTTCTTTCTTTTTTTTTAAATAACCCACTGTCTAAGTTGCTGGGTTGTTGTTGTTGTTGTTTTGTTTTGTTGCTGTGAGGAGACACCATGACCAAGGCAACTCTTGGAAAGCATTTAATTGGGGGTGAGCTTACAACTTCAGAGGGTTAGCCTCTGATAAGTAAAAATATCTCCCATTAGTGGGGAACTCTGCCAATGCAATAAGCCAATCAAGTTGAATTAATAAGTCAAGGTTTAATAAAAGAACAGAGTAACTCCCAGGTGACTCTCGGAAAGGCAGGAGAGAAAATCTCATGGCAGGTCTGGGGACCAGGTCTTGAATACCCTGTAGGTGCGGTCTTGAGCAGCCCAGGGGAGGAGCTGACCCTTGGCAGGCTTTCTGAGGGTGGGGTTTGGAGAGGGCAGCTCCAGGGGAGATCCCAAACACTATCATCACCATGGTGGAGAGCACAGTGGCAGGCAGGCACGATGCTAGAGAAGAAGCTGAGAGATATGTCCTGATCCACAAACAGCAGGCAGGGAGACACTGGGTCTGGCAAGGGCTTTTGAAACGTCAAAGCCCACCCCCAGTGACACACTCCTCTAATAAGGCCACACCTCCTAACCCTTCTAATCCTCAAACAGTTCCACTCGCTGGTGACTAAGCATTCAAATATATGAGCCTGTGGGGACCATTCTCACGCAAACTACCATGCCCACCAAGTTTAGTGTGCTGCCCATCCACTCCTGGGGGTCAGGCTAGTCACTGGGACACAGACTACATCCCAGGGGCCACACCTTTAAGGAAAACTGACTTTCCACCAAGAAGCCATTGGCTGTCCATAGCTCCTCGGTTAGGAGTAGAAGGTTAGAAATCCTCCTTTCAAGGCTAGGATATTGACGGGCTCCATCTGGCGCAGGTCTTCTGTAGGCAGCCTCAGCTGCTGGGAGGTCATGAGTGCAGCAACCTGTCAACGTCCAGAACACACCGTTTGCTTCAGTCCTGCCTGGCCTCTGACTCTTCAGCTTTCAGGTTTTTGAGATGAAAAGAAGCAGAGAGAAAGGAATTCATGCATCTCAGAAGCCTGTGGACACAGGAGGTGGGGTGGTTCAGCTCAGCTCTGGGTAACACTGTCCAGGCATCCGCCTTGGCTCAGGAGGACACCTCTACATATAGCAAACATCGTCTCATTCAGATGAATTCTTCCAAAACACAGCGTTGGAATGAAAGTGTTGGCAGGCTTCCTCTTTCACAGAGCAGCTGTTCCCTGTAAGCTTTTCCTGCAATGTCACAGTTTTATTTGAAACAGTCACAACAACAGATGCTTTCCGAGAGGGCTTTGCTGGGTGAAGCCGCTGCTGGCAATGACCCAAGATAGCATTTTTCCCCCCGAGGAAGTTTGTCAATATTTCATCTTGTAGAACCAAAGTGTCCTGGCTTGCTTTCTCTTTTCTTTCTTCCTTCCTTCTCTGATTGGACTAAACTGGCTGGTCAGCAAGCCCAGTATTCTGGCATGCATCAGTAGGCTCAGAGTTATTATTATTATTACTACTATTATTATGATTAGCTGTTGTTTGTTTCTGTTTTTCAAAACAGGGTTTCACAGGTGGGGGGGTGGGGGGGTGGCGCACGCCTTGAATCCCAGTACTTGGGAGGCAGAGCCAGGTGCATCTCTGAGAGTTCAAGGCCAGCTTGGGCTACAGAGCGAGATCCAGGACAGGCACCAAAACTACCTCTCCCAAACAGCGCCACCAACTGGAGACAAATGGTAACTACATGAGCCTATGGAGGAGCATTTCTCATTCAACCCATCATACCCAGGCTGGTCTGGAACTCCATGTAGCCAAGGATGACTTTGATCCTTCTGCGCCTACATCTCCAGTGCTGGGATTACTGTGTGCCTCACCAGTCCCTTTACAGGTTCTGGAGTTTGAGCACAGTGCCTCGTGCATACTAGGCAAGAGTACTAACTGAGCAACCCCCAGTTTCTCCAAGGAATTCTACTTTTTGTTTTTCAAGATTAATTAGCCAGGCATGGTGATATACTCCTTTAATCCTAGCACTTGGGAGGCAGAGGCAGGGGAGTCTTCGTCAGTTTGAGGCCAACCTGGTCTACATAGTGAGTTCTAGGCCAGCCAGGGTTTTATAGTGAGACCATGCCTCAACAACAAGATTAATTTTAAATTGTGTATGTGTGTGTGTGTGTGTGTGTGTGTGTGTGTGTGTGTGTGTGTGTGTGTGTCTATGTAGGTAAATTCAGATAGCTGCAGAGATCAGTAGAGGAAGCCAGGCCCCCTGGAGCTGAAGACGCTAGTGGTTGGGAGCCACCCAATGTGGGTGTTAGCAATCAAATTTAGGTGCTCTGGAAGGGCATATGTGCTCTTAAGACTTAGCCATCTCTCCAACCCTCAAAGCAATTCTTTATATCATTAAATTGTCTTTGCAACTGAACTGGAATGGGAGAAAGGCTGCCGCATACTTCGTATGGTTAGGATGCTTCTTACTAAAGCATTCCAGCTGCGTCTCTCTATCATCTCCTTCCCACAGAGAAAAGTCAGGGGACCCAGCAAACACCCTTTCTTCAAATTATCGATCTCCCTGGCCCGGAAGCCGGTGTAGTGGACGCCCCTGCCTGTGTCAGATCCTGCAGTGGTTTATGATAGGCATAAATGATATGATGCAGTCGAGGATTCCTCCAGAGGTCTGGGAGATGGGATTCCGTGACCAAGCCACGTTCTTCCAAAGATTTGCAGTGGGTGCTTCCCCTACTGAGTGGCGGGAAGAAATGGTAGAAACGGGTCTCTTTGCAGAACTGCAGTGTTGTGGGAAGAGTAACCCACTGGGACTAGAGTGTATTTGTTGTTGTAGATTGTTGTCTGCCAGGGGGCAGCAGGCCGAGGGAGAAGGGAGTCTTCGCTGACAAGGTTCTCCGTGGTGCCTCGCTTGTTCCAGATGAAGGGTCCCAACGACAGCCTTCTGAATAGGGACTGATAATCAGAAGGGGCAATTCTATCACAGAACAGTTTGAAAGGCAGGTGAGTTCACAACCTGGACAGGTTTTCTTTTTCCCGCCATGGCCATCAATGAGGTCACAGTTTTCACTGAGGTCAAGAGAAGGAACACTGGTGTATTTTGATAACGGAAAGCAGGCGTGTGCCCTCACGGCGTCTCTGTGAGTTCTGCAAAGCCCCCGGGAGCAGAGAATGGGAGCTTTGTGGTATGCCCGGGAAATGCGCACTTCACATTCTTAGTAAATACTCATTTTACTATCCTTTGTATCCCTCTCCCCCTTGTCTTCCAGTATCGGCTGCTTCTTCGAGGGTAGGGCAGGATTTGAAGCTGGAAATAGATGTTCTCCCTGAAAAGTGCTCCAAAGGTTGACAGTCTTGGTGGGGAGGCGCTGAGGATGAACCCCTCTCGTGGTCTACACTGGACCCCGCCTCCTGTTTCTCTGGTAACTCCAGACAAGTAAATATCAGCTTCGCCAGTCCTCTCCCTAGATTCAAATTGCCAAACAAAAAGTGGAGAGGTGGGGATGGGTCAGGCTGGTGTTTAACTCTCGTCTCTGCTGTCAGGAGATAGCCTTAGGTGAATCTCTGTGAGCTTGAAGCAAACCAGGGCTACACCATGCAACTCTGACCTCACTAAATAAAGTTGAAGGGAGCTGAGCTTTGTTGAGATCCAGTAAGATCCTGGCTGTTCTGAAACTCGCTCTGTAGACCAGGCTGGCTTCGATCCTTCTGTCTCTGCTTGGCCCTGCTCTACCCCCAGCACTGAAGTTACAAGGGTCCACAGCCATCCCTGCCTTTATATGAGTATTGGGGATCTGAACTCAGGTCCTCACACCTCTGTAGCCAGGTCTCTTACCCGGTGAGCCATCACGCCAGCCCCAATTATGTCTTAATAAAGCTGGATGGTAGGGAAAATTAATACAACTAACCAAAGACAAGTAGCCCAATTTAAAACATGAATGAAAGAGGGCTGAGGACGAGGCCCATTCATTGGAGTGCTTCCTTAGCACGCAGGAAGCCAGGGTTTGACCCCCAGCACCATGCTGACAGGGAATCAACTGGTTAGGTTTTTGTCAACGTGACACAGCTAGAGTCACCTAGGAAGAGGAAGCCTCGATTGAGGAATTACCTCCATCAGACTGGGCTGTGGGCATTACTATAGGGCATTTTCTTGATTAATGATTAATGTGGGAGGCCCCAGGCCCCTGTGGACAGTGCTACCCCTGGGCAGGTGGTTCTGGGGTTGCATAAGAAAGCAGGCTGAGCAAACCGCAGGAAGCAGGCAGTAAGCAGCATTCCTCCATGGCTTCTGCTTCAGTTCTTGCCTCCAGGTTCCTGCCTTGGCTTCTCTTGTTGAGGTCCAATGTCTTAGTTAGGGTTCTGTTGCTGTGAAGAGACACCATGACCATGGCAGCTCTTTTTTTTTTTTTTTTTTAAGATTTATTTATTACATATACAACGTTCTGTCTGCATATATTCCTGCAGGCCAGAAGAGGGCACCAGATCTCATTACAGATGGTTGTGAGCCACCATGTGGTTGCTGGGAATTGAACTCAAGACCTCTGGAGGAGGAGCCAGTGCTCTTAACCTCTGAGCCATCTCTCCAGCCCCCATGGCAACTCTTATAAGGAAAACATTTAGTTGAGGTGGCAGCTGACAGTTTCAGAGGTTTACATGGTGCTGGAGAAGGAGTTGAGGGTTCTACAACTTGATACAAAGGCAACAGGAAGTGAGCTGAGACACTGGGTATGGCTTGAGCATACATGAGACCTCAAAGCCACCCCCACAGTGACACACCTCCTCCAACAAAGCCATACCTACTGGAAGAAAGCCATACCTCCAAATAGTGCCACTCCCTATGTGCTTATGGGGGCCAATATATTCAAATGACCACACCCTGTAACATGTAAATCAAATGAAGTTCAGTCCTTTCCTCCTCAAGATGTTTTTGGTCATGGTGTTTATCACAGCAGCAGGAGAAAAGTGATGCACATCTGTAATCTTAGTACTTGGGAGGTGGACTCTACATGATGAGTTCAAGGATAGCCTGGGCTATGTGAGACCCTGTCCCAATGAATAGTGAGGAGGCTAGGATATATCTCAATGACAGGGGGAAAAAGACTTAAAAGAAAATTTAAATATCTTGATGATGCATTGGTTCTTTAGTATACCTCTTTACTGTTTTTTCATTTTATTTTTATTTATTTATCTATGTATTTATTTTTTGGTTTTTCAAGACAGGGTTTCTCTGTGTAGCTTTGCGTCTTTCCTGGAACTCACTTTGGAGACCAGGCTGGCCTTGACCTCACAGAGATCCGCCTGCCTCTGCCTCCCGAGTGCTGGGATTAAAGGCGTGCACCACCACCGCCCGGCTGTTTTTTCATTTTAAAATCAAATGTTTCGTTTCTCAGAACTAACTCAGAAAAATAGCTGAATAAGTAATAAATGGCTAAATAATAAATAAGAATCACCAAGTATGTATTGAGGTCTAAAATACATTGAGCTTTTGTGTGCTGTGGGATGGCCTTCTCTATGCTGTGAATATGTGTTGCTCTCATTGGTTGATAATAAAGCTGTTTGGCCAATAGTGAGGCAGAATAAGGACAGGCAATACAATCAAACTGAAGATGGAGATGAAGAAGGGTGGAGTCAGGGCAGATGCCAGCTGCTGAGGAAGCAAGATGAGTAGAAAATGAGGTAACAAGCCATGAACCACGTGGCAAAGCACAGATAAGAAATATGGGTTAATTTAAATGTAAGAGCTAGCTAGCAATAAGCCTGAGCCATTGTTCAAGCATTTATAATTAATATAAGCCTCTGAGTGATAATTTGGGAAGTGACTGCAGAATGAGGCAGGACAGAGAAAAGCCTCCATTTACATTTGTGGATGGCTGGGAAGCATCTAAGAGAAATCAGCACTCCAAGAAAGAGCAGAGTGAGGAGGCCTGGCAGGGAGACTAGATTGTGGGAAACAAAGAGAAATGAGCAAGTATAAAGAAATAGGTTCAGGTTCTTGGTGAGAGTCAAGTAAAGGCTTAAATAAGATGTGAGCAGCTGGGTGTGGTGGTGTAGGCCTTTTGTCCCAGCGCTCAGGAAACAGAGACAGGTGGATCTCTGAGCTTGAGTCCAGCCTGGTCTACAGAGTGAGTTCCAGGACAGTCAGGGCTACACAGAGAAACCCTGTGTCTTAGTTAGGGTTTCTTGTTTGTCTTTTTTGTTTTGTTTTGTTTTTTTGAGACAAAGTTTCTCTGTGTAGCTTTGGAACCTGTCCTGAAACTCGATCTGTAGACCAGGCTGGCCTCGAACTCACAGAGATCCATCTGCCTCTGCCTCCCAAGTGCTGGGATTAAAGGCTTGCACCACCACCGCCTGGCTCTTAGTTAGGGTTTCTATTGCTGTGAAGAGACACCATGACCACAGCAACTCTTTTAAAGGAAAACATTTAACTGGGTGGCTTACAGTTCAGAGGTTCAGTCCATTATCATGGTGGGACATGGTGGCATGCAGAAAGACATGGTGCTGGAGAGGTAGCTGAGAGTTCTACATCTTGATCCACAGGCAACAAGAAGTGAACTGAGACACTGGGTGATATCTTGAGCATAGGAGACTTCAAAGCCTGCCCGCACGGTGACACAGTTCCTTCAACAAGGCCATACCCCTAGTTCAACAAGGTCATACTCCCAGTAGTGCCTCACCCTATGAGCTTATGGGGCCAATTACATTCAAACTACCACACCTTGTCTCAAAAAAAAAAAAAATGTAGGCGGATGTTGTCTCATCAGAGGAAGGAAGGAATTTTTAGAAAAGAAGGAGGAGAGAGAAGGATTGTGGGATTTTTAGAAAAGGAGGAGAGAGAAGGATTGTGGGAGGAGATGGAAGGAGGAAATGGAATGGAAGAAATGAAGTAATTAAACTTTAACTTTAAAGCATAAATCAAATTTTATAAGAAAATACATTTTAAAAGCTGGGAGGTGGAGAAGTGGAGGATGGGGGTGACACACGCCGTTGATCCCAGCACTCAGAAGACAGAGGCAGGTGGATCTCTGAGTTTGAGTCCAGCCTGGTCTACACAGTGAGTTCCAGGAGAGCCAGGACTACACAGAGAAACCCTGTCTTGAAAAACCCCAAAAAAGAAAGAAAGAAGGAAGGAAGGGAGGAAGGAAGGAAGGAAGGAAGGAAGGAAGGAAGGAAGGAAGGAAAGAAAAAAGAAAAAGAAAATATATTTTCTATTGACTTTAATGGAAGATTTCTTATAAGCAGAATAGAGTCACATAATAAATATATATTACTTTAAAAATGGCACTTGTTCATTTGAGGGATTTTTGTTTGTTTGAAACAGGGTTCATTATATAGTCCTGACTTTTCTGGAATTTGCTATGCAGACTAAGCTGGCCTCAAACTTGCAGAGATTCACCTGCCTTTGCCTCCCAAGTGCTGGGACTAAAGGCGTGTGCCACCACTGCCCAGCAAGAATTTTTAAATTTACTTTTTGACCATTTCATACTTGTATACAATATCATGATCACATCCACCCACACTACCTTCAGCTCCTCCAACTCCGACTTCACATCTTCTTTTCCTCTTTCTTTTCCTTCTCCTTCATTTAATAAACCACTAAGTCTAGTTAGTGTTGCCTGTGTGCTTGTGGAAGTGGGGCCATCCAACAGAGCCTGGCAAGGGTCACACCCCCGAAGAAAAAGGAGTCCTCGTCTCCCAGCAGCCATCAATTGCCCAAGCTCCTCAACTAGGTATGAAAATGAAATGTGATTTTATTTGTATGTTAATAAATAAAGTTGTCTGGGGGTCAGAGCTAATAGCAAGCCATAGCAGAAGCCGGGCGGTGGTGACGCACGCCTTTAATCCAGATCACATGACAGGCAGATCTCTGTGTGTTCAAGGATACAGCCAGCATGAAGACACACGCCTTTAATCTCAATACCAACCATAGAAACCTGGAGGTCTGTATAGACAGGCAGTGATGAGGAGGTCATGTGGTTGGGTTTACAATCAATGAGAAGGCAGAACAGAAAGTCAATAAAAAGACAGACACACAGGAAGTAGGCCTCTTGCTGAGGGGAAGGACAGCAGAGGCAGGAAGGGTAAGAAGGTGGTTCTAAGACTCAGCTCTCAGCTACTGCTCTGACCTCTGGGGCTTTTAACTGTGCATTTGGCTCTGTGTTTCTTATTTAATAAGTCTGTTCATCTACAACTAGGAGTGGGGCCTCATGAACCCTCCCCTATCCAGCCTGGAATGTTGCCCGACTTGATTTTGTATAGGCAACTGCAGCTGGTGTGAGGTCATGAGTCCAACAGCCATGTCATGTCCAGATTAGCAGTGCACAGCTCTCCTCCCCACCCTCCAGTTTCTACATTCTTCCTACCTGTTCTTAGGAAATGTTCTCGAGCCTTGTAGAGGTTATACAGATGTCCCATGTAGGGTTGAGCCATCAACAGTCATTTATTGTCAATACTTTTGAATAGTGATGGGTCTGTGCATTAACCACCATCCACAGTTTCTCTGCCCAAGTTTAAGAGCAGCCCAGGTCCATGGGTATAAACATAATATTTAGAAGACAATTTGATGGCATGTCCATTTAGCAAAGCAGCAGTAGTAAGTTCTCCCCTAGGGTCTCTGACCTCCACAGCCACAGGTTTTTGACCAAGTTGACAGTGCCAGACCTGACTTCCCGCCTGTGGAGAATGCCTCAAGTACAATCAGAAGTGGCTGGTTGCCCCAACAGTCATGTCACTACTGTGCTAGTAGACACGTCTTACCTAGCAGGTCAGTAGTGTAGCATGCAGGGTTTACCATTCTCCCATCAGCCTGCATAGCACTTCCTAACACTAGGAAAGCCAACAGAGAGGAAGTTTCCAGGTCAGTTCCAGTTTGATTTCTCAATGCTCTGCAATTAAAGTGTGTGATTCCTTCAGCAATAAGACCTTACCATCTGGTTATGGTGGCCAATCAGAAGCAATGGCAATAGCAGGGCATGGTGGCACACGCCTTTAATCCCAGCACTCCAGAGGCAGAGGCAGGCGGATCTCTGTGAGTTCAAGTCCAGCCTGGTCTGGGTAGTGAGTTTCAGGACAGCCAGAGCTACATAGTGAGACCCTGCCTCAAAAACAAAACAAAAAAAACAAAAGCAATGGCAGTAACTTATGTTGTTTTAGGGGTCTCTAAAGCCTTCCTGACCAATAACTCATAGGAGGTATCCCACACCTGGCATTTAGATTTCTCATTTAATAACACATGTCTTCTGAGAGAAGCACTGTAACACATCCATGTAGAGTACTTCTGTTCAAAGTCCTTTAATTTTTAAAATTAGCATGCAAAGTAGTGGAGTTCTATAAGCCTTTTCCATACATTCTTAGTTTGGTTAAATTACCACTGTGTAGATGTAATGGTCTTATTAAATAAGAAACACAGAGCCAAATGCAGAGTTGAAAGTTCAAGAGGTCAGAGCAGTAGCTAAGAGATGAGACTAAAACCGCCTTCTTACCACCCGCTGCCGCTGCCGTCCTTCCCCTGAGAAAGAGACCTACTTCCTGTGTGTCTGTCTTTTTATTGAATTTCTGTTCTGCCTTCTCATTGATTATAAACCCAACCACATGACCTCCTCATCACTGCCTGTCTATACAGACCTCCAGGTCTCTATGGTTGGTATTGAGATTAAAGGCGTGTGTCTCCATGCTGGTTATGTCCTTGAACACACAGAGATCTGCCTGCCATGTGATCAGATTAAAGGCATGCACCACCACCACCACCACTCAGCTTCTGCTATGGCTTGCTATTAGCTCTGACCCCCAGGCAACTTTATTTATTAACATGCAAATAAAATCACATTTCAGCACAAATAAAATATCACCATACCACTGCCCCTTCCTTCCTTCTATGTCCCATCCGCTGCCCCCATCCTCTTCCATCTTTGGGTGTGCATGTGTGTGTGTGTGCACTCACACATGTTGCTAGTAATTGAACCTAAGGCCACATGCATGCTAAGTAGACTCCCTACCCCTAAGTTAATTATCAGTGAAGAAGTAAATTTTATTCTTCTTTTTTTTTCAGGATTTTTTGAGATCTGCTTTTTTTTTTTTTTTTCTTGGTTTTTCGAGACAGGGTTTCTCTGTGTGGCTTTGCGCCTCTCCTGGAACTCACTTGGTAGCCCAGGCTAGCCTCGAACTCACAGAGATCCACCTGGCTCTGCCTCCCAAGTGCTGGGATTAAAGGCGTGCGCCACCACCGCCCGGCTGAGATCTGCTTTTTAAAAAGAGAAGACAGCCGGGCGGTGGTGGCGCACGCCTTTAATCCCAGTACTTGGGAGGCAGAGGCAGGCGGATCTCTGTGAGTACAAGGCCAGCCTGGTCTACAGCGCGAGATCCAGGAAAAGCGCAAAGCTACACAGAGAAACCCTGTCTCGAAAAACCAAAACCAAAAACAAACAAACAAACAAACAAACAAACAAACAAACAAATAAATAAATAAATAAAAAGAGAAGACAGATTTTGTTTTGATGGCTCTGGGAATGAAACCCAAGGCCTTGAGCATGCTAAGCAACCTATACCACTGATTTGTATGCCTATCCACAGAAGACAGATTGGACGAACTGTTTGAAGAGTCTTAGAATGTCTTTGCAGATCAGAAGATATGGACGATATTTTCACAGAAAAGAGTGACAAGCCCCTAATTTTGGATGCTGCAAGCCATGGAAGGTTAAAATTTGTCTCAATTTAAAATTACTATTTATTCATTCACTTGAGGTTGGGTCTCATGTAGCTTATGCTTGTCTCAAAGTCAATATGTGATGTAGGCTGGCCCTGAATTCCTGCTTTTCCTGCCTCTACCACCCAAGTACTGGGATTACAAATATGGACCATCATGCCCAGCTCTCAGTCACTCTCTAAAGATCCTTGTACCTGTATGCATCACTGGGTGAGCTGAGCCATGAGACTTCATTCTTGGAAAATCTTGGACAGTAAAATACGATGAAAACTAATTAGTAAAAGCAAACAGCCCTTGTTTCTTCAATAGTTGTTCTTAGCAACATGATACCAGGAACTTAAGGAAAAATATACATGAAATATTAGAAGATTTACTATAATGATTTTCAGTATCTTAAAACACAGATACTTTGCTGAATTACTGGATTATCTAGGGAAACAATTATAGAAATTTCTATTCAGTCATCCTCTCAATAAATATGGGTTCCTGTCATGTGTTGGCCTCCCTTTTGGTTTGGGGAGGTATGCTGGGTTGTGTCTCTCCGGGAGCAGTAGATTAGAAAATCTTTTAATATTCCCCTGTGGAGAGAAAATCTTTAAAACTCTGTAAACGGACACAGATTCTCTAATTTGCACATTTCAGCAAATTTCTACATGCAACATGTCTTTACATATAAATATGTGATTTAAAGCAAGAAGGAACCCATCATGACTGGAGTAGGGTGAGGTACATGCCTGGGATGACTGTGGCCATAGCTAGTCCCCACTCCCAGACACCCTCCTTCCCCAACAGGGTATGGGCCTGGGTTCTGGGCATAAGTCCAAGACTCCAAATCCAAGCCAGTAGTCTCCCTGGACACAGCCAGCAGCTGGCACCCAAGGTTGGGCCAAGCAGTGATTGCACAATCTGGATCATGAACTATCTGGTCAGAGGTAAAGTTTTTGTTTTGTTTTTTTTTAACTATAACTCAGAGAAACAAAAGAGAGGACAATGTGGCCAGCCTTCTACACACTTTAGACTATTTTATTTTATGGGCAGTTAAAATGTTCTTTTAAATGAACTAGTTGCTATTTGACACAAGTGAGCATTGGAGACTGTATGGCCAGTCCTCAAAAAAACATTGTATTTTGAAAATTTGCTGACTCGTGTAATCTCACAATGGAATCCTTAGGCTGAATGACCTTGAGCCACATTACAATGGTAGGGAAACATTTGTGCTTCAGCAGAAAGCAATGCATAGTGTTATAGGAGCTTCTACACATGTCTATAAAAGGCCAGATCCTAGGGCTGAGCAGATGGCTTATTTGGTAGTGTTAGTGCTGGTATGAGGACCTGAACTTTTTTGTTGTTGTTGTTTTTCAAGACAGGGTTTCTCTGTGCAGCCCTGGCTGTCCTGGAACTGGATCTGTAGACCAGGCTGGCCTCGAACTCACAGAAAGCTGCCTACCTCTGCCTCCTGAATGCTGGAATTAAAGGCGTGTACCACCACTGCCTGGCAGGACCTGAGTTTTACCCTGAGCACTCGTATAAAAAGACAGCTATAGCAGCACACACCTATAATCCCAGCCTTGAGGAAAACAGGATGATCCAAGACAGGAAAGCTCACTTGTCAGTGAGCTCCATGTTCAGTGAGAGACGCTGACTCAGAAAAATAAGGTGGAGAATGATTGAGGAAGATAGTAGATGTCAGCCTCTGGTCTCTACTTGTGTGAGCTCTCTCTCACACTCACTCATACACACACACACACACACACACACACACACACACACACATACACAGATAGTAAATATTTGATACTTTGTAAATGGTAAGTACTTATCTCTATCTTTGTAGTGGGAAAATGACCATGAGCAATGTGTGAAAGATTGAGCATGGCTGTGTTCCAATAAAACTTTATTTCCAAAGCCAGGCAGTGTACCTGGATTTGGTCCACACAGTAGTTTACTAATTCTAGTTAGAAATTAACTTGTATTGAGCTAATGCTTTAGTTTCATGAAAGATAGATTGCCTAGCATATGTGAAGCTCTGGGTTCAATTCCCAGCACAAAGA